>NT_187005.1:0-608333 GCF_000001635.26 Mus musculus | reverse complement strand
TGAGCTGAGACCCCACCTGAGCTGCCACAGAGTTGCTTTGTCCCTGTCTCATTTAATGTGAGCAGACACAGGACCCACCACAGCAACAAAGTGTTCTAGCTGTGTCACAGTCCCACTAAAGGGCTTGCATCACTCTCCCCACGTCCTCATTAGGGTTTCTACTGCCGTGATAAACACCGAGACCAGAAGCAACCTGGGGAAGAAAGGGTTATCTCAGCTCACACTTCCTTGCCACAGGTCACATTCCATCATCCAGGGAAGTCTGGGCTAAGAACCTGGGGGCAGGAACTGATGCAGAGGCCACTGGGATTATTGCTTACTGGCTTGCTCAACCTGCTTTCATATACAACCTAGGACCACCTGCAGGGAGCTAGGCCCTGGCACATTAATCATCAATCAAGAAAATGTACCACAGACCAATCTGATGGAGTATTTTCTTAGCTGAGGGTCCCTCTTGCCAGATAACTCTAGTTGACATTAAAACTAACCAGCAGTACACTCCACAACCCTAAAATGCTAAAGATTCCAAACAGTAAGCAAGAGATCAAAGACCTGACTTAGCTTTGCCCCTCTGATGTTTTAAAAATGAGATTCCTAGGACAGGCATGGGCATGCACTCCTTTAATCCCACTGGGGAGGCAGAGGCAGTCAAATCTCTGTGAGTTTGAGGCTAGCCTGGTCTATATAATGAGTTTCAGGACAGCCAGGGCTACATAGGATGATGTTGTTGAGGGTGAAGGGGGAGGCTGAGATTCATCTACTGTGAACAAATCAGGAGCCTGTATTACCAATGACTATAATTTAAAACGGCAACAGTGAGAGACAAGCCCTTCACAGCAGGCTCAGCAGTCCAACTCATCAAGGGTGAGCAAGTGGCTCCCGTGGATGGTCCTGGCGGCCAGTATTCACCTCTGCACAAACACTAGGCTATACACATGCCTTGCGTATCTTGTTGGACTCATCTGACGTTAGAGATGGAGAGCCGTCCAGACTGACTCTACCTATGAGGATATAAGCTTGGAGAAGCTTCCTAAGCTACCTTCGTCACAAGCTATGACTGATGTCCTGAGCTCCAGGCAGCAACCTGAAGGCAGCTCAGTCCCCTAAGTCACATCCGCCCTAGCGGCTCAGGGACTGCAGATACAGCTGGCTTTAAGACAGACAACTAGCTTGTTTTAAAAACTTTTTTGATTTGTAAACTAAATGAACTTGATCTATAAATTACTGAGGAAGGATAAATTGGAAGCCTACCGTGTAATTTCTTGTGCTGTTGCCACTAACTCTAACCACACCAGAATCACTGAGGATGTTCTATGGATGCAACATATTACACGATGTAATTTTCTACACCACAGAAAAATCTCCCCGTAATCTTCTGGATATCAATGTGGAAACATTTTCCCAGGATGCGCTGAAAAGAATCCCTTGCTCCTTACTACCTGGCAGGCAGCGTGGCTTCCAAGAACAAGCCCTGCACTGTCTACTTTCGGGGTTTCCTTGGTGTCTGTGCCCTACAGATCCCAGTATTCACCTTTCTACCAAAGACGTCCTTCTCGAAGACCCAAATTCACAGCTATTTGGGGTTAACCCAACTCAGAAAGCAGGCTGATGGGGGTTTTCTGAAGAAAAACTTTGTATCTACTTTATTTCTACTTTGTATCCTGGTTGTCAGGCCCAGACTAGACTTGGATCTGTGCAAGGAGAAACTAATCTAGAGAGTAGGACTTTTTCCTGCTGGCCCTAGTTCCTGACTTCTGACAGTGAACAGGCTGAGGCTGAGGCTGAGCCCAGACACAAGTCAGAAGTCCTTCAGCCCTCTACAACTAATGCGGTGAAAACGGAACTCAGCTGGAGCATGTGGAGAGCCGGGGAGACACATACACTGAAAACATCTGCTACGCATACTATCCCACTTAGCTTAAGAGTGGCCTTCCCAGCCAGGCCATACTGGCTTGGGAGGCAGAGGCAGTGGATCTCTGAGTTTGAAGCCAGCCTGGGCTACACAGTGAGTTCCAGGGCTATACAGAAAAACCCTGTCTTAAAGAAAACAAAAACACAAACAAACAGACAAATACCCAACCACACACTCTAGATTTTTTTTCTCTTACGAAAGACCCAAGTCAAGCCTAAGCCTGACCGGAGCGAGCAAACCCCAGCCCTACTCTATTCCCAAGCCAAGATCCTAGATGTAAAGTAACGCAGAGTGCCAGGATGGCTACTTTGTTTTCTTTTCTCTTTGTTGTTTTGAACAGAGCAACCATTCTCCTTTGGAGAAAGCCACAACATAACAGCAATTCCAAAATTAAGGAAGGAGGCTGCCAGACAACAAAATCACACTAAAAAAAAGGTATCCCAAGAAATTCTTGGGATTCAAAAGATGGCTTAGTCATTATTAAGAGCACTGGCTGCTCTTGCAGAGAACCCGGGTTCAGTTCCTACCAATCATATAGTGACAACCACCTGTAACTCCAGTCCTGGGGGGGGATCCAGAACCTTCTAGCCTCCACTGGGAAACAGGCATGCACTGGTGCAGACATACATGCAGGCAGAACACTCACGTGGAAGTTCTTTAACTTCTGGGGCTGTAGCTCGGTAGCAGACTGCTTGCCTAACATGCACAGTACTAGACTCTATGTTACCCTAGTACCTAAAAAGGCTTTCTAAGTGAAGACAGTTTAGTGAAAGATCCCTGGTGGGGCTGGAGTCCTGATTTGTATGGTGGTCTTTGTTTTTATTTGGGGGCCTTTGTTTTGTTTGCCTTTGTGTTGACTTAGAACAGGAACTTAAATCTGGCAACTACACAAGATCATACCACAGTGCCCACTCTGCCACTGTACACAGTGTTTTCCTCTTCCTTAGAATGTTAAAATCACCTCTTCATAAGCCTGGCATGGTGGCGCATGCCTTTAATCCCAGCACTCGGGAGGCAGAGGCAGGCGGACTTCTGAGTTCGAGGCCAGCCTGATCCACAAAGTGAGTTCCAGGACAGCCAGGACTATACAGAGAAACCCTGTCTCAAAAAACCAAATTAAAAAAAACCAAACCAAACAAACAAAAAAACACCTCTCCTTGTTTGTTTGCTACCATTCACAAGATGGCAGAGTAAAAAGTAGCTTAAAACCACATCTATGGGGGCTGGCGAGATGGCTCAGTGGTTAAGAGCACCGACTGCTCTTCCGAAGGTCCGGAGTTCAAATCCCAGCAACCACATGGTGGCTCACAACCATCCGTAATGAAATCTGATGCCCTCTTCTGGAGTATCTGAAGACAGCTACAGTGTACTTACATATAATAAGTAAATAAATAAATCTTTTTTTTTTTAAAAAAACCACATCTATGGGCACTGTCTATAGATTCTCAGACATCTTCAGCCTCTGTGGTGACAGAACTGTCCTGAACCATGACAAAGCCTCCGTCCTGACCAGCACCTCTGTGTTCCTCTGGCTGAGTCGGGTGCACCTCCCTTAGCCGTTCCTTCAGCACACACCAATTCATGACTCAGTTCTAAGCCACTGCCTGATAGGTTTCATGTTTCATTTATCTCTGGCCCTTTGGCCTTTTAACCTAAATCTTTATTCTCAGCCATAAAGTGCTTTCCTGCAAATCAGTTGCTTCACTGTAAACCTAAACACAGCCAACTCCGTTACAGGAAAGTTTCATGCCTGCTATGTGCTTGGGGGGCTAAACACACTCAAAGTAAAACAGTTTAAAGGTGTCTTGTCCCGGCTCTCAAGCTAGGGTGTGCGTCCATAAAACAGAAAATTGGCCCATACCACACCAAGTATAATCCATGCAGTGGGGGTTCTCTGTTGCATAAACACTCTGGAGAACTAGCTACATCTATTGATTCATCATAAAGTAACAACAAAATTGATTTGCATTATTCTGGATAGATAGAAAATTAAACATCTACTGACCCCAATCTTCACTTACTGGCTAAAACTCCGAACACACAGCACACCAGTGCTTTGGGCCTCCTCAGGTGTGGAGAGCTGCAAACCTCTATGTCCAAAGCCTCCAACAACTAAGGGGAAGGTGGGCACACTTAGCTACACATTTCATTTTGTCAGTTTGTCACATGCCGACTCTACATGCGTACATATGCACATTCCTATAAACTCTCTACGTGAACTGTGCATATGGTGAGAAGGGCTAATTCCAACGGGGCACCTACTCTTCGATAGCGCTGAAATAAACTTCCTATGTATCTAGCAATCACTTGGCCTGGAACAAAGTGGATGATGGGTGGAACTGTGAACGAATGAATGACATTCACATGTCTGCCTGAGCAGGCCCTCCTCCTTACTGTTTTCCAACCTCTTCAAAAAAGAGATCACCAAGCATAAAAGAACATCATTTAAGATGTGTCTGAGCAGGGGTACAGTGGACCGTACCTATAATCAATCACAGCACTCATTCAGACTTGGAAGAGTGAGAATCACAAGTTCAGAGTTATCCTTGGGTACATGAGTTCTAAGCAAGTCTGGACTACATTAGACCCTGTCTCAGAACAAACAACAAACTCTTAAGACAAACCACGTCTGACACAGTAACTTGCACATAACAAAACAGACTGTGTGAAGGACCGACCTCATAGGATGTGTTATAAACTGTGGCACAGTGTGGTTACCACTTTTATTACCCAAGGCAGTCTCCATATGGCAGGTGCCAGTGTCCTCGCCTCACAGAGGGTAGGGATCAAAGTACTTAACTTCCCAAGTCAAGTGACAGTCAGTAGTGGCAGAAGAAGGTGACTTCAGTCAGCCTGACTCCAGCACCAGTCTAATGCTGTATGCTGCAATGACGGGTCAGTAAATACACGGGAGAGTCACGAGAACACAGTATTTTGTAGGCTTAGAGTTTTGAAAACCAGAGTCTCCAAGGAAAGCAGGACTATCCACGTTGGCATCTGTAAATGCTGGTTCTTGGCTGAGATTATGACTCAAGATGTATACTCTCGGTGGATGAGGATCGCAGTGTGGAGACAGTGATAGACTGTCAAGCACCATGGCCGACAGCAACTTAGGGAGAAAAGGGTTTATTTCAGCTTAGAACGCTCAGGTCACACTTTATCGCTGAGGGAAGTCAAGGCAGGAACTTGGAGGCAGAAACTGAAGCAGAAGGCATGAAGGAACACTGCTTCCTGGCTTGTTCAATACAGCTTGCTCGGTCTGCTTTCTTATACCATCCAGGGTGGTGTCGACCACAGTGGGCTAGGCCTTCCGCCATCCATCATGAAGTCTTTTCATAACTAGGGCTCCCTCCTCTCAGGTGACTCTTGCTTGTGTCAGTTGACAAAATAACTAGCCAGCAAACAGACCAAAGAGAGTGAGCTATGGAAGGGAAGCAAGCAAAGGATGGGACAGGGAACTACTATATTTGACAGGCAGTATGTGCTCCCCACCCCAAAGCTGGCAAGATCTGTGTGTATGAGGACCATCATGGGTGTGTAAGGCTAAGACTCAGGTACAAAATAGCTCTATGAGAGACAGGACATGTGAGGAGAGAAGGGAGTATTCTATAATTTCAGAACACACACACACACGAAGGGTTGGCGAGATAGCTCAGCTGTTAAAGTGCTTGCTCTGTAGGCATGAGGACCCAAGTTGAATCCCCAGAACCCATATGAAAACTCCAGGGGTGGTGGTGTCTGCTTGGAAACCCAGGGCTGGGGAGAAGCTAACAGGAAGAATCCTGGAAGACTGTCTCAATGGCTTCCGCATATGTGTACATGCACACATGCAAAAAGCATACGTACAAAACCTATGTGGGATGAACAGGGGAAGAGGGTCATAAACATATAAGGAAACAAACACACGTGTGGTTTGCAACATCTATACCCAGTGCAGTTAAAAGCTCCTTAGACTTCAAGAGAAAGGCAGGATACAGTTTTCAGTACTAATGAGGCTAGGATGCATCGTTTGAAACACAAGTCAAGACACCAAATTCTGAGTCCATGGCTTCCAATGATAACTCAGGGTTCCGGGCAGGAAAAAGAGCAGAGGTACACAGGGACCCGCCTCCACCGCCTCCAAACCTACAAAGGGGACTTGCTGACCTTGTGGTTATTTAGATGCCTGGCCTTGGAGCTGGAGAGATGGCTCAGAGGTTAAGAGCACAGGCTGCTCTTCCAGAGGTCCTGAGTTCAGTTCCCAGCAATCACATAGTGGCTCACAACCATCTATCTGTTATGAGACTTGGTGCCATCTTCTGGCCTGCAAGCATACATGCAGTCAGAACACTGAATATAGAATAAATAAACCTTAAAAAAATAAATAAATGCATGGCCTTAGCCCTCTCAGTAGGTTAACCAGTAGGTTAACCAGAGTCACCCCTAATTAATGACACACCCAGTGTAACAAGGGCCTAAGTAGAGGCCCTCCCTCCCAGCGGGAGACGGGGAGACTCCTGGGCACTTGTGGCTTCTATCAGACACAGACATAGCCAATGAGGAGTCCGACAGCTCTGTGACTCTAGGGAAGGGTCACACCACTCATGCTTTATGGAAGAAACCCCAGTAAAAGTACTGTGCTCACCAGACCTCACAGTCTTGCTTAACTATGTGGCAGCTAGATCTCAACAATGTTCCACGGTCTCCGAGGGCGCACCAAGAAGAACCTAGCCTGTGTGCTGGCTAGTTTTATGCCGACTGACACAAACTAGAGTTAATGGAAAGGAGGGAACCTCAATTGAGAAGATGCCCCCATAAGATCCAGCCATAGGGCATTTTCTTAATTAGCGACTGATGGGGGAGGGCCCCGTAGGTGGGCCATCCCTGGGCTGGTGATCCAGAGTTCTATAGAAAGTAGGCTGAGCAAGCCATGATAGGCAAGCCAGTAAGCAGCACCCCTCCATGTCTGCATCAGCTTCTGCCTCCAGGTCCCTGCCCTGTTTGAGTTCCGGTCCTGACCGCCTTCAGTGACCAGTGACTGGGCTATGATGTGGAAGTGCAAGCCATAAACCCTTTCCTCCCCGACTTGCTTTTAGTCATGGTGTTTCGTCACAGCAATAGAAACCCCAACAAGGAGACCGTGTCTCCAGGTGCTAATATAGGCACTAAGAATACAAGCATGAGACAGGCTGCCAACATGACAGCCATAAGTATACCAATCCATTCTTATTTACCTTTAAGGGACTGGACTACTCAGGGTCCCAAGCAGGAAGTCCCCAAGTAGCCCACAAACAGCAAACAAACCCTGTCTCTGATCAGGGTGTGCTTCCCTGAACATTCCCAACTATATGCGATCTACCCCAAAACTTGACTTCAAAGTCAGCCTAGCTGTGCCTCCCCCTGAAGGTTCTTAATCTACCCCAAAGCAGTGTCTGTCCTCTGAAGTACCAACTACTACTAGTGAAGATCACAATTCATTTAGGGATTGATCATCCCCTGAGGAGATGGCTCAGTCCATGAAGTCTTTGTTCAGCAAACAGGAACCCCCGAATTTGATCCAGCACCCATGTTTATAAGAAGAGAGAGAGAGAGAGAGAGAGAGAGAGAGAGAAGCCAACGTGGCTGTAATGCTAGTACTGGGAAGGCAGAGGCAGGGGAATCCCTGGGACTTGCTGACCAGCCTGTGGAGCAGAATCAGCAAATTCCAGGTTTGGTAAGAGACAGTCTCAAAGAAGATGGAGAGCAGTTGAGCAAGACACCAAATGTCAAGCCTTCACCATGCAGGCTTGCATGCATGCATGCACACGCACACAGAGATCATTCTACAATCAGTAATTTTCAACAAATCTATTCAACAAATCTTGAGTACCACCTATAAGCCAGTATTGTTCAAGACACTGGGTGCAGCCAACAGAATTGGGGTTTTCTTCCCCCAAAGGATCGTGCTTTTTAAAATCTTCCTGAAAAAAAAAAAATATGGGTTGAGACTCAGTACTGAATAACTGTTTATTAAAGCGGTGGGCTTCCTGGGTCCAAGCTCTCCAAACTCACTCAAACTGAAAGTGCATGAACCTATAAGGAACAGAAGCTAAGAAAACCACTTCTAAATGAACTTCCACTTCTCAAAAGCCTCAAAACAAGGAAGGAAAAGAAAACAGCTAAGAAAGCATTGCTGAACCAACACATTTTATGCACTCTGACAGAGCATTCTAATCCTCCCTCCCTCTTGTAAGCTACAAAGAGTGACCCCTCCCTCCCGAAGCCTTGCAGCCCGGGATTCAAGTGTCTAAAAGATCTCAGAAAGTTGAACGCACCTCAGCTCCCTGAGCAAGCCTTGGTTTCTTTCCGATTAAGTCTCAGGGGGGAAATGAGCAGATGCCACTTGGACGAACCCAGCCAAAGTGACAACGACAAACTGAGCTTCAGGCGCAAGAGGGGCTCAAAGTCTGAACACCTCGTGCGTGATCAATGCAGAAGCAATTTTAAAAACAAACAAAAGCCGGGTTCCGCACAGCCCGGTGGAACGTTCTAAGCTCGTTGGGGAAGGAAGCCGAGAATGTGCTCTAGGGGAGTCGCGAGGCTCTGCACGGCGTGGGAGTCCCTGCAGGATGTGAGAGGGATTCCGCGAATTCGGTCTGCTCTGAAGCGGCTTTTGTGAGAAGCGACAGCTGGCACCTCACGGCGGGCGAGGGTGACGCCGAGCTGTGCCATGCGGCGCGGGCTGCCACCTGGGCACTCCCCCCATTCTCCGCAGCGGCGACGCCAGACACGAGAGCCCGGCCTGCGCCGCGCGCGCCCCAGGAACCGTGACCTCTCGGGGGAGCCCTCGCAGTCCAGGCTGCGAGCCCCGGCGCGCGCACTCACCTCAGCAGACTGGAGAGCGGGTGGCTAGAAGAACCGAGGCCGCCGCCCCCGGAGCCGCCGCCGCTGCCTGAGCCGCCGCCGCCGCCGCCGAAGCCGGAGGAGAGCCGCTTCCCGGACAGCAGCTTCTCCACGGCCGGGAGGTGCCCGGTGCGGGCCGCCTCCAGCAGCTCCTGCTCCTTCCCCATCCCCAGGACCGCCACCCCTCGGACCTCAACCCGGAGCCTTGCAGAGCCTGCTCCGGCTCCGAAACTTTCCGTCTCCGGGCAACGCACCCCTCAAACCGGCCGGGGACGCCACCCCCTCTCCCCCCGCCTCCTCGGCCTCCCCCACTCCCTGGCGGCGCGTCACTTCCGGGATCCGGCGTCACGCGTCACCGCGCCCCCGCGCCCCGCCCCCTTGCCCACCTAGTGGGCGGGGCTCGGCGCCGCCGTGCAGGTGAGCCCGCTTGGCGGAGGGGAGCCTCGGTGTGCGGAGCCGAGCCTGGCGCAGGCGCGGTCTACGCCTAGCGGACCCGCCCATTCGCCAGGTGGCGGAGATCGGAGGCGGCACGCCTGCAGGAGCTTCCCGAACTGCTCGCCTTCCCAAAGGTTTGGGACCTCATGGCACTGGAAATGCGGTCATTGTTCCTGGCACCGTAGAAACAAAAGAAAAGGGGGTAACGCGTACCTCTGTTTTCAACTCCATTCAAAACGCATAGATTCAATACGGGATAGGCGCGGAGATCTAGAACCAGACTTGAAAAATCCCTCCCTCTGGTGCCTCCTGGAGGGAAGACCTGAGAGTTTTACTTCTGCAGTTAGACTGGCATTGTGGCAACTGCCATTTGTCCCAGCAGTCGAGAAGCAGAAGCCGCTGGCTGCATCGCTGTGAGTTTAAGGTCAGCCTGATCTACAAAGCAAGTTACGGGCTAGCCAAGGCTACATAGTGAGACCCTCTCTCCAGAAAAAAAAAGGTGGGGGGGGGGGAGGGAGTACGGGGGTGGCTGGAGAGGTGGTTCCCTGTTAAGAGCACTGGTTGCTCTGCCAGAGAATCTAGGTTTGATTCCCATCACTTGTGGCGCCTCACAGCAGTCTGTAACTCCAGCTCCAGCGGATGTAACACCTTTTGCTGGCCTCCCAGGGTACCACGAACGCATGTGGAGCTCAGACTTACATGCAAAACACCCATACACATGAAAAAAAAATGTAAGAACTCTTAACAGACACTATCCTCGCACTCCATCCTACTAACTCTTCAGAAAAAGTCAGAAGAGACCTTCTTTCTCTTAGTTGTCATGAGAGACATTTTAAAAGTCAGATTTGGGGAACCATTTCCAATTTTTAATATTGGTGGACTAAGGAGGGAAATGTAATTGGGAAAGGATGACTTTTTTTTTTTTTTCTGTTTTTCCCTCACAACACTAGCCTGTTCTGACGCGAGGCAGGTGGCCAATATTTGAAGTGTTAAATGAAACCATTGGATACTTTCTGTTGGCGTTAGAGATGCTTGCGAAACAGAAGGGAAACTTCCCTGGTGGACACAAGCCGGTGGTCTTAGTTCTTTGGGAAATCCGAGGTTAGGTCGCTGCCGGAAGCTGCTCAGTCCACGGCAACAACAAGCAGCGGGACCGAGTTCTCTCCCTGTTCCCCGACTTTGGGCTGAAGGAGTAAAGTTAAAGAAGGGTTAATTGGCATTACATTCCCAGGAAGGAGAAGAAAAAGAAGGAAAAAGAAGTCTCTCGGGAAACGAATTACGCTCTTTCAAAAACGCTTCTGCCCTGAAGCGGAGGATCTAGACTTCTACATTTCTTTCACATTAAAACAAATTCCGTTTATATGAATCCCCTGGGCAACCAACGCGCTTCTGGAAGTGACCCCTCCCAGGATCCGTGGGCGTGACGTCATCGCGGCGCGACGACGAGCCCTCAGCTCCAGCTCCGCTCCACAGCTCCTTCTCCCGGCGGTGCTGCCATCGCCTCTGACCCCCTGCTCTCGCGATGGACAACCTCGGGGAGTCGCCCACAGACAAAGGCGGGGAGCCAGGGGAGTCAGAGGAGACGAGGGCTACTCCTGGGGCTTTGGTGGCAGCCGACACTGAGGGAATCCCGGAGGAAACCGACAGGGATGGAGACGCGGACTTGAAAGAAGCCGCGGCGGAGGAAAGCGAGGTAGGTGGAAGTTGGTGGATAACGCTGCAGGACTACCCGGGTGCGCTCCTGACTGCTTTCTTCCAAAGCCAGGGAACTAGAATTCCCCCACGACTGTTTGTGAGTCTGCAACCTTGAGGGGCAGGAGAGGGAACGGGAAGGTGTAGGTGCTGTTAGAGCCCTATTCAGGCCTGCTTGTACTCCAGCTCCTTTTGGGGGAAGGCTGAGGAGGAAGGTGGAGGAGACAAGAAGATAAAAGACGAGGAGAAAATGGTTAAGGACAAATAAATTTGAAAATCTGAAGCACAAAGGTTAGAAACACGCGTAGATCAATAGTGGAAAGTAAGTTAGAAAGGCTGTCAGATAGATAATGCCTTCTCTCCCCCTCTCCATATTTCTGTATGAGTTTAAATATGAATTCCTTCCTTCCTTTCTCTCTTTCTCTCTCTCCCTCTCTTTCTTTCTTCTCCTCCTCCTCCTTCTTCTTTCTCCTCCTCCTTCTCCTTCTCTTCTTCCCCTTCTTCCTCTTCTTCCTCCTCCTCCTTCGAGACAGGGTAGCCCTGGCTAACCTGGAACTCAGGTTCTATAGACCACACTGGCTTCGAATTCAGAGATCCCCTTGCCTCTGACTTCCAAGTGTTAGTATCAAAGGCATGTGCCACCACTTCCCGACATACCTTTCATTTTAAAGGAACCATTAAATCTCATTAATGAGTTTTGATGTATTACGATTTTATAGTAAGTTGGCTAGGACAGAGTTTGGATCACTCTTGTGAATAAAACGGTTAAGTGTTTATGTGAGGAGAAATGTAAATAGTAAACATCTTGAAGACGTTTTTAGCTTAGGGCAGGCGAAATTGTTCAGCAGGTCAGGGTGCTTGATCCCCAGAACCCACGTTAAGGTAGAAGCGGACTATCTGCACAAAGTTGTCCACTTACAAACCCACACACATGAATGTCCGTAGTAACTGAAAAATTGTGGGTTTTTAAGAATATTTTTTATATGAATGTTTTGCCTGTGTATTTTTGTTTGCCGTGTAATGTGCCTGGCACATTCCCTGTAAAAGTCAGAAGAAGGCATTAGATCCCCTGAAACTAGAGTTGCTAATGACTGCGAGCTGAAATGTGGGTGTTGGTAAATGGAACCTAGATACTCTGCAAGAACAGCCAATGCTCTTAACCTCTGAGCTTTCTGCAGTTTTTAGTTTAAACTCAATATAATGGTACAAGTCTATAATTTCCACAAGCTGAAAATCCAAAATGAGACTTTGTCTTAAATTACAAAAGGAAAAAAAAAAAAGCTTCCGAACTGGGCATGGTGGTGCACAGCTTTAAGCCTAGCATTCTGGAGGCAGAGGCAGGTGGACCTCTTGAGTACAAGGCAGCCTGGACTACTACAGAGAGAGTTCAAGGATAGCCAGGGCTATGTATAGAAACTCTGTCTCAAATTATTTAAAAAAATAAAATAAATAAAATTTGTATTCTAGTATTGGGAAAGATCTCGTGATCCAGTAGAGAAAGGATCAGAAGAACAGAGCTCTGTTCAGTGTGGAGCTCCCAAGACACACATGGAAGGGACTGTACTGACATCTATGGAGTGAGGTCAGAAGGGTGGGCCCGAGGGAGAGTGGCTGTTTGGATCCTTGGCATTTTCCTCGTAATGTGTAAACAGATGCAGGACCTCTGTATGATCATGGCTAGGCTGGGAAATGGATTATTCATTTTCTTTTTTGTTTTTTGTTTGTTTGTTTGGTTGGTTGGTTTTTCAAGATAGGGTTTCTCTGTGTAGTCCTGGCTGTCCTGAAACTCACTTTGTAGACCAGGCTGGCCTCGAACTCAGAAATCCACCTGCCTCTACCTCCCAAGTGCTGGGATTAAAGGCATGCGCCACCACCACCCAGCGGATTATTTATTTTCTTTCCCAGCTGGAGTATAATCTTCCTTGGAGAGATGGATTGCCTCTTATGCAGATGGTATAGGCAGTGCCTAGAACTAGATAGCTACTGCGTAGACAGAGTTGCTGGGCTGGAAAGAGGAGGGTGTTTGCTGGCCTTTCCCAAACCTGAGAAGTGTGCCGAGTACATAATAAGAGTTTCTGTCCATCTCTCCAGCTCAAGAGTCAGGATGTCTCAGATGTAACAGCAGCCGAGAGGGAAAACTCGTCCTTACTTACTCCTGCAGCCAAAAAGCTGAAACTAGACATTAAGGACAAGAAGGAGAAGAAGCAGAAGGTGGACGAAGATGAGATTCAGAAGATGCAGTGAGTCACAGAGGTCCCCAGTCCAGGCTCTAACTCCACTCTGTACATTCATGCTTACTGGCTTTTTTGTGTGCTTTTGAGGTAAGGGCTCATGAGACTTAAGCCCTTAGCTCAAAGGTTTCAACTCCTGATCTTCCTGCCTCAGCCTACTTAGTACTGAGATCATAGGCATGAGCTGCTATGCCTGGATATAGTTTCAGGCCAGCAAGATGCCAAGGAAAGGTGCTCACCACTGCTCGCCACCGAACCTAATGACCAGGGTTTAATCCTGGGAAACCGCGTGGTAGAAGAAGGAATGAGGGCCTGGAAACTGGCCTCTGACCACCAAACAGGCATGGTCCTGACAGACACAAAATACATGCATACATGTAAAGGACAGTAAATAGTTGGTTTTTCTAAATGTTTGGGCTTTATACTACATTTGGTCATTGTTTTTCCTTTTCAGTAAATATAGGCTCATTGCAAATAACTCAGAATACAAACAAAACAAAACAAACCTCAAAATCCAGCTAGTAGCGCTTATCCCAAGAGTGTCTATCTGGGAATATTTGTGCAATGTCCTCATGGACATCAGTGTCTCCCGCTGCACTGATCTCACCTATGTGTGAGTCACACCATCAGTCCCTGCACTTACTCTGGCTAGGATTTTTTTTTTTTTTTTTTTTTTTTTATTTTTTTTGGTTTTTCAAGACAGGGTTTCTCTGTATAGCCCTGGCTCTTCTGGAACTCACTTTGTAGACCAAGCTGGCCTCGAACTCAGAAATCCGCCTGCCTCTGCCTCCCAAGTGCTGGGATTAAAGGCGTGCGCCACCACGCCCGGCTTGGCTAGGATTTTTTAAATTTTGTTTCTTTTAACAACATCGTGTTCCATCTCTGGGAACATCTCTACATCTTACCCATTTCTTTCTATGATAAAATACCTGTATAAACACACTGGTATAAATGTTTTCAAAGATGTCTCAACATATTTCTAGACTTAGAAAACTGTGATTTTGTTTAATTGATCATTTCAAGTTCATTGGTAATAATTAAGGTTTTGAGTTGTTTTGTTTGTTTCGTTTGTTTTTTCTCCATCTTGATTAGCCATTGATATTTTTGTGAATTTCCTATTAAGTGATGGTTCATCTTCTAAAACTGGCTCAGCCATCTTTTTATTTATTTAAAAGAGTTAACTATAAAGAATAAAGGGGGTTAGAGAAACTGCTCTGAGGCTAAGAGCTATCAGCGCTAACAGGACCAGTAAGACCCAGCACTCATGTCAAGCTGCTTACAAATGCCTATAACTCTAGGTCCAAGGGATCTGGCTCGGCCTCTGGTTTCCATGGACACCTGCACAAACATGCACAGACACAAACAGACAGACTTACATTGAGACGTTTGTTTGTTTGTTTAAAGAAACACAGGGCTAGTGATTGGCCCATGAGGTAAGGGCATGTGCCATCAAGCTTGACACCTGAGTTCAATCCCCAGGACCGCGTGATGGAGAGAGCTGGCTTCCTCAAGTAGTCTTTCACCACGGATGCCCCTACATGTACACCCAGCACACAAGCATAGTAAGCAGACTCAATAATTTAAAATGCAAGCATTAGGGCTGACGCTGGAGCTCAGTCTGTAGACTGCAAAGCATTCAGGAACCAGATGTGCTGGCACATCTGGGGTCCCACACTCTGGAAGGTAGAGCCAGGAAAATCAGAAGTATAAGGTTATCCTTGATTTCCCTGTAAACTTAATGCTGAAGAACCCTGATTTGAACATAAATTTCTCTAGTAGATGTTTACTGTCAGTGTGAAATCCAGCCGACATAGAGTCGGATGTTATCTCCTCACATTGCTGTCTCTTAGAACAAGCAAAGGGCATACACCACCATAGCCAGCTGCTTCTGTCTAATGAAATTATGTTTCCTTTTTCTCTTTCCAAAGTTCCTTAGGGGTGGGAACCTTGCCCTTCCTCAAGAGCACAAAGCCTTAAGCTAGAGACCCTTTGAAACAGTGTTTGTCTGCCGCTTGTGTTTGTTGACTTAATGAAGTAGTCATCCTCATTAACCATCTTAATTACTCAAATTTTTTTGTCTAGAATCCTGGTCTCTTCTTTTTCTGAGGAGCAGCTGAACCGTTATGAAATGTATCGCAGGTCAGCTTTCCCCAAGGCGGCCATTAAAAGGGTAAGATTGTGCGTGCGTGCGTGCGTGCGTGTGTGTGTGTGTGTGTGTGTGTCAGTCACTACAGTGCAACAGCTGTGTCCATCAGCTCTGAAGTGAGGCGTGTGTGAGATTGCTTAGGAGGGAGAAAGAACCACCTCTCACCATCTGGCCAACTCCAGCAAGTCAGTGCCTATGAACCTTTGGCGGGTTTGGAATTGTTTTGCTGTTTTTTATTGCTGTGTCTGCGAGTAAATGAATACATGTATGTGTGTGCCCGTGAGAGTCAGAAGAGGGCATCAGATCCCCAACCAGATTAGAGGTCGTTGTGAGCTACCCACTGTAGGTGCTGGGAACTGAACTCTAGGCCTCTCGAAGGGCACTCTTAACACTGCGACATCACTGTAGCCCAGGTCATTTGGCTCTTGGCCGTCATTTACTGCCACTGCATTCCAGGCCAGCCCTGACCATACTAACACCAGCTTCTTCTTTTTTCCAAGCTGATCCAGTCCATCACTGGCACCTCTGTGTCTCAGAATGTTGTGATTGCCATGTCTGGCATTTCTAAGGTTTTTGTCGGGGAGGTGGTAGAAGAAGGTGAGTAGTGTCGGTCACAGCCTGTACTGCTCTCACAGGGATCGCATTCCCAAGAGTACCTCCACCGAGGCATGTAAGGGATGTGGGAGTTTCCAGCTGCTCGCTTTTCAGGTGGAGCCTATAGGGAGCCTCATCTTAAGGAGAGCATGGCTGTTTTTATTACTGGGTGCGTGGAGCTGGGGGGAGGGGATGAGGCCATCTAGGAAATCCCTCTCCATAGCCCAGGGCGAAGAAGACAGCTCGGTACTTTTCATCAGCAGACCTCACTTCAAAAGCAATGCCTTGATAGCAGCGCCCTGCTGAGAGCTCTCCCTGTCAGGGAGAAAGCTTGCTGCTTCTCATGGCTAATTTCTAGCTTGTGGTATAGTACAGTCCCTGTGGGATAAAGCCAAAGCCAGTTAGAAATACTTTATAACTTCCTTTTTTATGTCTTTCTGTATTGGTGAGGTAGGGAGAGGGTTGGTGCTTTTTGGGACAGGATTTCTCTGTGTAGCCCTGGCTGGCAGTTTTAGAACTTGTACTGTATACAGGCTGTTCTCAAACTCACAAGAGATCCACCTCTCTCTCCTCCCAAGTGCTAGGATTAAAGGCGTGCACCACCACACCCGGCTTATAGTGTTCTCTTAAGGAAAAACACTTGGCTTGTTTCTTTAGCAAATCTCACAAAAGACAGAATTACATCCTGAGTCGTGACTAGTGAATCTCATGTGATGATACTGTTTCCTTTCCCCACCCCAGCCCTGGACGTGTGTGAGAAATGGGGAGAAACGCCACCCCTGCAGCCCAAGCACATGAGGGAGGCCGTCCGGAGGTTGAAGTCCAAGGGGCAAATCCCCAACTCAAAGCACAAGAAGATCACCTTCTTCTAAATCTAAGGGAGACTGTTCCAGACTTCTCAGAGTCGGGCTTCTGTCCTGGGGCTTTGGTGGTGGTGAGCTCGGGACGCAGGATGCCGATTTTAATGTTTCGGTCACACCTACAAGGCATGCAGTGTGACTCAGACTTGCCTTCACTCAGTCATGGACTGTCCTCAGGCATGTTGAAGACTTTTACTGACTCTTGGCTAGTTTGAAGAAAAAATATACAGGGGCCTTTAGTATCTTCTGGAGAAGGAGATGGTTTCAGAGAAAAACAGAACAACTCTAGTGGCTTCATATTGAAACCTAAAGTTGCTAAGATTCAGGTTGTTTCTTGCTCTGGTTTTCAAAACATAAACTTGCGATTATCTGCGGTGAAGTCACCGTGACACGCTTCTCACCATTAACATTTCAGGTTCTCCTATGGATTTTGTGAGGGATCATTAAACTTTTCCAACCTGTGTGGGAAAGTTTATTTTATTTTGTTGCAGACAAAACTCATTGTTCTTCCTATGTTGAAATAAAACTTGGCTTTTGTTTTTCAAGACAGGGTTTCTCTGTGTTGCCCTGGCTGTCCTGGGACTCCTTCTATAGACCAGACTGGACTCGAACTCATAGATCTGCCTGCCTTTACCTTCCCAAGTGCTGGGATGAAAGGCATGTGCCACTACCACCCACCTTGGTATTTGGTTTGGGGACGTCTTTTTCCTTTCTTTAACTCAGGGGTCTCACTATGTAGCCCTGGCTGTGATGGAACTGATTGTGTAGACCAGGCAGGCCTCAACCTCACAGCACCACTATGCCTGGTGCTTTACATGTAGAAAAAAAATCTGTTTTTGAGACCGTCTCATTATATAGCCTTGGCTGGTCTAGTACTCACAATGTTAACTAGGCTGGCCTTGAACTTGGGAGCCTGCCTGGGGCTCTCAAGCTGCTCGGTGACCATCACACCTGGCCCCTTTCCCAGCAGCCACAAGAACCTTGAGCTTGGACCTGGAGAGAATGCTCAGCAGTTTAAGAGTAGAGGATTCAGCCGGGCGTGGTGGCGCATGCCTTTAATCCCAGCACTCGGGAGGCAGAGGCAGGCGAATTTCTGAGTTCGAGGCCAGCCTGGTCTACAGAGTGAGTTCCAGGACAGCCAGGGCTATAAAGAGAAACCCTGTCTCGAAAAAAAAAAAAAAAAAAAAAAAGAGTAGAGGATTCAGTTCAGTTCCCAGCACGTGAGTCAGGCCACTGACAACTTCCTCTAACCCTAGAGGATGCGATTCCTTTTCTGGCCTTCACAGGTATAGACATGACATATATTCGCACACATAGACAAAAATAATGAGCTATAAGTGTATGTATGTAACCAAGAAGGCAACCTGAACTTGGGGTCTTCTTGACTTTACCTCTCCAGTATTAGGATTATGGGTGTGAGCCACCATGTGGGATCGGTTCATACAGGGATGGGGATCGATTGATAGGTCTAAGGGTTTCCATGCATACTAGGCACGCCATGGAAATCCTGTATCTGATCAGGAGGATTAGGAGTTCAAGGTCAACTTGGTACACAGCAAAAGGAATCTATCTTAAAAACATGTAAAAGCTTGCCTACTTCAACCCATATAACAGACACACGAGGAGCAATGCTGTTTAATAGTATTTAATTTGCTTTTCAGGTGGTTCACAGAACCAGTACACTCGGGGTTGGATTAGCTATTGCAACAGTAAACCTTCCCAATACTGACCAATGTTCAGTTCACCGTGTCCATTCTCACGGCTTTCCTCGGAGAGTGAAAGGACATTATTGACAGTGATTAGCAGTAGTAAGGCTACCTGATGTAGTTGGCAATCCACTGGCCCACTTCCCGTGTGCTGCTGAGTGTCACGGGAAGCAGGCTGGAAGCTGTTCTCTTCGGAAGCTTTCCTGAGCAAGTCTTGTGTTTGTAGCACCCTGAGTTAGGGGAACAGCTCAGACTCACGTAATTTGACTGATCTAACTTAAGAGCTTACAATGAGACTCACTGGCTCAGCCAGTGCAGAGGACACTTCAGTGGGGCACTCCACAAAAAGCATGTAAGACTCGGGCTAACTCGTCACCACAAAGTAAACTGACAGAAAAAAACTTCCTCACAACTGCAACACACAGGAGCTATGTCTACCTTGATAAAGGATGCAGGATAAGGAAACAACAGAGCAGGAAGCTCAGATCTCAGGCCTGGCCACTTAGCAAGGCCTCACCCTTAACAGTTACCAAATATTTCCCTGTGCCATGGGGGCAAAATGCCTCTTAACAGCCAGCCACTCTCCATACCTACCCTACCTACCCTGGAGATAGACTGGAGGATGTGGTGGCACCTCCAAGGCCCTGGTCACCCAGACAATTGTGCATTGCTTGTCTCCAAGAGGTCCTAACTCCATCAACTGTCACGTCCCAGCTCTTGTGGTCTGAGCCAGATGTTACTTGGCTAGCTTGGGTGGTGAAAGAAAGGGGTCTGAACAGGAAGTTCCCACCCAGGAGACCTTGCACCTCCTTTGCAATGCAAAATCTCTGCAGCTCCTAAGGAAAAACTAACATGAAGACACTGCAGATCCAGGGTCTGTGAGATGTGGAATCGACCCTTTCTACATCACAGACCCCATCCTCTCAGCACAGAGCCCATGAAGAGTGCAGTCCACAGCACAGTCAAGGTCAGGGATAAAACAGACTGTGTTCATCATTACAGTAAACTGAAAATGAGTTAGAGATCAACAGCCATCTCTGCAGCCCCGTTAGCGGACTCCACTCTAAGTCTACATACACACCAGTGCATATTTCCAGCACATGCATGTAAACCGGGAAATTGAGACAATCACAGATGATGCAGCTATGGAGGGCCACGTGCGGTGGCTGGACACTCTGAGGGACAGTGTTTCAGGCCCTCCTGAAGTCTTCTTGAGGTATTATTTCATGTTGCAAACTGCAACTTCACAGCTAAACTCCAAATGTGCTGTCCTATTTGTGTTTTCCATCACCCTTACCCTGGACATCCACACAGCCAGTTTCATTATAGCCAAGTCTCTCCTGTTTATTCCCCAGTGAAGAGGGGAACGGAATCACAAGACATTATT
Source organism: Mus musculus (assembly GCF_000001635.26). Lineage (NCBI taxonomy): Eukaryota > Metazoa > Chordata > Mammalia > Rodentia > Muridae > Mus > Mus musculus. Next base: position 588,509 of record NT_187005.1, on the reverse strand, counting down.
GAAATGCCACAGAATAACCTTACGTTCCTGAGGGATGGTTTCAGGACGCAAAAGGCCAAAGCATAAAGGAAGCCAAAACTACATCTGTTTGCACATGGACAAGAACCTCAGACTCCCTCAGCTCAAACACCTGACATTCTAGCCATTAAGGCATTTCCTCCACACAAAATAGGTTCCTACTGCATGCTCCAGGGTACAGTGCACCCCGTGGTTGTCAGACATCTTCTCCCGGGGGTGGGAGATGCGGTGAGCAGAAGACAAAGGGATGTGATTTTAAACTAATTCAAGTGATCCTGAGGCTGAGAAGTTATGTCTTCTAGTTACTGGCTCTCCCTTCTCTTCCAAGAATGTTAGAAACACGGGGTACCACTTCAACAAGCCCTTCCAGTTTCTGACTTTGCTAAAAGTGCTTTTTCTCTGAGGCAGTGACAGGCCCCCAGGACTAATGTTTCAAGATTGGGTCCCCACTCCCCTCAGTGTTCACCTCCGCAGGACAACGTCTTCATCTTAATCACTCCTCTCTGAACCTCTCTTTTGTAACAGAACTGCCAATGGCTGGATGAAGTCCCTCACGTGGTGCTGGAACACCTCCAGCTTTAGGCCACAGAATCATGCTGATCCTGCTCCCTCAGCAAGGCTCTGAATTCCTTCCTGAGTATGTTGTTGTAGTAGTAGTAGTAGTAGTTGTTGTTGTTGTTGTTCAGATATAATCCTTATTTTTGTGGTAGTGTCTGTGATCGCTGGGTGAGCTGCTGCTCAGACACTCCCCTAGTGAGCCACACCCCAGCCCTGCACTGTGCTGACCCTCTCCTGCATGCTGTTCACAGCCTTGCTCACTTCCCTGTGGCTTTATGGCTGCTTCTCTCCTCTGGTCTGCTTTTCATTGTCTTGTCTACAAGTTGTATGACATCTAATGTAAATGACTTCATTTAAAGTTCCAGGTCATTTATAAAAATCTGAAATGGGGGGACTTCACCTGGTAAGGCTGTCTCCAGGAGATGTCAGTCCCAATTCTGTAATGAGTCTCCTCAGTGGAGAAACCACAGTCCTGTAAGACGTGGCGTTCTGAATCTTGCCTTAGTGAAGAGCATGACTGACTCCTGCAAGTCTGAACAAATGTGACCTCCTCCCTCCATGAATGGGTCCTGTTTGCTTCTCCTTCCATCCCCTCAGCCACAACTAGGACTCCAGTGGCATCACCAGCTCACAAAGGATGGACCATCTGCCAAGTCAAGCGGGTCCCGGTGCTGTGCTTCTACCCGGACAGCACACCACAAAGCCAGGCTTTGCCAGTCAGAAGCAAAGGGGGAAACTTCTATAGGGCCAGAAGGAAACCTACAAGGACTTTGGTTTCGGTTTTGCTTAAGTTGAAATCACATGATTTTAAAACGCCATAGTAATAGAGGGGAGTGAGGCAGCACACCGAGGAGGGTACAGCTAAGTTTAGCTTGGTCGGAGGCCTGACGGAAGCCCATTTAGCTCCCAATTACCAAGTGCTTAAGTCAGCACAGGCAGAGAGACGCAGCAATCCTGGGAAAGCAGGGACAGAAAGAAAGTGACCGGTCATGGACAGCTGTGAAAACAGCAACTGTATACCCACCCATCATGCTCTTAGCTGAGCACTTGAGAGCAAGTGAGCACTCGGGTGCAGGTGAGCACTCAGAGCAGCTGAGCACTCGGGAGCAGGTGAGCAATTGGGAGCAAGTGAGTACTCGGATGCAGGTGAACACTTGGGTGCAGGTGAGCACTCAGGAGCAGCTGAGCACTCGGGTGCAGGTGAGCACTCAGGAGCAGCTGAGCACTCAGGAGCAGCTGAGCACTCAGGAGCAGCTGAGCACTCGGGTGCAGGTGAGCACTCAGGAGCAGCTGAGCACTCAGGAGCAGCTGAGCACTCGGGTGCAGCTGAACACTCAGGAGCAGCTGAGCACTCAGGAGCAGCTGAGCACTGTCCTGACTTAAATCTTAAGCCAATTCTCACACAGGGAAGGATGATCTGACCACTTCAGTCAAAGCATCACAATGAAGAAATTCAACAGGAAAGCTTGACCCAGAACAGCAGCCAAGATGATCCACACCTAGCTCCCATTCCAAACTAGGCAAGTCCCTGTCACCCTGATCGCAGACCTCCTCTGCCCCAACCCCTGAGGATGGGCTATTTCCTGATCTACTCCAAGGCCAAGGACCTTCCAGGTATGCGACAGGAAGCGCCAGGACACGCAGGACACAGGATCTGTCGGTGGCTGTATGAATGACTCAGGGGACACTTGTTCACATAGACCATGAAGGAAGCAAACACCACTGCCGTGAAGCCAGGAGGTGAGATGCTCTACGATGTAGAGAAGACTCCTCTAGTGTGCAGAGGACGACAAGGCTACGTAATGGCAAGACACGGTGGAGGGCCAGGGACACAGCCACCCTCTGTGGGGTCCTCCACCCAGGCTAGCAGCCAGCAAGAAGCACATAGGGGACTGTGTGCCCCCAACCCCGCCGGCTCCTCACTCGGCACCTGTCCTAGGTGGCACTGTTGCTGGTGATAGTTTCTCTCCATAGCCCAGATGGCTGAGCTGCTGTCAAAGCTCAAAGAGAGGGTTGTATTTCCTAACCTCCTGGAGCAGTTTTTCTTTGTCCTGGTTGGCAATGGCCAGTGCTTGTTTGGTGTCCATAAGCTCTTGCTGGAGGGTAGGCGATTCTTTCTCCTGAAGGATAAATAGTTCACCATTAGGGAACAGAGCAGTGTCTCCTTGAACCACCAGCAATAAGGAGGCTGGAGACGGGGAATGCCAGAAGCACCAGCAGGGTAAGGGTTAAAGAGCTCCAGCCATCTCCCAAGTAACTAGGGCTCTCTGCAGAGCCCATCAGCTATGGGGACAGGAATAGCAGTGGCCACCCTACCAACTCCTGTGTGCAGTTGCTGTCGTCTCTTCCGGAGGCTGCTGCACACTACAGCGACCTTTGGGACCTTGAGTCTAAGAGCCCCCTGGATGCATATGAGAGGTTTCCGACTAGTGAGGCCTTACCTGGCATCCCAAGCCCTGGCCTAGGGGCACCAGGAGCACCTGCTCTTTAGGGAGCCGCAGCTTCTCAGGCACGTCAGTCAATGGTCTGTCGTGAGCAGGAGCTGGAGAAATAGTAACCCGTTTAACCAACAAATACCTGGAGAGCCAGAGGCAGAGCAGAGAAGCCAGAAAGCCTGACTCACCACCAAGGTGAAACACTCCATCGTCACCTCGCTTCAGCACAAGACGCTCCATTGCCAAAGTGATGGGGACAGGGCCAGGGGATGTTGGGTAGACGGGAGGGATGTCATCCTGCAGGGGAGAGGGGAACCACGTGACTTACCCAACCAGCTCGGGGCACTTTGACACCATCATTCTCCAGATACTCTTTTGTTTGAATGAATGAATTTAATTATTATGCATGTATCTCTGAGTATGTGTTTGCCTGTGCACTCCAGGGCTCTCATGTGGAGGTTGGAGGGCAATTTGTGAGAACAGGGTCTTACTTTCTAACATATGAGTCCCAGTTCCAGCAGTAAATGTGTTTGCCCACCAAACCATCTTGCTAGCTCACCCATACACCTTCTGCTTGAGCAACAAGCACTTCACCAGCAGAGCCAGCCATCTTCCTACCTCACATTAGGTTTTATCTGCACTACCTTCCGGCAGCTACCGGCAGAGTGGAATCCGCCTCTCTTCACTTGCTCATACACCATGGGATGGCATGGAAGACACTGGCGCTGCAGAGCCCAGGCCGGCACGGTCCTCTCACCTTGAGAGTGACCCTGCAGTCCAGGAGCTCGATCTGCATGGGGACCACCACCGGGACCTCCTCATCCTCCAAGAAAGGCCCCAGACCGTTGAGCACTGAGGTGAACAGCTCCAGGTCACAGCCCCGAAGTAAGAACTGCAGGAAGCCATTTTGTGTGGCCAGCGGGGAATGAACAGCTGCACCAGGCCCCACCTCAAAGCGCAGACCCACAGCAGGCCTGATGGGGTTGGTCTTCAGATTTGAGGGTTCTTGAAAACCTGCGCCTATGGGAGGAGAGCCAAGGAAGACATGGTAACCCAGGACTACTGTCAGCCCTTCGGCCATGCCCAATGCTCACGATGACACTCCACCAACATAGGAGCACCACCACCTCACACGAGTGAACTGAGTCAGAGAACGACGTGCCCAAAGTCACACCATCTCTATAGCAAAGGTACTGCAGAAGCCAGGCAGGCTGAGCCCATGAGCTTAGACTTTGTTAAAATGACCCTCAAGGTGGAGGAGAGGGAAAAGGCCTGGCTGTGAGATTGGAGGCACTGGACTAACAGCACAGCAAAAGCGCTGACAACAAGACACAGAACTCTGCTCCTGGGCATCCTTTCCTTCTCCGGTGCCTTGACACTCGCATCTGCCATTCGACCACACCAATCCCTCCAAACGCCAAAAAGAGCCACCTGGGGGTTGTCTGAGGGAACGGTGTGTGTGCAGGGCAATTCAGTGGAAACAACCAGCCGAAGTGCCCCACTCTAGTGATCTAGAGTCAGTACCTAGGGTAGATCCTAAGGGACATATAGCCTAGGAAACTCTTGACAGCCACAGCACCTCTACTTCAAACAGGGACAGAGATAGTGTGGTGGCACATGCCAGTGAGTCAAGAACTCAGGAGGCCCAGGTAGGGCAATCAGGAATTCCAGGCCAGCCTGAGACACACTTAAGTAGCAAGCCAGCATGGACTGCATAAATGAGGCCTTGTGAATAAAACATGAGCATGAACGACACAAACGCCTCTGTCAGAAATAGGTTTTTGTTGGCAGCCGCAAGGCAAAGGAGAGACCACTCCTGGTTAGGCCTGGAGGTGAGGATGGACACAACCCAGGGAACGTGAGGCACAGGGCAAGCCCTGCTGTAGATGGGATTCGCAGACATCTTCCCCAACAGCTGCTAGAGAAAAGACAACTGTGTGGCCTACAGCCGCTGTCCTTATAGAAAGGCGCTGGGTGCTGGCTAAGCTCTCCCACCTCGGGGACGGCCCACTATTCTGGAATGGTTATCACCCATACCTGGGCACTGTCCATGTAGAAACTGCCAGAGTCCCACGGTGCCCAGCTGCTGCAGGGCCAGCTCTTCTGCTTGCAAGGCTACAGCCAGGTCCTCACCACGAACCTCAATCCCAAGTGATACTTCGTTCACCTTCAAGACCAGTATTGACACCTGTCGGAAGAGATTGCCTTAGTTTTTAAATCCCGAGCTTTGCACCGGGCAGAGAACCTCCCTCTGCACAAAGCCAGGCAGCACACCGAGTGCATGACGAGGTCTCCGCTGGCTGACGCTGAGCTGTTGGTCTCTGGCAACCCCTGGCCACCACTATCCGTAACAGGGCTCCCCTGGATGCCACTATCATCCAAGACGCTTGTGACAGATCCTGGTGGAACAGACTCTGGACCAGATTCTGCAATGAAGAAGAAAGCAATGAAAGATTTAAATTCAGAAGTCAGAAAGATCTGTTCACATTCAACCCCAAAAACCAGGAACAACTCTGAAAACAAATAAGCGAACCAGAGAGCTGATGGATTTAAGGACTATTGTTTTTTTAAAGTGTGATGTATTTGGTCAAATTTAACACAAGTCTAAATAGAAGCAACCTGTATGTCCTCTGGTGGTCAACAGAAAATCAGCATATGGTATAGATATACAAAGAACAACATATATAACAGATAACCAGCAAATGGCATAGATATACAAAGAATAATATATGTAACAGATAATCAATATACAAGGCCTTGAAAGGAAAGGAAATTCTACACTACACACATTAAAACCTAGAGTCTTGTGTAGCCAGCCTACACAGTGATGACTCAAAAGCCAAAGGCAGGGGCTGGAGAGATGACTCAGTGGTTAAGAGCACTGCCTGCTCTTCCAGAGATTCTGAGTTCAAATCCTAGCAACCACATGGTGGCTCACAGCCATCTGGAATGAGATGCTCTCTTCTGGAGTGTGTCTGAAGACAGCTACCGTGTACACATGTACAAAAAGTGGAAAGTAAATAAACCTTTTAAAATAATAATAATAATAATAATAATAATAATAATAATAATAATAATAAAGCCAAAGGCAGAGACCAAAGAGATGGCTCAGTGGTTAACAGCACTGGCTGCTCCTGCAGAAGGCCTGGGTCTGTTCCCAGTACCTAACAACGGTGACTTCAGCTCCAGAGGCCTCTTTTTATGTGTACTGACATGCACATACCCATAGAGACGCAACACTAAAGACAATTAAACATCTTTTTAAAACGCCAACGCCCTCCTCCCAAAATAGAGAACAGGTGTTGGCAAGAATGTGGAGAAAAACTGGGCTGTGTGTCACCCCTTTTATCCCAGCACTCAGGAGGCAGAGATCTCTCTGAGTTTGAGGCCAGCCTGGTCCACAAAGTGAATTCCAGGACAGCCAGGGCTACACAGAGAAACCCTGTCTTGAAAAATAGAGAGGGGGAGGGGGAGGCAAACAGAGAAAGATAGCCATGGAGAAGGGGGAGTGCATCCCAGCACAATGAGGCAATGTAAACCGGTCCAGGCAAATCAACAGCAGCAGCTCTCTAAACTAACAGTTCCCACATGACCTAGCCACCCCACTTTCAGCTATATTCAAAGGAATACAGTAGTTATTCAAGGAACGTGTGTACTGCTGTGTTTATGGTAGCCTATCCACAATTACCAAGTCACACAACCAACATGTGTCCACTGTCCAGTGACGAGAGTGTATGTGCGCATGTGCAGGAGACCCTGTCACTTGAGACAACTGGGAGGGACAGAAGGGTATAAACCACACTCTGTCACTTCTCATGTGATGTAGAAGACAACCAGACATATCACAAACAGATCGACAGTTACTGGGAAGTAGTCAATGATGAGAATGTAAAGATGATATCAGAGGGTATAACTGTTCAGCTGGACAAGAGAGTAATGGGGTACGCGTGGGATGATATATGTTACCTCATAAACACAGACATTATGATTCCTCACCATCCAATAAAAGGTAAAGGAAACCGGGAAGGGAGCAAGGGTGTAACTCCGTGGCAGAACGCTTGTCTGCCCAGAACGCTGAGGGCCTCAATCAGAGCAACACCAACCCAGTAATTGTTAGAATATCAAAGAGACAGAAACATGCTCTTCAGCTGTTCTGAGCTAATAAGAGTGTGTGTCTTCCAAGTGACAAATTTAACTGCTAAAAGTTAATCAACATATGGGGATGAAGGCTGGAGAGATGGCCCAGCAGTTTAGAGCACTGACTGCTCTTCCAGAGAACCTGGGTTCAATTCCCAGCAGCCACATGGTGGCTCACATCTATAACTCCAGTTCTAGGGGAATCTAACACTCTCTTCTGCCTCTCATGGCATTGTACAAATGTTACACAGACATATTAGAAGGCAAAACACACCCATATACATTACACACACACACATACACCTATACACACACACACTTTTTTTAAGTTAAGTTAATCACTATATCAACAAACAAAAAAACTTCATTATTTTCCAACAATAAAATACACAGGCAAGAGCTGGACAAATTTCTCAGTGTTAGGAGCACTGGCTGCTCTTATAAAAGACCCAAGCTAGAATCCCAGCATCCACACAGCAGCTCACAACGGCCCGACTCTAGTCCCAGGCACATGGTATACTTACGTACATTCAGACAAAATAATCATATGTGTAAATCAATATAAAAATAAAAATAGCAGGGCAGTGGTGGCATACACCTTTAATCCCAGCACTTGGGAAGGAGAGGCAGGCAGATTTCTGAGTTCTGAGTTGGTCTACAGAGTGAGTTCCAGGACAGCCAGGGCTATACAGAGAAACCCTGTTTCGAAAATGGAAAAGAGAAGAAAAGAGAAGAAAAGAGAAGAGGAGATTTTCAAAATTAAATATATATATATATACATACACACACACACATACATACAGGCAAAACAAAGATCAGACAGCAAACGTGTGTCACTGACAGCAGACACAAAACCAACCCTGGTCAGGTGACCTTGTAGCCTTAAGACCACTAAGATCTTCTTAAGTATTAAACAGTGACCTGTAAGAGAGACGGGAGTGTGTGGTGGATGCCTGTGACCCCAGCACTTGAGAGGCAGAAGAATAGGGACTTCAAGGCTAGCATGGATAAGATAAGCCCCCACCTACCCCATTATAAACCCCAAAATCTAAATATAACAATATCCTAGGAAATTTAGAGATCAGGCCATAAGAACAAATGTACTAAATTTTCTCTTTTGTTTGGTTAGGAAAGTATCTATTTTATTCTATCTCCACTCCACCTAAACCCTGCTGGGGTGAGCATCAGCCAGAGAGTGCCCTCTAGGGATAATGCAGCCGGGCTCCCACATACCAGACTCCAAGAGCATCACAAAGCTGTCACTTCCATCGCTGTCCACCGAAATCCGGTCGTCGGGGCCACCGCTGTCCAACGAGACACCGTCAAATGACTGCTGAGAGACTGTCCTCTTCATGGAGAAAAACCGGAGCCGGGCAGCACCCCCACTCACTGAGGCCACCACCCCCTCATCTGGCTTGGCCATGGCCTCCCTGTGTTTTAAAAACAAAAACAAAATCACCACCGCCCACTGACGGGCTCAGCCCCCCATCCTCAGGCTGATCCGCTTCCCCAGTTCTGACAGGTAATGTGAACACACACTTGCCTCTGCCAGGAGCCTTTCTGAATCCCAACTAGTACCATTAAATCTCAAGGTTAGTCGGAGTCACGCCACCCACAGAAGAGGTCAACTACTACCACCCTGGGGAGAGCAAGTGGTTTGAGTCCGGCAAGGGCAGCAACAGCTCTCAGGCTGAGCCACTCCTGCAGCACCACTCTGCAGCTCTGGGTGACAAGTGCAGGGTAGCTAAACTGACTCTGGCATTTAGTAAAACAGTGATAGCTCCCATTCCAGAGGAGCCGAGAGAGCCTCAGCACCGAGCCACTTCCTCAGTAGGAAGCGGGGGTGTGGTATCGCATGTGTCCCACAAGACTACAGGAATTCAGTGGGTAAAGACCTGGCACACAGGGCCCTTCAGTCTGGTGTTATCGCACCACTGGTACCCCTTCGTATGTGTGTGTGCTGATGTGTGTGCGCCTGTGCCTGTCAACAGATGCACGTGAAGACCAGGCATCTCCCTCAACTGCAGATCTGGTCTCCTCTTCACTAGTGCTAACGTTACAGGCATATGGTCAGCTTTCTTTTCTGTTCACCCTGGGAAACCAACCAGGCCATCTCCCCAGGCCCCACAGATCCTTTGCCGTTTCCTCTCCTCCGTCCTTGGCTGACTGCCCTTGCAGGCACACTTAGGACAATTCATACAGAAGAAAGCTCCAAGGAGCGGGGGAGATGGTGCCTCAGCTAAAGCAGCTGCCACCCAAGTATGAGGACCAGAGTTCAGATCCCAAGAGCCCACCAAACGCCAGTGGACACGGCATCCCACCGCTAAGTCAGGCTTGGAAGGCAGAGACAGGCAAGCTACCTAGCTAGACTTCATGGATAGGTGAGCTCGGGGTTTGCCTTAAGAGGTTCTGCCTCAGCAGGTCAGGAGGCAGAGTGATCCGGAATGATTCCAAACACCACCGTAGCCCTCCACACACACACACACACACACACACACACACACACACAGAGTGATCCGGAATGATTCCAAACACCACCGTAGCCCTCCACACACACACACACACACACACACACACACAGAGTGATCCGGAATGATTCCAAACACCACCGTAGCCCTCCACACACACACACACACACACACACACACACGTACACTCACAAGAACATGAGAAATGAGGACTGGAGAGCTGGCTCTGGTTAAGAGCCCTGGCTGCTCTTCCAAAAGACCTGAGATCAATTCCCAGCACCCAGACAGTGGCTCACAACCATCTGTAAACCCAACCCCAGAGGATTTGATGCCCTGTTCTGGCCTTCTTGCAGGGTAAAAACACCCATACACAAAAAGAAATAAATGTATTTAATTCAGGAAGAAATACAAAGCTCTAACTCCTCAGCCTGTGAGTCACCCAACACCCCAGGAGAGGCTCCTCACGCTGCACTGTCCTTCCTAAGACCACAGAAGCTCACAGGAAAGCTGCTCTGCCCGCCCTTCTGACCACACTTAGCACAGGACCCACCCGCAGTCAGAGCTCAGCCTGACTTTCCTCCTCCACCGCTCTGGCAGACAGAGGCTCCCAGCGCTGCCTCACGGAGCAAGAGCGAAGGCCGGCTCCTCAGTTCAGCAGGTGAGTCTGCGAGCACAGCCTCCCTCTCGAGCAGCAGATTCCTAGCCATAAACTGGAGATACAAGGGTCTGTCTGGGCATCAAATTTAACAAATAGACTACAAGATAACCACTGCAATGATTATTACAGCAAAATCAGGTGCCGTGGCACACACCTGTGATGCAAAGACTCAAGAAGACAAGGCCAGAGGAAAGTTCTGTGTAAAATATCTCACTGTTTTGGCACTAATAAAACTTTCGTTTCAGTATAAAAAAAAATAAATAAATAAAGGAGGGAGGGAGGGAGGGAGTTCATTCCAGACCAGAAGGACTATGGTAAGACATTGTCTTGTCTCAAAACACAAGCAAACACACCATTACTTGGGCTAAGAGTATGGCTCGGTGCTAACGGCACAACCTAGCATTTGTCAGGTCTTGGTTTCTTTAGCAAAACCAAGGACAAAATACAGATGCCCAATGCAGTGTCGGGAGCTGCGAGGCTACAACACCCTGAAGAGCTACGGGCGTTGTTCTTTCTCTAAGAGTGCACACCGCAGGGAGCAGGGAGCGCAGTGATCAGACCTGGAGAGAAAGCAGAGGCCTTTCCTCAGAAGGAGGCTAAGGAACACTCACTTGGCAGGAGGCAAGGACAACATCTTGTGCATGGTAGAAGTCATTCGATCTCTCCCCAAACTGAAGGCATCCCTAGTCAGGGACACAGCCTCCTTGGTGAGGTCCACGGTAGCGTGAAGCGCCTCTTTGGTGGCGTCCTTGGTCATGTGAATAGCGCTGGACAGGTCCCCCTCAATGCTCCTCAAGGGCACGGGCTCGCCTTGGCCGTTCAGAGCAGCATCCCTGTCCGCCGGGGACTTCAGCGTAGCCGGGGACCTGGCACTCTGAGCTCGGCTTAGCTTCTTGGCCTGGAGAGACTCGACCGCCTCGTGGCTCTTCCCTACTGGCTGCTGTGCACATGGGCCTGGGTCTGGTAGCTCTCCATCGCTGGGCAGCCTCTCCTGGGACGCAGCCAGGTTCTCACCGCTGCCGTCCCTCAGCACCTTCTCGGGGCTTACTGCGCCCTGGTCTGAGGAGGCATCAGACTTCGGCTCCCGGTCCTCGGATGGTGACAGCTCAGAGTCTATGAGGCTGGTGGTGTCTGAGCCTGCAGAGTCCGCGTGAGCAGTCCCAGGGGCAGGATGCATGAGGAGAGCCACCTCGGCACTAGGGAAGAGAACGCCAATGCACACGGTCTGGTCCTGCAGGGGAGACCCGGTCATGGCCTCTGTGTCCTTTGTCAGCTGCTCCTGAAGGCCCTCTAGCACCTCCTTGAGGCGCAGCAGAGCCAAGTACTGGTAGTGGTCGAGCCTCACTCTGACATGGGCGGTGGAGTGGACAAGCATGTGAATGTCAGCCACATCCTCCAGGTCTGCCACACGGCCTTTGTGGTCCACACCAGCATCACCTTCTCTCACCGCCGCTGCCGGGCCTTCTGTAGAGCCTGAGAGGCTCTTCAAATCTCGCTCTGTCTTTGACCTCTGATGGGACACAGACTCAGGGGCAAGGGCTTCAGAGTGCACAGGACTGCCAAAGCTGGCTGACTGTTTTAGCCTCCCTTCCGAAGCCAAAAGGAGCCGTCGTGCCTGGGCTTGCTGCCAGCGGAGAGGAAGGCAGGCCCAAATGGACAAGGGGAAGGGAGCCACAAAATTCAGGGTATGGCCTCTGAAGTTTTCTGTGCCTTCAAAGTCCAAGGAGATCTGGGTGAAATGCAGGGACCAAAGATCCTGGGATGCGGCCAGCCTCTGAGGAGGGAGGGAGTCCATCTGGAAAGCATGGTGCAGGAAGAGCATGTGCAGAAGGCTGAAGCCCCCTGCCACCTGGGGAAAGTGACCGTAGCTACAACGAAAGAACTCGGTGGCAGCGAATCCCCGGAAGAGACTTTGGAGGTCTGGGCGAGTGCAGTTCGGGGCATGCCGGGTATTGGTGGCAATCATGGAGGACGTGGAGAGGACCAGCGCCTGGGGGCGATGCAGCTTCGCCAGCTCTCTCGTCTCCAGGGGGAAGCTCACCTTCAGAGAGCGAGCGAGACACAGTTAAGGCCATGCCAGCAAGCACAGGGCATCTGAAGCCAATTTTCCTGCTTCTGCCAAGTGGACACAGCAGAACTACAGCTCACCACCTTGGAGGGGATGTAGCTGTGTCTCCCCACACGTGACAAAGCCCAGCTCTGGCCCTACCTTCAACCAGAATGCGTCCAGTCGGACGTCCACGTGCTCATCTCTTCCCCTCGAAGCTTCCAGCTTATAGATGGCTTTAAACTGCTCCAAGCTTCGGTATAAATCTAGACAAAAGAGGTTTCCCCAAAGCAAGCTGACAGGATCCACGGTAAACGTCAGCCCGTTTAACTGGATGTAGAGATTGGGACAGGGAACTGGAAGCAGAGAAAACAGAACGTCACGTACAAGGCGGCAGCTAGACACTCACAGACCAGCAAGCTGCACTAGCCCAAAAGTAAAAACACCGGAGCCCTGCACACGGCATGGCTTTCCTTGTTCTGCTTTTGAGATGGGGTCTCACAGACTCCAGGCTGCCCTCACACTCACATGTAGCCATGGACAACCTGGAGAGACTATCAACTTCTGATCCTCCTGCCTCCACCTCCCTCACCCCAGGGCAGTTTTAACTTCAACAAAACTGACTCGCCACAAGTGAGACCATATACAGTGGCCTCAATGTGGACAAAGGTGAAGAGCAGCACCAGAGGAAATGGCAGCCCAGCTTACCCGGAAGCTCCTGATTATCCGGGAAGTAATACTCTGTGAACTGTACGTGGATGGCAGCCACCTGAGGCGGGAGGTGGTGGCGCTTGCGGCTGCAGGAGAGCAGAGTGGACGGCTTCTTACTTGGCTGTCCAGCTGTGGAAACCTGAGTAACCACAAGTCACTGTGAGCCTGTGTCACCACACTCACAACAACGTCCTCCCCTGAGGGGAGGCTCCCAAGCACATGCCAGGCACTGTCACGTGCGCTCTGCACTGTCCCCCAGCCGCTCTGCTGTTTGGTTTGGGGATGGGTCCCATGTAGCCAGTCCAAGCTCATTTCAGCAGGAGGCTGTAATCAACACTCCGAGAACATGCCAAGGCCTCTCTCAGAGGCCATGCTCAACAGCAACTGGCCAACTGGCCACCTCTTTAGGAATGAGGCTAACAAGTCGTGGGTTCTACATCTTGGTTCATGTTATTCCTCAACACCCTACACCCCAGTGTCCCCATGTCCTCACCTGGTGGATGTCCAAGTCATCTACTCGTACAACCAGGCAGCTAGAGCGTAAGCGATTCCATGCTGGAGCCCCAAAGGCAGCCTGCCGGCCCTGAGTAGGGCTTTTGTCCAGAGGGGTCTTTCCAGGACTAGAGAAAGAATCTAAATAAAAAGGAAAAGGAAGTAGATACATTCGTTGCTCATTATTAATAAAATCGAGAAGGTAAACCAGGGTCAGTAATGGCACGAAAAGGCAAAGGGAGCCAAACCGCTGGGTGGGAGCTCAGTGACCGGCTGGGTAAGCTTGAGACAACGGCTACTGACAGAGGGGGCTCCAGAAGACAGGGTCACAGGCATCACACTAGAGCAGCTGGGGCCAAGAGACAGTGCTTCACCTCCACCAGCTACTTAAAGCTGGTCAGCAAAAGGCTGAGCAAGTAGACTCCTGGGGTGGGGGTGCGAAAACCTACCTGCTTTCCTCCGGAAGGGAGGGTCCACCCCCAACAGCCACGGGGGCTTCACACTGCCCCCCTCACACTGCTTCTCCACCCGACTCTGAAACTCTGTCACCAGTTGCTGGGCCCAGTGGCCTCGGGTTTCCATGGCCTCACAGTGCCGCACCCAGTGTTTACAGCTGTCACCTAGGGGATGGAGAAGAACATGATTTCAGCCCAGGACCACAGTCCAGTGCCCTAGTCAAAATTCAGAATTACCATGCCCTTCCAAGCTCCACATGCAGCTCTCACTCCCTAGGGGGCTCGAGGAAGGGGCCACTTCTGGCTCTGGACTACTAGAGCTTTTAAACCCACTGACCCTGAGGGGCTTAGACACCACCCAGGGTTAGAGATGTCATCTCAGAAAAATTCCAAGCACCCTCTAAGCACATGCAGCAATGTCCTTGGTCTGAAGCCAGAACTCTGTCCTCAAATGTCCAGGGCCATGCTAGAACACGTGAAGTTTCTCTAACCTGCCCGATGGAAGGGGTAGTAGTCAAACGCCATCCTGCGGAAGGTGAGCTGCATAGCACCACCCGTGAGTCTGTTTGCAGAGACACCTATGAGAGAGAGACACAGGTGAACAGCGCTGGAGGAGTAGAGAAACCCGAGCATCGCCCAAACCACTAGGAAGCCCTCTGCGGGCTGAACCCTGATCCTCCTGCAAGAGTAACCAGTGTCCTTAACTGATGAGCCTGTATCTGTCCTTTATATACTAAAAAGAATACGTAAAGATTCCTTTGTTCAACTCATGAATAAGAAACAATAATAACTGTTAAATGAGCTGCTTTAAAGCTATTAGTATTGAAGTTAAATCTAAACCTATCATCACTGATAATGCTTTGTGGAGTTTCATTGCTTTTTAGTGAAGGACTCATTAATCTCAGGTTAGTCTCATACTACTCATACTCATACAGCCAGGAGTGACCTTGAACTCCTGATCCTCCTGCCTCTACCTCCCAACAGCTACACTTATAACCCATACAACAGCAAAAGTGTGCTCTTTTTATTTGGAGGAAGGGTGTTCTTGAGACAGGGTCTTGTCATGTGGCACAAGCTGGCCTCAAACTCATGGCAATACTTCTGCCACACCATCCAGAGCAATAGGATCACGGTTGCATCACACCACCAGCGAGCGCACAGTGTGGCCCAGGCTGGCCTCAGACTCAAGGGACCCATCCAGGATTAAAGGCATTCACCACCACTCCAAGGCCCTAGGCAACACTGGGAAGAAATTACTACACAATAGCTGTTCTAATAATCGCTTCCTCCAGTGGAAAAGCCAGGTTTACACTGTCGTTGCTCAAGTGGAGGTGGAGTTTCTGCAAGAGCGAGGAGGAGTCAACTACCAGGCATGCTGCTTGGTGGAAAAGACAAAGGGCAGGCACTGTCTGTCCCCGAAAGCGAATCCTGGTCTCATTACAAGAGGTAAATATACAGCAGCTGTGGCTGGGCTTGGCGGTCCAGCACCGCACAGCGCTCACGAAGTGAGGGGTTCAACCCTCAGCACCACCAACGCAAGTAGGTAAGAGGCGAATAGCAAATGCAGCCCAGCCCACAGCTAGCGGCGTACAGAAGAGAAAGGGCTGACACAGGTGAGCACGTAAAACCGCAAGGGAAAGGGAAAGGGACAGCGCTGACTGGGTAAGCAGGGAGTCAAAACCATACTCCAGGTCCCCTGAGCCAGTGCAGCATCGCCCTGGAGCCTGACAATGGCTGCAGTAAATGGGGACAGGCTGACTTCACTTATTTCCTACCCAAGGACAGTCAAAGAAGGTAAGTGAAAGGTTACTGGTCTCTGCGGGGATCATAAAGAAAAAAGTCAATCCAGAAGTGGATGCTCACAGTCAGCTACTGATGGATCACAGGGCCCCCAATGGAGGAGCTAGAGAAAGTACCCAAGGAGCTGAAGGGATCTGCAACCCTATAGGAGGAACAACAATATGAACTAACCAGTACCCCCCAGAGCTCATGTCTCTAGCTGCATATGTATCAAAAGATGGTCTAGTCGGCCATCATTGGGAAGAGAGGCCCCTTGGTCTTGCAAACTTTATATGCCCCGGTACAGGGGAACGCCAGGGCCAGGTAGCGGGAGTGGGTGGGTAGGGGAGCAGGGCAGAGGGAAGGTATAGGGAACTTTCTTTCGGGATAGCATTTGAAATGTGTATAAAGAAAAAATCTAATAAAAAAAAATCTGCCAAAAAAAAAAAAAAATAGAAAAACGTCAATCGTTCTGAATAAATATAATACACGTGTGATACTATTTTATCACTAATACAACATAACCTCTCTACACATATAAATACAGTATATATAAATGGGGGAGGTTTTGAGACAGGGTTCCTCTGTGTAGACCAGGCTGGCATTGAACTCATGGAGATCCGCCTGCCGCTGCCTCCTGAGTGCTGGGATTAAAGCTGTGTGCCACCACATCTGACAATCACAACACAGTACTAAAATGACTCAACTCTGAACATTCTGGTTCTGGGTGGAGCTGGGGGCACAACACCGTCTGTCTGGATACATACAAGGTCTGTGTTCACTCCTCAGCTCTAATGAAGAGACAAATCTGCTGAGGTCTCCTAGACTCAATTTATTTTTCCTAAAATCCTCGCCAGTGGTTCTCAACCTCTAGCAAACACCAGCATTTGGAGACCTTGGGAGGTAAGGGTCACGCTGGTCGGGCTCTGGCCATGAAGCTCTGCATCCGCATGGTGGGAAAGGACCTGCTGTGTGTACTGTGTGACTGCTGGCTCCAGCATACTCTAAAGGCTGGAGAGCTCTCCTCCCACTGACACAGAGCTATCCCAGAAGGGCTGGGTCCTAAGCAGTGCCCAGATTCTGGGTGCTAACTGAAGGCTGAAGGCTAGAGGGCAGTGTCGGTCAGAAGAGCCTTCATCCGAGGCTCTGCCCAAGACCGACAGTGGTGGATGGGCCGAGCAGCTGGGCACAGGCCTCTTCATACCTGGCTCTCGGGACTGGCTGTCATCGCAGATGTGCAGGTCCAGGCGGGAGATGAGGAGGTGGTAGGAAGACTCCTTCACGTCAAATTTCTCAAAATACTGGCTGAGACGACTGCTGCTGCTGCTGCCCTGGCTGCCACCGAATGCCTGGGCCCAAGTCTGCTGAGCACTGGGAGCGGGTGGAGTGGTCTACTTGTGACAGAGAGAAGGACGTCCATCAGGGGCTGGAGAGGTGGCTCGCTGGTTGATAGCACTGGCCGATTCCCAGCACCCACGGGGTGGCTCACACCTGTCTGTGAACACTCCTGTGGATAACACTCCAGTTCCAAAGGGATCCAATGCCCTCATATAAACATGCGTACAGCAAAACCACCAACGGACATACAATAATAATAATAAGGTGAAAGAGAGAGAGAGAGAGAGAAAGAGAGAGAAAGAGAGGAAAAAAGACAGGCAAGCAGACATGCAGACAAACAGACACACAGGCGTCATGTCCAAGCTCTGAGAGGTTCCTTTTGACGCTTTCTATAAGCTTAGGTCCACAGGAGTAAAACCATGATGTAATACACCCCTTCCATCTCTGTCTAGTGACACTGCTGCCTAGTGTCTCACTGAGCACTCTCCTGAGAAAGAAACTCAAACCCCAACAGCCCACCCGCACCAAGTCTAATGACTGTGTCCTCAGGCCTCAGTTGCCCTCAGTCACCTCCTCTAGACTATCCTCGCTAAGTGCACCGTCGTCCTGGTGGGCAGTGCTCTCTCTCCTCTGTGCTCTCAGCGCACGGGGGTTTCCTGTTACAGCAGCAGCCACAGTACACATGAGCAACTTGTCAACTGTCTATCTTCCAAGACATGTGATGTCCCAAGGGCAGGGACCAGAGGTTCATGCCACTTCCTCCCTCCAGAGGCTAGCCCCCCATCTGACACACAGGGGAACCCAGTGAGCAGAAGCTAGCCCCAAATCTGACATACAGGGGAACCCAGTGAGCAGAGGCTATCCCTCTAACTGACACACGGAGGAACCCAGTGAGCAGAGGCTAGCCCCCCATCAGACACATAGGGGAACCCAGTGAGCAGAGGCTAGCTCCCCATCTGACACACGGGGGAACACAGTGAGCCGAGGCTAGCCCTCCATCTGACACACGGGGGAACACAGTGAGCAGACCAAATGAGTGAGACAGGCCCAAGCAACTCCACATGTGGTGAACCCTATAAGCAAGCCAAAAAAGGCCTCCATTCCCCCAACACCGGCACAAATCCGGGCTAACCACCTGCCTCCCCAGCCCAGGCAGATGCCTAGTGTGCCTCTCACCTGCACAGACTCAGGAGCCAGGCTCTTTCTCTGCTGGGCAGACTTCTCCATGGCCTCACTCAGCGACTCGGCGTACTTCATCATCGCCTTGAGCTGTGAGTCCGTCAGCACCCAGAGCAGGTCGTCCAGGAGGAAGGTCAACTTGGAGGCGACCACATTGCAGTCTTTGGTCTGAGGGGTCACAGAGAACACAGTTTAGGTCCTTGTGTCTTCCAAGGCCTCAAAGTGACCGTGCTGCCATTCCTGACAGCCTTCACCTTCCAGGTGAAGAGGACCATCAAGCACTTTGGCAAGCCAGCTGACTTCTTACACAAGGCCTCAGGTTTACTTGATTTACCAAAAGCACCAGCCGGCCCAGAGATGCTCAGGCCGGTGTGTACGTAATACGGGTGGAAACCGGTTTCTGAAAGTACCGGAACAGGACGACAGAAGCTTCTCCCACAATGGAGAGGCCATGAGGACAGTGGCACAATACCAACTTCCACAAGTTTCCTGGCACGGGGAACTCACTCACTCTTCTCTTGAGGGCTATCTGGATGCGGCCTTGGTTGGTAATGAGCCTCAGTGGGGTGGTAACTGGGTCCTGATCACCATTTTCTATGGCGTCTGCCTCAACTCGGAGGGTCTGCCAAGTTATTTCCTTAAATGTTAAAACCTGGAGGGAGGAGAGTAAAAGCCTCAATCTGTGGCTCAGGAGGCCCCGAGCGGGACTAAGCTGCGCTCTCAGCCAGCATCCCGACAGCACAGGCTTGGGTTCACACCCATAGCTGAGCAGTCACTCTGGACAGAAAGGACAAAGAGGGGACAGCTCCAACAGGGAATAGAATTCTTAGGGGTTCCCCCTACTTGGCACCTCTCCACTCACCACCCCTCAGAATGCTAAGGCTGTCACCTCTCCTCGGCGGGGATCAGTGATGCGGGTCAGACGCAGGTCACTCTGCTGCCAGTTGGGGTTGACACTATAACCCTGGAGCTGCCACAGTTCAAAGGAAGCATGGAAGGCCTTGGAGTGGATCTTGATGGTGATGGAGTTGACCACAATGAACATTCCCTCCACCACCTTCTCAGCAAAGCCATACTCACTGCAACGCACAGAGGAGACGGCGGTCAGGGCCGGCGGTCAGGGCTGGGGCAGCAGTCAACATGGCTGCTTATTTTCCTTACTTCTCTGTTTTCCCCCCTAAATTTTTGGTTGGGGATTTTCTCGATATTTGTTTTATTTTTGCTTCTGTGTATGAGTGCACTGCCTGTGTGTCTGCACATCTCGTGGTTGTTGGGCCCACAGAGTCAAAGAAGGGAATCGGATACCTCAACCTGGCTGGAGTTACAGAACCCAGATCTGCTCACAGAGCAGCCGGTGCTCCTAACCTCAGCCACCTTCTGCAGCCTCTAAGTGTCTGTGCAATCTTCAAAGACACCAAATACCATGAATACGCAGTGGGAAGATGAAAGAAATGCAGATAGTCCAAGACTATGCTCAAGAATGCCTGCACCTCCGCCTTGCCTCTGGTAGCCAGCAGGAAACAACACTTCTCCATCCCTGAGAAGCCAGAGATGGCAAAGAGAGAGACACCCAGAAAGAAGGTGGTGGTTCACACCAGTAATCCCAGCACTTGGAGGCAGAAACAGGGGGAAGTCTGCGAGTCTAAGACCAACCTGCTCTGGGGATCCCTTCCCCACCTTCAGCACTGGCCCTGCAGGTGGACACACACACACACACACACACACACAGAGGCGCCTGGCATTTACACAGGTGCTGGTGACCAACCCCAATCCTCACACTTTCGAAGCAGGCGCTTCACCCACTGAGCCGTCTCCCCAGCGCCTACAAATACCTCTTTAAAGAAGAAAACAACAAAAGGAACAGGCCTGGAGAACCACACCTTTAATCCCAGAGACAGAGGCAGGCGGATCCCTGTGAGTTTGAGGCCAACGAGTTCCAGGCCGGTTATATAGTGAGAACATGTCTCAAAAGAGAGAAAAAAGAAAGGAAAAAAAAAAGATAGAATAGAAAAACAATTTATTTTTTGGGTAAGTTATATTCCGTTAGAAGGAAAAAGAAGCTTCCTGCCCACCCTCCAAAAAGAAAAAAGAGTGACAAAAAGAGTGACTCCAGGCATGAAGACATGTATAAACTGTTAAAAGCAGGTACAGTGTGGGCAGTGAGGGAAGCAATTTGACCGCTGCTTCCGTTACCACCTGAGCACTTCCATCCCGAGGTGTTTATCTGAGAAACAAGAGCGCATGCCCACACAGGCACATCAGAATGGACGGCCATGAAGCCAAACCTACAGGTGAAATGACAGCCCACTGGGTGGAAAGCTGACCGTGGTGGCACAGCTGCAAGCCCAGCTCTTGGGACGGGAAGGCAGAAGGATTGGGAGTTCAAGGCCAGCCAGTGCTACACAAAGGCAGCCTGGGCTACCTAAACCTCGCAGGGTTTGGGGGAGGGCTGAATTCCACCACATGATGGAAGGTAACTCAGTGCTAGGCTCTGTGTCCCCAAGGTCCATAGTGCTGTAATAACAGAGTACAATGGGGCATCTGGGATTTGCTTTCAAAGCCTGGAGTACACGGGAAAAAACTTAGGCAACATATTGGTAACTGCTGAGGTCTAGCATTTGAAACACGGGGATTTGATGTACTAGCCCTATCTATGTGCTTCAGTTGTAGGTTTGAATTTCTCAGTAATCACAGTTTAATTTAAGCCAGGAAAATTGAGACACACTTTTCATTCATACAGGTTCACACACATCCCAGGCTAAAGCAGGAAGATCCTAAGTTTGAAACCAGCCTGGGCTACAGAGCAAGACCATCTGTCCGTCCGTCTGCCCATCCATCCGCCTGCCGCCCGCCCGCCTGTCCTCCTCAGCGAGGCTCCCAGAGACTGACCTCTGTCCCGAGGCAAGGGCGATAGGAGACTGCCCGTTGGGGGGGCGAGGGTCCTCACAGGTCTGCATCTCCACCTCCACCTTATCCAGACACTGGAACACAGAGAGAGCTAAGCGTCCACACAGAACTCACACAGCACCGGCAGGACAACAGGACTGCACTACAAGCCTTGCACCATCAACACAAACCACACTTCAAACTTCCTGTCTAGATCCCAAGGGAATTTAAGAATGGTGCTTGAGCAGTAAAAACCATTATTAAAAAAAAAAAAAAAAACAAACAAACGCATGCCAGGTAGTGGTGGTGCGCACCTTTAATCCCGGCACTTGGGAGGCAGAGGCCTGCCTGGTCTACACAGGCTATATAGTCTGAGGCTATTAGAGAGACCCTGTCTCAATAAAAACAAAAAAGCAAAAAAACAAGACTACTTTCAAGTAGAAAAGGCCATTACCAAGCAGATCGGGTGTGTCTTCAACTTGGTCCACTGGATCTGAAAGAGGAAAGCACAGATGCAGGCCTGTGACAGCCGCTCCTTAAGTGAACAAGCCTGCTGGCTCGGGACGCACAGTGCTCAGACCCCACTCTCACCTGGATGGAGGCCCGATTGCAGTAGACCCTAGTGATGGCCAGCCAGGTAGGCAATTCCAGAACATTCTGCAGAACCTCTTCGTCCAGCTCCAGATGGGTCAGCTGACCCTCCCCTTTCAGAGTGCTCAAGTTGATTTTGTCCGGGGAAAGATTCTTAGTGAACCTGCAGAGGGTGACAGTAAAATATCATTGTTCCCAGGGCACAGTGGTAAATCAGACTGTTGCAGTCAATCACTGCATGGTCTCCACCATCGCTCTACTGACGACGGTCACCATCCTCCTGATGATACACGGCCTTCTATTTCTGCATCCCCATATAAAAGTCTCCTAAAAACAAAGCAGCTAGGCCAGATGTATGTGTACACGTGTGATCCTGTATGTGTGATGAAGATCAAGGCCACAATGAATCTGAAGCCAGCCCGGGATGCAAGTTACTCTGCCCCAAAGAAACAAGACAACAAAGGACTGCAACTAAACAGAAACACAAATGACGACAGCTGGTGTTTCATTTTCCAAAAAATATCTATTACCATGTGTGCACGTGAATCATGTGTTTGTGCAACATGCCATGGCACACATCTGAAGATCAGGCTCACACAGCTAACACTTAAAGAGACCTAGAGGAGCTAAAGGTGTGTTTCAACAATTAAAACTGCTGGCTGTGGGCTGGAGTGATGGCTCAGCGTTTAAGAGCACTGACTGCTCTTCCAAAGGTACTGAGTTTAAATCCCAGCAACCACATGGTGGCTCACAACCATCCATAATGAGATCTGATACCTTCTTCTGCTGTGTCTGAAGTCAGCTACAGTGTACTTACATATAATAAATAAATAAATTAAAAAAAAAAAAACTGCTGGCTGCGCTTTCAGAGAACTGGAGTTTGGTTCAAGCACCCACATCAAGCAGCTCAAACCGCCTGTTAATTCCAGTTCCCAGGGACCCAATTCCCTCTGCCTGCCCCAAGAGCACCCACAAACGCGCACATACAACACCTACAAATAATAAATACATCTTTCAAAAAAAATTTGGAGTGTCTCCTGTGTTACGAAAAATATTAAAAAAAAAAAAAAAACGGCCTCGCTACCACAGGCCACTCTCTGCCCACCAACTCTCCAGCACAGCCAGTGCTCCCAAGATCCCTTCAATGCCACACCAATCCCACACAACGACCATCCACCCCGTGGTCAGCCGCCACAACACCCAGCAACCCCAGGCTTCCCAAGCTACTGCCAGCAACTCTCTGCCCCATGGGGCTGGCCAGCCATGCACTGACGGGCAATGGCTGACCTGTTATCTCAGGGAGACTCTGACTCAGAACTCCAAAATCTCTCCACCCAGCTTGATAGGGTCCCACTAGCAGGTCACTACCATGCCAGCCCTGTGCTTCAACGCCCCCACGGCCTCTGTGGTGCACATAAGGCGAACCCACACACCAGGCAGTGGTGGTACACACTTTTAATCCCAGCACTTAGGAGGCTGGGTTTCTGAGTTTGAGGCCAGCCTGGTCTACAGAGAACAGGACAGCCAGGGCTACACAGAGAAAACTACCTCCAAAAACAAAACAAACAAACAAAAAATAACAGACACCAAAAACAAACAAACAATAAAAAATTCTTTAAGCCGGGCGTGTTGGCACATGCCTTTAATCCCAGCACTTGGGAGGCAGAGGCAGGTGAATTTCTGAGTTCGAGGCCAGCCTGGTATACAGAGTGAGTTCTAGGATAGTCAGGGCTATACAGAGAAACCCTGTCTCCAAAAAACAACAAAAAAAAAATCTTTAAAATCAACTAACTATGAAGCAGCTTTGCTCTTTACACCAGAGACCAGCTATCTACCAAAGGGTCCTTTCCTCTGAAAACTATCCTTTTCCTGAACATTTACTCACAAGCAAACAAAAATGTGGTGAGAAAAAAAAAAGTCCATCTACTTGGACACTTGCTAAAGAACAAAACAAGAAAAAGCAAAGGAGTATAGTGCATGGCCCTGGAAGAGAGGAATGGAGGCGAGGGCCCAAAGAAGGGGTTGGGGTGGGGTGGGGCGGTCCTAGGGAGGAAAGCAGGCAGAGCAGGAAGCTGGCCAACTTTGCTATCTCAAGGTACAGCAAGCTCCCTCCAAGCCCCACATACAGTTAAGGGATTCAAAGATCACTATCACGTGTAACAGCCCCAGGCTGGCCTCACACTGGCAATCCTGCCTTCACTTCCAGAGTCCTAGACTGCAGGCAGGTATGTGCTGCCGTGCCCACGGAGGGACTTTCAGAGAAGACAGGAAGGAGGAGAGGGACTGGAGAGAGATCAGCAGGTAAGAACACTCACTGGAACCCACACTGACAGGAGAGAACCAAATCCCACAAACTATACACACATGTGTGCACACACACCAATGCACACCACACACATCCCGAAATAGTTTTAAAGAAAAAAATAACTTGAAAAGCCCACCCAAGGAGAACATATATATTCCATGCATATATAAAGGAGAAAGTATCTTTATCTATATGCTCCCTTCCATAAGAGATAAACTCTAAACACAGAATAAGCTATATTTTTTTAGCACTGAGTGATTATACTAAAGAAATATGACATAACTAATTTCTACATTGTGTTCTTTCCAAA
This sequence comes from Mus musculus, assembly GCF_000001635.26. Classification (NCBI taxonomy): domain Eukaryota; kingdom Metazoa; phylum Chordata; class Mammalia; order Rodentia; family Muridae; genus Mus; species Mus musculus. The sequence continues at coordinate 564,142 of NT_187005.1, read as the reverse complement.
ATCTCTCTCCAGAGTTGATATAAAATAAATGACATTCCTCGGGCTGAGAAATGACTCACGCTCTGCAGAGGACCAATGTCAGTTCTCCCCATCTGGGGCAGGCAGCTCCCAACTGCCTGTAATTTTATTCCTAGGAGACCCTGCACCTTCTTCTGGCTTCCACGGGCACCCAGGCACACGAACACACACACACAACCACACACTTACATACACACTCTAATAATAGCTTCCATCTCATCTGTATAAGTTATTTATATCTTTTTTAAACAGATTTATTATGTATACAGTGCTCTGCAGTCCAGAAAAGAGCGCCAGACCTCATTATAGATGGTTAATGAGCCACCATGTGGTTGCTGGGAATTGAACTCATGACCTCTGGGAAAGCAGTCAGTGCTCTTAACCTCATCTCTCCAGCCCTATCTATACCTTATAATCAGGTCTTCCCAGCTTTATTCCGATGCTCCTTTATCTGTTAATCAACCATACAAATGCCAAAATTTGTAAGTGCTTATCCCTTAAATGGCATGTTTGTTATATTTGGTTTCCTGAAAGTGAGTTTGGAATACAGTCTAGGCTGACCTTGATGTGCTGACCCTCCTGCCTCAGCTTAACGAGTGCTGGGGTTACAGGCTGAGCCACCACACTCAGATCCATTCCTCCTCGTCCTGCTAACAGTTCATCCAGAACCTACCTGGCACAGTCTGTGCTTGAAGCCTCTCAGAAACGGTTAGAGGACACTTGGAGGTGTAACTAGCGGTGTACGACTTGCCTAGCATATCCAAGGACCTGACCTCACACCCCAGAACTCAGTTAAAAAGAAACACACACACACCTAAGGGGCAAAGGAAGCTGCCCTTTAGTCACCCATAGCCTGCTTATTAACCCCCAGAAGTAGAATAAATCTCAATTTTTTGTGTAATGTTGTAGTGTAATATAATCAGAAACTTTTTTGAACTTCACCAACCCAATGCAATCAGCAGGATCCTTCTTGAGAATGCCAGGGCTAATTCATGTCCACCCCAGCAAAACGCCTAGTCTCCATCCACCAAGACGCTGGCTGGCAACCACAGAATGCATCCTGTTATCAGCTGATGATCAAGCAAAGATGCATCAAACATCAAAAGCAGAACACTGATATTCAAAGCCTTTTGGGTTGGGGATGGGGACTTAGATCAGAGACACAGTGCATGCCTAGCGAGCATAAGACCCTGGGATCAGTCCTCCTCAGTACATTACCCGACCACAGTGATGACTGTGTAAGGATGCACCGCTTTCAGATGGGGACACTGGGTGATGGATCCTTAGGCAATTCCTATTGAGCATAAGTACATGGCTCTAGGTATAACAGCATACTGCACACTTAGGCGCTATGATATGCAAACACACTCTGCATATCTGGTCTGGCACCGACCAAAATATTCTATGCAATTCCTCACCAATAATAAACAGATTCCACCTTATAAGCATCTCTAAAAAAGCAGCAAGGATTCCTTAGACGTAAATCACATGTCCAACACACAAGAAGCCCCAGAGGGGGCCCCTAGGGCCAGAAACAAATAAGAATTCAGAACACAGTGGTACCTTTAATTCCCAGAACTCTCTGAATTCAAGGGCTGCCTGGTAACACAGTGAGTTCCAGCCCAGCCCAGCCAGGGCTACAGAATGGGACCATCTTTAAAACAAACAAACAAACAATACTCCCTAAACTGCTATCTCTCACTGTCTTACAGCAGTGAGAACGAACAGGTTTTAAAAGGTGGTCATGAAGCCGCTTGTTGTGGGGAGGAGCAGGGACACTCCAAACTGAGGCTCTGCCGGTGCCACAAACACTCTGAGCCTTTAAACTCAGCCCATCAGAGTGGCCCAACAAGATTCAACTGAGGCCATATCATGAGACCAACTGTCTTACGTCAGCCTTGGGGAGCCAGATGAACCCCTCAAGGAACTATGGGAATCCGAATCTGTTAGAAGAAGCTTTTTTTTTTTTTTTTTGCTGTGTACCTTTCTGACCTCCACAGTCCCTGGCACCAACTTTACTGAGCATCCCTCATAGGCCAGGGTGGCTAGAGAGGCTAACAGGAGCCTGGTATCTGCTCCATGTGTGGATGTGGGGAAACATTGTCAGGCCATCTGTTACTATTACTGAGCACAGAGGCTCAGCTGAAATCAAGTTGGAGAAACAGACAGATCAACCTCATCTCTGCCAGAGAAATGCAATCTGCCAAAGAGGCAACGGGAAGACTCTGAGTCACCCTTGAGAACATAGAACACAATTTTCGGAAGCCAGCGTTTTTAAACCTGCAGACTTTAAGAGCAAGAAATTTTCTTGAGTCAGGGTGCCAAGTAGCCCAGGCTGCCCTTGAATTCAGTACTTAGATGAGTTCCTGAGTACATATCTCAAATTCCTGCTCCTCCGGCCTCAGACACTCTAGCGTGGGATGGCAGGTATGTGCCAACATGCCCTACCAAAAAGGATCTTAAATAACCATTCATTTAAAACCTATAATTTGCAAATTTAAAACGAAGTGATCAGAAATGAGGAAGGGTTGCCCTTTTGGGCATAAGAGTCATAGCTGGCTGATGCTTAAGCCTGGGACTCAGCACACGACAGACATGGACAGAACCCAGCATTCTCTGCACCCAACTCCACTACCCTGCCCCAGGAACCTGCAGACAGTAGAACCTACAACAACCCCTCTGCTCCAGATCCACAAATGCACTCTGCCCCTCACTAAAATATATAACAAGACCCTGTCTCCAGCCCCAAAACCGATGGGCCTGGAGAAACGCTTCAGTGGCCAGGGGCCCTGGCAGCTCACACATGTATGTAACTCCAGTTCCAGGGGATCGGAAACTCTTTTGGCCTCCTCCAGCACAGCACACACATGATGCACAAGACATACATTCAGGCAAAAGAAAAACATACCGTAAGCTAAAAATAAAACTACTATCCTAAAGTTCTCTTGATCTTGGTGTTTTATCACAGCAGTAGAAAATTAACTAAGACAAAATAGATGAGATAGAGATATTATTAGTTGTAAAACTGAGGATTCTAGCCCCAATACAAGGTATACTTACTGCAGGACGTTTTTCAGAATGAAGAGGAAGCTAGGACCTACAGGAAAGTTCTCTTATTTCTGTAAAAGACTAGGGTTTTTCTATTTATGTTATATGGAGGGGTTCCTATAATACTGCACATGGCACCTGCAGAATTCTCATTTCAAATGCACAAGAAGTGTGTACACCAGGTAGGCCATACCTTGATCAGTAAATTCTTTGAATAATTTTCAAGATACTGAGCAGCTGTCAGACGGCTCTGCAGGTGAGAGCACTGGCTGTTCTTCTGCAGAACCCGGATTTGATCCCCAACTCCCACACAGATGCTCACAACTGCCTGTAATTCTAGTTCCAGGGAATATGACACCCTCTGGCCTCTGTGGGTACCAGACATTTATGGGGTGCTCCTACATACATGCATCCAAAACACACATAATAAAGAAAATTTAAAAAACGAAAAAATTCAAGATACCGAAAACTTAGTGTGTTCCCTGACAGTAATAGAATTAAATTAGAAAACAGTAACTAGAAAAGTCTTTGGTACAAAAAGCAAACAAACAAAGACTCCAGCCAGGCATGGTGGCACACGCCTTTAATCCCAGCACTTGGGAGGCAGAGGCAGGCAGATTTCTGAGTTCGAGGCCAGCCTGGTCTACAAAGTGAGTTCCAGGACAGCCAGGGCTATACAGAGAAACCCTGTCTTGAAAAATTTAAAAAAAAAAAAAAAATTTTTTTTTTTGTGTGTGTATGCTTTTCTTTTGCCTGAATGCATGTCTTGTGCATCATGTGTGTGCTGTGCTGGAGGAGGCCAAAAGAGTTTCCGATCCCCTGGAACTGGAGTTACATACATGTGTGAGCTGCCAGGGCCCCTGGCCACTGAAGCGTTTCTCCAGGCCCATCGGTTTTGGGGCTGGAGACAGGGTCTTGTTATATATTTTAGTGAGGGGCAGAGTGCATTTGTGGATCTGGAGCAGAGGGGTTGTTGTAGGTTCTACTGTCTGCAGGTTCCTGGGGCAGGGTAGTGGAGTCGGGTGCAGAGAATGCTGGGTTCTGTCCATGTCTATCGTGTGCTGAGTCCCAGGCTTAAGCATCAGCTCCAGAGGGCTAGAGTCTATGACAGAGCAAAAGGATTAGCTGGAGCAGCAGCCCAGACCTCATATGTCAAACTACAAGCAAGAGACAGGGAATAACTTGAAATAGCATGAGGCTTTTGAAATATCAAAGCTTACCCCTGTGACATACTTCCTCCAGCAAGGTCACACTTCTAGCCTTCCCCAAACAACAACAGCTGGAGATCAAGTATTCAAATGCCCAAGACTTGCCAAGGAAGTCTTTCAACTGACCACATACCTTTAAAGGACATTTTAGCTGGGTATGAAGTTTGTAAAGTTTCTTTCAGCTATTGAAGTTTCATCCACCATCTTCTGCTGTTGAAGTAATCTCTCGCTGCTTTCAGGGTCTTAATCTTTCACTGTCACTAATAGGAGTCTTAGGTCTGTCACTGGCTTGAGATAGTCTCTCATGTAATCCAGGCTGACCTTGAACTTGCTGTATAGCCAAAGATGACCTTGAACTGATCCTCCTGCTTTCACAGTGCAACTAGAGGCTTTGAGGACGTGTGTTGAGCAAGCTATTCCCAGACCAGAAATGGTTTTCTTTGTTCTTATCTTGATTTAGCTGGACATCTTGTAGCTAATAAAACCTGCCTATGATAACACTTCCATGGAAGAACAACCACATGCCATATAACCCATCCATTTACAGTGCACGAGTCAGTGACTTAGTACTGTCAGTTGTGCAACCACAAGTAAAACCAACTTTAGAGCAGTTTCATTATCCCTTCACTAGAAAAACCCATGCCACGCCCCCCCCATTAGTCCCTCACAGCAGTCCTAGTCAACTATCAGTTCACGTCTCTATAGTTTTACCTATTTGGGATATCTAATATAGTAGGAATCATAGATGGTCACTCTTAAAATCGCACAGTATTTTGTGCCTGTACACATACGTGTATGTTTATGTCCACGTGTGTGCCTGCATATGAGTGTGCACACGAGCTGTGTGTGAACAGACACATGCTGATCAGAGGATAACATCAGGCACTTTCATTCTTAAATTTCAGCAAGTATGCTAGCTCTTTTTCATGGCACTTCCTAGGCAGTTGGTCATGTCAAGATAAAGCTGAATAAATCCTTTCCAGCCACCAGCTATCAAAAACAAAAAAACACTGAAAAACCAAGTATGATGGGTGGCATATGCCTTTAATCCCAGCACTTGAGAGGCAGAGGCAGGCGGATTTCTGAGTTCAGGGCCAACCTGGTCTATAGAGTGAGCTCCAGGACAGCCAGAGCTACACAGAGAAACCCTGTCTCCAAAGAGTAAAGGGTCACATGGTCTGAATCAGTGGGAGCAACAAACACGGGTTTCCCATGACGCAGGTTGTCTTGAGCCATAGCACAATGCTCCTACTGTGGGGTAAGGGGCATTCTTGCTATAGACTAAGGAGGACTGAACAGAGGACGCTCAAATCTGTTTGCAGATGCCAGTGTGAGGTCTCAACTTGGTTACTCTAAGCAAAGGTGAGGAGGGGATTCCTGGACTGTGTAGGATGCTACTGTGTTTTAGTGACTGGGGCCTGAAACAGCTAACAGAATCTGAAGACGTTTTAATCTCTACTGTATTTAAACTTACTGTGCTGTTGGCTTTTTGTTGCTTTGAAATAAGACCTCATGCATTCTAGGCTGGCTTTGAACTCTCTGTACAGTAAATACTATTTTTCTATCTTGTTTTACTATCTGCTGATGCATAACAAATCTCTCTATGCCTAATATCGTAACACAACAAGCATGTTATTAAATCAGTGAACTCTATGATATGTAACTTGTTCGAGGAGGGTGCTCAGTTGGTAAAGTGCTTGCTGTTCAAGTGTAAGAACCCAAGCCTGGATTCCCCAGCATGCTCACATAATGCCAAGTTGTTGCCATGGCACTTGGTGAAGGCAGGGAGGGGCTGATCTGATCCTGGGGGGCTTGCTGGCCAGGCAGTCTACAAACGGGTATTCCAAGTTCACTAAGAGACCCTTTCCAAAAAATCAGGTGGAAGAGCTACGGAGGATGACACTCAACATTACCAGACTCTCATGTGACAAGAGGGAAGATCACATACAGCTAGCCTGGGTTGACCTCAGACTCGCTATGTAGTCAAAGCTAGCCTCAATCTCTCAATCTCTGCCTCCACCTCCCAAGTACTGGAATTACCCAGGCTCAAACTAGTGAGCCCTTTTCTTTAGACAAGGGCTCATTCCAGTTCAGGCTGTCCTGGAAATCACTGTGGAGAGCAGGCTGCTCTCAATTCTCCCGCCCCAGCCTCTAGCACCTGAGTTACAAGCACAAGTCACCTTGCTGGCTTTAGAGCATACTTCCAGCTATGAGACTCTGCGTTCAGCAACAACAAATCAGCATCTCCCCCCAGTCAGCATTTGTCACACTCCTCAACCAAGGTGACAACCCAAAGCAACTCTTGCTGAGACCCACGATGACCTAAGGAATCTTACGCCATGAGAGGAAAGGTGGCGCCTTTGCGTCTCCCTCCTCTAACGCCCTCACAGGGCTCCCTGGGCTAAGTGTCCACCAAGCTTAAGCTGTCTGAATCTGAGTGAGCTTAGGAAGCTGTCCCGCACTGGAACAGGTTCTACTGGACCTCAGGCTCTAAACTTTACACTTAGACGTGAGAACTGCAGGGGCTGGAGAGATGGCTCAGTGGTTTAAGAACACTTACTACTCTTGGAAGAGAACCGAGATCCAACTCCCTGCACCCACATGGTAGCTCACAACTGCCTGGAACTCCAGTTCCAGGGAATCTAATGCCCTCTTCCGGCTTCCACAGATACCATAGGCACACAGTGCACAGACACACCGGTAGGTGAAGCACACACATAAAAATAAATGTATAAAAAGAAGCCAAACTCGGGAGCACCGCACTTCCAGTCAGTCAGTTACTAATATCTCACTACTCATATTCTCCAAAACTTTCTTTAAAGTTAGACTTATTTTATTTTATGAGCAAAAGTGCTTTGCCTGCAAGTATGTGTGTGTGCCAAGTCTGTGCCATACCACAGAGTCAGAAGAGGGCACTGGAACCCCTGGAAGTGGAGTTTCGGAGAGTTTTGAGTTCTTAACTACTATAGCCTCTAACCCCCTTCACAACTCTTCAGTTATGGGCTGTCAGCCAAGTTATATACAACCAACAACATGATCTGAGCATACATGTGAAAGATTACTTAAGTAGGCAAACGAAGAACAGCCTGCCTAACACGTGCGGCTCATGCCTGGTTTCCTAGAAAGTTAGTACAGACTTCATGCCCTTCACCTAAATAGCTAACATTATTTTTAAACTTTAGCTCTCCCCCTTTACAATCAATACAGTCTGATAACATGGGTGGATTTCTGAGTTCGAGGCCAGCCTGGTCTACAGAGTGAGTTCCAGGACAGCCAGAGCTATACAGAGAAACCCTGTCTTGAAAAAAACCAATATATATATATATATTTTTTTTTCTTTAGTACTTGTTTCTGGCACCAGTAACAGACAGATAAAGGAGACTGCTTGATACCTGGCTGAACTGGAGTCCCTTTCCCCAGAGCTAAGGCTTCCCAATTCCAAGACACAGTCTCTCAAGTCCACATGTGGGGATGCTATGGCAGGAGGACTGTGGTTCCCAGTCAGCATGGGCTGCCTGCCAAGGGAAAAGCTGTCTCAAGCATGGGTCTCCATGCACCGATCTTCCCTCACACCCCTGACTTACTTGTACCACTCCTCTAACTCTGGTTTGGTGGTGGTGGGGGGTTCATTGTTTCTTTTTGCTGCAGTTACTTAGTGACTGAATGTGTACTCACAGCCCCTAGCATGCACACAGCCCACAACACAGCATGCACATAGACCACAGCATGCACATAGACCACAGCATGCACACAGCCTACAGCATATACACAGACCACAGCATGCACACAGACCATCCCACAGCATACACACAGCCCACAGCATACACACAGCCCACAGCATGCACACAGCCCATAACATGCACACAGCCCACAGCATGCACATAGCCCACAGCATACACACAGCCCACAGCATGCACACAGCCCATAACATGCACACAGCCCCTAGCATGCACACAGCCCATAGCATGCACACAGCCCACAGCATGCACATAGCCCATAGCATGCACATGATAGCACACATACAGAAAGGAAAAGACAGCCTGCAGGTGGTGTTCTCTCTCCCCCCAAAACCCAGTGCCTTCATTGACTAAGGCACGGTATCTCCCCCCTTCTGCTGTGAGGCCACTATCCATCTGGAGAAAGAGCTGGGCTGTGAGTAAAACCATTCTCACTGATTATTCTTTCGCCAGGTTCTATAAAGTGAGGTAACTAAAGGCCCTCTAATGGCTGAGTAAACTCTCCAAGGGATCAATCCAGTTTACACACTCTGGCTCTTTCACCCTCTGGTGGCTTGAATGAAAATTGTCTCTCTGGGGTTTGAATGTTTGAATGTTTGGTCCCCAGTTAATGAACTGTTTGGAAAGAATTAGGAAATAAGTTCTTGTAAGCAGGTATGTCTCTGGGCAGTGCCTATATGTCTCTGCCTGCTACCTGTGGATCAATATGCAACTCTCTCTTAATAGTAGGTACAGCACCATACCTGTCTGCTTCCCGCCATGATGATAATGGACTAATTCTCTAAAATTGTGAGCAAGTCCCCCCCCCCTCCCATTAAATGCATCCCTTACAAGAGCTGCCTTGGTTGTAGTCTTTTGGACAGGGTTTCTCTGTGTAGTCTTGAATGTCCTAGAACTCACTTTGTAGACCAGGCTGGCCTCGAACTCAGAAATCCACCTGCCTCTGCCTCCTGGGTGCTGGGATTAAAGGCGTGCGCCACGCCTGGTGGTTGTAGTCTCTTAAGAGCAACATAACAGTAACTAAGACACACAATGCTATGGTCCCAGTCTCCCCCACAGCATGTGCCATGCACGAGGAGACGTTGCCTTCTCTTTTCCAGCTCAGTGAAAGCACTCATCCCAACTCCATTACAAGATCTACCCGTGGAAACAAGTGGAAGGCAGCATGACGGACGGTCTGACTGTAACTCCAGCCCCAGAAGGCAGAAACAGGGCGATCTCAAAGCAAGCTGGCCACTGAGATTAGCCATTCTGGGGCGTTCTGGGTTTGACTGACAGTCTGCCTCAAGGACTAAGTCTGGAGAACACTGGAGGATAACCCCCAGTGTCGACACCGAGCCTCCTCTTTCGTACACTGTACCCATATCCACACATACTCAAAGTTATGCATGCCCACATGCACAGCACACATGGGAATGTGCGAAATGAAGGCAAGTGGGGTGGGGAGATGGCGCAGCAGGTAAACACTTGCCACACAGCAGGATGACCTGAGCCTGGTCCCAGAATCCACATAAAGTACAAGAAGAAAACTGACTCCACGAACTTGTCCTCTGGTTTCTACACACATGTGAGACTCACACACTCTACAATAAGTGCGTTTGTTTTATTTTGTTTTTGTTTGTTTGTTGTTGTTTTTGGTTTGGTTTGGGGTTTTCAAGGTAAGGTTTCTCTGTGTGGCCCCAGCCGTCCTGGAACTGGCTCTGTAGAACAGGCTGGCCTAGAACTCAGAGATCACCTGCCCAAGGTGGAATGTTCCAGAGAAGAGCAGCAAAGCCCCTGTGCCAAGATGGCACAGTAAAGCAGTCATATTCTTTTTAAAATGTGATTTCCAACCTGGCATGGCAGTGGGCACATATAATCTCGGCACTAGGGAGGCTGAGGCAGGAGGATAACAAACTTGAGGGCTACACAGTGAGAGAGACCACGTCTCAAATAACAAACATGTAGCTGGCTGTGTAGCCCCAGAGCACTTGCCGAGTGTGTGGGACCCCAGATTCAATGCGCAGCATTCTTCTGCGGAGAAGAACCAAGTCCAAAACAGGGCGTGTGCAGTTTTATAGACAAGGAAACTAAAATTCCAAGAAGCTAAGAAACTAGCTGAGCACACGACTTTGAATTCACAGAAAGTGAGTCCTAGCGCTCTCGAGAGCTGCAGTCTCTAGTCCTCTAGCTCTCTAGTCCTAGAGTCTCTGCTGTGCAGCATGCTCTCAGCTGACCTCTCAAGGCAGGCACGTCTCACTACTGAGATCCACTCCTGCCTGTGCTGCTGAAGACTACAGCAGGCCCTGAAATGTGCTAGACCACTAAGCTGGCATACTCCGCCCCCAAGTTTTCTTAAATTGTTTTTAGATTGATTTTATTCCGGGTGTTTCGCTAACATGTGTGTTTATATACCAGTGCCCTCAGATCTTAGGAGAAGACATTGAAACGGCAGTTATGCATGGTTCTGAGCACCACACGGGTGCTGGGAACTGAACCCAGGTCGGCCGCAGGGTCGACAACAGTGCTCTTAACTGTTGAGTCACCTCTCTAGCCCCAAAGTTTCTGGTTTTAATGAAATGTTACCAGAAAAAGAGTATTAAATATTAAAATAAAGTACTTTTTACAAGAAGCATAAGTCTGAGGTGGTGCCACACACCTTTAAACCCAGCACAAGAGAGGCAGAGGCAGGCAGATCTCTATGAGTTCAAGGCCAGCCTTGTCTACATGAGTTCCAGGACAGGCAGGCTTACATAGAGAAACCCTGTCTTGAAAAACAAAATACAAGTATTATCTTTTGCCAGGCATAGTGGCTCAGCCATGTAATCCAAGACTCAGAAAACTCAGGAAGGAAGAGCTATTTACCAAATCCCAGACTAAATCAGCTACACAGAGAGACTATCACAAGCCAATACATAGCTTAGCAGGTGACAGGTTCTAACAGCAAGCCCCAGGGCCTGAGTTCAATGCAAGGGACCACATGGTGGAAGGAGAGAGAAGACTCTACTTGAAACAGGCACACTTGCACATAGATACACTGAAACACATACAAATGTAAGAGAGAGAGAGAGAGAGAGAGAGAGAGAGAGAGAGAGAGAGAGAGACTGTCTTAAAAATCATAAGAAAGGGGGCTGGAGAGATGGCTCAGTGGTTATGAGCCATCTAGAGTGCTCTTCCAGAGGTCCTGAGTTCAATTTCCAGCAACCACATGGTGGCTCACAACCATCTGTAATGGGACCTGATGCCCTCTTCTGATGTGTTTGAAGACAGTAACAGTGTACTCCTATATATAAATTAAATAAATAAATATTTTTAAAAATCATAGGAAAGCTATGCAATTCAAAAGTCTAATTCTGTAGGAAAAAATAAAATGATGTGTCAATGGGTTGCTAAGATTACAGAGCAGAAGACCAAATGACCCCTTTACTCATTTACTGTATAATAGTTATTCTGACAGCTGCCCCATGCAATCCAAGTTAGAAACAATTTCTGCCATGGTTGGAAATGCCCCATCTCCACTGTCCCTTTGTAATTTGAATATTATTCTGGAATGACATCATGTGTTTAGAGATGGGACATCCGAGATTAAAAACCGAACAAAGACTGGACTCTCTTTAGCTCCGTCAGCACGCGCTAAGCAGCACGCACGGCTTCAGTCCTCAGAATCGCACAGACTGAGCAGAGAGCCGGAGGATTCGTGTGCTTTACCAAACGGAAGGTTTCTTTAAACTTTGCTTTCCTGTGGGTTTTGAGACAAGGCTCCATACTGTACCACAGCCCAATCTCAAAACTGTAGGCAATCCTCCTGCCTTCAGCTTCTCAATTGTTGAGAGCCACCACATCCAGCTTTTCAAAATAAAATTATATGTATCTTTCAGAGTGGCCACAATGAGAGGACAGAAAATGCCAAGTGTTGTCAAGAATCTGGGTCCTCAGATCCCACCCCGTCCAGCTGTAGCCATGCCCATTAGGGCATCATGTAAGAATGCATTCATGAAAACCCACAGTCTACAACCCAGAAGATCTACAACCCCGTCTCAAACAGACTCTGGACGGTGTGTGTCAGAAGACACATTCATAATGGTACTCACTGGGAAAATACAAAATATTCAACCACAGCAAGTAAAAGGAAAGTGGATTATGTTCCCACAAACAAAAAGATCGTGCAGTCTGCAACGTGCTGTAAGCATGTTCACAGCTAAAACAACAGACAGGGGCTAGGGAGCGGCTCGGTTGGTCACACACTCACTGTGCCAGCATGGGGACCTGCATTCAGTCCTCAGCATCCACACAGAGTCAGCCATGCTAGAGCAGGCTGCTAATCTGCTCTAGGGAGGCAGAGACAGGAGGATTGCAGGAGTTCACTGGCCAGCTAGCCCCTCACCTTAATCAGTGAGTTTCAGGTCCCAGGGAGAAAACTGATGGACAGCTACTGAGAAATGCTACGTAAGAACATGCACACACATACACAAAAACACACACACACAATGCTTAAGCCAAATAGCAGATGCAGTGGTGCAAACCTGTAACACATACACACATAATAAATAAAACGCTTATAAATACATCTATGTATGCATGAATGAATGAATGAATGAATGACAACAATGGCTGGGGACAACTGGTAGTGTTTACCTTCCATGCTTGAGGCACTCACTGGGTTCAATCTCCTGGACCCCAGGGCGGGTAGTGCGCAAGCTAAAAGCAGTGCACACCTCTAAACCTTAGACTGGAGAGTTTGAAGCCACAGAGGGCTACAGAGACTCTGTCTCAAGAAATGAAAAATAGAGATGTGGAGAGCTCAAGGGCAGGGCACTGGCCCCAGGTGCGCAAAGCCCTGAGTTCTAGACTCTGTACTACAAAACCAAAATACCAATTCAAACAAAATTTTTTAAAGCATATACACTATGCAGTCCCATTCTATAAAACAAGACGTTGGTTCCATTTTGATGGAGAGGTAATTGTGAAAGAAAGGGGGGGGGGGAGCCTCTGAGCACTGGGAATATCACTTCTCCAGCAGGGGCTTCAAGTGGGTGCCGTGTACAGACTGACACGCAGAGCAGACAGTGGAGCATCATAATCACCAATGGGGGTTGGTGGGCAGCTCCAGGATGCAGCCTGCACTGAAATCTCCCTCCAGCACTCGCCTGCTGTGACTGTGGGCAAGTTATTAACCCTTCTACTGAAACACTTCCTCTGAGAAGGAAGCTTAAGGCCTGCCGTAATAACTTCAGTTATCACAAGACTGCAAGACCCTTACTCGTTCAGACAGCCATCAATAAATGCCTGCTTAGTAAGTAAATGTAGAGTGGCTTATTGTTTATTCCAAAGCCACATTAGAAAAAGTGAGAAGACACAGAAACAGATTTTGAGCGTTCAGTGGCAAACAGACAGAATTCTCACCAGAGAGGTGATGGTGTTAAGTCTCTAGTCTAGCACAAAGGAACCTGACTACAAGAGTAGTCTTCCATTTCCACCTAGAGGCCACTGGGAGCCGAGGCCTGTGTGGCCCAGTCGATCGATCTTCAAGACCTTTCAGAGCTTTGATACTCTGGAGTACTAGGAGCCCCCACCCCACCCCCCACCCACCCCCCACCCCGATCAGGAACAGCAACAGCTCAACTCAGTCAGACTTCCTTGTCCTCCAAAAGGGAATCTGAAACTTCCTATGACTTCCTATGCACTTCCATTTTAAAATCTCGGCTGACATTTTCTAGTCACTCTGAGTAAATACCTAAGATTTCCTGTGAGTTTTTGCCACCCATGCTTTGACCCTGACCCTAACTCCTCCAGCCATATCTTACAACTACTCTTTACTACTGCAACTATTATCACTATTATTATTATTATTATTATTATTATTATTATTATTATTATTACTTGGTCTTTTTGAGACAGGGTTTCTCTGTGTAGTCCTGGCTGTCCTCAGACTCAGATCCACCAGCCCGCTTCTGAGCTCTGGCACCAAAGGCGTACACCACCACCGCCCGGCTACACCTACTTTTTATTAAGCACTCCTTCAATGCCAGACCCTATAACGAACACCGACCGCATCCCTACTCCTCAGAAACATTCTTGCCAGCTCCCATTACTCTTCTCATCACTTACAGCCAACAACAGCATAGTTGGGGACATCCTCCCTGATCAAGAACAGCGGGGCCAGACAGATCTGCTTTGTCGGAGTGGCTCCAAAGCCCCACATCCTTTCCATTTACGGAGTGCCCTGGCCGATTGCACATCCTACCGTATACCCTCTTACTTGTCTAATCCCAGGTCACTAGCTGAAGTGGTCTAAAGCAGGAAACCCCAGGCATGGTGGGGTTACACCAGCATGACCAGTACTCCAAAGGCTGAGCCAGGTGGGTTCTCAAGAAGAGAGAACAACAGGAAAAAACAAATTCAGTGAAAAGTCTATTTTAGCATTTGTTTATGAAACAGGGTCTCAATAAATGGCTCACATAGGCCTCAAATTCAAGGCCTTCCTGCCTCAGTCTCCCAAATGCTGGGATTACAGGTGTACACCACTACTCCCAACTAATTCCCACAATTTTCTAAATAAATAACTATTTCATGTTGGTAAGTAGAACTCTTTTCACGGGTCCACTTCAATGAGCATTCAATGGGGCGTTAAAGCAATTCACATTGGACAATGGTCATCTAAAAATTCCAGCAGCCTCCCCAGCATCTTGGCCAGTACCTAGCTAGGGAATGCAATCAAAAGAAATAGCTGAAATTAATAAACTCACTGGAACGCAATTTGTTGTCACTGGCCTGTCCTCTCTGCTGTAGGCTACTGTCCCTGGAGTCACACTGCGCTGTCAGACACCTGCCACACCACAGTTAACAGCAGGAACTCTACAGACCTCCCTATCAGGTTCCACAAGCCACCTCCCTAGCTGTGGTGGAGAGTACAATGCATATCAAAGTCTCACAGGACCAAGGAGTGAGTCTGAGGTAAACAAAGGCCCTGGGAATTTGGGCCAACCAGATCCAGGTCCTACTCCTCTGCAGGGGGCTGAAGTTGCTGCCAAAACACAACTCTTCCTCCTCCCAGCCCCTAGGAAATCAGAAATGGCCCTCCACATCAGACACACTGTCCCTACTTTACTTAAAGCAAACAGGCTTTCTGCTCCCAGGAATCACCGAATGTGTCAGGGAAGACAGTTTGTTGCCAGCTCAGGTTACATGACACCCTGTCTTAAAAAACAAAAACAAAAAACAAAAACAAAGGCTCCAGGGTGTCTCATTACCATTGTATGCTCACTGGAGGTACAGGGCACACAGGGGAAGCTCCAGAGTAAGGAAGCTGGTTCTGTCTGTGCCTTTATCTTCTGGAAAAGTCACTTAGCTTTGCTAAGCTTGCTTCCTCCGTCAAGAGCGGGGTAGACGCCAGTCATACGCCTTTAACCCCAGCACTTAGGGGGCAGAGGCTGGAGAATCTCCGGGACTTTGAGACCAGCCTGGTCTAGATACAAGTTTCAGGACACCAAGACTACACATACTGAGACCTTGTCTCAAAAGGAAGGAAGGGGGGAAGGAGGGAGGGATGGAAAGAAAAAAAAAAGAGGAGGAGAGTGGGAGTAGAGGGAGGCATCGGACTACAGCAAGGGTCCTTCACTTATTCCAGGACGCTCTGAGAGACATTCAGATGTGTGCCCTCGTCACCCCCACACAAACTGCTATAGAAAAATTGCCTAAAGCCAGGCATGGTGTCCACTGCCAACCACTCCAGCACTCAGGAGGCTAAGGCAGGAAGCACAGTAACTCCAGCTACAAAGTAAGGGAGGCACTGCCTCAAGAGAGAGACAGAAGGACCGACCGACAGACAGACAGACAGACAGACAGACAGACAGACAGCAAGAGACAAAGAAAAGGTCAGCAGAAAGGCTCAACAGGGCAAAGTGTTTGCCTCACAAGTCTGATGACCTGGGTTTGATCCCCAGAACACATTGTGAAAGTGGAACTAGACAATGACTCCCCAGAGTTGCCCTGCAACCTCCACTAGCACACTGTGGCACTTCTGCACCTCTCTGAACGCACACAAAACAACACACACATACCCAATAAGAACAATTAGCCACACAAGTTGTAACCCCCAAAATGCCCGGTGTCCTACTGGGCGCTCTGTGAGGCTCTTAAATAAATCTTTCAATATAAAAACACATGGAGTCTTCTAATTTATCACTGTCTCACCACATGGTCCAAGTTGGCTGGGAACTCTACTGTAGGCTGGCCTTAAAACCCCACTCCTCCTACCTCAGCCTCCAAATGCTAGGACCTCGGGGGTGTGTGCACCACAGCAGCCTAGATAGTCTTTGACGTATCTACTACTACTATCTAGTTTGAAAGAGATAAACGTTGAAGAGGAAGTGCCCAGACTCCAGGAGCCGGCCCTTCAGTCATGCACATAACAGTTAATCAAACAAGGTATCTGAATCTAGCTAATAAATGTCTAAGATCACATAAGCCAATGTCAGCCAGGCAACGGGGGACACCACGTCAGGGACAGAGGCTCACACAAGCCCTGGTGTTCCATGTTGACTGGCAACACTCACACACACCTCTTGAAAACCACTAGTCACTGTGCTGCCAAACTCTGGATCACTAGAGCCTCTGAGACAACCTAAATTAACAACCATCACCAAGCTAGAATAAGCAGCGAAAACCAACTGCAAAGCTAGCTCCCAATTTTCGCAGCCACCCATTCTAACAAGCTGCATCATCACGCAGAGACCAGGAGTCCTTCAGATATAGCTGAAAAGTGTCTTGCCAGCTAACCCGTCATGCCCCAAATACAGAGCGACAGGACAGCTTAACAGGAGGCCACAAAGCACAAGTGGACACTGGCTGTCAAACAAACCTCCATGGCATCTTAAAGGGAAGGCTGCTGAAACTTTATCCCCCACCTCCGCTGACCTTTCTCCAATCCGTCTGTGTACGGAGAAGAAAGCGGACCCAGAAAGGAGGGAGGTCCGAAAGGACGACCAGCCTCGGGTGAAGGGTTTATATCTTTTCAAGAGTGATGCAACAGGGTCAGACAGAAGAGGAGGAGCTCGCCTCACAGAAGGAGAAAGCCGGCGTCGGCGCTGCAATCGAAGGGGACCTGGGTAATCCAGCACGGAGCGGCAAAGCCAGAAATGAACCGGCGCTGGGCGGCTCGGCAGGCGGGAAGAGGCCTCCAGGGCTGGCCTGCCAGGTTCCGTGCGGGTCTGGAAGGTACGGCCAGGAAAGGGCTGGGTGACCCGCGCCGAGGAAGGAGGCGGCGACGGGGGTGGGGAGGAAGGTGGCCCGGGCGAGGGAGTAATGCAGCGCCGACAACGGCCCGCAAGAGTTGAATCGCGCCTGCAGGGAGCCGCTCGCCCAGAGCGGCCGGAGGGAGGTCGGAGGGCTCGGAAAAGGACCGAGTACGCGGGGTGGCGCTCTCACCGGGACAGATGCTTCAAGATCTGCTTCTTAATGATCCCGGCCATGCTGCAGCCCGGGCCCGCGTGGAATGCAGGCAGACGGGCAGCCGTGGCCTCCTCAGTTGTGGAAAAGAGGCGTCCTCTCACCTCGCCGCGGCGCGGGCACCGGCTGCCGTAGCCACAGTGGCCGCCATGGCTCTCTGTCGCCCCTAACTCAGCGCCAGGAGTTCCGCCGCGTTCCCACCCGCCCGTGCGGCGCCGCAGGATCCCGCGGAGCAGAACCCAGACCGCACGCCACCCTCCGGGATCCCCGTGGCGAGAGCGCACGGCGAGGGGCGGGGACGCGCGCGGCGGCACAGGCGCAAGGGATGAGGGGCGGGGCGGCGGGAGCTCAGAGGCATAGGGGGCGGGGCAACTGCGCGGGGCGGGGCTTACACGCTCAGAGGCGGGGCTCACTCTTCCAGAAGGTAGATGGTGGCATTCGCCTTTACTCCGAACTCTCCAGAGCCAGAGGCAAGCAAATATAGGACCTTGAGACCAACCCTGTCTACATGGGGACTACCAAGACAGGGTTACATTAAGAGACCTTGTCTCTTCTGAGTTCGAGGCCAGCCTGGTCTACAAAGTGAGTTCCATGACAGCCAGGGCTATACAGAGAAACGCTGTCTCGAAAAACCACAAAAAAAAAAAAAGACCCAAGAAATCTAACCTTTAATGCTTCCAGTTTCAAGAAAAATATCTGCAGTTATTAAGCTGCTAAATACATAAGGCCTCCGTGATAAAGTGCTCGCCAAGCCTTGGGCCACTCCATTAAACACAGATGGAGGCTCCTTCCACTCTTCACTGTATCCAGGAGATACTCAGATACCATCTGACCAAAGCTACAAAACTGGGGCAAGGGCTGAATCCTGTTTCCATGCATGACAATGGCTCAGTGCAGGATCTCATTTCCCAATGCACCATTCTGACAAACTGCTGAGGTCAAAACGCCGAACAACCACAGCAAACCTAACCAACATACTTTGCTTAAAGCCCCCTTTAGGAAATTTAAATGTCTATTGATCATTAGTACATGACTCAATATACTTAACTGCCTTTTGAAAAGGGAGCAATGGAAATGAGAGCCAATGTCTTTAATTCTCGCTATTTCGTGTGGTTTTGCTTTCTTGGTAAGTTTGGCGGGAGTAGGAATTAATTACATCAAGCAAATGAGGTAAGTACTCCACTCAGACGCACCGCCCCCCAAAGACGGAGTGTTTTTATTTATCTGTGCATTCCTATGTGAGTGTGAATGTCATGTGCCCACAGAGACCAGAAGCTGTCAGATTCTTTGGCACTGGAGTTACAAGTAGTTGTGAGCCACTTGGTGTGGGTGCTGAGCACTGCACCTAAGCCCTCTAGAGCAGCACTTAGCAGGGAGCCATCTCTCCAGTCCCCAGGTCTTTTAAGTTTACTCTTGGAGCCCAGCGTGGTGGCGCAAGCCTTTAATCCCAGCACTCTGGAGGCAAAGGCAGGCGGATTTCTGAGTTTGAGGCCAGCCTGGTCTACAAAGTGAGTTCCAGGACAGCCAGGGCTACAAAGAGAACCCCTGTCTCGAAAAACCACCAAAAAAAAGTTTACTCTTGGTTGAGATTGAGACAAGGTATCCAGATATAGCCCTAGATGGCCCAGGGATTGCTATGTAGATAGACCAGGATGTGGCCAAAGTGGCAGCCATCCTCCTGTCTCTGCCTCCTGAGCGCCAAAAAATGTGGCTGTTCACACCACACCTGGCTATACTGTTTTAGTCACTGCAACTAACATTCATTGAGCTTTCACAAGCTGTCGTAAGTTCCTTCTGAAACTTTATTCATAACTAGCAATGTTTCCAGATTGAGATTTAATTTTAATTTTAAACACTGAGACAAAAAACATGGCACAAGCCTTTAGTCCCCACAATCAGGAGGTGGAAAAACAGGTGGATCTACTTGAATCTGAAGCCAGCCTGGTCTACAGACTGAGTTTCAGGACAGCCAGGGCTACACAGAGAAACCCTGTCTCAAAATTAATCAATCAATCAATCAAAAAGAGAGGATTGAGAAGGAGGGGGGGTGGAAATTGTCGGACAATAGTTTTTCTTGTTGAGACAGGGTTTTCCTGTGCAGCCCTGGCTATCCTGGAAATAATTTCTAGACCAGACTGGCCTAAAACTCACAGAGATAGGCCTGCCTCTGTGCCCCTAATCCTGAGTGCTGGGATTAAAAATGTGCGCTGCCACACCCAGCTGATACTATGCTCTTAAAATCCCAGTCCTCATGAGCTGAGGTAGTTCAAGGCCAACCTGGGCTATATAATACAATGCCATCTCAGGATAGCAGCCAGGCATGAGGGAAGCACCTAGGAGGAAGAAGCAAGACTATTAGGAATTCAAGGTTGTCCTCAGCTCTATAGTCATTTCTAAGACAACCCAGGTTCCAGGTGACCAGTATCTTTATTTTTCTGCATACACACCAGAAGAGGGCATCAGATTCCATTAGAGATGGTTATGTTCCACCATGTGGTTGCTGGGGATTGAAGTCAGGACCTGTGGAAGATTAGACAGTGCTCTTTACCTCTGAGCTATCTCTCCAGCCTGGAGACCATATCTTGAAAAAATGGAAGGGAAATTGGAGAGATGGCTAGGTAAATAAGAGCACTGGCTGCTCTTCCTGAGTTCAATTCCCACCTCTGACACCCTCACACATATACATGCAGGCAAAATGCCAATGAACATAAAATGAAAATAAGTTACATAAAAAAACTAAAAAATTGTTTGTTTTGTTTTTTTCCAGACAGGGTTTCTGTTTGTCTGAGAATTTGCTCTTTAGAGAAGGCTGGCCTCGAACTCAGCAATCTACCTACCTCTGCCTCTGAGTGCTAGGACTAAAGGCATGCACTACATAACACTCAGCTGAGTAATGAGCTTGCCCATTTTGCCAATTGGATTTTTGGACCGAGTTGAGGCAGAAATGCCAAATCAAGTGGCCTAGAGACCAAAAAACCTAAAGTAGTAAATCAGCAAAATGATTCTCTCTGTGTTGTGGTTTAGTTAGGCCTATTACCTTCCACACGCTGCTTCTAGATTCTGTACAGCTGGCAATATTAAGAACCACAGTGGCTGGGCAGTGGTGGAGCACGCCTTTAATCCCAGCACTTGGGAGGCAGAGGCAGGTGGATTTCTGAGTTCCAGGCCAGCCTGTTCTACAGAGTGAGTTCCAGGACAGCCAGGGCTACACAGAGAAACCCTGTCTAGAAAAAAACAAACAAACAAACAAACAAACAAAAGGAAACAAACAAAAGAGAACCACATCGGGGGCTTGAGAGATGGCTCAGCGGTTAAGAGCACTGACTGCTCTTCCAGTGGTCCTGAGTTCAAATCCCAGCAACCACATTGTGGCTCACAATCACCTGTAATGAGATCTGACGCCCTCTTCTGGTGTGTCTGAAGACAGCTATAGTGTACTTACATATAACAATAAATAAATCTTTGGGCAGAGCGAGCAGAGATCCTGAGTTCAATTCCCAGCAACCACATGATGGCTTACAACCATCTGTACAGCTACAGTGTCCTCATATACATAAAATAAATAAATATTTTATTTAAAAAAAAAAAACCATAGGGCTGGAGAGATGGCTCAGCTGTTAAAGGCTAGGCTCACAACCAAAAATATAAGAGTTCGGTTCCCAGCACCCACGGCTGTCTCTCCAGCCAAAAGAAAAAAGAAAAAAAAAAAAAAAGAACCATAGATACATGGATCATTTTAACTACACCAAGTTAGATCAACTAAGAAAAAGAACCCATTTCATTTTACAAATCTTGTAGATGTCACCATTAGCTGACAAGAAGGCTGGCCATGGCAGCACACACCTGTCATCCCAGCGCTAGGGAAGTAAAAGGGTCAGCCTTAGCTACACAGTGAGGTCAAGACCAGCCTGATCTCATGAGAGCCCTTCTTGCTCTGTGCCCCTCACACCCACCCTCATGACCAAAGGCCAAGAAGGGGATTTGAAAGAGGAGTAAATAGCTAAAGTGGGTATTTACAGGCATGGCTAGTAATCAGAGCTCAATCGTGGGGACATAAGGCTCTCACAAGTTGTCTTCTGACCTACACATTCACAAACACACATATACAAATTAATGTAATAATAAAAAATAAAATAAAATATAAGGCTTGTTGTTTTGAGACAGGGTTTCTCTGTGTAGCCCTGGCTGTCCTGGATCTCACTCTATAGACTAGGCTGGTCTCAAACTCAGAGATTCACCTGCCTCTGTTTCCTGAGTGCTGGGATTAGAGGTATGTGACACCACCATATAAAATGAAAATTTTAACATTTGATATGCCAGTCAGGCATGACACTGCATGCCCATAATCCTAGCACTAAGGCTTAGTCTGGCTTTATATAGATCCAGACAAATATGATGACATCAACTTCATCTTCCATAACAGCCAAAGGTCATCTTAGGCCACTTGAAAACTCTGTCTCAAAAGCTAAACATGGAAAGCCAGGGAGTGGTGGCTCAGGCCTTTAATCCCAGCATCCAGGAGGCAGAGGCAGGCAGACCTCTGAATTCAAGGCCAGCCTGCTCTACATAGAGTTCAAGGATAGCCAGGGCTACAACAAAAATATATCCCAAAAAGAACAAAAAAAAAAAAAAAAAAAAAATCCTGAGAATTTTTCTCAAGAAATCTGATAATCCAAAAGAAAACATTTCCAAAGACAAGACAGGAGAGCAGAGGACTGACACCACTGCTAACACACAGCTGGCAGAGCACAGCTGGCTTCAACCCCTCCTAACACACACAGGAGATGCAAGGGACAGGGACACGCTTTAACTAAAAGAGCTGATGACTTTATTTTCACATTTCACAATATAAGTGAAAACTGCACTTTTTTGTATTATTTCTCCCTCCAAAAATATTCAGTTAGGAAGGGAAGTTTCCTTTCCATGCATCTAGTAAACACTCGGGCTCAGCACCAAGAGCTCCTGGTGGAACAGAACAAGAAATACAAAACCATCAAGAGCGCTTCTGCTCTTATCTGTCTGGCCGGGTCATGCCAGGCCGGGTGGGCACCATCATAGGGCGGGCAGGAGGTCTCATCATGGGAGGTCCGGGCATCATGGGCATGTGGCCTCCCATGGGTGGTCTCATCCCAGGAGCTGCAGAACAGAACAAAGGGAAAGGAGTGAGAAACAACATTCAGGTGACAGCAGACGGGACGTCCATTAAACCTAAAAAGGGGGGGGGGGGTCCTTTAGTCCCAATACTCAACACAAAATCTTTGCATTCTGGGCCAGCCTTGTCTACAGAGTAAGTTCCAGGACAGCCAGGGCTATACACAGGGAAACTCTGTTTGTTTGGGTTTTTTTGGGGGGAATGGGGAGGACGGTGACAACACATGACAAACTACAAAGTGGACCTGGAATGACACACTTGACAAAAAAAAAAGTTAAGTTCCTTAAAACGGGCTCCAACACAGAGAAAAGGTCAGCACAGGAAGCTCAGGGACCCTGGCCTGATGACAACAGGGCTATAAATAGAGCAGTGCTCACACGGCAACAGGCACACCAGCTCTGCTTGCTCAGTTTCTGTTTGGTTAGTTCTGGCTGTGGGTTTTGTTGTTTTGTTTTGTTTTGTTTTCTGTTGTTGCTGTTGTTTTTGTTTGGAATAGATCTCTCTATTATAAAGCCCTGGCTATCCTGTAACTGGTTCTGTAAACCAGGCTGGCCTCAACACAGAGATCCACCTACTTCTGCCCCCAGAGTGCTGAGATTTAAGGCGTGCACTCCCATGCCTGGCCTGCTGGGAGTCATACTGGGAATTACAGGGAAATGATCAGGCCCAGGTAACCATCAGCACAAGTCACAAAAGGAACAGGCATTATGGAAAACGGGATACAACGAGTTTCATTTTCTAAATGCAGGTTAGAAACTATTACTCAACTTTGCATGTGTGTGTCAACAATGAACCAGCCAGAGCCTTATGTTGGGAGGGAATAGAGCAACCAGAGGGTAGGGGAGCAACAAGCAGACCCAGGGCAAACAACCCGATGGCAGGAGCAGGGATGCTCATTGTCGTTATGCTATGTGAATTCTTTATAAATATCAATTCCTTCAAGCATAGTGGCACACCCCTGTAATTCAGCACTTAGGCAACGGAGGCAAGAGGACTGTAGCAAGTTAGAGGACTGTAGCAAGTATGAGGCCAGATTGGTTACTTAATAAGCTCAGGCCAGCCAGGCTTATACATGAGCCTTTATCTCAAAAGGGGAAATAAAAATCAGTCAGGGGCAGGGTGCACAGAAAGTACAAATACATCATGGTTACTAAAGTGTTGAATTCTGATTAAAGGCTTGTGGTATAAATAACTCAAAATATAACCATATTCAAAGTTGGATGTGGGGTGCAAGCCTATAATGCCAATACCCTAAGGGGACAGAGAGTTCCTGAGTTCAAGACTTTCCTAGGTTATAAGAGTAAAACTCTTTTCCTAAATCCAACATTCCCTTGCCCCACCACAGGAGGTCAAATGCTATAGTGAGAGCTCTATCAGGTAAACACCGAGCACACACAGATAAATATATGTGAATGTATGTAAATATAGGTAAATATAAGCTACAGTAGGTCCAGAAGCTACAGGAACCAGTGTCAAGGGCAGCAATGGAATACTGTCCTCTAAAGTGAACAGCCAGGTCCACACTGGTGATCTGTATGTAGCTGTGTCCATATAACACACTAACAACTGGGCACCTGAATTTTTGTTCTCTTTTCTCTGCACAGTAGATTTACTTCAGATTTTCCAATACTGAGATTTCGTATACAAGTCTGAGTTTCCTTTCTCCTTTTACCTTTACCACAGTCTCAGACTGTACACAGGGTAGTAAAAGTCTGTGTGACAGCCCCACGTCCTCAGACCCAGCTTCAACAGGCACACCCCCATTAGAGCCAGCCCTACAAGTCTCCATTTCCCCAGTATTTATTTTTTTGGTTGATTGCTGGGCATGGTGGCACACACCTTTAATCCCAGCACTTGGGAGGCAGAGGCAGGTGGATTTCTGAGGCCAGCCTGGTCTACAAAGTGAGTTCCAGGACAGCCAAGGCTACACAGAGAAACCCTATCTCAAACAAAACAAAAAATAGGGTCTGCTTGTGCTGCCTACAGTGCCTCAAACAAGTTTCCTTGTGAGCAGCTATGTCACTCAGGAAGAGGCACAGGCCACCACAACACAGCTGCCACACTTCTTTCTATGGGTCACCTATTCCTGGTTCCCAACATCTTTAAACTCACTAAATATTTTATTTGGTGACACTGCCTTAGAGAAGATGGTCACAGTAACACATTCCTTTAATTCCAGCATTTGGGAGGCTGAGACAAGTGGATCTCCATGAGTTCCAGGCCAGCCTGGATTACACAGTGAGATTCTGTCTCCATCTATATCACCTGGCTATATCTTGAGCTCATAAGCCAGTGTGGGGGTTGAATAGGAATGGCCTCCACAGACTCCTGTGTTTGAACACTTGGCCTAGAGGAAGTGGCACTACTTTGAGGCATGGCCTGGTTGGGGTGGGGTGTTGAGGTCTCCTATGCTCAAGCTATGGCCAATTATATACAAAGTTGCCATAGTCATGGTGTCTCTTCACAGGAATAAAACCCAAACCATGGCAGTGTGTAATTTAACAAACGCTAATTAATCCCCACAAAGGCCCCTGATTAACACTCCTGGCTGAACTTTTGCACCTTGTTTCTTTAGTTGAAGGTACCACCACTCATCTAGTTCCAAATGTAGTTATGTCTGCCTTTTTTATTACAAGTTAATTTAACTATACTGTAACCAATAACACTTCTGAGAAGTTGATGCAGCTAGACAGACGCTCACATGCTCAGCAGTGTGGCAGAAACACCATCAGAGTCCTGGGAGGCAGCTCAAAGGCTCAGGGCTAGATCCCTTCCCCTGCAGAGAAGACCACTGGAGCTAGATCACTCTGCAGTCTCCAACCACTTCAAGGAAACTCAAACTCAAGCTGAGGTAAGCCCTGGGAGGAGAAGCAGGCTGATGTCTTGTGAGTTCAAGACTAGCCAAAGATACACAGTGAGACTTCCATCACCAGAAAACAGAGCTGCTGCCTGGGTATCATGGTAAGGAGAAGCTGGCTCGGCCCCAGCAGAGCTCACATGCCACACAGGGCCTTCCACTCACAGGTGGCAGGAAAGAACCAGCACCAAGACCTGCCCAAAGAATTCTGGGCATGGTGGCACACATGTTCAATACCAGCAGAGGGAGGCAGAGGCAGGGGGATCTGTAGACTAAGGACAGCCTGTTTTATATAGACAATTCAGGACAGCAAAGGTCAAAAGGAGGCCCTGTCTCCAAAGCAGAAAAAAGAAAAGACCTAGAAAGCCAATGGTTTCTATTTTACTGGTTAGGTACAGTTAATCTCTGAGAGTAAATCTGAGAGTAGAACAGGAGGCAGTTCTGCAACAAATCAAGACAGAAACTACCTTTGCTTTACCCGAAAGACGCAGCAAGCTCCTCCACATCAAAGGAGCCAGAAGTCAGACCAAGGGAAGGAAAGGCAGGAGGGGAGGCAGGCCCATGCTGCTGTCAGTGGCACAAACCAAATCCTTATCATTAAATTGATGAAACTCAACATTACAATACTTACAATAATGACTCAACAGAGGACATCCCTGCATGCAGACCTAACAGTGCACACTGAGCTGTGACACGTTCCGACTTACCTGGTCCCACGGGCATCATTCCGGGCGGAGGGGGGCCCATCATTGGCATCATGGGAGGGCCTCCCATGTGGGGGGCAGGCATCATGCCAGGCCGAGGAGGGCCCGCTACAATACACAAAGAAGATGTGGTTAGAGCTTTTACGTGCTGACATGTACTTGGTGGAACTAAGAGGCTCATAACTGGATCAAACACTTAAACAATAAATTGCCTACAGTTTCTTATTCTTTTTTTTGTTTGTTTTTTGTTTTTCAAGACAGGGTTTCTCTGTATAGCCCTGGCTGTCCTGGAACTCACTTTGTAGACCAGGCTGGCCTCGAACTCAGAAATCCGCCTGCCTCTCCTCCCAAGTGCTGGGATTAAAGGCGTGCGCCACCATGCCTGGCTCAGTTTCTTATTCTAACAGTAGATTCACAACTGTAACATGTCATGGTGCATTTAGCAATGTCCAAGACAGCCATCACTTCACAGAGGAAACCATGTCTCTAATAAACAAGGAAATAACAAACCTGGTTATACAAAAATAAAAAGAGTCCTTACATTTTAAACCATTCTGGGGGCTGGAGAGATGGCGCAGTGGTTAAGAGCGGCGGTTAAGACTTCTGAAATTCCTGAGTTTAAATCCCAGCAACCACATGATGGCTCACAACGAGAGAGATCTGATGCTCTCTTTGGTGCTTCTGAAGACAGTTACAGTATACTTACATATAATAATAAATAAATCATTAAAAAAAAAAAAAGGAAGAAACCATTCTGGGCTCAGTGTACAGCTCAGTGGTAGAGCATGTGCTTGGCTTGTACAGGTCCCTGGGCTCAATCTCCAGGACATTTACCTTGTAAAAATATTTACTGGTGTGAAATTGAGAAAAAATCACCTTGAAAATAAACAAAACGAAACAAACAAAAATATCAGGGACTAGAATAATGGCTCAGCAGTTAAGAGCACTGACTGCTCTTCCAGAGGTCCTAGGTTCAATTCCCAGCATCCACATGGTGGCTTACAACCATCTAACTCAAGCTCCAGGGGACTTGTTTTGTTTTTCGAGACAGGGTTTCCCTGTGTAGCCCTGGCTGTCCTGGAACTCACTCTGTAGATCAGACTGGCCTTGAACTAAGAGATCCACCTGCCTCTGCTTCCCCAGAGGAAGGGATTAAAGGTATGTGCCACCACTGCCTGGCACCTAGTTCCAGGGGATCTAATGCCATTTCCTGGCACCAGGCACACACAGTATACACACATATATGAAGGCAAAACACTCACACATAAAATCAGATAAAAACTTAAAGATTCTCCAAAATGTGTTTGATTGTGTTGCTGTTTGGGATAGGGACACATTATGTAAGTGGACCTAGTCTAGCCTAAGACACTGAAACAGAGGGTAAGGAGAGGAGGCACACGTAGCCTAGGAATCGCATAAGCCACAGAGGGTCCGATGGACATCAGGGGACAGTTTGTAAAGCAGCCGGGTTCTTTGTCCACACCCACCATTACAAGACTTAGCTTGGGTTTCAAACCAATTCCAATTTGAACCATCTAGGAGACCCAAAGGACAATGACCTTGTACAGATCGTTCCCTGTCCACTACAAGAGCAGGCTTCCCAGAGAGAAGAGGCTCGTGATGCACTCCACTCTCTGCTATCCAATGCTCACCTTTCATAAGGTTAGGTAACTCAGAAATTGGAAAAGACTGAGTTTACAGCTACTTAGGTCTTCCAGTGCTGTATTTATACAATGAAGAACATAACTTGTTCAGTATATCTATCCATGATTTGTTTATCTCAGATTCCTTCTGAGCTCTCTGTACCTGGGAAGTCACAGAAAAAGACACTGACACTCAATGTTAGCCCTAAGGCAGGCACTGTGGCAAGCCTAGCCCTTGGGAGGCTAGGGCAGAAAGACTACTGAGTTTCACAACGGTCTATGCTATACACTGAGACGTTACCAGTCAGGTGTAGTGATGCAGGGGACTGTAGTCCCAGCACTTGGGAGGCGGAGGCAGAGGCAGATCTTTGAGTTCAAGGATAGTACTCTACAGAGTAAGTTCCAGGATAGCCAAGGCTACACAGAGAAATTCTGTCTTGAAAAATAAAAACAAAAACAAACAAAAAACCCAAAAACTATTTTAGAATTCTACAATGAAAAGCTGTGGCGATGGTCTGTAGAGCAGTTTCAGTTGCAAGGCACGGCACGCAGCTCTAACTCTCGTACTGAGGAAGCTGCCGAGCCAGCATCACACCCAGGATCCCAGGGAGCAAATGTCTGGAAAACTAAAGGGCAGCAGGACGTCTCAGTGAGCGAGGAGGACATTAGCAGCCTGTCCCCTAGCCTAATAACCTGTCCTCCCCATCAGATCCTCAGTCCTCAGTGTCCTCTGAATTCCAACAGCACAGCAGGCACACGTACACACACACACATACGTACACACACACACATACGTACACACACACACACACACACACACAATGGGGCATGGTGGCACACACCTTTAGTTCCACTACTTGGGAGACAGAGGTAGGTAGATCTTTTTGAGTTCTAGGCCACCTTGGCCTACAGACACGATCTAGGACAGCCAGGAACTTAAAAAATCAAAAACGAAACAAAAAAACGTGCCCCTTTTACAACCACACAACAGAGGAAATTATGCGGTTTATACAGTTGTGTTTTTCAATTGGTGACTACCTAGCCAGTCACCAAGGTTTGGAAGCCAACAATGCGCCAAGCTGGTGATCTGATCGAGGTCTAACCTGAGCAGCCGCGCACCTTGACATTTAACGTTTGAAACTTACGGAGACTGGGGGGAGGTGGGATCATGGCCCCTGCAGGCGGAGGAGCAGAGAACGGAGCAGGAGGGATCTTCCCTTGTTGAAATGCAGCCGCTTAAGGTAAGGAAACAAAGATGATGCGTTAGAATGAGCACCTCACTTACGAACATAACTGCCTCTCGCTTAGAAACCTACCTACATTTACTTCACTCTACCAAGTATTCTAAAGGTACTACACACGGCACTGCATTTTGAGATACTGGATTTTTACACTAACGATTTCCTGAATGAAGGTTACCTAGAAGTGGTCTTATAACGTAATCATGCAATAGGTATCTGTACTTCCCACTTTGAAGAGCAGGCATGGTGTGGCGCACACCTCTGGCCCCAGAACTTGAGATGCTGCTGGAGGATTTGAACACAGGGGCTTGAGACCAACTTAGCCATGTAGTGAGACGTCTTTGCATTTAAGAAAAATTAGTTTATAACCAATTTAAGCCATTAGTTCTATTTGTTAAAGGTACAATCCATGCCCAAAGGTCAGGCTTTAAAACATGTGTCCCCTTTCCCGAATAAAAACAATATATGTCCCTTGTTTACCTGAAACAAATGCACTGAACCAGGAGATGAGGAAGAAACAAAATTTGAAAGCAGCCAGGCGTGGTGGTGCACACCTTTAATCCCAGAACTCGGGAGGCAGAGGCAGGCGAATTTCTGAGTTTGAGGCCAGCCTGGTCTACAAAGTGAGTTCCAGGACAGCCAGGGCTACACAGAGAAACCCTGTCTCAAAAACAAAACAAAACAAACAAACAAAATTGAAAGCAAGAGGCAGCGCTGAAGGGGACATCCTAATAAAGGACTACCATGATTAGCCTTTACCTTGGACCACATGAGGCAAAAGTGAGAACAGAAGAAAACGAGCATTATCCATGCATGACTTGAGAACAGTCACATCATCACTACACTGGCCAAAGCAGGTCACTCCAGCACTGGGAAGCTGGTGCCAGGAGGCTGGGGAGTTCAAAGTTAGCCTGAACTATAGAGCAAGACCTGGACTTAAAAACTCAAAACCCAAAATCCCCTGAATAAATAAACAAACAAACCCCATTCTCAGGAACCCAGTTCCCAACTCCTGTGACCTCCTCACTCCATCCACTAAGGCAATGGCGGCCAGACCATGACTAGACCTGGCCCTTCCAGGGCTCCTCTCTATGTAGGACTTTTCCACTTAGAAGAGCACTGTCTGAGGCTGGAGAGATGGCTCAGCGGTTAAGGGTACTGGCTGCTCTGCCAGAGGTCCTGAGTTCAATTCCCATCAACCACATAGTGGCTCACAAGCATCTATAATGTGATCCAATGCCTTCTTCTGGTGTGTCTGAAGACAGCAAGTGTATTTACACATGTGAAATAAATACATCTTAAAAAAAAAAAAAAAAAAAGAAGGGCCGGGCATGGTGGTACACGCCTTTAATCCCAGCACTCGGGAGGCAGAGGCAGGCAGATTTCTGAGGTCGAGGCCAGCCTGGTCTACAGAGTGAGTTCCAGGACAGCCAGGGCTACACAGAGAAACCCTATCTCGAAAAAAAAAAAAAAAAAAAAGAGAGAGAAAGAAGGAAGGGGAGAAGGAGAAGAAGGAGAGCACTGTCCACATCCTAAGTAGAGTGAAGAGTGCAGAGGGAACAGTGAGCTCCACGTAACTATGTCCACGTAACTATGGACAGCACAGCAAATTCCTCACAGTCTGCCATCCCTACTCCAAAAGCCCATCCAGAACTCAGAGGAGCAGCTTAGCCAGGTCTGTGGCATTATTGAACTTATCATCTCGAATCTCAGACAAAATGATTGCCAGAATCTGTGAAATGCCTCAACAAGAGTGGAGAGACTGCTCAGTGCATGAGAGCTCCTGCTCAAGCATGGGAACCAGGGTTCAAATCCCTGCAACCCAAATGACAACTAGGCATAGCCACGCGCCCACGCACGCCTGGAATTCCAGTACAGAAGAGCAGAAAAAAGAGCATCTCAGCTCACCGGCCGGGCAGCCAGCTGAAATGGCCAGCTTCAGGTTCAAAAAAAGACTCTGTCCCAAGGGAATAAGGCCAGAAGTGGTAAGAGTGGAGCCAGGCAGGCCTAATGACAATTGCCTTTAGTTCCAGCACTCAGGAGCAGAAGCAGGCAGTGTTTTCCGAGTTCATGGCCAGCCTGGGCTACACCTGAGATACTCTCTCCAACACAGAGTGACAGAGTAAGACCGGGCACCTTCTCTGATCCACAGGCACATGCATTGGCAGACACCACACATAGGAGAACAAAAAAAAAAAAAATACCAACTATCTAAACGAAACAAAACAAACCCTGTCTCCAAAAAAAAAAAAAAAAAAAAAAGGCCCGTGTCTGTAATGCTAGGACTTGAGAAGCTAAGACAGGAGGATCTAGAATTCAAACCATCCTCCTCCACACCTAGCAAGTTGGAGGCCCTCCTGTGCCACATGAAAGTAAATGAATTTCAGAAAAGGCCATGTTCTAAATATACCCCTGTAATTTAAAGTAAATGCAAAGTCTTGCCAGGGTTTGAGACCAAAACACAAAAGGTTCCTATGAATAAAAAGGTCCAGCAGTGGCCCAGAACACATTGGACTGTTCTGAACAATCAGGTTTCACCTGACTAATTCTCTTTGCCAGAGTTACAAACATGAAACCCAAAATAAAGTCTCTCAAAGGCATCTCTACCTTCTCCAATCATCATGGAAAACTCTCAACATTGTGGTTCACAATTTTTCAAAGACAGGGTCCCATAGATGTGTTACACAATCTTGACAGTAACAGGAAAATCCTAGGCAGCTCCATCTTCTCTGCCCCCCCTCCAAGCCCACCACAGAGTGAGATGCTCTACCCCACCAAGACCACGCTGTGAGACGTACTTGTCTTGTCAATCAGGCTCTGGGCCTGCTCTTCCATCCATTTCTGATAATAGTCTTTCACATTCTCTTTGTGTTTCCGACCACTGCAGTGTGTCTTCCTCACAGATGGCTGGAAAACAGAAAGGTCATGGCCAACACAGAGAAAAAAAATCACCAAACTAAAAAGGTTTCCCGCTTTGCCTCTGGGTGGGAAGCCTAGCTAAGACACTGAAATACCTTTTATACACTGCCTTCAGTACACATCTTTCCTGGACTTACAAACTATCCCAGAGGCCAGCATACTGGGGCCTACCCATCAAACATTTGCTTTTGAGCACTGGCAGACACATAGATCCTTGCCTCTTGGCCTCCCTCACTACTCAGTACCAGGAACAGAACTCAGAGCTTCTGTAGTTTAGGCATGTGCTCTACCAACTGGGTTATACATCTGCCTGGCAGCTTCATTTATTTACTGTCTATGGCTTCTGTCTACAATGACTTTTAGTATTATAAAGACTTTTTAGTATTATAAAGACTCCATATTTACAAATCTAAAACAGTTTGCTACTTTAAGAAAAAGCATGCGTATGGCTGATCTGAATCCTGGTACTATTTCAATGTCCTCATGTTTCTCTTTTTTTTTTTTTTTTTTTGGTTTTTCGAGACAGGGTTTCTCTGTATAGCCCTGGCTGTCCTGGAACTCACTTTGTAGACCAGGCTGGCCTCGAACTCAGAAATCCGTCTGCCTCTGCCTCCCAAGTGCTGGGATTAAAGGCGTGCGCCACCACGCCCAGCGTCCTCATGTTTCTCATGGGAAAACAGCAGCTTAAATATATTTAAGCCACACTATTAGGAGAATACAGTACTATAGGCTGGTCGGAGTGATGCAGGCCTTGAATCCCAGGCATGGAGGCAGCAGGACAGCCTGTTCTACATAAGTTCTAGGCCACCCAGGGCTACATAATGAAACCCTTTCCAAAAATAAATAAGCCAAGGAAGTGGTGGCACATAACTTTACTCCGTGCACTCAGAAGGCAGAAAGCAAGCAGCTCTCTGTGAGTTCGAAGTCAGCCTGGTTTACAAATTATTCCAGAAGATCTGTCTTGTTTCCTCAGGAGATTGGGGGGGGGGGGGCAGATAAATAGATTATTTAAAACTATTAAAACCATAAAAACCAAATTTTGTTGTTGCTAAAGGTTGTTTTGATTTGCTTTTTTTTGAGGTAGGGTCTCCCACCATAGCCTTAAACTCACAGCAATGCTCCATCTCAGTGTACTAGGAAGACAGGCGCCAGGCCCTAACTTTGTTGCTGGGCCTTGTGGCTGCTACACACGGGGCAACACTAATCACATATCTCAGTTATTCCTCCTGATGATCAATAGTTAATGAGGTTCTCACAGGAGCTGAGAATGGAGCTGTACACTAAGACATTTCTTTCCATTTTAACCAGGCATTTGAATAATGTGACATAATCAAATCTGCAAGTTTGTAGGAACACACTCCTGGTTTGTTTGTTTTTTGTTTTGTTGGGCTTTTTTTGGAGGGTGGGGCGAGTTATTTTGACAAGGTCTCAATATGTATCCTTAACTGACCTGGAATTTGCCATCTTCCTGGCTCAGCCTCTCAAGTATTGACATTACAGGTACATGCAGTTTCTGTATACGCAAATGCTTTCCATCTTCAAGCTTGCTTAAAGTTTTATCATTCTGCAAATACCTTCAAATTGCAAAGACCTCACAAAAAGGGTGGGAAAAAACACCCGCTTCCTAATTACTTTCTAAGAAAGGTTGTCATAAAATTTCCAGGAGACTGTAATGCACACACCTGGACCTAAAGAAAAAGAATTTTGCATACAAGGCGTTTTAGGATTATAAAAAAGACCCGCCACTTACAGAATCGTGGGTAAGATACGTATCACAGTAGTCACAATAAAACCTGAAATGACAAAAGAAAACGTCAGCAATTAACAGCTGTCCAAACAAACAGACCCAAAACCCAACTTCCTCGGATTGTAAGTCAAACAAAGCGTCCTGACAGAATGCGAGGCTTCTGAGCGAGGGTCCGCGCCCACTCTGCCAGGATGGCCGGAGAGCCTGGGTCTCCACCCGCCATCCCTCGGAGGGGCTCGCCTTCCCCTCGGAACGTCCAGAACCCGAGGCCGCCGCCCTGCACCTTCACCAGGACCCAACTGACCACCGCAAGTCCGCTTGCTCCCAGGGCCACACTCACTTGGGCATGATGCTCCACAAGCCGTTGGCTACCCCGATCCCCGCCGCCAGGAACTGACGCACACAGGCTGCGCCGACGCGAGCAAAGGATGCAGACAGGAGGGGTAGGACTTCCGCTTCCGGCCTCTGCCCTACGGATGCTGTGGGTGCCTCTGAGGTTCAATCCGCGCTCACTTATTCAGGATTAGTTACTCCGTCTAGGAAGTGCGTAATTTAGTACTATCAACAAAAGGTTCCAAAACCCTGAGTCAGCAGTTCCTACGCTGCGAATCATTAATCCAGCTTCTCAAATTGTGGTGACCCCCCCAACCAGAAATTATTCTTGTCGCTATTTCATAACTGTAATTTTGCCACTCGTATGACTAGTAATGCAAATTATCGGTGTTTTCTGATGGTCTTAGGAGAAACCTGTGAACGGGTTGTTCGACCCGCAAAAGGTGTCACGACCACTGCTCTAGTATGTACCCAGCTCTTCTGTAAATGAGAAGTGAAAAAGGCAGAACCAAATCAGGTAAAAGTTCTCATTCTCCAAGACCTGATTAGCAGTAAGCTGAAATCGATCAGTGGCTGAGGGATCAAAGTCCTATGCTGGGGAAATGAAGCGGGGAAGAGCGCAGCTGAACATCAAGGAAGACAAAGAAAATGTAGAAGACGATCACTGAGAAATTGATCATTGTATTTGAGCAATTAAGACAGACGTGAATTGTAGGGACACACTCCTGGGTGAGTGGGGCGGGTCTCAAGTTTTAAACCCTGTCTCCCTGCTTCCTTCCTAGCTGTGCAATTTACTCTCTCTGAGCTTCAGTTTCCTTATCTGAAAAGTAAAGGTAATAACTTGTGCAGTTTAAGGAAGAATCAAATGTAAAAATGCTGGAAAGTAGCTGGAGAATTGGTGTAGCGATTAAGCATTTGTTGCTCTTGGAACAATCTAAGTTCGATCACCAACACTCCCCCGTGGTGACTCCCACCTGTCTGCAGCTCAAGTCTCAGGGTGTCTGATGGATCTTTTTTAATCCACTCCCAGCACTAGGCACATACATGGTGCACTTACAAACTAAACACCCATATACATACAATAATACAAAAATGAATTTAAGCCGGGCAGTGGTGGCGCACGCCTTTAATCCCAGCACTTGGGAGGCAGAGGCAGGCAGATTTCTGAGTTCAAGGCCAGCCTGGTCTACAGAGTGAGTTCCAGGACAGCCAGGGCTACACAGGGAAACCTTGTCTAAAATAAAACAAAATATAAAAAAAATTTAAATGTAAAGCTCATAGGGCATTTAGCGAAAGGTCTATGCACTTAGGCCACCATAAATGGTAGTGATTCTATAGACGTTGTTAGCAGTACATTGCCAACTAACAGGTCAAACTTAGAGTCTGTTCTCTCAAACAAAGTGGATTGCCTTTTAACTTGAACTCCAAAGAATGAGAGAGGAGGGAGGAGTCATACTGCTGTCTCTCTCTCTCTCTCTCTCTCTCACACACACACACACACACACACACACACTTGGGGGGGCAGGGAGAGAGAGAGAGAGAGAGAGAGAGAGAGAGTCAGAAAAGTTACTATCCCTAGGCTGGTTTGCAAAATTCAATTCAAATGTGATATCACTTGAAAGCAGTGATTTTCATTGTCACCTTCAGATAACTTTGGTCCTTATTAGTTCCTTAAATAACCTAGACCTTTGGCGGGGTGGTTAATCGTAGCACTCAGGAGGCAGAGGCAGGCAGATCTCTGATTGAGGTCAGGCTGATGTACAGAGTGAGGTCCAGAACAATCAGGAATACACAGACAAACCCTGTCTCAAAAAATAAATTAAAGCCGGGCGTGGTGGCTGTATTAGTCAGGGTTCTCTAGAGTCACAGAACTTATGGACAGTCTCTAGATAGTAAAGGAATTTATTGATGACTTACAGTCGGCAGCCCAATTCCCAACAATGGTTCAGTCGCAGCTGTGAATGGAAGTCCAAGGATCTAGCAGTTACTCAGTCTCACGCAGCAAGCAGGCAAAGGAGCAAGAGCTCAACTCCCTTCTTCCAATGTCCTTATATTGTCTCCAGCAGAAGGTGTAGCCCAGATTAAAGTTGTGTTCCACCACACCCTTAATCCCAGATGAAAAGGTGTAGCCCAGATTAAAGGTGTGTTCCTTAAACTCGGAGATTGAATCTTCTGGAATCCATAGCCACTATGGCTCAAGATCTCCATACCAAGATCCTGATAAGGATCTCCAAGCCTCCAGATAAGGGTCACTGGTGAGCCTTCCAATTCCGGATTGTAGTTCATTCCAAATATAGTCAAGTTGACAACCAGGAATAGCCACTACAGTGGCGCACACCTTTAATCCCAGCACTCAGGAGGCAAGAGGCAGGCAGATTTCTGAGTTCGAGGCCAGCCTGGTCTACAAAGTGAGTCCCAGGACAGCCAGAGCTATACAGAGAAACCCTGTCTCGAAAAACCAAAATAAATAAATAAATACATAAATTACAATAAAATAACCTAGACCTAGCCAGGCAACAGCGATGCACACCTTTAATCCCAGCACCTGGGAGGGAGAGTCAGGTGGATCTTTGTGAGTTCCAGAGCAAGTTCCAAGACAGCTAGGGCTATGTAGTGAGAATCTGTTTGCAAAACAAAACAACAAAGCCTAGTCCTTCCCTCAGCCTCCTAAACCCTCCCCTAATACTAAAGTTACAGAGTGTAGCGCCTGGTGTGGCAACACACCTGTAATCCCGGCACTTGGGACAGAGGGGCAGAAACAGGAGGATTGCCTCAACTTTGTGACCAGCCTGGTTTACATAGCACATCCAGGTCAACCAGAGGTGGAAGTTACATCCTGAAACTGTCCCAAGAAGCGGAAATAAAGAACTGAGAGAGATGGGCCAGTGGTTACGGGTGCTGGCAGCTTTTTCAGACAACCAAGGTCTAATTCCCAGCCGTCATAGGGTAGATTAAAAACAGCCTGTAACTCCAGTGCCAGGAGATCCGAAACCTTCTAATGGGGTGAGGGCACTTGGTACATGTGTGCACAAACATACATGGAGATAAAAGAAAATGCTAGTGCCACAATTTCCTTGCCATTTCGGGGACTCCTAGGTGGCAGCAGACACTATCTTTGGGAGGTAAGAAGGAAAATGATCCATTAGTTCTGTGAATGTTTTGCCTTCATCCTAGTAAACGAAGAGTTTACAGATAAGAATAGAAAAAGACTGAAGTCCCGGGCCCTGGAGAATCTGCTGTCCTTTGAACCTCTTTATTAGTCTAAAGCTATTAGAGCAACAGGCTTTGACCTCAGGAGGAAGTCAGTCAGGAACAAATGGCCAAGACAGAAGAGCAGGTTTGGGGGCTGGGTTGAGTAACGCTCAACTGGCGAGACGTTATTGCTCGCTGATGGAGTGTCTCCTTTTACATTCTAAGCACGGGATGGTTTTCAGTCTAACTCAATGATGCCCTGCTATAAGGTAAGACAGGAATATGAGCAGCCTTTGTATGGTGTAACACTCCAGCAATAACCTGAGTGTGAAAAGGATGGACAGGGAAACAAAAAGAAACTACCAGCTATTAAACACTGTATCAGAGTAGGAGTTTTCTTGTTATCTGATGGAATAGGACTTTGAAAGCTTTTTACTGATAACCAAATTGAGCACCACAGAGGTGACATAACTTGGGAAAAAAAAACTGCAAAGTTATTAAGCGATAAAGTCATTCCTTGGGCTCAGATAGCCAGAGTCTGTGGAACCCACGGCTGGTATATGGAGAACCTTCCGCAGTATACCATACAGTATACTGTATCAGTAGCCTCAGGATGCCTTTGCTGTGGTTGGGGAGCCTTGCTGTCTCAGGGAAGTCCTGGAAAGTACCAAGGTGTAGCCTCAGGTAAACTGCCTTTCCTCACAGACACGATCATGGCCCTAAAATATACATGAGCGGTGCTTCATCCCTGGGAAGTTCCTAAAGCCAGAGGACTACAAGTTCAAAGATAACATAACATGCACTGCTTGGGTTCAAGACCAGCCTTGGCTCCAGAGTATGATCCTGTCTCAAAGAAACAGGATCAGGGACTGTGGGTCACGGTGGTCAAGTGCTTGCCATGCAAACGTGACAATCTGAGCTGTCCCTGTCACCCACCCAAAAGGCACACAGCATTCCAGTATGGAAGAGGTGGGCACAGGCAGATCCTATTGGCTAGCCAGTCTAAAGGAAGCAGTGAGCCCAGGCCAAAGTGAGAGACCCTGTCTCAATAAACCTACGTGGAGGACTCCAAGAAATGACACAAGGTTGACTTCAAGTCTAAACTCACACAGGGACAGTCACTGGTATACACACAGATATGCACAGACACCTACACAAAAACATAAATTACAGATCAAAAAAAAATTTTTTTTTGGTTTTTGTTTCCGGACAGGTTTTCTCTGTGTAGCCCTGGCTGTCCTGGAACTCACTCTGTAGACCAGGCTGGCCTCGAACTCAGAAATCTGCCTGCCTCTGCCTCCCAAGTGCTGGGATTAAAGGGGTGCGCCACCACAGTCCGGCTTCAAAATAATTCTTTTTAAAGATTTATTTATTATTATATCTAAGTACACTATAGCTGTCTTCAGACACACCAGAAGAGGGTGTCAGATCTCATTACGGATGGTTGTGAGCCACCATGTGGTTGCTGTGATTTGAACTCAGGACCTTCGGAAGAGCAGTTGGTGCTCTTAACCACTGAGCCATCTCTCCAGCCCCCAAAATAATTTTAAGAGACAATTTAATAGGGAAGAAGATCTTCCCTGGTGGGAAGAGGTGAGCCACATGTCCTGGTCATTACTGGGAGACCACTGAGTGGATGCACCATCCAAGCTGCTTCATATGGTTACCTCACTGTTCAGCAGAGCATGTCTCCCAGGCTAGCCCCTTGAACTCCCTCCAGTACCACTACTAAATTTTGCCATGTGAGAACCGGCAGGGCTGCTTTGCTGTGTGGACATACATTGTAAGTGAGTCTTGGATGCTCCAGCAACTGTAATCCAGGCTCCAGGGATGACACATGAGGCTTATTTTGTTGGGGAAGGCAGGTGCTAACTTTTAGACCTAAGAAATGCAGACAGGTCCAATGGCTCACACCTGGTGTCTTAGTTAGGGTTTTACTGCTGTGAACAGACACCATGACCAGTGCAAGTCTTATAACGGACAACAGTAAATTGGGGCTGGCTTACAGGTTCCTTGGTTCAGCCCATTTATCAAGGCAGGAGCATGGCAGCATCCAAGACAGGCATGGTGCAGGAAAAGCTGAGAGTTCTACATCTTCATCTGAAGGCTGTTAGCAGAATACTGGCTTCCAGGCAGCTAGGATAAGGCTCTTAAAGCCTAGGTCCATAGTGGCACACTTACTCCAACAGGGCCAGACCTTCCAATAGTGCCACTCCTTGGACCAAGCATATTCAACCCATGTAATTCCACCACTTGGGAGTCTGAGGCAGGAGGATTGCCCTGATTGGTCTACATAGTGAGTTACAGGTCACCTTGGGATATAAGGTAAGATACTGTCTTTTTTAAAAAAAGAAAAGGAGACCACCAGGGCTGTTTGATCAGCATGTAGGGCACACATTCTCCAATAAGCACAACATGAGTTTGACTCCCTAGACCCACACAGTAGACAGGGAAAAGGACATGTGGTCTTCTGACCTCCACAGAAACACAGTGGCACTCTTATGCTCATACTTCCAAGATAAAATGAAATGTAAGATGTTTAGATACCAGGTACAGTGGCACATACCCATAATCCCAACACCCTAGAGGAAAGCAGGGGTGGGGGTGGGAGGGAGGGCCTATGCAGGTTCAAAGACAGCCTGAACTGCACAATAAGACTAAAAGTAGGGGGCGGGGAGGAGCTCAAACTGTTTTCTCGCCCAGAAAGATGACTCAATGGGTAAAGGCACTTGCACCAATAGCCTGATGACCCTGGAACTCACAAGCTTGAGAACGCCAGACCACAGACCATCCCTTGACCCTCACACAAATACACATATTTTTCTTTTTAACTTAAAGGGATAGAGAGATGTTCAGTGCTTAAAGAGCACTGGTTGCCCTTGCAGAGGGCAGGATCAGTTCCCAGCACCCACAGCAGGTGGCCCGTACGCACTGGAACTCAATTCCAGGGATCCGACATCCGTTTCTGGATTCACAGGGTACCTACCTGAATGATCTCACATAGGTCTACTTGGATATACATAAAAATTACAAGTAGCTCTTTAAAATTAAAAAATGAATGTATATGTTTTTAAAGTGTCTGAGGAGGTGAGGAGTTCCTGTCTGTACACCAGTGTGAATATTACCACAGGCACCTGGGAAAGCACCGGGCAGTTTCCCACCCCATGAACACAGAATCCATGGCCCCAGTATTCCATTCCCAAGCCACCCAAGAGAAACAGAAACACTGTCCATATAAGGACCTGCCTAAAATCATTCCAAGATACTTTCTCATGTCACCAAACTAAAAACAACCAGGACTTTTATCCCCGTGGGAGAACAAAAACTCCTCACCAGCACCCCAGTTTTGTTATGGGGTTGGGGGTTGTCTGTTTGCTGCTGTTTTGATTTTTGAGACTGATTTTCTCTGTGTAGCCCTAGCTATCCTGGCACTTGCTCTGGAGACTGGAGACCAGGTTGGTCTTGAACTCAGAGATCCATCTGCTTCTGCCTCTCTGCCTCTCTGCCTCTGCTTCCTGGGTGCTGGAATT
The DNA here is from genome assembly GCF_000001635.26 of Mus musculus. Lineage (NCBI taxonomy): Eukaryota > Metazoa > Chordata > Mammalia > Rodentia > Muridae > Mus > Mus musculus. The sequence goes on along the minus strand of NT_187005.1, from coordinate 523,387 downwards.
AAAATCATTCACCAGCACCACCTGGCTAAGATGAATTCATTTTTGAGATAGGGTCTCATGTAACCTAGGCTGGCCTCAGGCTTCCTGGCTAGTCCAAAGTGGCCTCAATTATTCCTGATCTCCGTCCTCCATCTCCCAAATGCTGGCTTCACAAGGGTGGGCCATGGCACACAGCGTTCATGAATGAATTGTAAACACACTAGATGAAAGAGCCTAGGCACAGGAGTGTGCAAAGCATTCTTCCAATTATGTGAAGATCTGAAGCAAACTCAAGGGTAATTACCCGGCAGGGAAGGTACCAGGATTACAGAGGCAGCGTTCCCACGGCAGGGCTTAACGAGTGCTTTCCAGGTAAGCTGAACCCTGGATTTCCTGAAACGTGGGAAACTCACCTGCTATCTCCCAATAATTAATTGATAGTGACATCCATGCCCTCCCCAAAACAGAAGCCCAGAAGAAAATAGATAAGACTGTGCGAGGTCCAAGGTTCAAGCCCCAGTAAAAAGCATTTCAAGGCGATGTCTGTACTCACAGGACTTGGGAAGCTATGACAAGAGGGTCAGAAGTTCAAAGTCACCCTTAGCTATATGGCAAGGTGGAGGCCATCCTGAACTACATGGAACTCTGCATCAAAAAAAAAAGGATAAAATGAAGAAAAATTAATTTGTGATGGGATAAAAAGAAAATGGCCTTGTGAGCTGTCACATGGAATGAAGTGTAGGAAAATGGCTGGGGCAATGGCAGTTTGAGCATGTGCTGAATTTTGATCGGCAGAGGGCTACTTAAAAGGAGGCAGGGCCAAAACTCAGCAAGCAAATAAAAGGAATGGTGCACAACTGTAATGCTAGCACTTGGGAGGCAGAAGCAGGAGGATTTCTGTGAATTCAAGGTCAGCCCAGTCTATATAGATTTTCAAGCCTGCTAGCGTTACATAGTGAGACCCTATGTCAAAACAGAAGCCCACAAAGACAAAACAAAAAGAACTGTCTACCAAACTGTGTACCTAAGACCTGTGCCCTAAACCTGGTGGGCTTGTCCACCCCCATAGCGCCAGCATTCCTGAAGCAGAGGCAGGTGGATCTCTGAGGTAGAGGTCAGCCTGGTCTCCAGAGCAAGTTCCAGGGCAGACAGGGCTACACAGAGAAACCATGTCTCAAAAATAAATCAATTAAATGAATGAATGAATAAATAAATAAATAAAAATAAAAAATATCAGCCAGGCGGTGGTGGCCTTTAATCCCAGCACTTGGGAGGCAGAGGCAGGCAGATTTCTGAGTTCAAGGCCAGCCTGGTCTACAGAGTGAGTTTCAGGACAGCAGGGCTACACAGAGAAACCCTGTCTTGAAAAACCAAAAAATAAAATAAAATAAAATAAACAAACAAACAAACAAACAAACAACCCAGCTAGCTGAGCCTGAGCCAGGAGGGTAGCCTCACTAGCCCTGGGTTCCAGCCCAAGGATCTCATACGCTGGTCTCAGTGGCACAGGCCTATAATGTCAGAATTTATCAGCAAGAGAATAAAAAGTTCAAGGTCATCCTAGACTTTATAGGAAGTTTGAGGCTAGCTTGGGATACTGGGGATCCTGCCCTGGCTCAAAACAAAAGCTCTCTGTGATTAAACCTAAAAATATGGTCATCCCTGGGTGTCGTGATTGAATATGAAAGCACCTCCCATGGGAGATGCTAGGAAAGGAAAGGCTTTATGGCATCTTACACTTCCAGATCAGGCTATGAAGAGAAGGCCGGCAGAGACCTGGAGCAGAAACCTTGAAGAACCACCACGAGGACCCACTAATCATCCAGTGCCTTGCTACCCTCCTGGCTCAGGCTCAGCTAGCTGGGTTGTTTGTTTGTTTGTTAATCCAGCCTAGGCATGGGGCTGTACACAGTGTGCTGGGCCTTCCATGTCAACCACCAGTTAAGACAATTTCTGGCAGACATGCTCACTAGCCAGTCTGACCTGCCTGATTTGGGTGAATCCTCAGTTGAAGGTCCCTCTTCCAAGTGTATTAGTTATGGCTTTCTAGAGTAACAGAATTTATAGAATCAATCTCTCTCTCTCTCTCCTTCCCTCCATCCCTCCCTCCTTTCCTCCCTCTCTAGGATTAATTAGGATGACTTTCAGACTGCGGTTCAGATAATCCAAAAATGGCTCCAACGGGGTTGGAGAGATGGCTCAGTAGTTAAGAGCACTGGCTGCTCTTCCAGAGGTCCTGAGTTCAAATCCCAGCAACCACATGGTGGCTCACAACCATCTGTAAAGGGATCTGGTGTTTCTGAAGACAGCTACAGTGCTACAGTGTACTCATATAAATAAAATAAATAAATTTTAAAAAATGGCGGGCTGGTGAGATGGCTCAGTGGGTAAGAGCACCCGACTGCTCTTCTGAAGATCCGGAGTTCAAATCCCAGCACCCACATGGTGGCTCACAACCATCCGTCACGAGATCTGACTCCCTCTTCTGGAGGGTTTGAAGACAGCTACAGTGTACTTACATATAATAAATAAATAAATCTTTAAAAAAATAAAAAAATTTAAAAAATGGCTCCAACAATTGAGAACTTGTCAGTTCATGAGGCTGGATGTCTCTGCCAGTCTTAGGTACACACTGGAATCCTGAAGAAGTAGGCTGGAATACCAGTGAAGGAATGGACCTGCTAGCTAAGGCAAGAACAAGCAGGCAAACAGCTAGGCTTTCTTTTTCCACCTTCCTTAAATATGCTTTCAGCAGGAGGTGTGGCCCAGATTAGAGGTGGGTCTTCCTGTCTTAAAAGAACTAAATTAGGGCTGGCGAGATGGCTCAGCAGGTAGGAGTACTGACTGCTCTTCCGAAGGTCCTGAGTTCAAATCCCAGCAACCACATGGTGGCTCACAACCACCGGTAATGAGATCTGGCGCCCTCTTCTGGCGTGTCTGAAGACTGCAACAGTGTACTTAGATACTTAGATATAATAATAAATAAATCTTCAAAAAACAAAACAAAAAAAGAGCTGGATTAAAGGTGTGTCTGCCTGTTTCAAAGATCTGCTTTGGCCGGGCGTGGTGGCGCACGCCTTTAATCCCAGCACTTGGGAGGCAGAGGCAGGCGGATTTCTGAGTTTGAGGCCAGCCTGGTCTACCGAGTGAGTTCCAGGACAGCCAGGGATACACAGAGAAACCCTGTCTGGAAACAAAAACCAAAAAAAAAAAAAAAAGATAAGGCAGGCAGGAAGATAAGGCACGCAGGATGCATGGGGTATACATAAATATGTACAGGTAAAATACCTATGCACATAAAAACTATACACATAGAAAGAGAGGGGGTTTCTCTGTGTAACAGGCTTGGCTCTCCTGTAGACCAGGCTGGCCTCACACTCAGATCCACCTGTCTCCGACTCCTGAGTGCTGGGGGGTAAAGGCGTGCACCATCATACCCATCATACCCAGCCAATAAAGTAAAAGTAAGGCAGAGAGCAACTGAGGAAGTAGCCCAATATTCTTCTCGACCTCTGCATGAGTATATACTCATGTATCCCCCAAACAAAACACAACGACTTCATATATAATTTGTAGTATGTTGTTGTCTAAATGTAACATTCAAGTTCTCTTGGTTTGATGAACTACCAAGTTTGGGAACACAATAAGACACAAGGCACAGATTATAAATCAAGTTGGGAATCAACTTGAACTACAAACAGCGTCTACTGAAGCCTGTTCTTTAGTGGTGCCAGGGACTGGGCCCAAGGACCTGTGCGTGCTAGGCCAGCCCTCGACCACTGCACCGCATTTGCAGAGCCACAGAAGACTTCCCCACTACTGTATGCTAAGATTAAAGGCATGTGCCGCCGCCGCCACCCAGCAGAACTCCGACCTTCCCTATGTGACCCCACCCCTGCAGAGACAAACACAGCTCCTAGTTCTCTGAGTGAGAAGTCCCTGGATCCTGAGCTTCAAGCCTCTGCCTTAGTGGCTCACATCATGTGGCCTCGTTCAGAAGTCCCTTCTCTGTCAGACGGGAGTCTAAGCTGCCTGTGCCTCTGCTCAGCCCATGTCAGACTCTGCTCGGCTCTGCTGCATCTGTTGACGGACCCTGAGCTCTTGGACTCTAGAGCTTATTATATCTGTCTCAACTCCTGGTCCTGATTCACTTCACCCTCACCCCAGTGATCTCTGTGGATCCTTTTCTGCTGCTATCTGCTAGGTCCCAGGAAACCCTGCCTCAAACCCTGTCTGTCCAGAAGGACCTTAAGCAGGTCCCCTTAATAGCATAATTCCCAAGGGAGTATATACTTCTAGTACCCCCTGGAGTTATGAAAGCCAGGGAAGTTTCACATACCCAGGGTTATTTTTTTGTTGCAAGATATTTGATCACACTGTGTACTCACAGAGTGTTATGATGAGGCACAAACCTTTAATCCCTCTGGCTTGAATATGGACACACCCTTAGCACACACCTTTAATCCCAAACCATGAAGGTAAAATTCATAGAAGGAAGCATGCATGTTTGAGAGTGATGTCTAGCTGAGTGGCAGACAAAGTGACAAATCAGAGAAAGATTTGACAAAATAGGATCTGCCCAACTCTCACAAGTAGAGAGGAAAAGGAAGCCATTTAAGAGAGCGGTGCAGACAGAGAGGGAGAGAAGGATAAGGCAGTTTTACTGGGATAGTTTTACAGAGACAGGGTGGAAAAAAGAAGGCGCCTCACAATGAGAAGGAGCCAGAAGATTAGAACAGATTGCCAGAGTTAGGACGAGGGCAGGCAGAGTAATTCAGGAGAAGGGGGAGTGGGGGTCAGGGAGGGAGAGAGGAAGAGAATTGAATCAGTCAGCTTGGAGAGGAGTTTCAACCAGAACACCTGAGTTGAATCAGTCAGCCAGAGCTCAGAAGAAGAAAGGGTGAGCTTATTCAACAGTAAGTCTCAGAGGCAATTAAAAAAATTTTTTTTAAATTAAAAAAAAGAAACAAACAAACAAACAAAAGAAACAATCAATCAATAAGTCTCAGGCTGAAAACATTCTAGGTCTAGATTGGATTGTACAGAGGTTAGAAGCTTCCAGGACTAGACCTAGGTTAGCAGATGGAGGCAGTAAGCCTTAGAGATAACAATTTCATCAGGCAAATAAAGGATACTTATATATATATATATTTTTAAAGTAAGTAGGGTGCACATCTAGAGTGGCCTGGCAGAGAGGGATAGGGAGGCTGCAGTTCTCCCCTCAGGGCTTTGATTTCCACCCAATACAACCTGACAGGACAATAAATACACAGACCTTTAATCCCACCCAGCACTCAGGAGGCAGAGGCAGGTAGATCTCTGCATCAGAGGCCAGCCTGGTCTACAGAGTGAGTGCCAGAACAATTACACAGAAAAACGGTGTCTCCAAAAAAAAAAAAAAAAGAAGGAAAAAATTGAAATCAAGAGTGTCATATTGTCATCAATATTAAAGTGTCATCACAGAATAGCCAGGACCACATAGACCCTGTCTCAAAAACTAAACAAGAGTGTCTTATTAGCCAGGCATGGTGGCCCAAAGGTTCCGGGATACTATGAAAGAGGAGCCAGAAAGATTGTTTAAAGCCAGAAGAACAGAGAGTTTGTTGTGAGACTGTTTCTCCTAGGAACGTCAGAAGCCATAGCAATAAAGTCTCAGCAACATGGCTGCCTGCACAGGAGCCCAACAAGGACAATTGTCATGCTAACAGGATGCCCGAAAGCCCACAAGGCCCCAGCCCTACACAAAGAATAAAGGCAAGGGACTCCTAGCAGAAGCGATCTCCCCTGGGAGAAGCACAACACCAAGTCATACGCACGAGTACACAGGCTAGATTGTACTTAGGAATATATAAGTATACATGTACATATGTGTACATGGCAACAGCTAATGAAAAAGGACGAAGGGCTTAGACTAAACTAAACTTCAGAGGAAGGGATGGGAAGTAGAAATTATGAACACAATTTTTTTTATTTAGATGGAGAAAAAAAAATCGGTTTTAATTTAGTACTGAACGTGTCTCCAACATATCAAATCACCCAAAATAGGATCCACATTACAAGTTACTGCAGAATGTACTTAGTATAGGAAGAAACTACCTCCCTGTTGAACTGATTTGCATAAATCTCTTATTTGAAACATTAAATAAAAAAACAAAGGGCACTATCATAGGAGTCAGATTTCAGACTGAAGTCATCAGGCCACTCCCACCCGTCCCCGTTGCTCCCTCCCAGACTGAGTTAAGGAACTCTGTTGACCAGCTGTGTGTTTTTTACAGTCTCTAGTGTGTCATCCTGCCCGCTACATGGCTCCTCCGCGGCACATCACTTGGTGGGGAACTCCCTAACGTGCTCAGAAAGTATATAAAAGTCCAGGTCAGACGCTTCCCATTGATCAGGAGATTTCCTTGAAAGCTGTCTCTGGAGCCTCTTCACCCCCCCCTCCCCTCACTTCCCCTCCCCTCCCTTCCCTACCCCTCCCCTTCCCACCCCTCCCTTCCGCCAAGTGGCCATCTCCTTTCTTTTAAGCTTTCTCTCTTAGTGAGGTTCCTCTACGTGTTTTGTTTGTCTGAAGACGGGGTCTCCTGTGGTCCTGGCTAGTTTAGAACTCTCAGCCTCTGCCTCCCAAAGTGTCGGGATTAAAGTTGAGCCCGCAGAGCGGGTTCATCCCCAGTCTTTATTTATATATATTTTATGTATATCAGTGTTTTGTCTTCATGTACACTGCACACCAGGGATGGCATCAGACCATAGTGAACTGCCATGTGGGTGCTGGGCATTGGACTCAGGACCTTCGGAAAGGCACTGAGTGCTCGTAACCAATGAGCCATCTCTCAAGGCCCCTCCTCAGGTTTTAAAGAGAAGCCAGCGATTCCTAAGACAACCTTATAGCATCTCTGTAATGATGCTGTTTCTCAGATGCTCTCCCTCCTCTAGGCCACGCCCGTGCCCTGCCCACCATGGTTATGAGGTTCCTCTCCTATAAAGAGGAAAAAATCTGAAGGGAGATTCGAGATTCGCGTGCTTTCCTGGACCCGAGATCTCCTTTTTCTAACACAAGGTGGTGACACCCCACAGTTGAGACCAGCTAGTTCTACAAACTCACATGATAGAGCAGAATCGAGACTGAAAGCTGGAGAAGGCAGAAGGGAGGGGAGGAAAGTACAAACCAGAAGCGGATACATGCCCAACCTCCCTTGCCACGCCCACCCCCCTAAACAGATACATGCCCAACCTCCCGTGCCACGCCCACCCCCAAGCAGATACATGTCCAACCTCCCACACCACGCCCACCCCCCTAAGCAGATACATGCCCAACCTCCCGTGCCACGCCCACCCCCAAGCAGATACATGCCCAACCTCCCACTTCCACCTCTTATTCTCGGAAATGATGACTCTCTACAATTTGTACAAGAAGAGTCTCCTAGCAGAAGGTTACTAAGGCAAGGTTGTAGTGCCAGGCAATGGTGATGCATGCCTTTAATCCCAGCACTTGAGGGGCAGAGGCAGGCGGAATTCTGAGTTCCAGGCCAGCCTGGTCTACAGAGTGAGTTCCAGGACAGCCAGGGCTACACAGAGAAACCCTGTGTCAAAAACCAAAAACCAAAAAAGACAGGGTTATAGGTGTCTTTGCTACTTTGTGGGTTCTTCTTTCATCCACCATTTCAAACCCCAAACACTAGATAAGAGAGAAGAAAGGAGAGAGGGGAAAGGAGAGAGATCCCTGAAAGTGGGCGGGCATTATCATCAGACTACTTCCTGCTGATCAGGGAAGTCGATCTAACAGTTCCTTGGGGCAAGTTTGATTTTCACCGTTAGTGTACAGGCAATTCCTCCTGCCTGCTCTCAGGGACCTAGCAGTTGCTTATGTCCTGACCTGCCACTGCCCCAGGTGTGACATATGTGTGCTGCATATAAAACCCACTTTTTTCTCAGCAGCTTGCTCGCTCTTTGTCCCCAGTGTCCCCTTTACCTGTTCTCTGTGGGTACACTTCCTTCTCCCATCCTGCTCCCATTTGTCTGTCTAGCTGTGCACTTGTCTGCCTCCATCTCTTTCCCTTGTCCCCTCCTCCCCCCTCCTCTAATAACCCTCGTTCACAGTAGGTGTGGCTTACTTACTCAGGGGCACACCTTGTCGTGGGTACCCCCTCTCCACATTGTATTCCATAACACACCAACAACAACAACCCTGCTTCTGGGGCCCTAGCATTTATATATGCTCTCAAAAGTCTCCAGAATTCCAAATGTCACACAATCGCAAAAAAACTCTCTTCAGCTGACAAAACCACACCCCCTGCATGAAGCAAATCCTAGTCAGTAGCCAGTGGCTGTGGGCAATCTGAAGCAGCCCCATATCCTGTGAGCTCTAACTTCCTCTATTCAGGCAGAGGACCAGAGGGCAGTCCCCAGGGCCCATGTCAGGTAGTTAAGAATTGCCTGTAATAGTTGCTTATGAACTCTGCAAATACCTGTACTCATAATGTATACACACATACACACACACACACACTGTGTGCAGACTGACTTTCAAACATCACTAGCCTCTGAATAGCTCCTGTACCATGGACTTGTTCCTCAAACCTCCTGGAGGCCGGGTGTGGTGGCTCACGCCTTTGATCCCAGCACTCAGGAGGCAGAGGCAGGCAGATTTCTGAGTTTGAGGCCAGCCTGGTCTACAAAGTGAGTTCCAGGACTGCCAGGGCTATACAGAGAAACCCTGTCTCAAAAAACAAAAAAAAAACCAAAAAACAAAAACAACAAAAAAAAAAAAAAAACAAAAAACAAAAAGCAAAAAAACAAAACCAAAACAAAAAACAACAAAAACAAACCAAAAACAACCTCCTGGAAACTTAGACCACACCCAGTCCCTGTCCTACACAGTCCCTGTCTTCTGCACAACCAATTGTAATTACTGCCATTTCCAAAGACTTTGTGATTTAAAAAGCTCAATGTACTACTGGCCCTTAATACTTGCATGTAATTAAAATGGTATAAAAAGCAGATTGGGAAAATTAAATTTGCCTCATGCTACAATGTTGTCTAATTGTCTTTTTTTTTTCTTTTTAATCCTTCCTCCCTCTCTGGAGAACCTGTTGACTGACTGAACTGGCTTGGTCAATAAAAGCTCAGAGCACATTTCGGAGATTGCTTGAATCTGGAGATTTCTGGACTCTAATCCTAAATCATTCCAAAGAATATATTTTGCTCTTGGCTGGCTAGGTATGGGGGTAGTGCATACTTATCATTCCAGCACTTGAAAAGCTGAGGCAGGAGAATCAGAATTTGATGGTAATCTGGGCTGTATAGTGAAACTCTGCTTCAAAACAAATATATAAATAAATTTTATTTTTACATTTAGTTAGGAGTTCATGTGCATGTGCGTGCGTGTGCCTGTGCATGTGTATGTGTGTACACACATGTCAGGAGTCAATCTCCTGTTCTTCCATTTGGATCCAGAGAATGCACTCAGCTCATCCAGGTTTGGCAGCAGGTGCCTTCCTTCATACACTAGGCCATAACCAGGTTTTAAAGGAAAATGTAAACCAGTAATTTGAAAAAGCGACTTTTAAGAAAGGAACGTTAAGTAATAATAAGTAGAACCTCCAAGAGGTCTCCTTTGATTGACAGTACTTTGAGAACTTTACTAAGGCCAGAAGTACAGTGCCAGAAGTCAAGACTTGGATTTCTTTCTGGCTTCCAGCAAGGGCAGAGTCGCTGACTAATCTCCTACCTTGACCTCTCCAATTTAGAAAGAACAGAGAACAGAGAAACACGGGCTTTTCCCAGCTCTGAGGTTGCTGTGTGTTTTCTTACCCTGTGTCATCTTTTTGTTGACTTGCTTGTGATCCAAAAGATCTTGCCGGGTGGGGGTGGCGAACGCCTTTAATCCCAGCACTCAGGAGGCAGAGGCAGGCTGATTTCTGAGTTCGAGGCCAGCCTGGTCTACAAAGTGAGTTCCAGGACAGCCAGGTCTACACAGAGAAACCCTGTCTCGAAAAACAAACAAACAACAACAACAAAAAAAACAAAACAAAAAACCACCACCAACAACAAAAGGTATAAAGAAAAACCCCTGGGGGTTTTCCTGTGGCAAGGAAACCTGTTCTTGAAACCAACCTACAGCAGGAGTTGTACACGTAGCATTCCAGAGCCCAGCTGTGGTTCTCTGACCTTGGGGACTTTCCTGGAGAGGGCCAACTATTTTTACCACAAGAAGAATAATTTGGAAAGTTAAGGACTCAGGGGTTGTTGCTATATTAACTCAAAAATGAGAGAAATAAACTTAAAAAAAATAAGCCAGGTGTGATTCATGCCTGTAATTCCAGCATTTAGTAAATGGAGACAGGAGGACAACAGTTGATGGTCACTGCTGGGTACACAGTAAGTTTAGGACCAGTTTGGTCTACACAAAGAGATCCAGGCCAGCCAGGGTTACACAGTGAGACCCTACCTTTTTTTTTTTTTTAAAGATTTATTTTTTGAGTACATTGTTGCTGTTTTCAGACGCTCCAGAAGAGGACATCAGATCCCATAGCAGATGGTTGCGAGCCACCATGTGGTTGCTGGGACCTCTGGAAGAGAAGGCAGTGCTCTTACATACTGAGCCATCTCTCTCTCCAGCCCGAGACCCAACCTTAAAATCAAAAGCGGACATGTCTCTGCCCTGTAACCTCACCACCTAGGAAGAGGCCTGCTTCATAGTTCCTAATTTATCCTTTCACATCTTCTCTCTTTCCCATTTAAAAATTAGTTTCCTGGGCTAGTGAGATGGCTCAGTGTAAAAGCATTTGCTGTACGAGGCCTGAGCCTCAGATTCCACAGTGGAAGGAGAAAACCAGCTCCCAAAAGTGTCCTCAACAGTTCACACTTGAACCCTGCCCACATCTAGCCAGGGTGTGAGGCCAGACCTGGTGACTGCCGTTCTCTCTCATGTCACCTCCCACTCCTCTGAGGCAGGGTCTCTCTCTAATCCTGGAGCTTGAGTTTGCTCAGCTTTTGCTTTCTTTATTGAGATAAAGTCTTATGCTATTCAAACTGTCTTCAAACTCATTCTGAAGCCAGATTGGCCTTGAACAGATAGCAATGCCCCGACCTCAGTCCCCTATATCGATTCCCAGTACTGGGATTACAGATGACGGAATCTACCCTGTCTGGGATTACTGATGGAAGCCACCCTGTCTGGCTCTTATGATTTGTTTTGTTTGAGACAGTCTCGAGTCACCAGGGCTGGTGGAGGCTGGCCTCAATTCCTTATTCTCCAGCCTTTGCCTCCCAAGTGCTGAGATCACAGGTGTGTCACCATATGAGGCTGTCTTTTGGCTTTTTTGTAGCCAAGGCTCACTTTGACCTCACTAAGCAGTTAAGGGTGGCCTTCCATCCTGATCCTCGGCCTCCTCATGTGGGGATTACAGGCATGTGATATGAAGCTAACCTGGTAGTTTATGTCCTAAGAAACCATGACTAAGGAGAAGAGAGTGTCTGAAGCACTGCCAACGGTAGGAATACACAAACTGTCACACTGATAACCCTGAGCTCTGGTCCTCATGATCTCACAGCTGCTGTTCATGAGATAGACACAATTCAAACACATCCGTAAACATATTTTGTCAATCTTTAATCAGGTTGAACTGTTGAGCAAACTATCAGCAATAACTGCATTTGCTCAAGGTTCTGCTCTGAAATTTGGATATGATAACAATCACCAGGCGATTTTGAGCCTCCTCCCAGGCCCACTGACTTCAGTTGAGTCTCTTTTCAGAAGTAGTTGTGACAGTAGTTATCCCAGCAAGTAGGGGTAGGAGGATGAGATCAAAGGCAACTCCAGGAAGAAAGCCCGCCTCTGCCTCTTGAGTGCTGGGGTGGTTTATTTTTTAAAGGCAGGGTCTAGAGTATCTCTGGCTGGCATCAAACACACAGAAATTTGCCTGCCTCCCCAGTGCCGCCACCCTTGGCTGTCAGCCAGGCCTTATATGCAAGAGCGAAGTATCTCTGCTCTCAGGAACCCAGGTCTTCATACCTTCGGGGAAACAGCTTAAGCCAAGTCCCCAGTTGCCCAGTTTCTTACCCACCCCCATCCCTGTACCTAGTCATATCTAACAGGTGACACTGAGAAAATACTTGGTGACAGAACGGGCAGATGAGTCTCTCCACAGCTGAGCTTCTTAATCCTTCAGCTTCAAATGGAGCCTCACATTAGTAGATACACTGGATACTGTCTACAGTCATTTTTTTGGTCGTGGATTTTAGAGACAGAACAAGATTTGCTAAATTCTAGGGTATTGACCTTTCTTTGCAGAGGATCGGTTCCTCTGACCTGTAACTGGTGCTTGCATTAGGCTGCCTTTATTTTCTGGAAACGTAATGCTAAGGTTGCATAGTAACATAGGCAGTCATGAGAAACTCAGGTCAGAATCCAGAGACTAAGCGTGCACCGCCGCGACCTTGGGAAAATGTCTGTTTGAATACTAAGTCCCCTGAGAGCGGAGCAGCAAGAGTCCGCTCTGTGCTGCCCTTTGCCCTTTGCCCCAGTCCCAGCCTCTGTTCCTGTGGCGACTTCGGGTTCCCAGCCTGAGCATGGGTGGGGTCGCTCGTCTCCGAAGCACCTCTCAGACTCGTGACTCCTCCCACGCAGTGTGGGGACTCAGGCGAGGACAGAGACCCGCCCAGTATCCGCTCTTTCCGGCTTCCCGTTTCCTGCCCCCTCCGCTCTGTCGCGGTGAGGTCACGCGAGAGACGTCACCGAGTTATGACGTCACTGAAGGCGGGCTTTCGGGAGAGGAAGGGGCGGGGTCCGAGCGGCCCCGCGCGTGCGCGTTGGGCGCGGCCCGGGAGGAGGCGGAGGCGGCGGTGCTGCGAACCGCGGCGGCAGCAGCGGCGGCGGCGGAGGCGGGCGCTGGGGGGGGTGGGAGGGGGGGGAGCGCGAGCCCCAGAGCCAGCGAGAGAGGAGCGAGCGGTGCGGTGCGGCGCGGCTCGGCGCGGCGCGCGCAGCCCATGAGGCGGTGAGAGGCCTGGGGCCTGTCTCGGAGCAGTGCGCGCGGCGCCGGCCAGCAGCGGGCCGCCCTTCGTGGGCTCGGGCCCGGGCGCGGCGGCCGCCCGTGGAGAAGCAGGTCGGGGCGGTGGAAGCTGTGCGTCCGGGCCCCCCGCCATGGAGGGCATGGACGTGGACTTGGATCCGGAGCTCATGCAGAAGTTCAGCTGCCTGGGCACCACAGACAAGGACGTGCTCATCTCCGAGTTCCAGCGGCTACTCGGCTTCCAGCTCAACCCGGCCGGCTGCGCCTTCTTCCTGGACATGACCAACTGGTGAGTCCGCCCCACGCGGAGCCAATCCTGCTGGCAGCGGCCTCGCGGCCCCGAGGGCAAAAACACCGGAGCCCGCTCGTGGAGTACTCCCGGGCAGGGCAGGGCCCAGGCCGGGAGGTGGCAGGGAGTCAGAGCCCGAAGAACATGGGAAGAGGGGAGAAGTGGTGAGGTGGAAGCCAGGGGAGTCGATCTGGGGCGAAAAGCGTGTGTTCTGGGAGTAGAAAGCACAGGAAACGAGAGTTGCGAAGTGTTTTCCTTTTAAATAGGTGCGAAGTGTAGGAGCTGAGGATGACAGAACGGTGTGGAAACTCGAGGGAGTGTGTTAGGTGCTGAGGTCGAACTCTGGGCGCGGGAGAGGTCTCGGAGCTGAGAATAGATCTTGTGTCTCTTTGAGGAGATAAGGGCGAAAACGACTTTTGCGGCGGAGGGAACACAAATTATAATCAACTGAGTATGGTGAGAAAGGAAGAGTTGTGCCAGGGAGAAGTGACATCTAATGGAGGCGCCGGAGCGCCAGGCCTGCGACGAGGACTGGGAAAAGTCTTCAGAAAGTGGAGGGAAGCTGATCTTGGAGGCAGGAACTTTGTGAAGACACTGGCGTGCTGGGCAGAGGCTTGGCCTTGGGAACTTTGACGAGCTTACTGATTGGATGGGCTTAGTTGACAGAAAACTGAGAAATGTATAGGTTGGGGGCCAGGGGTTCTGGCTTGTAGTTGGGTTGTACAGGCTGAAGTGGAGCTGTCTCCAGGCACCGACGTGTGTCTTGGTTCTTAGAGCAGCACTTGCTGTTTTTGATAAGCAAGAATACTTTCTCTTGGTCTCCAAGTAGGGATTGTTAAGTTCACTCGGGAATTTAACCATTAGACTGGAGACCATTAGACGGCCTTTGAAAGGCTCTCAGGTGAAGCAACTAATCGGGATTTGAGCAAAAAGCAAGGGGGTGCATGCCCTTTGCCCCGTGTTGAGCGTTCAGTGCCCTGACGTGTGGAATCTTGTTTCTCTTGGCATCCCTTGAACAAACTCCCATTATTTCCATGTCCACCCAGTGCCTCGAGCAATGTCTGAAAAGAGGTTGTAAGCTTAGATTTTTATCCTACTCCTGCCTAGTGCTCCCCCACCCCACTCCAAAGATGCTTATCTGTGATGAGAACCAGAGGTGAAGTGTTTTCACTATTGGTCTTAAAAAAAAAATGACAAGAATGGGGCTGATATTTTAGTGTCTGGTAAACTGGGAGGCATTGAGGCACAGCCTTTTAGAGTTAAACAAGTACTTGTGAGTTCTGTTTGTGTCTTCGTTTATTTTTATTATTTCCTAATTGTGAGTATGTGCATGTGTACAGGTTCTTTTGGAGGCCTGAGGCATCGGGTACATGTGGGCTGTGGGGTGCTAGTACTGGGTGCTAGAGATGGAACTCAGACATGCTGTTGAGTGTCTCTCCAGCTCCTGGGCTTGTATATTGGGTCCAGGTGATCTGATGCAGGGAATGGAGCTACTTTTCTGAGCACCAACTAGATGGGTTTCATTTGGGCACACCTTTAGTCCTTGCAGTCTGGAGACTGAAGCTGGCACATCTAAGTGAGTTGAGGCCAGGCTGGTCTACATAGCAAGTTCCAGGCCAGCCAGGGTATATTGAGAGCCTGTTTAAAAAAAAAAAAAAGAAAAAGAAAAATCCTGAGCACAGCCTATGACTGGTAGGTTGTGGATGGATGCAGGAGTGGGCATTGCTCTAGTCTAGTTCCTAGGAGCCTCTAGCTTGTGTAGAGCGTTGCTGCTGTCTGTCTCCCACATCCCAGCTTCTTTTTCCCCTCTTATTTACACTAGGTAGCTTGGTGGTTTGGTAGGGAAAGAACACTATTTCTCCCTAGTTCCTCCTGATGTGACTATTTAAATACTGAAGAGACTCGGGACCATTGATCCTTAGTCTTGTGAGTGCTGGGATTACAGGTGTGAGCCATCAGGCCCAGCTAAGTTTTTAGTACTGCCAGTGTTGCCTGGTTCAGCTCTTCTGACTATAAACCCACCAGAATTAGCTTTGTATGCTTGAGGGGTGTGTGTTTTCTGAGACGGTTTCAGAGTTTGTGACAGGTGAGTAACAGGCAAGGCATGTGGCTGAGAAAAGTAACAAGAACATGGCTCCCCCAGCCAGATGTGGTTGTGCAAGCCCCAGCACTCTGGAGGCAGAGGCAGAGGCAGGCGGATCTCTGTGGGTTCCAGGCCAGCCTGGTCTACACATAGAAACCCTGTGTGGGAAAACAGAACGCTAAGAGAACCTGTGTACCAACAGTTGACCTCCATAGACCTGTATGCTGTACTCAAACAAAGTGATAATAAATAAAGACTGAGTGAGTTTGTTGTTTTTTATGAGACGGAATCTCTAATAAATAACTTTGGGTGGCCTTGAACTCACAAGAGATCCACCTGCCTCTTGCCCTCTGGGTGGTGGGATTAAAGGTGCCACTACCACCCCACTCATATTTTTTAATTAAAAAAATATAAGTTCGCAGAACCCCACAAAAACCCCATGGACCAACTGAGTACTTAAGATCTGTACCCTGAACCCTGGTTGATGTGCATGCCTTTAATCACAGACCATGGGAGGCAGAGACAGGTGGATCTCCTGAGTTCAAGGCCAGCAGGGTCCACACAGAAACCCTATCTCTAGAACCCAATCAATCAAAGACTTCATTGGATAAATGCTATACAACATTCTTTAACATTTAGCTCTGAACAGATGGGAAGTGAAAAACTGTGTGTCATACAAGTCTTCACAGTGACAAAGGCTTGGAGATTTGAGATGTAGACAAAAGGCAGAAACAAGTGGGGCTTAAACATTAAGCAACAAAACAATAAAGTTGCAACATGGTTAAAAAAAATCATCAGTTTAAAATGAAGATCCTGAGTTTTCTAAAATGAAACCCCAAAGTATTTTTGTTGTCTGTATCAGAAAATTGACATTTTGATTTCAAAAAACAAAGGGTCTTCTATGTTATCTACCTCCTCTTTCTTTTGTTGGGACTGGGTCATACATAGTCTAGGCTGGCCTGGAGCACCTGATCGCCTGCTTCCATATCCAGGTGCTGGACTCAGGGGCCTGGCCTTCCTCTACCTTCCCAAGGAATTCTGGTTTACCGTTTGAGGCTGGATCTCACTCTGTAGCCCTGGCTGGCCTGGAACTCAGAGATCCTCCTACCCACCCCACCCCAGTGCTGGAGTCAAAAACGTGTAGGATCATTTTTAAAGACTCCCTTGCTCCCTCCCTCCCTCTTTCTTTCTTTTTTTTTTAAAGATTTATTTATTATTATATGTAATTACACTGCAGCTGTCTTCAGACACTCCAGAAGAAGGCGTCAGATCTCATTATGGATGGTTGTGAGCCACCATGTGGTTGCTGGGATTTGAACTGAGGACCTCTGGAAGAGCAGCCAGTGCTCTTAACCACTGAGCCATCTCTCCAGCCCCACCCCCTTCTTTCTTTTTTATAGAGCCTTTTTCTAGTACTTAAACTGCCAGAACTTACTCTTAAAGGTCATCAGTGACTATGAATAAATTCAGTATCCAAAGGCCAAACTAAAGACTGGATGTAGCTCAGTGGTTAGACTAGTTGCCTAGCATCCATGTTGTTTTAGGTTCAAGCCCCAATACTAAAACAGGTAAATGGAATCATTTGTATATTAGCATCATTTCCTGCCAGTGGAATTTCTTTCATACATTGGACTGGACTATGAATTAGAGAATTTGTAGGGGGCTGGGCGTGGTGGCCCACGCCTTTAATCCCAGCACTCAGGAGGCAGAGGCAGAAGAAGGCAGATTTCTGAGGTCGAGGACAGTCTGGTCTATAGAGTGAGTTCCAGGACAGCCAGGGCTACACAGAGAAACCCTGTCTCGAAAAACAAAAAAACAAACAAACAAAAAAAAAACAACCAAAAAACCAAAAAAAAAGAATTTGTAGGAAGCAGGCATGATGAGACACATGTTTAATCCCAGCACTGGAGAGGCAGAGGCAGGCAGATTGCTGTGAATCCAGGCCAGCATGCACTACTCAGGGAGTTACAGAGCACCCGGGCTACATAGCGAAACCCTGTGTCAACAAAATTAAAAGAGAATCTGTAGGAGATGGGTGTGCTATCATCCATCATTTGGAAGACTGGGACAGGATGATCACTGAATCATAGGCCAGTCTGGGCAAAGTGAATCCTTGTCAGTATCAAAACAGAGATAAAATATAAGATACACTCAATGAAGTTACCATCTTAACTGATTTTAAGTGTGCAATTCATTCTCTATTCTCTAAAACATTCTCTTGTTTGTGTGTTCAAGTGAAGTTCTCAGTGTAAATATCTTTTTTCCCCCCTTTCTTGAGACAGGTTTCCTCTGTGCAGCCCTGATCTCCCTGCTTCTGGGATTAAATGTGTATACCACCACACTCAGCCACGAGGACCTTACTTTAAGAGTTAGCAATTGATTGATTTGTGCATATGGCTGTAGTTTTTCTCTCACTAACAGTTGGGATAGTGTTAGCCATTCTTAGGTTCATGCTGTGTTAACACATCCTCAGCTGTCTCTGAGGACCTGGGGATCTTCATGGGTTATTGTTTTGGCTTACGACCATGGGTGGAACAGGTGTTTTCCTTATCTCTGAAAAATGGTTTCACGTATCCCAGGATGGCCTTGAGTTTGCTCTTCAATTTAGGATAACCTTGAACTTTTGACCCTCCTGCCTCTATGGGATGTTGGGATTATAGGTGCACAGCAGCACCCCTGGTGTCTACTGTGCAAACTGAGGCTCTGGGCACTAGAAGAACACTCTACAGGTGAGCTGTAGCCCCTGTCTGGAACATACGTTTTCTGAGAAAAAACTGAGGAAAACCTTTGTCTTAGTCAGGGTTTCTATTCCTGCACAAACATCATGACCAAGAAACAAGTTGGGGAGGAAAGTGTTTATTCGGCTTACACTTCCATACTGCTGTTCATCACCAAGGAAGCCAGGACTGGAACTCAAGCAGGTCAGGAAGCAGGAGCTGATGCAGAGGCCATGGAGGGATGTTCTTTACTGGCTTGCCTCACCTGGCTTGCTCAGCCTGCTCTCTTATAGAACCCAAGACTACCAGCCCAGAGATGGTCCCACCCACAAGGGGCCTTTCCCCCTTGATCACTAATTGAGAAAATGCCTTACAGTTGGATCTCATGGAGGCATTTCCTCAACTGAAGCTCCTTTCTCTGTGATAACTCCAGCTGTGTCAAGTTGACACAAAACTAGCCAGTACAACCTTATACAGTAATGCCCTCCTGTTAGTGTTGTCAGAAGCTCCCTGTTAAGTAAAGGTGTAACCATAGAGACAGCTGAAATCAGTGTGGTGTGAGTTCCCTTTCATGTGGTCCCCCTGGTGTGTCCTCCCAGCTTAACCCCATTCTCACAGCCCTATGCTAATACTTTCTGATCTAGTCTCTGACTTAAAGGTGAGACTTGGTATTTCAGCAGTCTTCTAACATGTGTATGAGTCAGGCTTGCTGACCCACACTTGAAATCCCTGGAGATGGAGGATTAGGAATCAGGGTCATCCTCAGAAGCACGAGACCTGCTTCAGCACCCCCTCCCCACCCCACACTTGTCTACATGAGGGAGTCATTCATTGATGTTGTGTGCTTAACCTGTGTGAGGCCCTGAGTTCACACGCCAGCACCCAAAGGAGAAGAAAAATGTGCCAAACGCTAGCTTTAGAAAGAACTCCACAGGGTTAGTCTCTTATGTCTGATGGTATTATTCTTAACATGGTTTCTGAAGAAATTGGGAGATCTTGCTCCAGGTTTTAATTTATACTTTTTTTTTTTTTTGGTTTTTCGAGACAGGGTTTCTCTGTGTAGCCCTGGCTGTCCTGGCACTCACTTTGTAGACCAGGCTGGCCTCGAACTCAGAAATCCGCCTGTCTCTGCCTCCCTGAGTGCTGGGATTAAAGGCGTGCGCCACCATGCCCGGCTATACTTATTTTTAATTAGCACATAATATTACACTCTTGCTGTAATAGAACCTTATAGCTTATGAAGCTTATATAGAACATGTTCATTTTAGGGTTTTCTTTTTAAAAATTGTTCATATGAGTTCTTGAGTGTGCTCTCAGCCTGTTCTCGAAGGACAAGAGAGTATCCAGGTCTGGACTGGAGCTACAGGTGGCTATGAGCTGCCTGATATGGAGGAGTGGCAGGGCCTCCAAATCTCTCCCTTTCCTTCTTTCTCCCCAAGATAGGTTCTTGCTAAATAGCTCAGCTCTGCCTTGACCTTGATCCTCTGGTTATGCCTGAGTGTCATTTTAGTTAAAGGAACATAGGAAAAGTACATTGCTGTCTTAGTGAAAGTGTTCACATGTGTTGTTACCTTAGGGCTTGCATTTCCACTCACAGACAAGAACTACATTACAGAGGTATGGCTTTGCTTCTTACAATTTATTTTGTGGGAAGGGGGAAGTGGGCATGTTTGCTCCATTGTGGGGATTGGGTTGGCTCCTATAGTGTAGATCTTAGGGCTCAAACTCAGGTCATCAAACTTGATCACAAACGCATTTACCCACTAAGCCATCTTACCAGCCCTGGGGGGATAATTTTTTTTTTCTTTTCTTTTCTTTTCTTTTCTTTCTTTTTTTTTTTTTTTTTTTTTTTTTGGTTTTTGAGACAAGGTTTCTCTGTGTAGCTCTGGTGTCTTGGAACTCTGTAGACCAGGCTGGCCTTGAACTCGGAAATCCACCTGCCTCTGCCTCCCAAGTGCCAGGATTAAAGGTGTGCACCACCATGCCCAGCTAGACAGTAACATTTTTTTTTTTTTTTTTTTTTGAGACAGGGTTTCTCTGTGTTGTCCTGGCTATCCTGGAACTCACTCCATAGACCAGGTTGGCCTCGAACTCAAGAATCCGCCTGCCTCTGCCTCCCAAGGGCTGGGGTTAAAGGTGCACACTACAGCCACTAACACACTGCTCTAGGGCTGGGTCCTTTGTTTTTTGTAAAGATTTATTTATTAAATTAAAATTAAAATTAAATTTATTAAAGATTTATTTATTTATTATATGTAAGTACACTGTAGCAGTCTTTAGACACTTTTTCTTCTTTTTCCGGCCCTGCCTGCTCCAGTCCAAAGATTTATTTATTATATGTAAATACAGTGTAGCTGTCTTCAGATGCCCCAGAAAAGGGTGTCATATCTCATTACAAAGGATGGTTGTGAGCCACCATGTGGTTGCTGGGAATTGAACTCAGGACCTTCCGAAGAGCAGTCAATGCTCTTAACCACTGAGCCATCTCTCCAGCCCACAAGGCTGGTTTCTTTACCATTTCCCATCCACCCTCACCCCAGAGTTTATCTACAATGTATGCAACAGCAAAGACTAATAACTACCAGGGAGTGGTTTTGTTTGAAGTATTTTTATTTTTTATTTTAAATTATGTGCACACTTGTGCTGCACACTTGTGCATCAGCATGTCAGTGTATACAGATGGGTGCAGGTGCCCAGAGAAGGAGGATAGGGAGGGGCGTTGGAGTCCTGGATCTAGAGTTAAAGGTCACCCAGTGTGGGTGCTGGAAACTGAACTTGAACCATCTCTCCAGCTCCACAGGGCAGGATTGAAACATTTTTGGGGGCAGATGCTAGCGATCATGTAAACCAAAGTAGGAAGTGTCGCTCCTGTCACGATTTGATCAGGAAATTCAGTACCTGAAGCCATCAGAGAAGAGTTGCGTGACACCCAGGAAGACTCCCAGCCTCCCCTGAGATAACGGAGATAAAGTCTCAGGACACAGTTCAGGATGTGCAGGCCTTGTGGGGTTGCTGGGAGAGTTTTGTTTTAGACAGGCATGATGAGATCATGGATGACAAGTGTGGAGTTGTTTTTGGTATAGAGTATTGGCCAGGTGGTATTGTTAGGACTGCTGTAAAATTGACTGTCTTGTTTTGAGACAGGATTCTGCTGTGTAACCCTGGCTGGCCTTGAACTTGACCAGGCTGCTCTGGAATTTACTGGCAGGAAGCTTTCTGGCTTCTCCTGCCTCTGCCTCTCAGCTTGCTGAGATTACAGGTGAACCAGCAGCAGTCTGGTGCAGTCACCCCACGGGGCTCACAGTGCTTCCCAGCAATTATTCCAGGGGCAGCCGCAAGCTTTATGAAATTGCTCCCCTTCCTCCTGGCTGGCCCCTCCCCGACCATCACTGGCACCTGCCCTCAGTTGTGTTACCTCAGATGGAACTAGGCTATATATAGAATGATAAAGTATTTGACCTTTTGTGTCTGGCTGCTTTCTTCCTTTCTCCCCATCGCTGTCTGTCCTGTTCTGGCGCTTGAGACCCTGTTCCCCTACAGTATAGGACGTTGCCAGTGCTGCTGCTAGGCTGTGACCCGTGACAGTGTTTGAGAGCTGTGAACACTTCCCAGGGACTGATGACTACATTTCTGTAAGGGATGAGTGAGAGAGAGCCTATGGTAGTTTCCTCTTCCTCACGGTGGCACCAGGTCAAACAAACAGCCATCCCAGTCAATGAGAACAACACCAATAAGCAGATTTTCAAATGTATTATTGTGTGTGCATGGTGGGTACGGGAGCCACAGTGAGTAGAAGTCAGGACAGCTTTGTGGATGGAATGGGGGTCAGTAGGCTGGTGCAGCAAGCACCGTGGCCTGCTGTCGGCTTGTCAGGTCCTTCCTCATGAACTGGATTCTTGTTTTCCTAGTTACTCTTACTGTATCTTTTATGTGTTTGTTGACCATTTGTTCATTTTCTTTGGGGAACTCTGTCTTCCAGTTCTGCCCTTTTCAGTTGGTTTATGTGTTTGCTGTGAAGTTGTAAGAAGCCTATGTCTGGTGGTGGGCTCGTGGCTGGTGGATCCTCGCCGGTTCTCTTGGAGCTGACTTCATTGGTGGAGGCTGCTTCATTGCCTCTGCCTCAAATACTTTATTCATTTCCACATAGCTTCACCTTCCCAGTGGCCCCAGTGACTTTTCCTTAGAGTGAGCTTTGCCCTTCCTTTCTGACCTAGGAAATCGCAGGCTTGTTTCTTTTCTGGGATTGGCACATTTAGCACCATTCTTAGGACACCCTTCTCTGAACGCCTGCACTTATATAACATCATAGCACACACGTCCTCAGGAAATGCCCCAAGCGTCTTCTGCGGTGTGTAGAAAGTGTATGCTGGGTGTTCATGAGAGTAAGGAGAGATGTGTTTAACTGTTAGAGACCTCATCTCACTGTGGTCCTCCTGCCTCAGCTAGTGGAAAGACTTAATCATGGCAGTCTATATTTCTCTTTCTATTAATCGCAGTATGTGTTAGAATCGCTGTACACGTTCCAGGTACTCAGAAGTCAGAGGGAGTTGGCTTCTCCTCTGTCCCGGTTTGCAAAGCAAGCGTTTGTTTACCTATTGAACCAGCTTTTCTTTTTTTCCTCCATTCCCAGGACATAGGGCCTCCTGCATTGAGATAAGAGCTCCACTCTATCCCTGTCTTTTAGTGACATGGAACCTTTCGACTTCAGCTGCTTTATGGGTGTGCACATAAAACGCCAGATTTGATGGTATGTGCCTGTGATTCTAGTACTTGGGGGACTTGCCGAATGTTCACACTTGAGTCACTGTGCTGTGGTCATCAGCTCATGGACTGTTACAGTCCATCCACCCTCCAATGATTGACCGACATAAGACATGCTTCTAACGTCTCTCTGGGTGAGTCTCACTCTAACCCAGACTAGCACCCATTTCAGGTGATCCTCCTACTTCTGCAGCTTAGGAGTTACAGGTATGAGCCACCACCTCTGGTTCTTTGCTCTGTTTTGCTTTTCGTTGTTTCTCGCGGTCCATTTACCCTCCAACCTCCTCAGCTCTGGTCTCCATTTGCCCAATGCTGGGCTTGCTAGGTGGACACACTATCTGCTAAGCTAGTCTACAGCTTCTTTTTATGTTCTTCTTTTCTCTCTTCCATTATGGAAACATCTTAGTGTGTGTTTTTTAGTTAATCTTTTAAGGGTGTATTTATGTGTATGAGAGTTTTATCTGTGTGGTGTGTGTATTGTGAATACCCAGTATTCATGGAGGCCAGAAGAAGCCATCAGATCTCCAGCTACTGTAAGGATGCTAAAATTTAAGAGCATCTGGTGCTCTTAACTGCTGAGTCGGTGCTAGTTAGGGAAGGTTTTCTCTCTTCCCTTTTGCACTTACGTCACAGCCCTTCAATCTGTTAGGGATTGGGGTGGAAATGTGTGCTTAGGCTAGCCCTGCTGTGCTTATGGTGTTGGCTTAGGCTAGTCCTGCTGTGCTTATGGTGTTGGCTTAGGCTAGTCCTACTGTGCTTATGGTGTTGGCTTAGGCTAGTCCTACTGTGCTTATGGTGTTGGCTTAGGCTAGTCCTACTGTGCTTATGGTGTTGGCTTAGGCTAGTCCTACTGTGCTTATGGTGTTGGCTTAGGCTAGTCCTGCTGTGCTTATGGTGTTGGCTTAGGCTAGTCCTACTGTGCTTATGGTGTTGGCTTAGGCTAGCCCTGCTGTGCTTATGGTGTTGGCTTAGGCTAGTCCTGCTGTGCTTATGGTGTTGGCTTAGGCTAGCCCTGCTGTGCTTATGGTGTTGGCTTAGGCTAGTCCTGCTGTGCTTATGGTGTTGGCTTAGGCTAGTCCTACTGTGCTTATGGTGTTGGCTTAGGCTAGCCCTGCTGTGCTTATGGTGTTGGCTTAGGCTAGTCCTGCTGTGCTTATGGTGTTGGCTTAGGCTAGTCCTGCTGTGCTTATGGTGTTGGCTTAGGCTAGTCCTACTGTGCTTATGGTGTTGGCTTAGGCTAGCCCTGCTGTGCTTATGGTGTTGGCTTAGGCTAGTCCTGCTGTGCTTATGGTGTTGGCTTAGGCTAGTCCTACTGTGCTTATGGTGTTGACTTAGGCTAGTCCTACTGTGCTTATGGTGTTGGCTTAGGCTAGCCCTGCTGTGCTTATGGTGTTGGCTTAGGCTAGTCCTGCTGTGCTTATGGTGTTGGCTTAGGCTAGCCCTGCTGTGCTTACAGTGTTGGTGCTGGAACGTTTTATGTTCCCATGGGCTTGCACTTCTGAATTCTCAAGTTGCTTTAATGTTTGTTTTTGCTTTTTTGAGACAGGGTTTCTCTGTTTATTTCTAGCTATCCTAGAACTCACTCTGTAGACCAGGCTGGCCTCAAACTCACAGATATCCACCTGCCTCTGCCTCCTGAGTGATGAGATTAAAGATGTGTGCTACCATCCTGCCCTGCTGGTTGCATAAAATCTTTTTTTTTTTAATTAGGTATTTTCCTCATTTACATTTTCGCATAAAATCTTAAACTCCAGCCAGCAGACATCCTCCAAAGTCAGGCAGCCTCTGGGTCTTTACATTGTTGTCTTCCTTGCAGAAACACATCTTTTAACTGTTTAGGGGCTGGGTGTTGTCCCCTGTGTATACACCGGTCAGAGCATCAAGCTCTGTTGCATCTGCACTGGATGCGTACAGACTTACATCTGCCAGGAAGCTCCTGGACACCCTGTCTCAAACAACAACAACAACAAATCTATTGTATCTTCTGTGTGTTTGAGTGTTTGGTCTGCATATCTGCATTTATGTCTGTGCAGTGTGTCCATGTCTCATGTCCTAGGAGGCCGGAAGAAGGCATTGAATCCCAAAACTGGAGCTGGCTCCTGTTGGGTCCTGGGAATTGAACCCAGGTCCTTTGCAAGAATAGTCAGTGCTTTTAACCACTGCACTATCTCAAGCCTCCCGTGTATATGGGAGTATATTTTAACATGCTTTCCCACTGTGCTGGAGATCCAGAAGGGAGGATGGACAAGGCTGTCCATAGTCATAGAAGTCCTGTGCTACTTCATCTTGAACTTGAACAGCTACAGGTTTGGGTGTACATGGGTCCCTGGCAGTTCAGAGCCAGCTCTCAGACACCTAGGGGCAGTTGGATTTCTTTATTAGCATTTTCAGTGTTATATTGTTTGAACACCCATTTATGGATTTTTCTTAGTTTTTAACTATTATAAAATACCTGCTAACTTGCCTAACCTCTCTTTTTTATTGTGACTTACGACTTATAACAAATTCAGTTGTTCAGGAGAGAAAAGATAGGCAACCCTGCCATATAGACACTTGTTTTTAGAGTCTCCCTGTGTATCCTGGCTGGCCTAGAACTCACTGTGTGGATATGCTGCAGATTCATTGTGTAGAGGCTGGTCTGGGGTTGGCAGTAATCTGCCTCTAGTTGCTTCCCCAGTGCTGGGATTACAGACGTGTACAACCACACCAAACTCTTTCATTTTTATAGGGGGTGGCCAAGGTTTCCTGTATCCTAGATTGGCCTTGAACTACTACTGATCATCCTGCCTCAGTGACTAAACCCTGGCATTACAGATGTGTTCCACCACATCTGGCTTATGTTAGAGGTTCTCAAGAATGTTTCCAGATCCCCTCCTTGGAGGGTGTTGTAATCCATCCTGGTCATGAGACAGTTACAGAGCTGCTTTCTGGGAACTTGAGATTTCACCTCACCAGACCTGCTTGTCTGTCAGGTGAAAGGTGATTTGGCATTTCCTTGATTGCTGGTGTGGTTCAGTGCTTTGCTCATACGCAGGGTGGCTATTTCTTTGCTTTATTTCCTTTTTCATTCTGTTTTCCCTTATGTAGTCTGGAGCTGCCTTGAACTCATTGTGTATCTAGGGCTGGCTTGGAATTCCTGATCCTCTTGCTCTCTCCTGCCTCCAGTGTGCTGTATCATGGCTTTCTTTTCTCTTTTCTCTTTTCCTTTTCCTTTTCCTTTTCCTTTTCCTTTTCCTTTTCCTTTTCCTTTTCTCTTTCTTTTAGACAGGGTTTCTCTGTTCCTTGGCTGTCCTGGAACTCACTCTGTAGACCAGGCTGGCCTTGACCTCAGAAATCTGCCTGCCTCTGCCTCCCCCAGTGCTGGGATTAAAGGCGTGAGCCACCACGACCGGCTCCATGTATTTTATTTTTAAGAAGCTGTGTGTTTGTATGACTATCCCAGGGGTGCCAGTAGAAGCCAGAAGGTCTCAAATGTCCTGGAGATAACAGTTACAAGTGACTGAGCTGCTTGATTGGAAAGATTGTTTGTCTTTCTATGTTTTGATTGGTCATTTGTATATTTCTGTGACTTGTGTGAGATGGTTTGCACCTCAGTTTATGTGAGGTATTTGCACAGTAAGGAAAATAGCTGTGTTCAGCATTCACTTCTCTAACTTTGTCTTTTCACCGCTTCCTTGACAGAATGTATTGGGCTCCTGGTGTACCTGGGCGAAGAAATGGAATCTCTTTATTTTGTGGGGCTGGGAATGCTAACCCAGGGCCATGCTAGGTAGTCCTGTGCCCACTGAGTTACGCCCTCAGCTGTTTTTAAAGTCCATTTTAATAGTAGAGTAGTTGTGTTTATAGGGTATGGTGTGACATTCCATAGGTTTGTGCTATGTGTGGCGATCACCTCAGGCCAGTTGGCCTAACACAGATGCTTAGCACCTATTCCCCCCTCGCCTCTCCCTAGAGATGTTTCCTTTTTTGTAGCTCTGCCTGTCCAGTAACTGGGGCTGGCCATGAACTCAAACTCAGAGATCCCCCTGTCTCTGCTTGGATCAAAGGTGTGTGTCTGTCTCTAGCTAGCTACGGATTTTGTTTGGTTGTGTTTTTGGTTTTGTTTTCAAATTAAATTAACTTTTTTCCTTCCAGCTGTGTATTTATTTTCCATGTCATCAGATACATTAGGTGTTCTGTCAGCCCTTTTCCACCCCTCCCATGTTTTAAAATAAAAAGTACTCTAAGGAATTGGAGAGCTGGCTCAGTGGTTAAAGACTTTGTTCTTGCAGAGGTGCCTGGCTGGATTCTGATCGCCTCTGTGGGCAGTGCATACCTGCTGCACAGACGCACATGAGGGGAAACATCCATATACATTAAATACTAATAAACATTAAATAAAAATAGTCTATGCCAGGCACTGTGCCATGCACTCTTAATTCCAGCATGTAGAAGGCAGAGGCCTGTAGTTCTCAGTGAGTTTGATACCAGCATGGTTTACAGAGAGTTCCAGGACAGCCAGGGTTGGGGGGAGGGGGAGGAGGAGTGGGAGAGAACATTTTCAAAAAATGCAAAAAATAAAATAAAGGATTGCAGAGCTTTAGTTCCACAGTGGTCTTCCTAGTGGAGCTGTAGGCCTGCGGCATGGTTCTTAGCCTGGGGCTTCATTTCTGTTCATTAGGTTGAGCCCATTTCTTGGAAAACCATCCATCCCCTTAAAGTTAGCCTTTCTGAAAGTACAGTGGAAATATTTTAAGACTTTGGCATTCTGCATCAACTTCTTTCATTATTCTCTGACCCATAATTGATCAGAGTTTGGCTGGTCTGTTAGTTTGAAGGCTGGCTATATTCTTCTCAGGACTTTGAAGGCCTGGTTGGATCTTGATACATTGTAATTGTTTTGATTCTTTGAATGAATCATAATCTCTCCGTTCTGTGGAAGCCTCTGATAGCTGCTCTGACTCCAGAGCCCTTGGCTGGACTGGACTGCAGTGCACCTCAGCACGTTTTCAGATACTGTGCTCTGCCCTAGTGGGCCTGCCAAGAGAGAGCCCTCTCCCTTTTGGCCTTGGAAATTTTCCTTTTCAATTTCGAGACCTCTCATGTTATATAGTCCAGGCTGACCTTCAACTCATGATTCTCCTGCCACAAGGCCTCCCAGATGTTGGGCTGTTGAGGATAGACCACCATATGTGCTGCCACAGCAGCTGCTGTCATAGGAAATGTCTGGCAGGCTTGGCTTGGCTTGGCTTGGCTTTTGTTTTTAGGAGGATGATTTTATTTGGGTTCTCAGAGTGAAGTCCTGACTTGCCTGGCATTGGAGACCAGGCTGGCCTTGTACTTTGGTCATCCTTCCTGGCTCCATTTCCTAAGTGCTAGGAGTGTTCCAGGCCTGTGCCATCTGGCCTGGCTATTTGTACTTCTTGGTGAAATTATTTATTTTGCCCTTGTTGTCTGGGCGATCTCTTCAGTGTTGTCTTTTTTTAAGTTTTGATTGAGGTTTTTCTGTGTAGCTCTGGCTGATTTGGAACTCGGAACTCAGTCTGGCCTTGAACTCAGGGGTCCTCCTGCCTCTGCCCCATTGCGGACAGATTGCAGGCAGTGCCACAGAGCAAGTGTAGTGAGTAGCTGGCCTCCTCTGGGCGGGGCTTGGTTAGGTTGATGCTTATCTCAGCACGCATTAAGATGGACTGTCTTCACTGGTGAGACACAGTGTGGAGAATGTGTCCACATATTCTTGGGCAGACGCCTTGTGCTGCTCCCTTACTGTTTCCTGTCCTGCCATTTCTACCGCACCTGTTTTGTCTGTGTGCCCAGGATGGAGCCCAGGGCTCATACAAGCTCTCCGCCGAGCAGCCCAGCTCTTATTAGCTCTGTTGAATAAATGATGCATTGAACATTTCACTCTGAGACTTAGTGTAGACATGTTTTAGAGTTTCTCGCTAGCTTGTAAGGTAAATGGTGCAGGCTTTGAAAACTGTCAGACTGTTGAAGAGCTGCTACTGCCCGATATCCCATGAACTGCAAGGAAGTCTTACAGACCGTCTGTGATGAGTCTCAGGCAGCCTACAGTCCACCCCTAAGCCCCGCAGTGAAAACAAGGACATCTTTCTACCTAAGTGCAGATCGCTGTCAGCACCAAGGACGTGCACATGGATTCCCAGGTCCTGCCTGTTCCTAGAGCGCCTGCTGATACATCTGCCTGGAGAGTTTGGGGTTTTTTGATATGCAGCCTTTGTGGTCTGGGCAGGCCTTGAGTTTATTGTGCACTCTAGGCTGCCTTAGACTTAAGAGCATCCTTCAGCAGCATGAAACTGGGGTTCCAGGAGTGGACTGGAATGTTTGTTTTTAAACCTGTAAGTTTCTTCAAGAGTCTCACGCTGAAGCAGGGGTTCCAAAACAGCCTGAGCTACATGGTAGCCCCTCTCTGAAAGAGTCCCAGGTATATTTGCTTATCATGTTCTTTGTGTGTGTGTGTGTGTCTGTGCACCATGTATGTGTGTACCTGGGACACTTGGAGGCCAGAAGAGGGTATTCAGTCCCTTTAATTAATCTTTAATTTAGGACTTTCTAAAATGTTTTATTTTGTGCATTTTGCCCACCTATGTTGTGTGTACATGCATGCCTGCAGCCCAAGGAGGCCAGAAGAGGGCATCAGATCTCTGGGTCTGGAGTTACAGAGGATTGTGAAACCACCACGTGGGTACTGGGAATCGACCTTGGGTCCCTGAACAGTGACTAGTGCTTTAATCACTGACTGTGGTCTCCAGCCCTGAGACTTTTTTTTTTTTTAAAAACCTGTATGTAGAGTTTAAGCTTGCTGCCTCTGAGTGCCGACATTGTTGACAAGTGTAGCATCGTAATTAGATTTAGATTAAGCCATGGTTTTCTTGTTTTGTTAGAAACAATGGCTAGCAGTTTGTCTTCCAGTACACCAAATGCTGTGTGAGCCGCAGCAGTCTGTCGCCCACAGGATCCACGGGTGAGCCTGAACTCCTTACAAGATGGTTGCACGAAGGTTCTTTCTTCTTCTTTTGTTAGTTGCAGTCTGAAGTAGGGATAGGACTAGTTTTTGTGATGAAACATCGTGACTAAAAGTCAACTTAGGGAGGAAAGAGTGTTCCCTCACATTTCTGTATATTTCCAGTTCATCATCAGAGCAGCAGGTCAGGAGCCTGGCTGGGGCAGGAGCTGATGCAGAAGCCGTTGAGGAGGCTGCTTACTGACTTGCTCACTGTGGCTTGCTCAGCCTGCTTTCTTGTAGAATCCAGGACCACCAGCCCAGGGATGACCCCACCCTGGGTCACAATGGGCTGAGTCCTCCTACATCAGTCATTAAGAAAATATCCTCTAGGCCTGCCCACAGTCCAGTTCTATAGAGGCATTTTCTCAGTTGAGTTCCCCTCCCCTCAAATGACTGTACCTCGTCAATTTATGGTAAAACTAGCATTCTCTAAAGGTACAGTTAATTCTCCTTTTGGAGTAAATGGCAACAGATTCTTTTTGTTTGTTTTTTGTTTTTCGAGATGGGGGTTTCTCTGTGTAGCCCTAGCTGTCTCTGGAACTCACTTTGTAGGCCTTGAACTCAGAAATCTGCCTGCCTCTGCCTCCCACCACTGCCTGGCTCAGTGACAGGTTTTTAAGAGAAGGTATCTCGTAATTAGCTCAGGCTGACCTCCAATTCATTGATCCTCCTTGAATTATAGGTGTGCACCACCACTCCTGCTGTGAAATTAAGGTTTTACCCTCTGCTTTGTTCTTCCTCCCCCTCTCCTCCTTTTCCTTCCTCTCCTTGTTTAACTTTGTGCCAGTCTTCCTCCCCTCTTCCCTTCCTTGTGTTGTACAAGCTGTGAACTCCTGAGTGAGCTGAGTTCACCTCTTTTTTTTTTTTAGACAATATCCTTTTCTTTTTCTTTTTTTTTTTAATAAAGATTTATTTATTTCATATATGTGAGTACACTGTCTTCAGACATACCAGAAGAGGGCATCGGATCTGATCCCTTTTACAGATGGTTGTAAGCCACTATGTGGTTGCTGGGAATTGAACTCAGGACCTCTGGAAGAGCAGTCAGTGCTCTTAACTGCTGAGCCATCTCTCCAGCCCCTGAGTTCCCTCCTAAGTGATGGGCTTGCAGCATAGACTGCCTACATTCTGGGCTGCTTTGTTTTAGCAAGGTCTCCCTCTAGCCCATGCTGGCCCAGTCTGGCACCACAGTGGTACAGCTTCTCCTGTTTCAGCCTCTGGTGTGCTGGATCACAGGTATCACCTGTGCAACCTAAGCTAGTCATAAAATGATAAGGACTCCTAGATTGGCAGTCAGAGCTACAGTCCCGGCTGACACAGTTGGGTCCCAAGGCCTGCCTGAGCTACAGAAGTGCCCGGCACTGCATTTAGTGAGTCCTTGCTTTAAAGGAAGAAAAGTAATTTTTCAAAGCCCATTTATTCTGAAATGCATAAAAAAATGTTTGAGTCGTTTTACACGTCTGAGCCCTCAATGCTTGTCTAAAGCATGTGATGCCTAGGGTATGAAGATGTTAACGGAACTCGAGTATGCAGTAGACCTTTGCAAGAGCTGTTGTTTGTTGCATTTGCAGTGCTGAGATTGAACCAACCTATAATACCATAACCTTTATTTCTAGGGAAAAACTGTTGGATGGCATACCATGGCATATTTATGGTGGTCAGGGACAACTTGGTTCCTAGGTCCCCTGTAGGACCTAGGGACCAAGCTCAGGCTGCTAAGGTGATAGCATATAATTTATCCAGTATGTCTCCCTCGATCTAGTATATAGCTTTTATTTTTTTTTGTTTTATTCCATTTATTTCTTTTGTGTGTATATTTGTTTGTGCACGTGTATCAAGGCTGTTATGTGGAGTCAGAGGACAGCCTGCCTCTCCTCTCCCACCTTGTACTCAGGCCGCCGTGGTTGGAACAGATGCTGGCACTTGCTAAGCCATCTTTATGGTCCGTGTGTGTGTGTGTGTGTGTGTGTGTGTGTGTGTATGTATGTACATGTGCGTGTGTCCTTGTTGATGTGTGCACACAGTGCCAGGGCTGTGGAGGCCAGTAGAGGGTATGTGGTTCTATGGTTGTGATTGTCTCATATATAATGTTTGTGTGCATGTATGTCTGTGCATCATATGCATGCAGTACTCTAGGAAGCCAGAAGAGGGTGTTGGAGTCTTTGGAACTGAAGTTACAGACTGAACTTGTGGGTGTGGGGAATTGAACCCAGGTTTCTTTGCAAGATCAGTAAATATTCTTCTATCCAGCCCTGTATGGAACTTTGGGTTTTGTTTTTTTGGTTTTTTTTATGTTTTTATTTATTTATTTTTTTTTTTTGAGACAGTCTTTATGTAGTACTGGCTAGTCTATAGCTTGCTGTGTAAACCAGGCTGTACTCAGATTCACAGACATCCTCCTGCCAGTCCCTCCCGAGTGCTGGGATTAAAGACCTGCACCCCTACGCCCTGCCTGTATGTAGCTTTTTAAAGTTACTTGTTTCATAACCACCGTGCAGTGGCCAATATCCACTGACTTCAGGTTGCACTTGCAGCTGAGGTGAGTGGCCTGCTCCGGGTTTGTTAGTGTAGTAGCTAGCGTTGGGTGTGTTGCACACTATAGAACTTACCTTTTTAAAGCTTGGAGACAAGCATACGGTTGGTTACTTCCTCTGTGGATGTTCTCTTATGTGGACATGTGTATGCCAGAGCTTGCTTTCATATCATCTCCAGAGATGGCATGGCCAGCCGGCACGTTCCTCAGGGGAAATGAAACTAAGCCACTTTGAGGCTGGTCCCTATGGGAAGCACAGTGTCCCAAGATCTCACAGGCAGGAATTCTTAGACACAACAGAAACATTTAATCAAAGAGATTGTAAAAGGTATATGATATTTCTTAGCAAAGCCCATAAATTCTGCCTTTATTATATTTCCTAATTTTTACAGCAATAACAGCTAAATTATAGGATAAATTGTGTATTCAGATACTTTTTGGCAACTTTAAAAAAATCAAACCTTTGTATTTTTTAAACCAAGAAACACCTCTTTGACAGTCTTAGGATCAAATCAGTTTGAAATTCTGCTTAGTTGCAGATTTATCTGCTCATACCATAACTCACTATCTGAGTTTCATGACAAACCAGAACCGTGTGTAAGGAGCGCTGTGTCTGGACATGCTTTGTGCGGTCATCCTGTGGTGTTTGGGGCAATCCACATTGTCTCCTCACAGTGGCTCAGAATTTCCAGAAACTGTAGTTACCATAGATACAGCGATTGTAAATCATTTCAGGAAATTAAATCCAGCGACCAAAACAAGGAGTTATTCTAAACCTGCTCTTTTGACCGAAACGTGAGTTGTTGGACCCCGAGGTGTGTGACGGAAGTGACTCAGCAGAGTGCAGCCTCAGGTTACATGCACAGTCTGCCTTTGTCCTCCTGAGTACACAGTGCAGTGCACATACACAGCACCGCCCTCAGACTTCGCCTCAGAGGTTTGCATTGCAATAAGTTCCTGTAACAATGTGGCTTCCATCTGCAAATTCATCTTAATACTTAGCAGCTTGAACCTGGACTGACTGAGGCAGATTACAGGGTCCTTCTGGGGACCCCTGCTTCCGGAGCACTTCCATCTTCACAGGAAGGAGGAGTGCCTTCCTGCCTTGGGCCTTGTTCTCCTCAGACTCGAGTGCTACCCGAGTGAAAGCAGACAGGAGGCCTGGCCAGAGCAGATCTGCTGCTAACTAATTGGATTTCCCTTTGCAGTGTGCCTTGGTGTGTGTGTCCGAGAGCAGAGGACGGCCACACTGGGGGTAGAGCATATGTTCCACAGCATAGGGGCTCCACAGGGCTAATCCTGCCAGGCTGTGGTCCTCCTTACAGTTGCACACTATGTCATTAGAATGAGTGTTTTATGCTTAGTGGCCTGGTGTTTTTCTTTTTTCTTTTCTTTTCTTTTTTTCTTTTGTGTGTGTGTGTGTGTGTGTGTTTCACTACTGGGGTTAAGACTATGGCTGTGTGTATACTCAACACTACCCCTGAGCTGTTCCCTCTGCCCAAGAAAAGCATTTTTTTTTAAAGATTTATTTATTATTATATATACATACACTGTTGCTGTCTCCAGACACACCAGAAGAGGTGTCAGATCTCATTATGGGTGGTTGTGAGCCACCATGTGGTTGCTGGGATTTGAACTCAGGACCTTTAGAAGAGCAGTCAGTGCTCTTACCTGCTGAGCCATCTTGCCAGCCCCGAAAAGCATTTTTTTTAACTCTGTAGATTTTTCTCTCTTTTCTTTTCCATCCCTGCCCTCTGCATTTACTGTGTGCATGTGTGTGACTACATAGTAGCCACAGCTCATGTGGCAGTCAAAGGAGTGCTTGTCAGGAGGCAGGCAGGCCTCTCCTTCTGTTAGTCAGGTTGTAGTGGCTAGCACATTGTCAGGCCTGGCACCAAATGCCTTTACCTAGTGAGCCATCTTACCAATCCCCTTCATATCCTCTCTGCTTTTGGGGGACTGGTGTCTCATATTGTAGCTCAGTCTAGTAACCTAGAACTTACTGTGTAGCCCAGGCTGGCCCCAAACTCCTGACAGTCCCCCTACCATAGCCTTTTGAGTACTGCGACTACAGACATCAACTCCCATGTCTGACTAGATGTTTCCTTTTGCTTTAGTTGATCTAAATTTCCCTGTACCTGAGAGCAGGCAGGGTCTCATGTGGCCCTGGTTAATAATCTTGAACTCGATATGTAACAGAGGCTGGCCTTTTAAAACTCCTGCTCCTTCTGTCTCTGCTTCTCGTGTATTGAGCTTACAGACATGCAGCACAATGCCCAGCTTGTAGTTTCAGTTCTTATGTTTTCTAATGTGTATGGGTATTTTGCCTGAATCTGTGTAGTAAAACACACACACACACACACACACACACACACACACACACACAGAGACACAGAGTGTGTTAGCTACAAAGTGGGTGCTTGGTATTGAACCAGGATCCTCTGAAGGAGCAGCAAGTGCTCTTCACCACTGAGCCGTGTCTCCAGCCCTGTGTGTGAGTAACAGTGCTTGCTCCCAAGCCTGAGGACTGGAGTTCATTATCCGTAGTCACATGGTGTTGGGGAGAACTAGGTCTAACAAGGTGTCCTCTCATCTTCACGTTGTTCCGGCAGCGGTACATTCATGCGTTCATGTAAACACACACTTAGTTTTTCAAAGTTCATACAGCATTTTCAATTGTAACTTTTTTTGGGTGAGTGGGGTGTACAATCTTGCTATTGTAGCCCAGGCTGGCCTTGAACTTGTGATAGTCCTCTTGCCCCTACCTTCCTGGTACTGAGTTCCAGCACTTGGGACTCAGGCAACTGGGTCTCTGAGTTCAAGGCCAAACTAGTCTATTTATCTGAGCTCCAGGACAGCCAGAGCTACATAATGAGACTCTTGTCTGGAAAAAAAATGTCTGTGGTAGTGACAGAGTATTTCAGTCATCCCATGGTACAGTTCCCAGACAGGAACAGTCCTATGGTATCCCACCCTCCCCACTGCCCATCCATCCTTTGTCAGAAGATTTTTTGAGACAGAGTTTCTCTTTCTAACAATCCTGGCTGTCCTAAAACTTTGTAGATCAGGCTGGCCTCATACTCAGAGATCCACTGATTCTGCCTCTGGAAGGAGGGGAATAAAGGCGTGTGCCATCAAAGCCTACATCTTCAGAATATTTTTGACTGAACTTATATTGAAGACTGTTTCAGCCTAGAAGCTCTGAGGAAGACTGGGGCAGAGGCTTTCTTGCAGGCAGTGTTCTTTCTTCCTGGTGACCAGCAGCAGAATGTGTGTTTGGAGACAGGCGTGTACATGCTGGCACTGAGTGGGAGCTGATTGAGCTAGTCTTGCTCTTGCTGGCCCAGGATCTGCAATAATCTGACTGGAGCCTGAGGAGGCGTGCCCAGCCGTGTCTGATGGCTGCAGGCGGCTCTCTGCCTTGTGTCTAGGAAGTGATTTGCTCGGCCACCTCCCTTTGTTCCAGGTCACTCATTTGAAGTTTCGGCTTTACGAGGCCCTTGGTCTTTTCTGGCTGAGTTCTGCACCAAGCAGGTGTGGGTGAGGAATTGCTTTGGCTGTGGGATGAACTGGGGATGTGGAGGGGCTTGAGGAAGGGAGCGTGGCTCTTGTTAGTGTGCCGTCTCCGGTGCTCAGGGAGGCTGACCTGGCGACACACCCACAGATAACACAGGACACAATTTGCTGGGAGAATTGCCAATTCTCTTGAATGTGCAAGAGTTTGTCCCTACTAGCAGAGGACCCTGCAAGAGACCAAGGCAGAAAGTAGTCTTTATTCTAAAAATGGACACAACTTTTACTAAATGTTTTCAAATGAGCAAATTGAAAGTATTTTCTCTAGCTTGCTCTTTAGTCCTTAAGGGTAGGGCTGATGGCTGACGTGCCTTGGAGTCTGTTTGTGGGCCGCCTTAGGTTTACCAGGCGCTATGTATGTATGGTTTTGATCATTGTTATCTCCAAAGGGAACTGCTGAAAAGACTGAAGTCCAAGCCTTTGTATGCAGCAGGGAGTGAGCAGGTGCAGCTTGGCTACTGGCCCAGCTCTGCTCCATGTAAATTTCATCAAGCACATGGGACAGGCAGGCAGCTGGTGTCGTAATCCAGTCCTCACTGATTAGTGTGACGAACCACCATTACATGATCCTTGCTCTAAGTATAGCCTGCCTTTCTGGCAGCTGCAAACACCTGGAGAAGCAGGCACAGAGGTTCTAGCCAGAAAGTGTCGACTGCTCCTGGTGTACACATTGCAGTCACAGAGGTCCTAGCCAGAAAGTGTCGACTGCTCCTGGTGTACACATTGCTGTGTCTGTGCTTGGCTTCATGGCGCATGGTTGCCTTTGCCGAGAAGCATGCAGATTGAGAGCTGGTGGTGAGCTTACTGATGAAAGACCAGAAGAACATCCCATAATATCATCACCAGAAGAGCCTTTGATCCCCAACATATTTATTTAAACAGCCTCTGTGGCCTATGGTTTCAGGCACTGGAGCTGTGAACCAGCCCTGGCGAGATGCTGTTGTTCGGAGGACTCTGGATTGTGTGCATGGCTCCTTAGGAGCAGCTAATCAAATGGAGAAAGAAGTTACAAATGGCAATTTGCTTTCTTCCTTTGCCTTTTCTGATTTAAGACTGGGTTTCTTGTAGCTCAGGTTGGTCTTGAACTCTTCATCATCTTAACTCCATTCCTAAGGTTTAGAGGCTGGTGTGCCCTCCCCTCAGTCTTTCTCGAGTGTGAATGTATACACATGCTGGTTTGTGTGGAGGCCAGAGATGGGAAGATGGTTGTCCTTCTTCAATGTTTTGTTTTGAGTCAGGGTCTCACTATGTAGCCGTGGATGGCCTGAACCTCAGGCTGTATGAACCATGCTGGTGTTGAACTCACAGAAATTTTCCTGCCTCACTGCCTCTCAAGTGCTGGAATTAAAGACTTGTGTCATCATACCCAGCCCTCCCTAGCTCTTAGAGACAAGGTGTCTCTCTGTGAACTCACCCTGAGATAAACCCTCCTGGCTCTGCCTTCCATGCCTAGCTTCCACATGGGGTCTAGGGATCGGAACTCACAGGCTTGCTTGTGCATCAGGGACTTCACTCGCTCACCACTTCTTCAGCCCCACACATAATTCTTATTCAACATTTTAAAAGATTATTTTATATGCATGAGTGTTTTGCCTATGTGTACATATGTATACCACAAGCATGCCTGGTTCCCTCAGAGCTCAGATCGCTGGAACTAGTGTTACAGGTTAGGAGCTACCATGTGGTTGCTGGGAATTGAATCTCAGCTCTTCACCAGCACCCAGCTCACATATAAAAAAAGTGGTCACTTCTTAAAAAGAATATTTTTGTTTTTTGAGACAGCCACCATATTTAGCTGAGGCTAGCTCCAAACTACTACTCTCACCTCATCCTCCTGAGTGTGTACAGGCTTGACCCACCACACCCAGCAAAGATTCTTAAGATGTCAGTGAGATAGGTCATTTGTCACGTTGCCGAGATCTAGCAGAGGGAAGCAGGTGTGCTGCAGGTGCTATGAGCATTGCTCTGTGTCTGCTGAGGGAAGGCTGGACCCAGAGTGAAGATCTAGACTCTCCATGAAGTGCTACATAAAGGGGCTGACTGTAGATGATACACAGGGTAATGGATGCTGAAACTGCGAAAGATGAAGTTTAGAAGCACTCAGTGGTAATTGGTTAAGTGGTGGTTTACCCTACAGTGACTCACCTGTGACAGACTACTCAGTCTTGACAGAGACTACTCACTCCTCACAGAAATATCTTCAAGACCTATTGTCAAAGTAATAAAGCCAAGAGTAGTGTGTAATCATACCTGCTGTAGGAACTAAGAACACAATACATACATACATACATACATACATACATACATACATAATGCATCCATCCATACATACATACATACATAAGAGCTTTTTAAATGTGGAACTTGGGCTGTCCAGATGGCTCAGTGGGTATGAATGCTTGCCACTAAGCTTTGTGACCTGAGTCTGACCCACCTCCACCTGTGTATGTGACATGCCGCACCCACACTTACACATGCACAGTAAAGAAATGGTTTGAGGGGTTGTCTCATTTTGTTTATGAAGGTAGGTTCTCCTCGATATCCTGGAGTTCTGTATGTAGACAAGGCAGCCCTTGAACTCACAGAGGTCCTCCTGCTTCTGCCTCTGAAGTGCTGAACACTTTAATCCCTTAAAGGAATATGCCACCACACCAGTTTTGTTTTTTTTTTTTTTTTTTTTTTTTTTTTTAAGATAGGGCTTCTCCGTTCCTTTTTTGGTTTTTCGAGACAGGGTTTCTCTGTGTAGCCCTGGCTGTCCTGGAACTCACTTTGTAGACCAGGCTGGCCTGGAACTCAGAAGTCCGCCTGCCTCTGCCTCCCAAGTGCTGGGAATAAAGGCGTGCGCCACCACGCCTGGCTCCAGTTTTTTATTCTTAATTTATAGAGGGCACTTGCAGCTCTTCAGGTGACCAGGTTTGTTTCCTAGCTCCCATGACAGGTGGCTCACAGCTATCCCTGACTCCAACTCCAGGGAGTCCGATACCTCTATGGTTACCTGCAGTGCCCTTTGCATACACATGTGGACACACACACCTGTATACAAAATTAAAATGATAAAAGTAAATGTTCTCAAAACAAAGTTAGAGCATGGCAATCTCCTTGCCTCCTGGGGTTGCAGGCCTGGCTTTGGAGAGACTCTTAGTCTCTTTGGAGTTACACCACGCCTGGCTTTGGAGAGACTCTTAGTTGGCGCTCTTCTGTCCCTGTGTCTGTGCTGCTAGTAGTTTACAGTGGCCTGTCACCCTCTGTACACTGCCTTCAGGAGAAAATGGCACAAGTTTGTTGGTTCTGCTTTTCCAGTAGTTTCTCAGTAGTGACGGTGGCTTTTGAAGGCCTGGTAGTGGGAGCCTCTGCCTCTGTGGCCAACCCTAAGAAAGGATTTCCCTCAGGTTTGAGAGAATATCCTTCAGAGTGGACTGAAATCTCTTGTCTTTATCTATAGGAACTTACAAGCAGCGATTGGCGCCTATTATGACTTCGAGAGCCCAAATATCAGTGTGCCCTCCATGTCCTTTGTTGAAGATGTCACCATAGGAGAAGGGGAGTCAATACCCCCTGATACCCAGTTCATAAAAACTTGGCGGATACAGAATTCTGGTAAGTGTATAACGGGGATTTGTATGTTAATTGTTTGTTTGTTTTAAAGTTAGACTGAGAAGGGCATGCTGGACTTATGGCTGTGATTTTGAGACTAAGTTTTTATTTGTTTTGTTTTTCAAGACAGGGTTTTTCTATGCAGCCCAGGCTATAGACCAGGCTATCCTTGAACTCATAGAGATCCTCCTGCCTCTGCCTTGAGTACTTGAATTAAAGGGGTGCGCCACCACCTGGTGTGACTGAGTCTTTAACACACAGTATGTAATTCTCATTTACTAGGAACTAGGCTGTGGGTGCTGTTTTCTCCCTGGAGCTCTGCTGTAATCTCACCTTTCTGCCGGGTCCAAGGAGAGGTGCCTCCTGGGCCTAGCAGAGGGTAGATGGGCAGAGCAGTGGCCTCTGCTCCTTGGAAACTCATGCCCGCATCCACAGGACTCGGATTGCACTGCAGTGTTTGTGAGGCACTGAGAGCACATTGAGAGGTAGGGTAAGGAGTGTGGAGAGGTTCTGAAGGGCTGTGTTAATAAAGCACAGTGCATCTGGCTGTGACCCAGCACTCGGGTCAAAGCTAGAGGGTGGCTGCTCATTTGTGGTCAGCCAGAACTACACGCACCACCCAGTCTCAAAGGCAAAGCTAAAGGTCACTCAGTAAAGCGCACTGTTCACTTGTCTGTCTGTGACCATGGGACACGAACACAGTGACATGGGTATGATAAACACAGTGTCCATTACCAAATTGCCTTGCTAACTTCCTTGAGCTCTGTGTCTCTCTCTGTCCTCTTGGCTGAGGGCACCTTAGCACTCTCAGTAAGAAGGGCTGGAAAGCTCAGCAGAAAGTGTCATTTAGCTGAAGCCGTGTGTGTGTGTGTGTGTGTGTGTGTGTGTGTGTGTGTGGTGTGCCGGTGTCACACCAGTCTGATGGGAGATAACCTAAGACTCAGGAGCCAAGCAGACTCCAATAAATTACCTTTTTTTTTTTTTTTTCTGAGACAGGGTTTCTCTGTGTATCTCTGGCTGTCCTGGAACTCACTCTGTAGACCAGGCTGGCCTTGAATTTAGATCCAGTTTCCTTGTTCTCTGTAACTTAGTTCCTTGTGATGAAGAAACTCTGACTAACGGGTTTTGTTTGTTTGAAGTAGTCTTACTTTGTAGTTCAGACTGGCTGGCTGTTTAACTTGTCAGTCCTCCTTTGTGCCTGCTTTAAACCAGAACTTTATATAAGGATTGGTGTATCAGATTCAGATTGCTATCTTAGTTCAGAGAGACTCCTGAGGAAATGCTTCGGGTGCAGCCGTAGACGCCATTTCCTTGCCTGCTCAGCTTGGAGGCTCCTCTGACACAGGGAAAGGCTCTTGGGTTTGGGGTTTTGGTTTTTTTTAAATGCTTAGCCAACATCTGGGTTTTTTGTTTTTGTTTTGTTTCGCTTTTTACTTTGCTTAATTTCTTTTTTTGCTTAAAATTTTGCTTAAAAATTTCCTGCCTTAAATGAAGCACATCAGAAATCTTTTCAGTTTAGTTTCCTTCATCTTTCATCTCAGAATTATGCAAACGCAGTATTACAGAATAAAAAATGTTCTTCAGATATACATATGACTTTCTGTTGGTTTCTTTTCTTTTTTCTTTTTTTTTTTTTTTTTCTTCTTGTTGGTTGGTTGGTTTGAGGCAGGATTTCTTTGTATCCCTGACTGTCCTGGAACTCACTCTGTAGACCAGGCTGGCCTCAAATTCAGAGATCCACCTGCCTCTGTCTCCCTAGTGCTGGGATCAAAGGTGTGCGCCACCACACCCAGCTTCAGTTTCAATTTTTTGAGGTGGGGATTCTGAGATCTTCTTGTTCTACCTCACAAGTGCTGAAATTTTAACCATATGCTACCATGCTATCTTCTGAAATTATTTTGATTTTGAAAAACTATGGCTTATTTTAAGGTTATGCCAGTGCCTTACATAGTTACAGGAGGAAAACTGATAGTTCTGTGAGTTCTTTAGTATTTTTAAAAATAAATACATATTTTATTAATTTATATGTACAGATATTTTGATAGCAACACATGCATGCTTGATGCTGAAGGAGTTTAGAAGAGGGAGTCGTCCTCTGAAGCTGGAGTTAGAAACAGCTGTGAGCTGCCATGTGGCTGCTGGCAGTGAACCTTGGTCCTCTGGAAGAGTGGCCAGAGCTCTTAACCTTTGAGCCTCTTTCCAGTCTCTTAAGTACATTTTTGTTGTTGTTGTTTTTCGAGATGGTTTCTCTGTATAGCCCTGGCTGTCCTGGATCTCACTCTGTAGACCAGACTGGCCTCAAACTCAGAAGTACATGTTTTTATGTTATTTCTTTTATATTGTAGATGCCTGAGTGCTACATCATCTCCATTCATCCCATGGGTCCTGGGGATTGAACTCAGTTTTCAGGCTTGGGTCAGGCATCTTTATCCACTTGGCCATCTCACCCTCCATTTGTTTGTTTTGAGACAAAGTCTTACTATATAGCCCTGCCTGGCTACAGCTCAGAGTTTGCCTATTCAGCTATTTATATGGAGTATTTATATTTGTTTTGGGTCAAATTCTCACTCTATAGCCAGACTAGCTTCAAGTATGCCATCTTCCTACCTCATGAGGCCTCCTCAGTCTGGATGATGGACAATGCCACCAGGATAGACATGTGCCACCACAGCCTGCCACAAGGCTGTAGTCACGAGGCCAAGGAAGCTGAATGTGCTTGGAATCCCAGTATGTGGGAAATGAAGGTGGTGGGTGTTGAATGTCTGTCTAGCCTAAACTAGAGAAAGAGGAGGAGGAGAGGCAGGCAGGGACAGTGTCCCCAGACAGCAGCAAACCTCACTTGTAGAGTAGCTGTTGTGCTTTCTATAAAGCCCCTGGTCTAGCATTTACTCAGTAGATAGCTCTGCAGATGTGGGGAGCGTGTTGCTGTTGGAACCCAGTACTTGTGTGTGTGGAAAGCAGTTCTTGGGACTGAATTCCAGTTGCTTCAGATTTTACCCTTCAGGTTCCATGCACAAACAGATGCCATTCTTGTAAGGTTGAAGCCAGCACCATGTAGCTCTAGCCTGCACCCTGACTCTGTGCATGTGACCAGGAGCTGAGTAGGGGAAGTCAGTACAGGGCATGGCTGTGTGCTGGCTCCCCAGCATCACATAAGGCCTCTGCCTTATAGTGTAGAAGTAGGGTCGGCATCAGCCACTTCCAGTCTGACTGCTTTGGAGAAGAGTGCTCACTGAGCAAGCTAAGACTAATACATAGCAGGTGAGATGCGCAAACTGCGTGTAGCTGTCCCAGGAACTCCCCTGGAGAGCTTAACTGTAATATACTTTAAAATCATCCCCTTGACATTTAGCTATGAAGGTGCGTACTTCCAGGATTGAGATCTTTTTGCTGTAGAATCTTCTCTGTAAAGATGTGAGAAGTAGCTTGGCTGATAGATGCACACACAAGGCCTGGGTTCAGTCCCCACCAACACACACACACACACACACACACACACACACACACACACACACAGAAAGTAGGCACACTGTCTCTGTCACCACCTCACAGTGTCTTAGTTTCTCACACAGCGCTAAGCCACACTTGTCACTACTTTTTCTTGGATGTTGCACAGTGTGATTTTCCCTTGAGGGTGGCTTGAGCATGCTCACAGACATTAGTATTTTTGAACTTCATGGAAATGAAAATGAAACTAGCCTTTGGAAAGGAAGTTGAGTAAGTGTTCCCTGTCTTCCCCTGCTAAGATTTGGTGTCGTGTGGAACTGGAATTGAGATTGGTCTGTGCTCACCTGAACCCCTCCCACCTCCGCTCTCTTCCTTCAGTCATTAAAATAGGAAGCTCGCTCTCCTTCTTCCCAGAGAAGGTATTTCCTGCGTTCATGCATCACATTGTAGCATGGTGTTAGGTGTGGGAGGTCTGTCTCCATGAAGCTGCCACCACAGGCCAGGGTTATTGGGAGCCCTCCATGGGAGGTTTGTCTTCTGCACTGACATTTTGTGGGGCATTTACTGTAAGCTGTGCTCTTGGTCCCAAGATAACCAAGATAACTAGGATTTATACTTAAAAAACCTGTGGCCATAGCATTGGCTTGTTCTCCGTCTAGCTCATAGCTTAATATCCTGTTCATTCGCTGCTCTGCCTCACGGCTGGTTACCTCTGCTCCACTCTGATAGGCTGGTTACCTCTGCTCCACTCTAATGCATCTGTCTTCCCTCATGGCCCAGGGCGAGTCTTCCCTCACTTGAGTCTCCCAGAATCCTTTCTTTCTACCAGCATCCCACCTTCTAGTTCCTGCCTAAACTTACAGGACAGTGAGCATATTATTGACGGGGCTGCGCGCACGCGCACGCACACGCACACACACACACACACACACACACACACACACACACACACACACACACGAGATCTCTACAGACATGCATGTGTTCCAGGCACCTGTAGCCTCAGACGCGTGGTCATGTCCAACCTTTCTAAAGCTACTGGATGGCTTTGTTTTGATTTTTCTGATGTTGTTGTCTCAAGATTGCCGTTGGTGGGATGATGGGGTGGCGGGATGGTGGTGGGAGGGTGGGGTGGCAAGGTGGTGGTTGGCTGCTTTATTGGTTTGTTTTGTGACAACAGAGCACTGTCCCCTTAAGCGAGCGTGGACCTTAGTTTCCAAGGTCATAAAGCTCCTGAGTAGTCTCTGTGTTCCAGAAAGATCTATCCAGTGTGTCGTGAGACCTGATTTGGGGTCCTTTTAGACTCTCATGAGGGGCGGGCACCTCTATTTCTTTCTTCAAGAGCTGCTTCATGTGGCACATCAAACAGGCACGGTTAGCAGGAATGTCCAGAGGAGAGACACCCTAGGCAGGATCCCTGGATGTTTACTCCTTCATATTTCCCTGTAGTTTAGTAGTACACTGTTCTGTGCATAGCTGGGACCCTGGCTCTCAGCCATTTAGGCTTGTCTGCCCAAGGCAGTCAAGTCTCATTTGTAGCCTTGGCTAACCATATTTTCTTAGAAGTTCAAAACAGACCTGCTGACATGTGCTAACAGATATTGCCTTGTTACAGGGTTTGTGTGTGAGAGAGGGGGGGAGGGGGAGATTGACTGTAAAACTGCACCTTTTTCCCCTTGAGTCTTGGTCTTTAGTGAGACTGACATTTCTAAGACACTTCATGTCACCCACTGTTTTCTTGACCTACAGTAAGCTGTGCCAGGCTTCCAGTGGAGAAACAGCATTGCTGTGTGATTTCAGTGTCCCAGCTACCTCTGCCAGCCCTGGCTGCCCTTTAGACTGTTAAGGCAGCAATTGGCTGGCAATCTTTGTGGGTGTTTTTGTTTTTGTTTTCGAGGGTTTCTCTATGTAGCTCTGGCTGTCCTGGAACTCACTCTGTAGACCAGGCTGGCCTCGAACTCAGAAATCTGCCTCCCAAGTGCTGGGATTAAAGGCGTGCGCCACCAC
The DNA here is from genome assembly GCF_000001635.26 of Mus musculus. Classification (NCBI taxonomy): domain Eukaryota; kingdom Metazoa; phylum Chordata; class Mammalia; order Rodentia; family Muridae; genus Mus; species Mus musculus. Next base: position 478,391 of record NT_187005.1, on the reverse strand, counting down.
TGCCCAGCCGGTTTTTTTGTTTTAATACTCTGCCTAGATTGGCCCTGAACTCCTGGGGTTCAGCAATCTTTTTTTAACTCAGCTTCTGGAGGGCCTGTGCAGAAATTATTGGTATTTTGTTGTTGTTTCTTTTTATGTTTAAATGTTTTATTTTAATTTTTAGATTATGCATAGATGTGTGTCTTAGTGTGGGTTTGTTCTTGAGCCCAAGGAGGTGGGAATAAAGATCCGTCAAGCTAGAGTTAAAAGCTGGTAGCTGCTCTGTGGTGCTGGGAGAGAGCTTGCTCCTCCTTAACTGCTGAGCATCTCCCCACGCCACCCTGTTTAACTCAGTGTCCCTCAGGCTTGCCCTAGTCTCGGCAGCAAGCCTCCTGTCTCGTTGATCTCGTTTATCTCATGGCTGGGATGGTAGGTGTGAGCCCCTTTTAAAAGAGGGAGCACCTTAGTTGGGCATGGGTCCCAGCACTCTAGAGGCAGAGGGTTTCTCAGTCTAAGGCCAGCTTGGTCTACAGAGCAAGTTCTAGGACAGCCGGGGCTACACAGAGAAACCTTGTCTCCAAAAAATAAAAATCACAGATCTTAATAAAATTAAAGAGACAGTACCATTGAGTGCATGTTGGAGATAGTTTACAGGACTTGACTTTACAGCACTTGACTGGTCAGCACATAGATGTCCCATTTTGGTTTACATTTAAACAAAAGCCATATGAGAAGCATGGCCCCCGAAGCCTCTGTGTGGCCATGCCCATCCTTTGCATTAGTGCCTGGCTGATGCTGCTACTCCTGGGACCAAGGTTCATTCTGCCAGGTGGTGGTGGCGCACGCCTTTATTCCCAGCACTTGGGAGGCAGAGGCAGGCGGATTTCTGAGTTCGAGGCCAGCCTGGTCTACAGAGTGAGTTCCAGGACAGCCAGGGCTACACAGAGAAACGCTGTCTCGGAAAAAAAAGAGAGAGAGAGAGCACTCAAGCTGTGTGGTTTCCACTCACTGTTTGAACCTGAGACCTAAGCAGTCAATGAGCCCCTGCGTATTTTATAACTAAGGATCTCAGAAGAAAAGTATTAAATCGGGCAACATGAACGGGGTGTGCCTGTAAGCCAGAGGGCAGCCTCATTGTATTGTCTGCTGTTTTTTGGAGACAACCCTTTACTGAGTGTGACCTGCCAGGTAGGCTAGGCTGACTGGCCGGCCGACAGGGTCCAGGGATCCACACTACCTGTGACTAATATTACCAGCACATGGTACTACATCTGGCCTTTTATATTAATGTTGTCAAGTGTTTGCTGTAGATGCATGTGTCTATGCATGTCTCTGTGTATGCATATTTGCGTAAGCGTGCATAAGTGTTTGTGGGTGGGTGCCTGTGCATGTACATAACACATTCTAACAGAGGCCCGGGCTACACAGAGAAACCCTGTCTTTTTGTTTTTTTTGTTTTTTTTTTTGTTTGTTTTGTTTTGTTTTCGAGACAGGGTTTCTCTGTGTAGCCCTGGCTGTCCTGGAACTCACTCTGTAGACCAGGCTGGCCTCGAACTCAGAAATCCGCCTGCCTCTGCCTCCCGAGTGCTGGGATTAAAGGCGTGCGCCACCATGCCCGGCTGAGAAACCCTGTCTTAAGAAAACCAAAGTGGGGGGAAAATTCCAGTGAAAGTGGCCACATGTTTTGTTTCCTTTTGGTAGGAAAGCAGTCTCCTAGGTGTGGACCTGGCCTTCCTCTCCGTGGGTATTCTTGGGCTTTATATGAGTGCGCATGGCCACCTGACATAGAGCTTAAGGAATGATTTTGCCTAGGACATTTGCTAAGTTATAAAGGCAGGCTGTTGGTCACAGGTTGATTTTTTTTTTTCCCCCACAATTCCTCTTTTAAAAACATTTAAAGTGTGTACGTGCGCACACTCACGTGCACAGGAGTTGTGAATGTACACAAGGACAGCCAGCGTGAGGGAATTGATTTCCTTGTGTTACGTGAGCTCCAGGGGTTAAGTTGACTTCATCTGGCTTTTGCAGTATGTTACCCACGGAACCATTTCTCCCACCTCACAGTTCTCTGTGCTGAGTGACCCGAGACAGTATTAGTATTATTCATATGTATATGAAGAGACCCTTTCCACAATTTGAAGAGAAACTGGAGTACAGCACGACTGATTGCCTAACAGTTTTATTTCTTTTCTTTTTTTGTTTGAACTTAGGAGCAGAGGCCTGGCCTCCAGGGGTTTGTCTTAAATATGTCGGGGGAGACCAGTTTGGACATGTGAACATGGTGATGGTGAGATCACTAGAGCCCCAAGAGATCGCAGACGTCAGCGTCCAGATGTGCAGTCCCAGCAGAGCAGGCATGTACCAGGGACAGTGGCGGATGTGCACTGCTACTGGACTCTACTATGGAGGTGAGTGTGTCCTCATGATGGCCAGGGCAAAGGGGTTCGGACAGCACCTCCTTAGCTCTGTGGCTTTCCTCACGAAGCCATTGCGTACAATGCAGTGACAGTGTGGCCTTCCTAGCCGTGCAGGTAAATGTCTTGACGTCCAGTCTAGCGCACTGCCTTTTATGTTAGAAATGTAAGCTGTAGTGGCCTGTGTGAGGTGTGCTTGCATTGTAAACAGTCCTTTCCTGGGGGCTGGCCTCAGTGGGTAGTCCATAGGTGCTGTCGGAATCCTGGCTGCAGGCTTTTCATGAGCAACCCTGGACATGAAGTTGTGGAGATGAAGCACAGAATGGCTGTCTTCCAACTGCCAGTACCTCTTCCCTCCAATTATTGTCTCACTTTGAATTATTTATTTTATGTATGTGAGTACACTGTAGCTGTCTTCAGACACACCAGAAGAGGGCATCAGATCCCATTACAGATGGTTGTGAGCCACTATGTGGTTGCTGGGAATTGAACTCAGGACCTCGAAGAGCATCCAGTGCCATCTCTCCAGCCCTTTGCCTCACTTTTTAAACAGTGCCACACCTTTGCATTCTACAAGTTTCACTGGGCCTGCTGACCTCATCGTAATGAGGCACTAGAAGCTTGCCCTCCAGGTTGTCTGCACAGGGTATGTGCAGACTACCCTCTGTGGCCGTGGCCTGTTTCAGAGCTCCAACTCTTTGTTTTAACTGAGTATGGGCAGAACACCTGGGTGTTCTGTAGGTTGGGACTTTACATTTTTCTTTTTTCTTTTTTTTTTTAGCAGACTTAATTTGTTTATTTTTCTTGTATAAAAACCCTTATGTGGTAGCCACAACTGGAGCCTGGGTCCTCTGAACAGAGACTCTGGTGTGGGTTTTCACAAGATGATCCGTGAATTCCTGATAAGGAGACTTGGTGAAGACAGTCTCTTTCTAGAGGTGGGGGTCAGGTAGCTGTAAGTCTTGGATGGCATCAAAGGTGGCCTTGGCAAAGTTGCCCAGGGTGGCAGTGCAGCCTCTGGCTGAAGTGTAGCAGTCATCTATACTGGCCATCAGTAGCTTCTTGGCACAGGAGCAGAGACAATGCCAGTGCCTCTGGGGGCAGGGATGAGACGCACCAGCACAGAGCCACAGTGGCCTGTCACCTTGCATGTAACAGTGTGGGGCTTGCCAATCTTGTTCCCCCAGTAGCCTCTCTGCACAGGGACAATGGAAAGCTTGGCCAAGATGATGGCCCCCCTCGGGTGGCAGTGGCAACCTCCTTAGAGCACTTAACACCAAGACCAGTGTGACCATTGTAGTCCCCAATAACGACAAATGCCTTGAACCTGGTCCGCTGGTGAGCTCGAGTCTGCTTCTGCACTGTCGTGATTTTCAGAACTTCATCCTTTAGGGATATAGCTAGGAAAAAGTCAATGATCTCAGACTCCTTAATGGGCAGGGAGAGCAGGTAGATCTCCTCCAAGGATTTGATCCTCATGTCCTTAACCAGGAGGCCAAGCTTGGTGACAGGGATCCACTCCTTGTCTTCAGCTTTACTTCCACGAGCCCCGAGGCCTTGACCAAGGACACAGCCTTGGCCTCCTAATCCTGGGCCCCCAGGTCCTCCAGGCCCTCTCGCTGCACCAGCATCACCCGCCATTTGGTGGTTTCCCAAAGAAGTAGAATAAGCTGAATTTTTCTATATATTAAAAAAAAAAAATAGCTCCCCACAAACAACCTCCCTTGATAACTGTGCCAACCCTGAACTGGTCATTTGTCCTCTCCTTAGTCACAAGCCAGTTCCTGGTGCTCCCACTATGTCCTGAGCCCTCCGGGGAGTTCTTAACTGGTCCTAGAAGTAATGTTCTCATATTCAGCCCATAGAAACCAGATATTTTTGCAGTCTGAAAGATTTCATAGTAGAAAGAGTGTTTTACAGTGCTTACATTACATCATTGCTCTGCCTGGGCCTCCTGTGTTGGAGTCAGATTCCTGACAGTCTGGCCACCCCCACGTCAGTCTCTGTGTCCTGGCTCCCTTCTGTCTTCACTGTCTGAAACCTTTCTTTCCAGCAGACTTCTCCTCTCCTCATGGCCTAACACCATCGTTCCCTCCCCTCTTCCTACTCTCCTTCCTGCCCAAGAAAATCCTCTGCTTCCTTTCAGTTCCTCTCTTAAGTCGTTTTGTGGATGGTGTTTGTCTGAATGCTTGTACACCACCAGCATGCAGTGACTTCAGAGACCAGAGAGGGCGCTGGATCCCTGGGACCAAGTTACAGATGGTATGAGCCCTGGCTCCAGCACCCTCCCCTTTGAGACAGGTGTGGTGTAGCCCAGGCTATTCTGAGTTCACTGTGGAGCTAAGAGTCACCAGTAACCTTCTAACCTTCTGCCTCCAGCTCACAGGGGCTCTGGTTACAAGCACATGGTGTCGCCGCCTCTGGCTCAGCCTCAGCTTTTCATCTCTCTGTTCCCTGCCTGCTCCCATTCTCCTTTCCCTGCACTGCAGATAAAATCCAGGGTTTCTTTTTTTTTGTTTTGTTTTGGTTTTGTTTGTTTGTTTGTTTGTTTGTTTTTTTGTTTTTCGAGATAGGGTTTCTCTGTATGTATAGCCCTGGCTGTCCTGGAACTCACTCTGTAGACCAGGCTGGCCTCAAACTCAGAAATCCGCTTGCCTCTGCCTCCCAAGTGCTGGGATTAAAGGCGTGCGCCACCACGCCACCACGAAACCCAGGGTTTCTTGTGAGCCACGTCCTCAGCTCTTCACAAACCTCTCTCTCTGTAGTTAGGTTGTTGGGGAGGAGGGGCATTCATACCTACACATGAAATTATTTTTTTAAAAAGAGCTTACTACCAGCCTGGGTTATATGTAGAGTTGTAATATATATGTAGCTCAGACTATTATAGCTCTGCATATAACCCAGTATTTTTAAAAAAATACTTAATTTCATGTGTAGGTATGTATGCCTCTGTGTGAGTCCACACCATGTGAATGTAAGAGCATTCTTGGAGGTTAGAAAGAGGCATCACCTTCCCTGGAGCTGGAGTTACAGATGGCTGTGAGTTTAAGTGTGGATGCTGAGAACTAAACCCAAATCCTCTGCAGCAGCGATGTATTCTCTTCCCCACTGCGCCATCTCCCCAGCTCCAGCACTAACTCAGATCCTCCTGCCTCCAACCACCAAGTGCTAGGACTACAGATGTGCTTGCTCCCCATGCCTCTCTCAGTAGCGTTTTTATTTATCTCTTTTTAAATTTTGTTTTGTTTTGAAACAGGATTTTTTCAGTGTAGCCCAGGCTGGTCTGGACCTCTTTGTATTTATAGCTCAGGCTGGCCTTGGCTTATAGTGATCGTTCCTGCTTGTACCTTCCAGGTGCTACGGTGAGAGGTGTGTGTCATCACCCTGGCTGTATTCTGGGTTCTTATTTTATTTTGTTCTTGCACTGCTCACACATACACTGCAGCTTAGTAAAGTTTTAAAACGAATATCATTGTTTTGAGATGAGAATAAATTGATGTAAGTGTAAGTGTATATACAAGTATATATAAGATACACTTGTCTTGTTCCTCTGACAAAGCAGCTCGGGGGAGGAACGGTGTATTTTCCTTAATATTCAGAAGGTGAGGTTGGTCATGACAGGATTAATGTGTGGGCCACCAGCCTAGGCTTCTTTTTATGTGTTAACTCCTCCTTTAGGACATCTGTCTTTTTGAGTCAGTGAGATGGTTCAGTGTTCAAAGAGCCTGCAGCGGTGAGTTGATTTCTATACCCAGAATCCACATTTGTGAAGGAAGGACCAGCTCCTCTAAGGAGTCCTTTGACTGCCACATACATACTGGGGTACTGTGGCATGTGTGCATCACATGCATACATTAAATAAGTATAGTTATTTTAGTTCTTTTTGGAAAAATACCTTTTTGTTTATTTGGTTGATTGGTTGTTTTTTGTGACACAGCCTTCATACATAGCCTTGGCTGTCCTGGAACTCATTCTGTAGTCCAGACTGGCCTTGAACTCACAGAGATCCACCTGCCTTTTCTCTTCTGAATGCTGGAATTAAAGATGTTTACTCTCCTACCCCACCCCCACCTTAGATTTTTATTTTTATTTTTTTATGTACATGAGTGTTTTTACCTGCACTGCACGTGTGCCTGGTGCTCTGAGAGGCCAGGAGAGGGCATCAGATCTCCATAGAGCTGGAGGAACAGATGCTTGTGAGCCGCCGTGTGGGTGCTGGGACCATACCCAGTGCTTTTACCTCTAAGCTGTCTCTTCACCATAAAAATTCCTTTAGTGTTCTCTAGACATCTTCCCATAAGATGTTCAGTGTTCAGGAGCAACCCTTGAAAACATTTTTGTTTTGGTAGAGATGCTGCACTAAACTGGGGGACTTGTCTGAAAAAAGTGTTTTAGAAGGGACACAAAGTTGTAAATGAAATTTAAAATCTTTAAGTCTTTTTTCTGAGACTGGCTGTTTCAGTTTCAGACAAGGAAGCCTGCATCGGGCATGCTTCACCAGGTGGTTATATCTGCCTAGATGTAAGTCAGAGGCAGTGTGTGAAATGGCTGTGCTTCAGAGAGTAGGGGAGGAAAGGGTGTAATTAGATCACAGTTTTAAAAATATTTAAGGTATACTAAGATTAACAATAACAAAAAAGAAAGAAACCACTGCATTTTTTCAGAGAAATCTCTGAAATGCAGGTGGTGTGCTCTGACCTCACCAGTGTGAAAGACAAGTTGTATGAAGCAGTGGTCATCTCTGTGGGCGGTGACTAGCAACGTACTTGTGTGTCTAAGTTTGAATCATCGAAAGCCTGACTGTCCTGGCTGGGCCCCTCACTGCATGATGTCAGCTGGACCTTTGTCTCAGTGCTTGCTTTCTCTAACACCACAGTCCCCATCCACAAGGACTGGGGGAAGGCACAAAGGTCTGAGGGTTTGTTTGTTTGTTTTTTAAACAGGGTTTCTGTGTTTGTTATGTACTCTGAACTTTCCCTGAAACTCACTACGTAGTCCAAGTTGGCTTCACACTCACAGAGATCAACCAATCTGCTGCTGCCTTTCAAGTACTGAGATTAAAAGTGTACCCCACCCCACCCCCAGGATGTAATTTTAAAATAGCATACCCCTGTTCTAGCAGAAGTATCTTGTGCATCACTACAGTCCAAGGTTCTGGATTTAAGGTAGTGGTGGCTTCCTTTTAGCTGAGGAGCTATTGGTTCTGTTCTGTTTGTTGAGGTAGGGTCTCACTGTGTAGCCCTGGCTGTCCTGGAACTCACTGTGTAAACCCAGCTGCCTTGACTCATGGGCAGTTATCCACCCTGCTAAATGAACACATTGATGCACCATACTTCCTCAGCTTATGAAGTGGTACAAGACAGGAAGTAAAAATTCAAATTTAAATGCATGCAAACTGTTGGTAGATTATTTCACAGTGAGAATTCTTAAATACCTTCTGTGCTCTCATCCCAGATCGGGTTCTGTAGGCTGTCACTCCTTAGGCCTGCTCAAAGCAGTGCATGCTTGTGCTCTTGGGTGCCTCTCATCAAGTCAGTGCGTGAGGCTCGGAGCTTAGTGTGAGAGCTTGAGTCTTCCATGCAGCGTATAGTCCTGAGTTGCTGCTTAGGCTGTGACTGTCACCTTAGGTTTAGAGACCTCTGCTAGCCTAGAGGTTAGAAGTGGGATCACTCAGCTAAGGCAGCTTGCAGTCTTCCCTGTAATGGTGGCCAACACCCACCACATAGTGCTTTTGTGGGTTTCCCTGACAGTGCAAAAGACTTCTATTAGAAATCAGTTCATTCTCTGCTCTGTCTTTTTTGGGGGTTGGGATTTGGAGGGTTTTTTGTTTTGTTTTGTTTTTGTTTTTTGTTTTTTTGAGGCAGGGCCTCTTGTAGTTCTGGCTGTCCTGTAACTCCCTGTGTAGACAGCTGGCCTCAAAGGCACAGAGATGAATGTACACCTATCCACCCATCTCTGCTCTGTCCTGAGCTTTCTCATCTAGTCCCCCCCCCCCCCTTTTCTTTTCTTTTTCTTTTGTCTTGAAAGAGCTTGTGCTTCCTCCTGTGCAGAGGGAATGAATGGTGAGCCTGCTGCCTGGAGCCTGTGGGTTCTGCCCGCTTCCTTATCTGCCTTCCTGGGGAGTCTTACTTGCCCTTTATTTTGACATGGTGTAGAAGGCTTGAGTCAGGCGTTGGTATAATGGCATTAAACCAGTTTTTCCTTTTGTAGTTTCTCTCTTTTTTTTTTTTTTTTTTTTTTTTTTGGTTTTTCGAGACAGGGTTTCTCTGTGTATCCCTGGCTGTCCTGGAACTCACTTTGTAGACAAGGCTGGCCTTGAACTCAGAAATCCACCTGCCTCTGCCTCCCGAGTGCTGGGATTAAAGGCGTGCGCCACCACGCCCGGCTAGTTTCTCTTTTTTATATTTCAAAATTAGAAGTGTTTAGTAAAGAGACCTTATATGTGACCTAAGACTTACTTGAAGAGTTTTAAAATGTTTAGTAAGGGCTGGTGAGATGCCCTGTAAATAAGGTCTTTATTACCAAGCCTGACAGCCTGGGTCCCAGCTCTGGGCTTCCTCAATGGGAAGAGAACCCAGCCCTACAGGTGGTCTGTCCTCTGACCTTCGAAAGCAGGCGGTGGATGAACACACCCACATAGAAACAGTAAGTGAAGTTAAAATGAGTTTAAAACATGCATAAATGATGCGATATGGTTCTTTTGGCATAGTGCCATGTCACTGTGCGGCTGGTCAATGGCGCGCACTGTAGGGCAGACCCACTCCTAGTACACTGTACCAGTTTCTATGGTGGAGGGCAGCACTGGGAGTTTATTTTCCACTTGGTGCAAGGCACAGCTGTGGGGTCAGGACAGCTCAGTGTGGTGATGTGGTAAGGAAGGAAGAACTCCTAGCTTCTGCTGGTATCTTGCTTGCTGCAGCCTGCTTAGGTTACAGGGTGGGGCAGGCTCCCATCTTCCTCCATAGGAGCCGGGACTGTGGCTGTGCCAGGTCAGGATGGGACCCTGGGATTGATCTGGCTGGGCTGGCTGCTTCCTAGTAGTTTCAGAAGCCAGTGGAGATCAACTTTGTGGCCCCGGGTGAGAAAATGGACTTCTCAAAGTAGGTCCGGTCCGTTGCCTAGGGTGAGCCTTAGGGAGACCTGAGTGGTGGAGCCTAGTACCCACAGAGCACTTAGTGCCTCCACAGGAGCTGTAACTAGATAAGGAGTCCAAGCAGCATGGAGAAGGGATGGCTGCCAAGCCTCAAGCCCTTTGGGCTGTAGTGTGGTCAGGGCTTAGAGTGAGAGCGAGCCTGTCACAGGAAAGACCCTAGAAAGTCCCTCCCTTCTCAACAGATCCTCCTGCCTGTGTCAATTATTGTTTCGTTGTTTTAGGTGGGGTGGTTATTGTTGTAGTTATGTTTTGAGATAGGGTCTCTTCATGTGTCTGTCTGGCTTAGAACTCAATATGTAGCCTAAGCTGACCTCAAACTCACACAGATTTACCTGCCTCTAAGGGCTGCATTAAAAGTGTGTGCCACCATGCCTAGCTGTTCCAGTTTTTGACCTCGGCCTGGCTGGCTGGCTGGCTGGCTCTGCAGGTAAAGGTGCTTCCACTAGCCACCAAGCTGGAGCGCCTGATTGAACCCACAGGACTCACATGGTGGGAGGAGAGGTCTACTCCCGTTACTGAAACGACAAGACAGTTAAAAGAAAATGCTAGTATTAATAGAAAACCTTAATACCTCCTCTACAGAACCTGCAGGTTACACAACCACAGCAGTGTGTCTGAGCCTGGGGTTTCTCTGTTGCCATTTGTGTTCCTGACTGCAGAGCGACTCTGGGACTTGTCAGCTGAGTGTCAGCTACTGTTTCTTCCTGCTGTCCCTGCAGCCCGTGGATCTGGTGGCACATCCCCATTCCATCACTGCTGTGGGTCCCTTTCTTCTAATGCTCTCCTGGTAGAGAAGCTGTGTTGTCAGTGGTGTCCGCCTTTCAGAGGGTCATCTGTTGCCTGGAACTTGACTGTGAGTCAGTCAGGGTTGACTTTGAGTACTGACCCTCCCTCCGCTGTGCTTGGACGATAAGGGTGTGGCCAGCGTGGTTCCTGTATTTACACTCCTTCAGCTGGGAGCTTATTACATCTTGATCCACACTCATGAAGCAGAGAGAGAGGAAGGAGGGAGCATGCCAATGCCCCTCCCCCCCCCCCCCCCACACACACACACACACACGGATCATAGAACAAGTGCACTGGGAATTAGTGTTTTGAAACCTCAAATTTCCACCCAACCCGTGACATACTTCCTCCAGCAAGGCCACACTCCTGATGCTGCTCCCATGCTTCCAGCAGCTGGGGACCAGGTATTCAGATAATGAGCCCATGGGAGTGGTGCTCATTCAAGTATTATATTAATATAGTGTTAGTATATAAAAGTAACTTTTATTTGCCTGAAGTAATTGTCTCAGAGGCTTACTGCCTCCATCTGCTAATTTCAGTTTAGTCCTGGAAGCTTAGCCTCAGTACAATCTACTCTAGGCCTAGATGTTTTCAGCCTCTGAGACTTACTCCTGAATAAGCTCACCCTTTCTAGATCTTTCTGAACTTTGACTGGCTGCATTCAACTCAGCTGTTCTGACCCAAAGCAACTCTACAGGTTAACTAATTCAAGCTAGCTTCTTTCAGCTTCTCACTGAATTGCTCTGTTTGGTCTCATACTAACTTTGGTAATCTGTTCTAATCTTCTGGCTCCTTCCCATTCTCTAGCTCATTCTGTTTTCACCTGTGTCTAGCTTGTTCTCTCTCTGCACCATCTCTGCATAACTGTCCCAGTAAAACTGCCTCCTCTCTGAACTGTTGGATCTTATGTAGCCTCTCTCTCCTCTTCTGTTTTCGTGAGAGTTGGGCATATCCTATTCTGTCAAATCTTTCTCTAAATCATCACTTTGTCTGCCACACAATGAGACACCACTTTCAAACACAGGTGCTTTCTTCTACAAAGTGACTTTATCTTCCTTGTTTGGGAGGAAGGGTGTGTACTAAGGGCTAGGCCATACCACAACAGATAGGTTTTTGCAGTAAATAACACAGTCAGGGTTTATGGTGTGATCAGATACCCTGCATCAGTAGTAGTTTTTCCTTTTTGGCAGTGAGAGGGATATTGATACAAAAGCTTATTTAGCCCAGGCTGGCCTTGAACTCACCAAGTAGCTAAGGATGGCAGTGAACTCCTGATCCTCCCATGGGTATATGTCACCACATCAGGGTGGTCTTTTTGGAAGTAAGGGCACTAAGTGAGCTGAAGACAGGATTCAGTGTGTTTGGTACATCACAGTCTTATATAGCGGTTTTATTCCTTACCCCTTGGCACCGAAACCATAGACCCTGCTTGTTCAGCACTGCGGTCTTCATCCCTGCAGCCCCTGAAGCTACAAATGTGTTTCCCTGTCTCTGTGGGCACTCGTCCTGGAATGTCAAAGTATAAAAACTATTACTAAACTACCTTAACCATAGCAGTAACAGAGTCTGGGTACCTGCCGCCTAGTGAACAGATAGATGTACTTGGTCATTAGTCCCGGCATGATGGTGGTGATTCCCCCCTTGACTAGGGAAGAGCAGGAGTCACGTGCGGATTGATCTCAGGAGTGCAGTAACCACCTTCCAGCAACTCAGTCTCTGAATCTGTGAGGTGAACCACCACCCTCACAGGATTTGAGAGAATTAGAGAAGGTAGTGACCCTCTACCCACTAAGGGAATGCCAATTTTAGGTCTTTTGTGATTAAAACAGGTCTGACCCAGGCTGCATAGTGCAGGAACCCCACTTCAATTGTCGGCTCATCTGTTTGGACCCTTCTTAGTAAAGTGGACTCTTTAAGGGTTCAGTTTTCTATTTGCCACAGATGACCATGGGTGTCAGCTCTTGCCCTCCACCTAGTTTGAAATGGTGCCTTTGTCCTCTCTGTGGGCATCAGTCTGTCTGTCCTCTCCGTGGGTATCAGCCTGTCCTCACTGTGGGCAGTCTGTCCTCACTATGCATCAGTCTAACTGGCTTCTGAGGAGGCATTTCGAGTCTCTTCTTGGCTCGGGGATTTAAAAGAAGTCCTTATGAGGCACAGCCTCACTCAGTGAGCGCCATCCCAGTTGCTGCTTGAGGAGTCTCTGACTGAGCTCTCATTGAGTTATTTCCTTGTTTGGCATCATGGTGGGATTCTGTCAAGGAGAGTCAAAGGTCCAAGTCACAGAGCAGCAAGGGCGTCGACTGCAATTTCACTCTAGTCTTATTTCAAACTAGAAAGGCCTTTCCCCAAGTAAATCTGTTTGAATTTCTTATTGTTGTGTAAACACAGTGACAGTTGTATTGTTACTGTAAATGCTGGCTTCTGAAGGCCATGGGGGCTGTTACTCTTAGGCATGCATCTGTGGTGATGAAAAGCGTTTCTGCCCTACCAGGTAGCAGTGAGATTCTGTGTCCTCGGTGTGGGGAGGCTGGAGATGAGAACTGTGCAGTTAGGAGTGAGCTATGAGATGTGTGCAATGCGGTGGTTCATGGTGCCTTGCGCTTGAGTGTTCACCGCCATCTGTATTGGGCTCCAATGCCCTCTTCTGATGCAGATGAGCACTCACATTCATAAAAATAAATAAATGTTAAAAAAGAAATGCTTCCTTCTTCAGACTTGAGCTGCAGGGGGACTGGGATGAGCAGTGTTACAGCTCTAGCTTCCTTATGGGGACACTGAGGAACACTGATGGACTCCACAGACGTGCAGAGGTCACCAGAGCTGGAGGCGGCCCTCTCACTGTGCCTCCTTAACACAGCCTTCTTGACTGCAGTGCAAGCAGAAATGCAGAAGAACACTACATTGTGAAGGAACTAAGATTATCAACCAGACGTCCCAAAGAAACAAGAACACTAGACCAGAAAAGTGGCTGCGTGAGTGGGAGATGGATACACACACACACACACACACACACACACACACACACACACACAGTTTCTCTGTGTAGCCTTGGCTATCTAGGAACTCATTCAATAGACCAGACTGGCCTCCAACTCAGATCTCAGATAATTTACCTGTCTCTGCCTCCTAAGAGCTGAGATTAAACACATGCACTACCATTGCCTGTTGTGTGTGAGACTGAATCATTGTACAGTTGGGATTGTAGGCATATATCACCATGCCTGGCTCAGACTGAGGAATTTTTAAAGTAGGCATACTGTGAGTACGAAGGGACATAGAGAGCACGCACAGTGACATATGAGCAATGTGAGCAGAAAGGTGGGGGCTCAGGATAAGGGAGAGGACAGTGGGCTGAGGAGGTCATCTCTGAGCCAGAGGCTTTTCATCCAGGTCCATTGCAGAACAGTAACGCAGAGAGGAAAGAGAACGAGGGCTGACGGAGTCAGCGCAGTAAAGGCCTCTTGCTGCTCTTCCCGAGGATTCTAATTCAGTTCCCGGCACTCATCAGCAGCTCTGTTAGGTCAGCTCCAGGGCATCTGCTAGCTTCTCCTTGCCTAAAGTCACAAACACATGTGTACACATACACACAGTTATATAAGCAGAAAGGAACTGTGACAGCCACCCAAGGTAAAACACTGGTGTGTGTTACTGGGAGAAGAAAGAAGCAATCAGTAAAAGCTGGGAACTTCCCCAGTTGGTGTCAGACACCAAACAAAGACAGAGGGAGCACGGCAGCATCAAACACAGTAGACACCCACACACAACACAGGCACACACACTCCCATAAGAGCTGCATCCCTCAGACACTAAGTTCACTGACAGACTCGGAGAGACAACAGCGTCACAGGCCTTTGAATTTCATTTAATCCTCTTGATTTCCATCATATGTCCTAAACAGGCTAAATAGCAATAGACAGTTGTCCAGAAATTATCTGGAAAAGAGTATGTCACAAGGTGATGAGACAGCCTTCACAGGCTGTGCAAAATACCCTGGCAAAGAATGAAGATATCCAGACGCGCAGAAAGGAGCTCTCTAAGGACAGGTTGATAAAGCATTGTCATTTCTACCTCCAGTCTCTGGAACCATGAGGTGGCAGAGTGTGAGTCTGCACAGGGACTTGCTATCAGCGCACATACGAACATGTAGCACCAAATGAGGAGCACAGGCTGTGGCTGAGGGTGATGTTGGGCCTCACCACCTGACAGTTAACAGACAGTATAGTGCTGTGACCAGGAAGGAAATGTCTGTACTTTCTCTGATTTTGTGACGAACCTGAACCTGCTCTAAAAAATAAGCTGTGCTTAACAGATTATGAAGAAAGTTGTTGCCTATTATGAAATAGTAGCCATGCAGGTAGAAGGAGTAGAAGGGCTTACCTGGACAAGCATCATCTGGCTGGCTGGCTGGCTGACTGGCTGGCTTTTCAAGATGGGTTTTCTGTGTAGTCTGGCTGTTCTGGAGCTTGTTCTGTAGACCAGGCTGGCCTCAAGGTCTCTTGACTGCCTGCCTCTTGCCTCTGCTGGGATTTAAGGGATGTTCAACCATGCCTAGCTCCCAAGCATCCATCATTAACAGAGTTTAAGAGTGTTGACAGGGAGACACTGCTTCATTTTTAGACTGAAAATAGTTTGGTCGAGCTGTGTCAAGTGCATTTGGGGGTTTTGGTGTGTCAAGACTGTGAGATAAATTACAGAATATGTTTGTTCTCCCTGGCAGGGAGGAGAGCCACAGCCAGGGTGTACAGCTTCGGTGCATCTGACCAGGAGCGAGTCTTAGTCCTTCACTGCAGATGGCAGTGGGCGAGCGAGGGGTGGGGGGGTACCTTTTTACAAGAACCAGATGGCCATGGAGAGCCCTGACCCACAGCACGCTAGTACTGAGCTAAGCCCCAGGTCTCTGCTCACCACTGAGCTGGAGAAAATGTTTGCTTTAGTTTGTGCCCCATAATGGACCTGTATGAAGCCAGTGAGGTGAAAAAAAGGCAGGAGCATATCAAAGGACGGCCTGTGCCTGAAGAGAGAGTATGGAGAGGAGGGGTACTGCCTTGCTTGGTGTGTTGGTCCTTTCTTGCCTTAGTCAAGCTAGGGTTGTGCCATAATTGAGAACAGCTTCTTTGAAGCCTGAAACAAATAGGTTCTCTTGGAAGATGGGAGGAGCAGTCATAGCCAGCATTATGTCCTGTCAGTCACCAGGGAACTAAAGCCTCACCATGGACAGCTGCTGGCCACCCTGTGCCGTTTACTACATGATGTCCACCCAGCGTTAGGTCTGAGAGAGTGGGGCTAAGGTAACGGCTTGTGGGCAAGCCTGGGATACAGATGGAGAGCCCTGTTTCAAAACACCAAACTGGTGGACACTGGTGGCACATGCCTTTAGTCCCAGCACTCGGGAGGCTGAGGCAGGTGGATTTCTGAGTTCAAGGCCAGCCTGGTCTACAGAGTGAGTTCCAGGACAGCCAGGGCTACACAGAGAAAACCCTGTCTTGAGAAAACAAAACAAAACAACCAAACCAAATAAAAAGCCAAAACAACAACAGCAAAACACAAAATCCCATGAGATGAAAAGCAACAGAGGAAGACACTCTCCCTTTCAGAAGGGTGTGTTGAATGCATTGTCTGGAATCCTTTGCAAGCAAGGTTGTCTCTTCATCATATCTTTAGTCATTGCTGTATATGTCTGGTCTCATGTCTATTGAGTTATCTGCTGCTGTAATACTTACTGTTCATAATCATTCCAGCTTTAGCCGCAGGGCACTTGCAGGTTGACTCTTGAGCCTTGTCACGTGTCTCTGTCTCTGTTCTTGAAGGGCAGCTTTTCTGATGCTCAGGTTTGTCTTACATTTCCCATGCTCCAGCCCTAGGGCTGGCCTCTGCTGGGAGCTTTTGTGCTTTTTTATTTAGAGACCAAACTCCAGGAGCTGGAGAGATGGCTCAGCAGCTAAGAGCATTGACTACCCTTGCAGAGGACCTAGGTTCAGTTCCTAGCACCCACATGGCAGCCCACAACCATCTGTAACTCCAGTTTCAGGGGATCCAACACCCTCACACAGACACACATGTAAGCAAAACGTCAATGCACATGAAATAAAAACAAATCATTTTCTAAAAAAAAAAAAAAAAAGAATCTGGACACTCTCTATGTTGGTGCTGCTGGGTTGTTATTCCTGGAGATCCTTTTAGCATGTCGCTGGTCTCTAGCCAGTCTCTGCTTGTCTCTGCTTCTTCATTTGCAAGTGTCAAGCTAGTTCGTTCTGTTCTGGTGTCTCTGCTTTAGTGAGGTGCTGCAGGCTCGCTTTGGGAGTTCTGTCCTGCTTGTTCGTGCTGTCCTTCAGCAGCAACACAGCACTCCCATCTGCCGCTCAGATCACAAGCACAGCAGCTTTCAGAGGAATCCACACCATCTTCTGCAGAAAGAGGCTGGCAGCTTGGGAATGTTGCTCTGGGTTTGCTGGACAGACTGCAGGCACTTGCTTTAAACATTGTGTGTGTCGTGATGTGTTGGGGATGTGCATCAGCACCGTGGACTCTGAGCAAATCATTTCATCTTCACCCCTCTTACAGTCTGGCTGTGTAGTTCAGGCTAGCCCAGAACATCGGATTGATACTCCTGCCTGGGATCCTGGCCAGTTACATGATTTCTTTACTAATTTCTTTTTTCTTCTTCTTATTTTTATTAGGTATTTTCTTCATTTACATTTCCAATGCTATCCCAAAAGTCCCCCATACCCTCCCTCCCCCCACTCCCACTTCTTGGCCCTGGCGTTCCCCTGTACTGAGGCAGATAAAGTTTGCACGACCGATGGGCCTCTCTTTCCAATGATGGCCGACCAGGCCAACTTCTGATTCATATGCATCTTTACTAATTTCTACAGAAGAAAGTTTCTATTTTACTAAGGGAACACTTGCCTTTGAGGCAGTGTGTTCCCTGATAAAATGTACCTATAGCTTCTTCTAACTGGAGGTTCTGACTCAGATCCTCTAAGAAAATGCCCTCCAAACCAGACATTTGCAAGCCACGTTTCCCATTAGTTAATGAGTTCTGGCTGGGTTTCTTTGCCTCCTAAGTTTACCTTCTTGGCTATTTTTCCAGTACATCCTGTTGGTTTATTCTGGTTATTGGTGTCATATGTTGGTAGGTAAGGCTCTGAAGGCCTGAAGTGGGGCTGATTTAACTAGCTGTAGTTTTCCTGGTACTCAGGTTTCAGCATCTTAGAGATGAAGTGAGTGAGTTGAAAGAGCTGTATGCTCTGCACTAGAGGGTCCCATTCAGCCTCACGAGTCAGTCTGCTGTCCCTCACCGACACACCCAGGTGCTCCCAGAAGTGACATCATTTCAATATAGTACTTTATTTCGGTGATCTGATATTTTGTTTTATGTGTTATCAATACAGTCTCTGGTTTGTAGTTCTTTTTTAAAAAAAAGAATACCACTTTTATCCTATTTTAATTAGTGTTTATAATACTGGGAATTAACTCATGCATGCTAGGCAAACACTGAGCCTGCTGAGCTAAGTCTCTAACCATTAATGCTTAGCTCAGTGGTCAAGACTACCAAGCAAGACATACGAATGGTCAGCTTATTGTAGCATTGTTGCCTTTCTGTTGTTTTAAAGTAGTTCATTCACGTTTGTCTGTGCAGGACAAATTCACTTTGAATTGAGAGGTTCAGATGCTGTCCCCAGACAGTGAGATTGTTCCACAAACACGTTGTACTGTCCACGGTGGGCGTCGGACTCTTTCTATCAGGCATCTCATGGGACACTCTTTGACAGATGCTTGGCAGGCTCAGCTAGTAGGGAAGGCAGAGGTGGCACGGGTATGAGGCACAGTGGTCAGAACTGCTGGTGGTCTCTGCAGACGGCCTTGGTTCCCTCGAGCTGACTGCACTGCACGTCTAGCCATACGGAGAATAAACTTTAAGCCAGTCAGGTAGAAAACAAGAAGTAGGAATATAACTGAATTGTAAGATGGGACACACAAGGTCCAGGTAAAAAGCCAGCTTATGCCTCTAATTCTAGCACTGGTGGGTGGAGGCAGAAGAGTCCTGAAGTGTGCTGTCCGGCCAGTCTAGCCAGTCGGTGAGTGAGCTCCAGGTTCAGGGAGAGACACTGACTCCAGAGATGAGAGTTACAAAGGGAAGGTACCAGGCATCGCTCTCAGGCTCCATGCTTGCTCCCACAGCCTTACACCTATGCAGACATGTTCACTTCAGCCAGACAGCTAGCAAAGGCAGCGACTCCCCAGGGCCTGCCAATAGCTTGTTCCTGAGGACCACATCACTGTTTCCCTAGATTAGCTGGTGTGGGGTCCAAGTCTGGTCACTGATAAAGTGGCATGCCATCCATGGTGTCTTAACCCAGTGCTCCGCCTCTCTGGGACACTAAGGGAGAAGAATTGCTGTGAGTTTGAGCCCAGGCAGGGACACATAATGAGACCCACATCTCATATGGAAGTAGCTGGTGTGAGGACGTAATTTGTTGTTTTGATGTTTTGAGATGGGGTCTCTCTGTATAGCCCTGGCTGTCCTGGAACTCATTGTGTAGACCAAACTGGCCTCAAACTCCCAGAGATCTTTAGCAGACACAGAATTAGAAGCAACTGACACTGTATTTGTGTGTCTGGAATGTGTGCCTGGAATACTGTGAGCCACAGTCTTGCTTTGATGACTGTCGCTTCTTTTTCTCAGAGGAAAAGAATCGCTAGTTCCAGGCATGAACAGCAGGTGTCGCTGCAGCTCTGCTTGCTTTGCTGCACAGCTCCTAGACTGGCCAGTTCTCAGGACAGCTCCCAGAGCACTGAGTGTGTATGGAGGTGCTGCACTGAGGCTACTGTCCTCATGGCCGCAGGGCAACACTGAGGACGGTCCTCACTCCTCCTCTAGAGTCTGCATTGCTGAGCCTTGGCATGGGTCATCGTCCATACCCTGCATCAAAGGACACAGTTCCTTTACTTTCTGTTTGTGCCCTACCTTTGACAACAAAGATATCAGAGATGAGGTTATCACCAGGTATTGATCTGTTTAGGGATATGGTTTCACTGTGCAGTTCTGGCTGGCCTGTGACTAAAGACGTCCACCATGTGCCCAGCCAGTCCCACAGAACCCACATCTCACAGAGGTCTACAGCCCTTGTTCCAGGGAATCCAACACCCTCTTCTGGCCTCTAGGGGCACTGCACGCCTATGGTGCACAGACACAAAGGCAAACACTCATCAAACACACAAAATCAAAATAAGTAAATCTTAAAATATATATATATATACACACACTTAATGGGACTGTGTAGTCAGGTCTCCCTCTGACACATAAGGACAGAGCTCATGAAGCCCAGGTTAGCTTAGGAAGCCTGACTCTTCTGCCCCCAGTGTACCTACAGTAAAGCATGGTACTCCTTATGTTTGCTTAGCTTGCGTTCCGCGTGCATCCTTATTATTTATAATGCCTTTTGCTGCGCTTCTCTTTGTGAACAGTAGGTGGTCATTTTAAATTACCTCCCAAGTGGGACAAGGCTAACTATGTTGTAATTCTAAAGTCAGCATTTTTAGCTTCAAGAACACTGCCTTACCAGAATGATCAGGGTTAAGCACATGCACAGAGAGCAGCTCGTTGTGAACTGGAGCGCTCCGGTTCCGCGTGCTCGCTGGGAGTGACTTGCAGATATGACCGTCAGCTGGGAAGGAAGCCCTCCCTGCAGCCTTGGGGGTCCCACCACAGACATGGGCCAGAGCTTGCCCTTGGCATTACTGAAGGCAGAGAAGCGTGTGCTGGGCACTCAGAGCACTGCCTGCGGAGCTCGGCCTCTCAGGTATAGGTAGTGTTTGGGTTTTTGGTGGTGACGGCCTGGGCCAAGGGTGGGCCTGGCATTGACTCAGCTGCCTTTTTGTTTCAGATGTCATCTGGGTGATTCTCAGTGTGGAGGTGGGTGGACTTTTAGGAGTAACGCAGCAGCTGTCATCTTTTGAAACGGAATTCAACACACAGCCACATCGCAAGGTAGAAGGAAACTTCAACCCGTTTGCCTCTCCCCAAAAGAACCGACAATCAGATGAAAACAACCTAACAGACCCTGGGGGTTCCGAGTTCGACTCGATCAGCAAAAATACATGGGCTCCTGTTCCTGAGCAAAGCGAGCAAGATCAGGATAGACTGTCACAGAGCTCTGTAAATCTGTCCCCCAGCAGTCCCGCAAACAACTTATCAGTAGTGACTTACAGTAAGGTAGGTGCCCTCGGAGGAGGGGCAGGTGGTGGGCCCTGGGATTCCTGACACTTCTTCGTGGCAAACCTACAATGCTAGACCACCACTGCCCAGAGCAGCTGTGGCTCCTTAACTGCTCAGCACTCCTGCCCGTAGTCACCATGAGTCAGCCGTCTTTCTTCCCCGTGTGAGTGCCCTGTGGCTGCTGCTTCATCCCCATGTGTAATTCATTTCTGTCTCTGTTCTGACTCGGGTGTTGAAATCTGAGGCTATTTACCGTTAGTATTTTTAAAACTGTCAAAATATCATTATCAGTGCCTCCGGGGCAGGAGTATGCTGAGCTTCGTCATCTCAGCGCGCTATGCAGCGGGCTCCTGCTGTGCCTTCTCGCTCTGGGCGGGTTTATCCTGAGTAAAGTGTCCAGCTCCGTTATTCTATCCTAAGATTGTTGTCCGTGACTGTACTCTGTCACAGTGTTGAGTTCAGTTTGCTTTCCCTCATGGCTTCCTCCCCCGCACCTTGGAGTGGCTCAGAGTGAAATTTTGACTTTGCACATGTAGGAGATAAATGAGGAACTGACTGACATTCAGCATTCTGGCTCTTGAGAGGCTGCGCTGTGTGTGTGAATTGCCAGTTTCTGTGCTAGCCAGCTCAGTGGTTCCCACTCACTGTTCAGGTAAAGATGGCTCCCGGTTACTGGTTGGGCCTGAGCCCACAGCTAGGGTTGCTGTGACAACTCAGCTCTGTGTGCACACTCCTCCCATGTACAGAACTGTCTCAGGTCCACCTGTGCTTCAGGCTAACTCTCAGCCTTGGAAGGTAGACTGAGCTGTGTGCTGGAGGTCAGGGTAGTCTACTCACTGTGTTTTGTGGACAGTCATAGGAGCTAGCTTTATTCACTTGAGAGGATTCACAATGATTTCTGTGTGCTGAGGTGGTCATTGTGTCAGGTGGGCCAGGCAGTGACTTGGCCTGCGTTAAGGAAAGGCTCCACTATCTCTGGTTTTGAGGTAGGATCCTCCGTTCTGTGCCTCTCAGGTACTGGGCTTACAGGCTTGATTTCAGCACAGCTGGCCAGGACTCCACATCTTCATATTCACACAAGTTTTCTCTCTTAGACAAGGTCTCATAGCCGAGATTGGCCGCACATGTGCTGTGTAGCTGAGGAGGGTGGCCTTGAACTTGTTTTCCTGTGTCCATAGACGCTAACTACAGACAAGCCCCACACCTCATTCTCCACTGTGTTGAAGATGGAGCATGGCCTCATGCAAACTAGGCACACACCCTCCCAACCAAGCTACATCCTAAACCCAGAGTATTGTCTTGAAAGCTCTCTTTGTTGCCCATATAGCAAGTAGAACATCCAGCCTTGACCAAGCAAAGCCCCATTCAGTAGAAAGTCAACGCAGCTAAGGTCAGTGGAAGGGGAAAGTTGGCAGAAGCAGCTCACATACTCGATTGTTTGCAGAACAGGGCGCTGCTTTACTCAGCTGGGCCTTGTACTGAGCATGACAGCCGTCTCAGGGAGTTCTGGCTAAGGAGCTGATGTCAGTTCTAGCTGTGGACCATCTTCTTCTTCAGGGATTGAGGTTTCTAACCAGTTGCAATGGTTATTTACATGTTTACAACAGAGGCAAAGGGCTGAGCCTCCTGCCAGCCTAAGGCCCTGCTCAGCCCTGCTGCTAGTGCTAGACAGTGAGTGGGAGGAAGGCCACTTACTTCACGTGCTTAACTGACTAGCTTATACTCTCACTGCCCACCCCACCCCCATTTAAAAGTAACTTTTCAGTGCTGGAGAGCGCCCACATGGCAGCTCACAATCAACTGTAACTACAGTTCAGGGGCTCCACCGCCTTCTGACCTCCACAGGTGCCAGGCATGCAGAGCAAACATCCATACACATAAATTTGGTTGATTAATTGCTTGCTTGTTCGTTCATTCATTCATTCATTCATTCATCCATTCATTCATTCGTTGTTTTTTCGAAGCAGGGCTTTTCTGTATAGCGGTGGCTGTCCTGAAGAACTGACTCTGCCTCTCACTCCAGTGCTGGGAGCGCCACCACACCTGCTCCACACATACACTTTTAACTCATCTTAAATGCAAATAAAATCAGCTTCTGAGCCAGTGAGGCGATCAGAGAGTGGAGGTGCTGAGAAAGCCAAGACTCAAACACCAGGAAAGTGCAGGTTGTCCTCACTTGCGCGTATGTGCTGTGCCGTCCCCGCACTATACACATTCCAGATGATATCCAGGAAGGCTTGGGCAGACTGGATTAATAATGTGAAACTTCATCTTTTTTTTTTAAGATTTTTATTTATTATTATACATAAGTACACTGTAGCTGTCTTCAGATGCACCAGAAGAGGGCGTCAGATCTCATTACGGATGGGTGTGAGCCACCATGTGGTTGCTGGGATTTGAACTCAGGACCTTTTGGAAGAGCAGTCAGTGCTCTTACCCGCCAAGCCATCTCACCAAACCCGTGAAACTTTATCTTAAAGAGACATTGGGACAAGCGTTGTTGTTGTTTTTAAACCAAGCAAAATCTTACTCAGAAAAAAGTATGAAACATCTGGCTATGTTTTCTGTGTCCATCGAGATGTGTTGACTTCCTCCTTTGGAATGGCACAGGCAGTGGTCAGTGAGTAATGACCACATTGCTGTAAGTAGAGCAGTTCACTGTCCAATCAGCCCGAGGATTAGAGTGCCGATCCCTGCCCACACTGACCATGCAGCAGGAAGATTAGCTGCTCGCAGAGCAGTTCAGAGTCAAGTTTGAGTCAGAACTTCAGTTGTGTCATTTACAGCAGGAAAGCAAGTGTTGGCAGGAGGAGTGGAACAGAACAGGGGTAAGGAAAGGGGTTCGCAGAGGTCACCTGAGCTTAGAAGTGGCTGAGACAGCCATATGGGGAGAGTGACAGTGATGCAGGGAGCTGTGAGTGATGGGTCGTGTCGGCCGCTTCCCGTGTGCTTCTCTGAAGAGGAGTGGACGACACAGTCACAGATGGCTTTGGCGGTACTGGAACTACCTCCGAGTACTGCCACATGCCTTTAACCCCAGCACTCAGGAGGCTGAGGCAGGACAGTCAGGGCTCCACAGAGAGACCATTCTGTCTCGAAAAAACAAACAAGCAAAAAGACAAATATTGGTATAGAGGGATTAAAGAAGGGCTCAGCGTCCAGAGCACTGGCTGTTCTTCCAGAGAACCAGGTTCAGTTCTCAGCACCTATATGGCAGCTCACAACCATCCTTACTTCAGTTCCAGAAGATCTGACTCCACCTTGTGGCCTCTACCAGCACTGCATGCACATGCAAAATACCCATACATGCAAAAACAAATAAATTGAATATGTATAGATATATGCATATGTGTATATGAAACTGCAATGGCTACAAGTAGAGATTTGTCTAATAGTGAGCCTGAAAGGCATGTGTGTGGGTGGCTCAGTGGTTAAGGTACTTGTTGCTGAGCCTGACCCACGTGGTGAAACAATAGAACCAACTGTCACGTTGTTCTCTGACCTCCATGTATGCACTATGTTATTTTTTAAAGAGACATTAAAGGTATAGGTAAGGAGGATGACAGATAGTTCAGTGGTTAAAAACCATTTGCTGTTCTTAACAGAGGACCCACATCAGGCAGCTCACAGCCACCTGTAATTCCAAGGGATCCAGCATCCTACTCTGCCTCCTAGGACACCTGCACACATGTACATTATACTCAGGCACACGTACAGTCAGTCAATCAGGAAAGCATAGGTGATCCTAAACAGCTGTATTTAGCTTGAGAACACAGGGGTAGTTGGTTCTTGAAGTAGACATGCTTAAAGTTGTGAATAGTGTCCTTGGCCCAGTGAGGAGAGCTACTTTTGAATTGTTCCTAAATGCTCAGGCATACTTTGCCTGTAGATGAGGAAACAAACGTTCTGAGGGGCTGCGTGCCTTGCTGAGTGTCACAGCAGGAAACAGGTAGCACACTGCAGGTGTGGGTGCCCTATGGCTGAGAGGTCTCTGCCCCCTCTGGGTTGCTGTGCTTGCTTCCCTAGGCCCTCTCATTGGCTGAATGAACTGTGTTGTGGACCAGCAAGGACTGAGGTGACTGGGTGCCATCAGGGCCGGAGGGAGGCAGCATTGAGGTGTGCTGAGACGCTGTGGTATGGAGCTGCCTGTGGTGTCTCCTTAGACAGCATTCCACTTGCTGAGGGTTGAGAGTGTCCTCTTCACATTTGAACTCTGAGGGCAAACAAGCCAAGTGCCGTTTATGATAGAAGGGACTGCAGAGTGCGGAGGGCATGTGCTTCACCTGCTGCTGTCCTCAGTGGTGGGGGGCCTGAGGGGGGCTGTGTCGGATGGGCAGCTGTGGGCATCAGCAGTTGGCAAGAGATTGGAATCACCTAGGCTGGTAGGCCAGAGAAGAACAAGATGCTCTTGGAAGCCCATCTCCATGCGAGGTCTCTGGAGATGGAGTCTGGCTAATGGGAGCTGTACAGACAGGTGTGTGGAAAGAGTAGACCTACTGAAGTCAAAAAGGTGGTCTCGTGACCCGCATCTCTGTGTGCTTTCTGAGACCTTCCAGAACAGTAAGACCAAGTGATTCAGGACAGGTGGGAATAAGTGTGAGGCTGTGGGGCAGCAGGTGCTGTCTGTCCTTCCTGTCTGCAGCAAAGAGCCTTTTACATACACCAGGCAAGCTAAACCCCAGGGCAAGTACGGCCATTTTGTCTCAGCTCTGGGAAGAAGCAGGCTGCTGTTTGTTGTGTGCTTCCACCTTAAACTGGATCACAGCCGGAGCCTCTTAGTATTTCTGCCAAGCCCTGGTTCAGAAGGAGAACATGTGATTGTCTCTGCAGCCTTCTGCTCGTTCCTCCTTCCACTTTGCCATAGCCACAGCCAAGTGCCGTCTGCCTTTCGTGCCCACAATCCCACCTCTACCCTGTATTTTTAGGAATACAAATGTGTGTGTACCAGAGAGAGGGAGTGTGTGCGTGTGTGTGCATCCACGTGCGCGCACGCTCATGCGCCTCTGCCCAGCATTTTTGAAAATACAAACATGCACATGTGTATATGTGCACTTATGCACCATAGTGCTTGTCTGAAGGTCAGAGGTCAGCCCTGCAAAGTTGGTTCTATCTTAATCATTTGGGCCCCATAAATGAACCTGCAGTTGGCAGTAAGCAGTCTTACCTGATGAGCCTTTTGGTGTACCCTGGGGCTAGCTAAAGCATACAAGCATTAATCTCGGACGAAGCACTGGAAGGGTCGGTGTGACCCACAATGTGCTCATGCTGTCTGCACTGTTGGGGCTGAGCCGGTCTTTTACTCTGTGGGTACAGCGGCCACGACTCAAATCTTCTTATCTGCTTTGAAGCAGCCACAGATTTAACGTACTAGCCTGGAATAGCGATGTACACTTTTAATCCCAGCTCTCTGGAGGCAGAAGCAAGAAGATCTCTGTGAGTTCGAGACCAACCTGATTTTATACACACACACACACACACACACACACACACATATATAGAGAGAGTGTGAGTGTGTGTGAGTGTGAGTAAAGGTTCAAGGACAGCCAGAGATAGGGAGAGAGACCCTATATCAAAAAGGAAGGTTAGCATAGTAATAAGGAGCAGTCAGGGGAGGGCCAGTTGAAGTAGGCCCAGCGTGTGACAGTTTACCAGAGACAGTTAGTGTCACTAGCTGGCTAATGATTTCATGAAAGGGCCCCTCTGCAGCTCTCCTGGGTAGTCTTAGTAACCAAGTAGTTCTAGGGATTTATGACTGCCCTGTTCAGGCTCCTCAGCATTTTAGAGGAGGAGCCAGGCAGGTGCTACTCCTGCCCCAGTAAACACCTTGGCCTGGTAAGCTTTCTCTCCGTCGTCAGGGAGGGAGGAG
The DNA here is from genome assembly GCF_000001635.26 of Mus musculus. Lineage (NCBI taxonomy): Eukaryota > Metazoa > Chordata > Mammalia > Rodentia > Muridae > Mus > Mus musculus. The sequence goes on along the minus strand of NT_187005.1, from coordinate 451,974 downwards.
ATTCCTGAAGAACGTCTCTGATCTCCTGGGTTCAGATTTTGTTGGCATTGAAATTGCTACTGTGACAAAAGCTTGTATAGTCCCTGAAGTCACAGAAGCAGCTGTCTTCCGTCCCCCAATTGTCCTGCAGAGGGTGCAGTCTCTGTAGTCACTGAAGCAGCTGTCCTCCATTCCCTGATTGTCCTGCAGAGGGTGCAGTCTCTGGCTCTACTTTTTCCTGAGCATGCTCTATAGAGTGGGGACAGTCTCAGCGGCCGGCCTGCTAATTTTGGCAGGCTCTGTTCTACAGAGGCTGTGTAGGATGCTAGGCTCAGAGACAGCCAGTTCAAGCCCCGAGGTAGAGATGTGCCTGGTGGGTTCAAGGAGTGAGAACAAGGTGGGGGTGCTGCAGGGGAGGCGAGGCTGAGTACAGTGTGAAGTCAGGGCAGAAATCAGGTGGCAAAGCTTTAGGGATGTCGTGAAGGACGCCATGGTCACTCTGCCCTGCATAGAACAGAGAGCAGTGGAAGCAGAGAGGCCTCCTCAGCAAGAGCGCACAACGGATGTGGGGTGTGAGGAGAAAAGACAGAGAGGTTAGAAGGGTGGGGTCAGGAGCCGTGCGTTCCATAGAGGGAAGAGCAGCCTCACACTAGATAGGAAGGTTAAGAGAGAAGGATAGGATAGGATCAGAGTTGTACGTCTGAGTGTTGCGTCACACGAATGGCGTCTAACCTTGTATCGCGGTTGTCATTCTCTAGATGATGGCTGACTCGAAGCTGTTGGTGTGTGTAAGAAAGTCCAGAGCCTAAGCTGTGCTCTCAAACACACCTAGAGCATCATTGCTGCAGTTTGCATAGACTCCAACTCAGGCAAAAACTCATACATAGAAATTACAAACCAGTCAGCCAAGCAAGCAAGCAAACCAAAAGGAAGGACGGAAAGAAAAAAGGATGTGCGGCGGCCAGGCATCGTGGTTGCAGATCTTTAGTCTCAGCAGAGGTAGATGGATCTCTGAACTGGAGGCCAGCCTCGTCTAGCCAACTCTGCAGAGTTAACCCTTTTCCCACCCCCACCCACAAAGAAAAACCTTTAAGAAGAAAGACAAAGGCTTGTTATGTAGCTCACACCTCCAATTCTGAGGAGGCAGAAGCAGGCAGACAGCCTGAGATATGCAGCACGTTCCAGGCCAGGGAGGCCACGCAGACAGACCCTGTCACCTACAAGAGAAACCCATCTAAAGCCACACAGGCCTAGAAGCTGAGGCAGGACAAGAGTTTGGGTGACAACCACTAGCAACCCAAAATCCAAGGGAGACAGCCAAGGCCCTGGGTTAGAGATGTCTGTGAGCCACCATGGGCGGGCTTGGAATCAAACTTCAGTCCTTCTCAGCACCCCCCATCCCATCCCTGCTCTAGGACTTCCATAGTTGCAGAGAATAATACAGTAGTCACCAGTGCCTGCCACCTTTCCACGGCACTTAATAGTAGGCCGTGGCCAGAACCCAGTTAGAGTCGGGTGTTTCTAGCACATTTTGATGAATGGTATTGGTTGTCCTGTGCACACGGTCTGTATGTACATTTGTGTCAGGTGTGGAGGGAGACTCCTCACTCACCTGTAGCAGTTGAGAACCCATGACCAAGGAGGAAGAAGCAAGAGGGAGGAGCATGAGCCCCGCCCACCCGGCAGCCTGGCACATTCTGTACAGAAAACGTTTGTCAGGCAGGGGACTCTGGGTTTGATGCAGTGCGATGACTGCATCTCCTGAAGGCCCAGAAGAACTAGGTGTTTGCATTGGCATGGACTGTATGTGCACTTCAAAATAATTTAAGCAAACAGTGTGGACCTAGAAAATGTCTTTTGTTAGGTAGCATTGCTGATTGACTGAAGCTGAGAAGTATGTCCAGGAACTCTCCTTTGTACCTCAGCAGTTTCAAAGCCATCAAGCTCCTCTGTGTTTGTTTTGGGGCTCTGGGCATTGTTTCAGATTGCTGACACTGGTCAGGCTTGTAGCACAAGACAGCTGTGTTCTCAGGATTGCCAGCTTGTCACACTGGTCATGTCACAACTATCTCTCCCTTTTCCTCTCCCCTCTGCATTGATTTCTGCTGGGGTTCTAAGGTAGGGTCTGTGGACAGCATTTCACCACTCAGTAGTACCCAGGCTTCTCTGGCGACTCCAACAGAGATGTTCAGCGTGTGAGAACCCATGCTTATCCCAGAGTGAAAGAATAGCTTCCCTCCCTGCAGAGCCCTGAGGGACTGGGGATTTTTGCTGGTAGTGGGTTCCTAAGGACCAGTCACAACTGTCTGCTCTGTACAGAGGCAGCTTCATGGTGTGTGGTCAGTCATGCGTCTCCTCTGCACAGCCTCTGCTGATCCCTGTCTTTAAAGTGTCACCAGTGTGCCTCACCATGACAGGGACATAAGCCAGACAAGAGAAATAGAATGTGGAAAAATTGGATTTTTCCAGCTTTTCTCTTTGCTTTCAAAAAAAAAATGTATTGTGCTACAATCAATTTTTAAAATGTTAATATAATTTTTAACTCTGTGTGTATGTGTGTGTGTGGGGAGTGCCCATCAGTGCCCTCACAGGGCCTCAGGGCCTCTGGAGTGTAAGTGTTAGTCAGAGGCAGCCGGGAGCTGAGTTCTGGCCCTGGGAAAGCATCCGGCATCCAAACTGCTGAGCCACCTCTCCAGTCCCTCTTCCTTTTGAGATTTTTTAAAAATTTTTAAATTTTAACATTGCTTTTGTGGGTGTGAATGTGGTTGTGCATGCCACAGCTCATGTGAAAGTTGGGGTGACTTGTCTACAGTGCGGGGCCCATTGAACAGTTTTCAGTCTCTGTTGTTGCAGGGAGCCCACATTAGCCCAATTCTTGTATTTCCGCCTCCTGAACACTGGGGTAGAAGCTGTTTGTGCTTCCGTCAGCTTCTTTGGATGGATGATGGGAGGGGTTTGAGACAGGGTCTTAACTGCATAGCTGTGGTTGGCCTGGCACAAGCAGAAGCCTTCCTGCTTACGCCTCTGCCTCCCGAGTGCTGGGATTGAAGGCATATGCCACCATGCCTGGCTGATTTCCTTCTTTTTTAGAGATCTCCTTGCCCTAGGAGAGGCCAGAGAGAACCCTGTCCACAGCATCTCATCTAGGTTCTAGCATACTGTTCTAGCGGAAGACTGCTTTGTATAGGCTACATAAGCCCTCTAGCAACTGAACCTACTCTCTGGCCCTCAGATACTTTCGAAGCTTCGGTTGGATTGGCTCCTCGAGGCAGGTTTCTTAGTTGGGTCAGGGAAAGGTTGAAGGCTGGCAACGCTTGCTGCGTATGGGTACCTGGGATGGGGAGGGGAGAGAAGTTAGGTGTGTGGATGCTGAGGAGGGTGGACAGAAGCGAGTGGCTGACAGGATGGATAGGCTGGGACAGTGCACAGACAGGAGTAGTTTAGACCATCTGGGGAACTGCCACAGAGATTGGAATAGAATGGTTTACAAGGCACTCAGAACCTTTAAGTAGTTTGACAGAATCGGAAGGCTATGACTCCCGTCTACCCTGATAGGTCCTCAGGCCTGAAATAGGTGCCCACACTCACCTCTGGCAGCACAGAAATAAATATGTCTTTGAACTTTAGAGTATTTTCCCAGGAAAGTGGCAACGCCTGGCACACCGTCACCCAGCAGGTGGGGGATGAGTTTGACTAGTTTGATTTTGCTGATTTGTCCATTTCCTGTTAGTGAGAGCCTTGGATCCCATCACGTTGGTCGGTCTCCAGCCCTAGATGGCCAGTCCCTCCAGCAGGGCTGCAGCACTTGATACGTGCAGTCCAGTGTCAAGACAGCACTTCCTGCAAAACCTTGTACTTATCTATGTTTGCATTGGGCAAGCAAAGCTAGGAAGAGGATGAGCAGGCCTGGGGGGGGGGGGGGGAGCGGTTCCCTGCATGTAGCAAACCGTCCTCTTTATTAGCCTGTGTGAACCTTTTTATTTATTTAAACCAAGTCACAAAAGTGAAATAAAGACAGGTATACGAAAGTTTCCATGTTGTGGTTTGTCTAAGCAAGTTTTCAAATAGAGGGGAAAAGATTAACCCAAATGGTCTCTGGGAAATGTCCTTTTTGAAGAAATTTCAGCTTCTTTTTGGCACCTTCCCCCAAGATAATAGATAAGAACTCAGTCCCCAGCAGAGCAAGTCCCTTCCTTCATTTTTAGCACAGTATGGAAGGATTGGTGGAATGGTCCGTGCGCAGAAGCAGCTGGCTGTCAAACGGGGACTTAGGAGAGAAAGGAGATGTGACTGAGGCAAAGCTAGTTCTCAGTGATTTGCTTGCTCGTTTGACTATGTTGCAATGAAGTTAATGTGGGTGTTTGCTTCTTTGATGACTGTTAGTTTAAGTTCAAACATTTTACATCTAGAAATACAAAATATGAAAATTTTAAATACCAATAGGATTCGTCAAGTGGAAAACTATACTAAGAACCTCTGTTTCATATAAAAATGGTACGCTATATACGAGATACTAATAAACTGTTTAGTCTTGGGTCCCATCCCTCAGTCAGCTTATTATGTGCAGATATTCCAAAAGCTGGGGGAACAATCCCAAACACCTCCAACAGAAGTGTTTCATATTCAGACAGTCAGTGTGCACCCCTCTTTGGGGAGGCTTATGCTGGCACCGCAGTTTAGGACTCGTGTATTAACAGGCCCCCCCTCGCAGAAGCTCATAGACTAGCCATGCCTCTCGCTGCTGCACAGGGTTAGCATCGTGAGGACCGGTTCAGGCAGTTGTTGGTGTTGGGTTTGCTTTGCAGACTGTATAAGAAGTCCAGGTCTTTTCTCCACAAGTAATAAGGCTTGACCCTGGGCAGCACCTGCTGGGCATGTTACCACCGAGCCCCGCCCACATCTTCAGCATACAAGGGCTAGATCTTAAATTGTTCTTGAGGAAAATAAGGATGGGTTTATGTGAACTTCCATTCATACATAACAAAATATTTTAGAAAGGCAGTCCGCTTGTGGCTTGCTGTAGTTAATATTGCACTTCAGACCATTCAGGACCTGACCCAGCTGCCCTGACTGTTCGCCTGGCTCAAAGCAGCGTGATCTCTCAGGGGCAAACAGCAGACATCTGTTGACTGCATGTGGAGCTTGTGTTCATGTAGGCCCTGCTGGAGGGCCTCACTGCCTGCACACTGGCTGCTGGACTGACTGTAAGCTTGACAGCCTCTGCAGGCCTGAGGTGCTCCTCCTCCTCTGGCAGAGGTGCTAGGACAGTTCTTTACTGGATTGGTGTCCTCACATCATGGTTGGCATGGCTAATGGGACTGATAAAGGAGGGTGGCTCTCTACCATGCTGATGAGTTGACTTCTGTGTGGGTCAGAATTGAATTCGGAGCTCTCTGGTACCGTCTGGGGCTACATCCCTCCATCTGCTTCCCTTACCACAGCACACTGCTACAGAAGATAGGGAGTGAGAGTCAGTGCTAGGGAGGCAGTTCAGTGGGTAAAGTGGGTGCCGCAGGAGCTCGAGGAGCTGAGCAGGGTGCAGTGCTCTGTCCCCGAGTCCAGTGCAGGGGAGGTGGAGACACCTGGACCTTAGGGCTCCCTGGTCAGTCTGGCTAGATTGAGGTTCAGAGCGACCATCTCCACATCCATGGCAGGTGCATGCAAAGCCGTCACTCAAAGCCGTCACTCGACTGTCCACTGGTTTGTAGGACTGTGGCAGAGTCTGAAATGTGGATGGGCCGTGTGTGTGTCCTGCCTGCTGACTTTCCCATGCCTCAGTTGTGCCACACAGGACGCCCAACATGCTGATTTTGGAACCTTCAGCAGTCTCTCTTCTACAGCAGGCACCATGTTGCCTGTGTCCTATGGTCTCCTTATGACACACAAGATTCTGCATGTAGGACCTCTAGGTCACGAGGTGGTTTCCAAACAGATGGCTCGCTCCTCCCTCCTTTTCTTGAAGTGACAGCAGTTATATTGTCCCTGGATCACCTTTGCACAGTTAGACATCAGCTCTTTAGCTATGCTGCTCTTGATTTGAAAGAGAATTACATAGGCTTTGTCTTTCCAGAAGACCTAGAACCTCAGTTATAAGAGAATCAAAGATAACCACAAGCTAAGCCAGTAAGACACACTGGTAGGTCTGAGGGTCCAACATCAGGCGTCATTCTGAGAGCACACATCCGTGTCCCTGCCCCTGCCCAGGGCATGCATCTCATCATGACTGTTAATTGGGGAATAGGAGAGGTCAGCTGTTTGGAAGTCACATACACTCTTATGTAAGCATTCACAGACAAGCCACAGGCCTGGGGATGCAGCAGTCATGGTGGGGGCGGGGCAGGGTGGGTCCTTCATCTGAAAACAAACCCAGCTTGCTCTGTGGTTTTCTTCCTGCTCAGACATCTGAGCATCTTGTTATGTATGGAGAGACTCTAAGTTCCCCTACAGGTCGTTCTGGTGAGTTCTGCTGCTGGGAAGTGCTGATTCAGGGCAGCTTGCCTTCAGCTGCTGTGTTCTGACTGCTGGCGCATGAGAGCCTCCAAGGGCTGCGCCTGTGGCATCCTGTCACCCTAAACATCAACTTCTTGGCTCCCTAGGACAAGTTAACCCCCATTATGGGATGGAGCATCACTTGTCTCTAGATCTCAGACTATAGAGCATGTTGATGCTTTTGCAGCACCTGGTGGAGAGTTGACTCCCTCCCTCCCTTCCTCTGCCCTTCCCTTTCTCACTCTCCCTCCTCCCTCCTCGACTCCCTCCCAGTTCTCCTCCTCTGTTGATTACACACATGCACACACACACACAGAGACACACACACCACTGAGCAGCTAGAGAGAGACATACTAGTACTTCTCATCCTTAGTAGCTTTGCTATCTGATGGCATTTTCCTTGACATTCTGGCTTTCAGTGTCCTGAGCCAGGCACTGTATGTTATACAGCTACCTGGAAAATAGGTAGCTATGTGGAGGAATCAGTGTGTGTGAGGGAAGTGTTGTCCATCCATCTGGGTTGTGTGGTGAGCATGCAGAGTGAGGATCCTGCCTTTGCCTCCCAGTGCTGGGATTAAAGGTGTGCACCATCACTGCCCTGTGGAGCTTCGTTGTTAGTATCAGGCAGACAGGATGAATGTCTTCACCACCCAGCAAGGAAAATAGGAAGAGCCTTTCGGATGGGGCTGGCCAGGGGACTCGGTGTTCAGAGCACTTGGTGCTCCTGCCAAGGGTGTAGGTTGCTTCTGAGCACTTACCTGTAACCTAAGCTCCTAGGGACCCAACACCTGCTCCTGGCCTCCATGGGTCTGCATGCATGTATACATTAACTCACATATGCACATATATGTAATAATGTCCGTCTTTAAAAGAATCCCAGTCTACACCAGGTTACATAGTGAGACCCTGTCGTAAGCAAGACAAAAAAGGTCAAGGAAAGGAAGCATCTCGTGATGTGAAATGTGGCGGGAGGGACAGTGCTGTCCTCAGATGTGCTCCTGTCTCTCCTAGCAGTTGTCCCCTCGCTGGCCTCAGTCTGGGAAAGTAGCAGCCCCGAGGCCAGGCAGGCACTTGCCACCTTACTCTCAGGATGCAAGTGAGGATTAAGGACAGTGTGGGGCAGGTTCTGGTACTGTGTGTGCTGCTTTTACATGTATTCATTTTGTGTGTGCCACAGCCTGCATGTTAGAGCCAGAGGACAACTTGTAGGGTCAGTTCTCCTTCCACCATGTGGATTCCGGGAACTTAGCTCAGGGCCGTAGGCAGCTTCCTCCACTGCATCCACCATGTTGCAGTGGAAAGCAGAACCGTGAGAGCTCGATGTCAGGCTACTTGAAAGGTATGCAGCCCAGCCGGAAGAAAGTGGGCACCGGTGAACTGCCTATCACAAGGCAGGCAGTGTCTCTGCCGCTTGCTGTGGGGTTCAGTGGGAAACTGAACAGCTGTTCCCATCCTGGTCCTGGGTCTGATGAGATGCTCAGGCCTGGGGCAGTGACCCTCGTGCCTCTGCCTGGGGCTGGCTTTGCTTGTCAGGCAGCACTGGGAGACTCCATCACTGACTGTCTTCACTCTCTTCCAGGGGCTCCACGGGCCTTACCCCTTCGGCCAGTCTTAAACGGGTGTCAGCAAGAAGAAAAACTAACAAAAGACAGAAGGCCTGACTTTGGGGGGAGAGGGCAAGGGGTTCCTCTGGATTGCAGACCACATCGCACGGACCCCTGGCTCAGACCCCCACCTACCCCCCAATCACAGAAGAAGAGGAAGAAAGAGACTAGTTTTGAGTGAACTCAGTATGCATGTGTGAATGCTGAACTGCAGGAGTGGTGTTGAGGCGACCGAGAAGATCCACGCAGCCATCTTGGGTTTTGGTGATGACGTCAGTCTAATGAGTTGTTAGGTCACTTGGGAAGGGGAAGAAATTTAAATGGGGGAAAATAAGCCATCTTTTTAAACAAAAATTATTTTACCTACAGAGAGGTTGTAGTTTTGAGCACATGTTAGTTCCTCCCTCTTCCCGATGTTCATCTTCTAAGTAAGGGACAGCATGCTACAGGACAGACCTGCTCTGGAAGCCTGTCATAGTAAGGCTGGCGTGGCACGTTTGGGGACTCTGCCAGTCGGAGTTGCTGGGCACATGCTGTGTACCACCGACTGCAGTCTGGCCCTGTTCTTAGTGGCATCTGCCAATGAGATATCACCTTCCCCCTCTCCTCTTTAATCTCTTGTTAAATTACCCCTTTGATATTGGTGTCTGTCAGCGTTGGGGCTTCTTAGTATCAGGACCTCTCTGAGGTAAGGACTTTCCTGTGTGGCCACAGAAACCTGGGGGCATTCCGTTGCAGAGGTGTCCTCTGTCACGTGTGTAACAGCTGGAACACAGTGGCCGTCTTCCCTCGGCTCTTGTTGGTGTGTGCATGTGCTGCGTGCACACCGGGTTGTATGGCGTCAGCAGGTGTGAGCTGTCCCTTGCTTCTCTTGTCACACAGTGCCCCTTCCCCACGTGTCCTGTGGCTCCAGCCATTACAGAGTGAAGGTGCAACCCCATGTGGGAGCCCCACTAGTGACCACTCCCTGAGAGGCCGCAATCAGGTGGGAATGAAAAGGCCTCCTCCAGCGGGGCAGGCTGCTCAGTGTGGGTGGCAAGTTGTAGCCCAGCTGGAGGACAGGCCTTTGCTCCCTGGGCAGGTGCCCACTGGTGTCCCATGGAATCCACTCGGGTTGAAATGTGGATCTCTCCATGGGACTCTTTAACCAGGCTAGAACAGCTGTCTGCCAAAGATACAAGAATATGCAAAGTCCCTCCTCCTAACCCTCCTTCCCTCTAAGTCGGTGGCTTGAGAGCCGGGGATGTGGATTTGGTGTGGTTACAGGGTCCCCTGCCTGCCTCCAGCCTCCGTGTGCTCCAGGGTTGTGAGCAGAGCAGGAAGGTCAGGTGAGAGTGGCTGTAGGAGGTCCTCCAGCCCGGGTGCGTGGGTGCACAGGTGCGTGGGTGTGTGGAACGGGTCTGCTCTGCCTGCTTCTGTCTCTGTCTGGGTGTTTGAGTTCCAAAAAGTGTGTGGTGTTTGTTCCTCCTCATCCTCTTCTGAGACTGTTGATTTTAAACACTTGATTGTGAACGAAGAGCTTCTATGAAAACCCTCACCTTTCCATGTCCCAAAAACCAACACAAGTCCCTGGGGCGGGTGGAGAAGATGGTGGAGCCCCGTGAGACGGGGCTTCTGTGTGACCCTTACTTCCTCTGCACACTGGGACCCTTGAGCCAAGGGCAGTCCCTACCAGGTGCCCAAGCCGCAAGTCTCAGGGGGCTTTTGTCTGAGGACCTTCTTGGGGCCAGTCTCTGAGGACGCTGCCACCCTAGAGCACATGCATGCCCAGCCATTCTTCCTGCTTCTGGCCTCGGAGCTGCTTGTCTCCAGATGCCCTCCTGAAACCATGAGAAGCTTCAGCCTTGCCTCACTGGCTTCCCCATCTGACCCCACCAGGTACCACACTGTCACCCAGTGTCCTTGATCTCCTCTTGTTCCCCTTTCTGCTTGTAGCAGCCTCACTTGGCAAATGTAACGGCTCAGGTACCCTGGCTTCCTTCCCAGAAACAAGCCTTGCCTGTGCATCCTGGAGAGTTAGGTCCTTCAGAAGGCCAGAGCTGGGACAAGCCTTGACCCGTTCTGCAGCCCTTAGAGCCTTCACACGTGAGCACTAGGCCATCTTAGCAGAACCCCCATCTGGCAGCACATGCCAAGTTTCAGGAGGATTGGGGGGAGGCGGGTGCAGGCTTGAGAAGAATCTGGGTGTGTGGGTATGTGTGCACATGTGCATGTGGGTGTGTGTGTGCACATGTGCATGTGGGTGTGTGTAAGTATGTGTGCACATGGGAGTGTGGGTGTGTGTGTGTGCACATGTGTGGGTGTGTGTGCACATGTTTGGATGTGTGCACATGTGCATGCCTGTTTCTTTTTGCCAGGGAGACAACTGAATTTGGGGCATTTTTCTACAAACACAGCCTCCTCTCCCCCTGTATGGACTGGCTATAACCATAAGCCAGGCGCTTTCACCAAGATGGCTGGTGGCCAAGGTGGGCAGTAGGCATGAGCTTCCAGCAGGAAAGGACAAGAGAGTAGGCAGGCTTACAGGTGCAGACTGAGTGCTTCTCCGCCTGCCCTCTTCCCCTTGTTTCCTTGGGTGAGTGTGGGGGGCAGCCTGCTGTCCCTCCCACCTGCACAGTGATGCTGTCTGGTGGGGCCTCGTGGTGCCTAGGAGATGAAGATGAGGTTTTCCTTACCGTGTAAATGAATATTTGTATGATTAAATTAACACACACAAAAAAAAAAACCCCGCCTTTATCCTGTGTGCGTGTGATTCTGTTGCATCCTCGAGCTGCTGCCTGCAGCCTGTGTCACCCACAGTGCCTGTGGGAGAGAGAGAACTGCGATCCTGAGAAACATATTTTGGAAAGTATATTAGTCTCTGTAGGATAGCCATGACAGTGTCCAACAAGGGAGGAGAGAGTTCCTTTGATGGCTGAGGACCTGACCCCTGGACAGAGAGAGATGCTTTGTATCTGATGGTGACAGGCAGACCAGGGCCAAGCTGTCCCTTTCACGGGCTCATGGCTGGTGAGATGTTTCAGCTAACTTGACCCCTGATTCCACAGCCTCTCAAAATAGTGCCATGGCCAGGGCTCGCCAGAACCAAGGTCTCAGCAGGGAGTCAACCTTGGGTTACACTGGTATCTAGAGGGACCCAATGATGAAGAGGTAAAGAAACTGCCTCCAAATGGTCTGTGTGTCCTCACATATCACACCTGTTGATCACTGCCATCCCAGAGTGGAAGAAATGACAGCCAAGACCATGTTGACCACCCACTGCACTGTTTGGCCCTTAGTGTGTGTCCCGCACAGCGGAAGAACAGCGCTAAAAGACAGAGCAGCTTGGCCTTCTGTCCTCTTGGGAGACAGACAAGCCAGGGTCAGTTAGCGAGTCCTCTCCCACTGAGCTGCTGGCCGCCTATACATCTTACTTGGTTTCCTTGGTGGTTGGTTATCTTCCTGGGTGCTCCTCACTGCTTACAGGTTTCTGGGATGGACAGGAAACCTGAGAGTTAGGAACACACAGCAAGCAGTTGGCAGATGAACTAGCAGTCGGCCTCCTTGGGATCCTGTGTCCTTGGGGCTCACAGCGGTTCGAGAGCACAGGGGCAGCCTGAAAGGTTTCAGTGGCCAATCAAAGCAGATGGGCTTAATTGTGCAGATCTTCAGAGGTCAGAGCTGGAGGCTGGCCCAATGCTCCAGACCTGGAACCCCATTACTTAGGAAGTGGAAGCCAGAGGATGAGGGCTTCTGGGTCATTCTTAGATATGTGAGACCCTGTCTCAAAGTTCCCCCCCCCCCATCATTGCCCATGCTATCATTGAGCACACTCGGGAAGGCACTTCCCATGTCTCATAGCCCTGGATGAGGCAAGCTGGGACCCCAGGTCCTTGCACTGGGGCCTCCCAGGCCTCTTGGGCATTTTCACTAACTGAAGAGCCAATTCGGAGCTGCAGACCATGCATGGACCTCCCCTGTGCCTGGCAAAGTTGTATGTATTCAAGTATATCTCATGAGCCTGGGAATTTATGAAACAGAGATCGTAGTAATGTCCCCATAGGCAGCTCCAGGAACTTCAAGACACAGACTTGGTGGAAGAGACAAGGTCTCATAAATAGCTGATGCCCTGTGCCAAGCGCTGACGCAGTACTCCCCAGGAACCCCAAGTGTCCTCATCCATGACAGTGCACCTGTACCCTGCTTCCTTCCAGGTGCCTACAGCTGTTTGCTCTCCGCAGGGGAAGAACCCCACCCTGTCACCCAGGTTCCCCCCCCCCCCCAACACCTCTGCTCCTGAACAGTTATTTGCTTGGCAGAATCTGTTTATCTTTGGGGCTGTAACCTGTCAAGAAGTCACTGGGCCCTGAGAGAGAAGAGCAAGTTCAGTGGTAGCTCCTGGCCTGAGCCATTCCCACGCGGGCTGGGTGACAGGGAGGGGGCTCTTGGCTGAGTTTGGGGGTGGGGGCAGGCAGCTACAGTGGTCTGGGACCCAGCCCTCGCTGCAAAACAAGCATTCCAGTCACCTCCCTGCCCAGCTCAGGTTGTACTTGGACCTCCCACTCTGTTCCTGAGAAGGTCCCTCCCGACCTGGCCCCTGTGACCCAGCTGTTTCCCAGATATCACCTGGAGTCCAGGCTCGACCGGCTGCCAAGAGAGCAAGCACTGAATGCTCTCAAGACAGCCCCAGGCCCACCGATGGTAAAGGGACAGACAAGACCGCTTAGAGCTAGGACTGAGCGTAGGTGTGAGGTGTCCAGACAAGGTGACAGATCTCTGAGATGGACATGATGCTTTCAAGACGAGGACCATGCGTTTTGTGTCTCTGACCCCTTAGTCCAGAGATGAAGAGATCCAGGGCACATGTGGGTGCAGAGGCCAAAAGGCGAGAGCACGTGTCTTCCTTATTTGGGGGGCCAGGGTCGGGGGAGCTGACATTTAGGTAACCTGGATATTCAGTGAGCCCTGGGGACCCACTCACCTCTGCCCTCCCACCCCCCATCCTCCCAGTGCTGAGATTGCAGCTGCAGGATGCTAGGGATCCAGGCTCAGCACCTTATCAACTGAGCTATTTCTACACCCCTCCCAACCACCACAACCATCCCCAGGCAGCCTCGGGGTGCAGGTGAGACAGCAGTCCTTGCAGGCAGGCACAGATGTCATGTGTCAAGAGGTGACCAGAGAAGAAGAGAGAAACAAGATTGTCAAAGATGCTTGGTGAAGCTTTGTGAATCCCTGCAGTGATGACAAGACAGAATAACATTGTGCTAAGGAAGGTGGGCTCAATGATACGACTGGAATGTCCATTCAGGGTGAGGTACGAGCCACCCAGAAAAGCCCTCAAGGATCCCTGCCTTCCTCCAGATAACGCCTTGAGAACTGTGGGAAAGTCAGGCTCCCACAGAAATGAGTCAGAGCTGGGTGTAGTGGCCAGCATTTGGGAGGTAGAGGCAGGAGGATCAGGCCTTAGAGATTGGATTCCTGAAGTTAAGGCCTACTATATGAGACCCATAGGTGGATTTGAATCTGCAGTCCAGGGGAAGCTAGGAAGTTTTACACCTTGGGACCAGCTGAGCTCATAACAGGAGTGAGGTGGGCCCTCACCTGTCACAAGCCTGCTTGAAGCCCTCTCTGCCATTGGTGACAGCTGGCCTTGTCCCTGCCGTGGTCCCTGATGCCACAGCAGCTGTCATCTCAGCAGGTTGGACAGTGGATGAGGGTGTTGCTGCCCAGGGGCTGCCAGTGAAGAATGGAGACCTCAGTTCCTGAGTCCCCCAGGCCACCTGGCGGATGACAGGTGCTGTGTGTGACTTGGGGCCATTCTCACCTGTACCAATGACCAACATACCCACCATCCCTGTCCCACTAGACTGTCACTGTTCCCAAGAAAGAAGAGTAGGAGATGATCATTCTCACGAGGCAGCCCTGACAGGTGCAGGGGTGGGGGACAAAAGTGAGCCATCTCCCCTGGTGCAGGGCATACTGTAGCAGGCATGTGAGCCAGCCCTCCTCAGGAAAGCTCTGCTGTGACTGGGCCTTCCCAGAAAGCGTGACCACCACCCCCCCACACACACACACCTCCAGGACAGATACTGCCTCAGCTCCCAGCTTCCAGGCAGCTGGAGTCTGAGCACTGCTTAGTGACAGGGGTTAGGATCAGATGGTCACACCCAGCCATGTGTGTCCTAAATAGTTCCTAAATCCAGAAGTATCACAAGAATGAAAATGGTCAGCCTTATCACCAGGTCCTTGGCCAGGTATCCAGTGAGTGACCACTGTTGTATCATGGCAATTTGGTAGCTGTGACCAGGTCTGGGTCCATAGGAGAGACTGGAACACTGGGCATTTGAGAGCCTGTTCGGGAAACATGCTGTCCCCATCCCCTAGGCCACAGCTCTTATTTCCAGCAGACTCATGCACATTTCTTGGTTTCAGGTGGAGGGTAGGGAATGCCCAATAGAAGCCTTGGACATTCAGAAAGATTGGCAGAGCATACAGTGGGCATCATATAGGGGTTGTAGTGACAAGGGGCTTCCCAGTATAATGTTGTCCTGTTCTCTTGGAGAAGACACTGCCCAAGCCAGCTCAAACACCAGCCTGGTTCAGACATCAGGCACCGGCAAGGACTCCTGGGAGCCCCAGGTTGAGAATGACAGACAGGAAACCTCTCCTTAGTTAGCAACTGGTTTGTCCACTGTGCTTCACCACTTACGGGGGTGGAATATACAAGGGCCGACTCGTCTGAATCCAGGTGTCCACAGGAACAGTATCAGAGTCAGGGCTAGGCCTGGAGGCCAGGGCCAGGTGGGCAGCAGCCAGCCTCACCTGCCTCACTGTGGATCTTCCTGTCTGCCTTCTACCACTGATGGCTGAGCACATGCCGCCAGCCTCGGGTGCAGGGATGAAGACGTGGGGCTGCAGCACCTTTGAAGAAGAGCTGGTAGGTTTGGAACAGTTGTTACCACAGCTAATTTAAAAGGAGTTCTGTGTAGTGAGCCCCTGTCTAGTTCCCCTTCTCTCCATTGGTCCTCCAGGGCTAGAAATACCCCCTGGTGGGAGTGTCGCATAAGCATCTGTGGGGACACATTCAACGTACCATGAAGATGCATGCAGAGCCAGCCTCTCCAGCACCATGGGAGGTGGCACTGAGCATTCAAGGTTCCCCAAAGTCACTGTCCACTGTGTGGACCCCTCCTGCCCAGACTCCCTTCCTGATACCAGAGCCAGCCAGGAACGCCAAGGCCCCCAGGGAAGAAGAATCAGCCGTTGGCAGTTGTGCCCTGACTAGAATCCCTCAGCCAAGCTGAGGGGTTGCTGTACAGGGGTTGGCAGAAGATGATCACACTGGCAGTTGGGCCCCGAGGGGAGGCAGCCTGGCTTCTCAAGTTCTCGGGACTGGTTTGCATGGAGCAGAAGGAATTTGCATCTTTGAGAGTTTGCAGCTGCTGGAAACAACTGAGTAGGAGGCATAGGAGCAGTCCCTACCTGCATCCAGCCAGCCCCTCAGTAATTCAGTGAAGAACACCAGGTCTCCAGGTTCAGGGTTTGTCCTGTGTAGAACACGCAGAGCCTTCTGCATACCTACACGCGCACACGCACTCACGCACACACACACACACACACACACACACACACAACCCCTTGGGAGTGTGAGCTCAGCACATGTCTACACCAAAGCTCACACTTCAGACAGGAGAATGTAGTGATCAAGCAAGTGTGTGTGTGTGTGTGTGTGTGTGTGTGTGTGTGTGTGTGTTTCCCAGGTTCAGTCCCTAGCACTAAAACATAACAGAAATCAACATCGTTCAGCTAAGGTGGTAGATACGGTACAAGGCATGGTGGCATGTGCCTGTGATCGCATGCAGCTGTTGGGAGGTGGAGGCAGAAGTGATCTGTGACTAAGTAATGAGTTCAAGCATGAGTCACAGAGACCCTGTCTCAAATCCTCCTCCTCCTCATAACCCTGCATTCATATGTGCACACACAGGCTTCATAATGACCGTCATTTCAGTTTTCCCTAAGCTGGGTCCTATCTGAGTTCTGCTTCTTTAGGACAACCTCCCACAGGCTAAATTTGTTGCTCAGATGTCACATGTTAAGAAGGCAAAGTCAGTCTCAGGGCTGGAGAGATGACTCAGCGGTTAAGAGCACTGACTGCTCTTTCAGAGGTCCTGAGTTCAAATCCCAGCAACCACATGGTGGCTCACAACCATCTGTAATGGGATCTGACACCCTCTTTTGGTGTGTCTGAAGACAGCTACAGTGTACTCACATAAAATAAATACATAAATAAATCTTTATTAAAAAAAAAAAATCCAAGTCGCTGTTTCCGCTTGCTCCGTGCACATGGGAGACCATTACCCCAGGAAGGACGCAGACATGGCCAGCACCCCAATAGCTCCCACGTGTGCCTTCTCTGCCTTCCTAGGGAAGCTCACGAGAGCCGCTGTTCAGAACAGGTAAATGTCCCTTTTTATTTAATATGAAAAATTAACTTTTTAAAAAGATTTATTTATTATTTATATGTAAGTACACTGTAGCTTCAGACACACCAGAGGATGTCAGATGTCATTACAGATGGTTGTGAGCCACCATGTGGTTGTTGGGATTTGAACTCAGAACCTTCATAAGAACAGTCAGCATTCTTAACCGCTGAGCCATCTCTCCAGTCCCCAGAAAATAACTTTTTTAAAACTTTGTAATTTATTTTATGTATATTGGTGTTTTGCCCACATACATGTCTTCGAGGGTGTCAGATTCCCTGGAACTGGAGTTACAAATGGTTGTGAGCCATCTTGTGGGTGCTGAGACTTGAACCTGGGTCCTCTGGAAGGGCAGCCAGTGCTCCTAACCATTGAGCCATCTCTCCTACCAAGGCTCAACCTGGAAGCTCTAAGACTCCCAAGCAGCCACATCACACAGTGTCCCCGGGACCATCTCTGCAGCCATTCTCACCCTGAGAACAAAACACATTCACAAAGGGTCAGAGGGTAGGGGTCAGAGGGCAGGCTGATTCTTACCTAAATGATAGCACTATAGACACCTGAAGCTGTTGTCAATCATGTCAGAATGGATGACCACCAGACTTAACTCAGGCTCCTGCTTGAAGCCCTCACCCAACAACACATGTAGCCATCCACCTGATCAGATCTTGGCTGCCCAAGGCTGCATAGGAAGACTCCAAGAAAGTCTGGATTCCTAGAGGGGATGGAGAGACAGCTCAGCAGTTAAAAGCACACTGCACTTGGAGAGGACCTGAGTTCAGTCCCCAGCACGCTCTACCACCTTTGACTACAGCTCCAAGGGATCCATTGCCTCTGGAATCTGCACACACACACACACACACACACACACACACACACACCTTAAAGAAAGAAAAAATAAATCGACGGGCTGATGAGATGGCTCAGTGGTTAAGAGCACTGACTGTTCTTTCAGAGGTCCTGAGTTCAATTCCCAGTAACCGCATGGTGGCTCACAACCATCTGTAATGGATTCTGATGCCCTCTTTTGGTGTGTCTGAAGTCAGCTACAGTGTGCTCACATAAAATAAAACATTGGAAGGAAGAAGGTGGAAGCAGAGGGTAGGGAAACCCCTCAGTCTTCTCTCCATTGAAGCCCTGTGCACTGCTCCCTCTGTGGGACCCTGCCCCCTCCCACACTCCAGAGCACTGCTCCCTCTGTGGGACCCTCCTCTCCCACACTCCAGTGCACTGCACCCTCTGTGGGACCCTGCCCCCTCCCACACTCCAGTGCACTGCACCCTCTGTGGGACCCTGCCCCCTCCCACACTCCAGTGCACTGCTCCCTCTGTGGGACCCTACACACACACACACACACACACACACCAGTGCACTGCTCCCTCTGTGGGACCCTACACACACACACACACACACACACACACACACTCCAGAGCACTGCTCCCTCTGTGGGACCCTGCCCCCTCCCACACTGCAGTGCACTGCTCTCTCTGTGGGACCCTCCCCCTCCCACACTCCAGAGCACTGCTCCCTCTGTGGGACCCTCCCCTCCCACACTCCAGTGCACTGCTCCCTCTGTGGGACCCTCCCCTCCCACACTGCAGTGCACTGCTCCCTCTGTGGGACCCTCCCCTCCTACAGTCCAGCTTATCTATGAGCTCGATAGCAAAATCCTGAGGCTTCTCAGCTTCAGTGTCGCTCTGGCAAATCAAGTCCAGCATCCAACCAAACCAGCCCTTGGTGTCCAGCAGGAAGGATGGCAGGCTCAGGCTGGCCCAGAGCTGCTGGACACCCCAGGATGCTGATGTAACTCCCCAGACCCTGAGACCCTGCAGGAAGCACTCCTGGACCTGCCCCTGCCTCAGTGTCTGAGTGGGGACAGAGACATCTTCACACAGACCCACACCAAAAGAAGATGCCCTTGAACACACAGCATGGCTAGAAGATAAGTCAGCAGGAGAGAGATCAAACATCTAGCTCTGGAGCCATGAGGGTTGCTGAGCCTTGGGAGAGGGTCTCCATCCCAGGACTCAGACCCTGAAGGGCAACTGTAGGAGAAAGCTCCAAGGCAGGATTCAAGTGCTGCTGACATGGGGCGAGGGATGCCCCAGTCCTGAGATGGCTCAGAATTGCTGCTGGGGCCTGCATGGTGCCCCATCCAGCTCTGTGTTCCTCCTCCTAGGGCTGGGCCCTGGGGTCCTGGGTCTGTGGACTCCAAGTTGCAGCAGAGGAAATCTCCAGGGCCAGCAAGTTCTGGAGGGAGTTCAGCCTTGCATCAGAGTACCAGGTGGGAGGAGTAGCCCAACTCTAACAGGGGTGTGTCTAAGTCCTGGTTCCCTTGATGGGAAGGAAGCCTACTTTGGCTTTGATGTCCCTGAGACCGGGAAAGATCAAGAAGGACCCTCTGTGTTATGGGGGAGCACTGAGGTTCCCTCCAGTTCTGAAGAATAGCCAGGAGGGCTGAGACAGATTCCCCTCGGAGCTCCCTGCAGCCTCACACATGCACGCCTCAGACAGAATTAGCCCATGGGAAGCTGGTGTTCTGAAAGGAAGCTATTCAAACAATTCTGGGGGTTGTAGGGAGCTGAGAATGTGGTGTTCACCTAGCAGCCTTGGGGTGACCTCCAGAACCACGCGAACCAGCCGGGCGTGCTGGAGCACACCCAGAATCCCAGCTAGAGGCAGGAGGATCAGGAGTTGAAGGTCATTGTTTTTCCCTTTGGTTTTTTTAGACAGGGTTTCTCTGTATAGCCCTGGCTGTCCTGGAACTCACTCTGTAGACCAGGCTGGCCTCGAACTCAGAAATCTGCCTGCCTCTGCCTCTCAAGTGCTGGGCTTAAAGGCATGCACCACCACTGCCCGGCTGAAGGTCATCCTTAATTACATAGTGAGTTTGAGGCCATCCTGAGCTACGTGAGAGCCTATCTAAAAATCAATCAAGGATTGGAGAGATGGTTCAGTAGGCAAAGTGCTTGTTGATCAAGCGGGAGACCCTGGAACCCAGCACTGGCATATGGAGACTGGTGAGCCAGTCTAACTGAACTGGGAGGTCCCAGGTTGCAGATGAGACCCTGTCTCAAAAATGTAAGGTAGAAGGGCTGGAAAGATGGCTCAGCGGCTAAGAGCACTGACTGCTCTTCCGAAGGTCCTGAGTTCAAATCCCAGCAACCATATGGTGGCTCACAACCATCTGTGATGGGATCTGATGCCCTCTTCTGGTACGTCTGAAGACAGCTACAGTGTACCTATTTACAATAATAAATCTTTTGGACCTGAACAAGCGGGGAGCAAGCAGGGACTGAGCAAGTGGGTCGACCAGAGCAAGCAGAGGTCCTAAAATTCAATTCCAAACAATCACATGAAGGCTCTCAACCATCTATACAGCTACAGTGTCTACTCACATACATAAAATAAATAAATCTTTAAAAAGAGAAAGTAAGGTGAAAGAAAACAGCCGACATGGACCCCTGAGCTCTGCAGAGCACCCACACGCATGGGCACAGGGAAGGTGGGAACAGGTGGATCCCCAGGGCTTGCTGGCCTGAGGAGGATGCCTGGCCCCTGGCCTTATGAGCACCCACACGCAGAAAGAAGGTATAAGTTCTTCCCACTTCACAGCACAAGATGGTGAGTTCCAGGAAGGTCCTGCCGCAGGTTTGAGGTGGTTGGCCCGTGTCTTCTGTTCCTCTCTTGCCCTGGCTCCAGTGTCCCTCGTACCTGGGCTACACACTGACCTTCGGAATCACTCGGCTGGACCCCCACTCACCCAGCCCCACCTCTTCTGGGGCCAGGCAACAGCTGGGGGGCAGGACCTCACATGACACAGGTCCCCTCTCTGCCCTGGCCTTGGGCCAGCCAGGTCCGCCCATGCCACATCTTCCAGATGGCACCATAAAGCCATCTTGGGACCTGGGCCCTGAGAGCAAACAGTCCCTCCTTGGAGGCCTCACCCAGGAGAGACCAAATGAGTAGCTCTGGTGTGAGGTGAGGGTGCAGGACATACGTCAGGCCTGGGTGGGGTGGGGGACACTAGAGTCCTCTTTTTTCCCTTCCGCTCTCCGATCTCCTCTTCTGAAGACAGCTGCCAAACCACCTCCCATCAGCCCCTGGGCCTTGGGCCAGTTCACCTCTGAGCTTTCTTAAAGTTCACCAGAGAAGGCCCAGTGCAGATAGACCCCTCTGTCCTCTCCCCAGTCCCTCTATAGCATGAGCAAGGAGGGGGTGACATCAAGGGGTAATGGCAAGCTGAGGTCCCGCTGAGTCAGGTGTCCCTTCAAAGGCCTTGCCTAGGAGCCTGGCCCCCCAGGTTTCCAACCTGGGCAGGGAGAAAGGCAGGCAGTGAGGTATGCCAGCTCACAAGGCATCTGGACCGGAGCCTGGTACTCAGCTCTGCCCCACTCTTGCCAACCCCTCCGTCAGGTAGAGGCTAGGGTTTCCATCCTGGGCTCCTGGTCACAGACAGCCTGTTTGTTCCGCCCGAAGCCAGATGATTCATCTCCATTATCTCCTTTTTCATGGCTGCGGAAGGGAGTCACACACATGGGGAGTTGACTTAAGCTAAGCCAAAGCTCTCATCTGACACTTCCTGCCTGGCTCCCCTGCCTCAGTTTCCTGACCTGTAAAATGGGGTGGTACCAGCCACATGGGGTCGAAGTGAGAGCAAGGCCCACCCAGGAAGGAGGAGCCTAGCCAAGAAAAAGGCTGCCAGGGACCAATGGACTACACTACCTTTTGAGAAAAAGAAGGCAGGCTGTGGAGGAAGGAGGAGGTACCAGGTCACCTCTGGATCCAGCCAGCAGTGGGCTGATCTCTCCAGGCAGTGCGTGGGGCCAGACAGGCTGAGAGGCGACCATTCTGAAGCCGTCTCCTGGGAGTCCAGGACTGGAGAAGCCAGCTGTGATGTCCTCTGAGCCCAGCGATGGCCTAGCCTGAGGGAGAGGCAGAGGCATGGCGGGTTGGACTTGACAGACATCTACCCTGCGATAGGCCGAGGTTACTGTTTGTCATCCATGGGGTCTCAGTTTTCCCATCTATAAATGACAGAGACCTCCCTCCCAGGGAACTGTGGAGATGAACTCGTGTGAAGAAGAGCCACCCCAAGCAAGATGCTGCTGGGGCATCATGTGAGGCAGATGCTGAGAGGACCAGGATAAATGTCTGCATACATTCCCAGGAGAGCCAACCAAGGGCCGGTGACACAGGCTAACCCCTCAGCTCCCTCAGCTCCATGCCAGGTTTTTTTGTTTTGTTTGTTTTGGTTTTTTTTTTGGTTTTTTTTTTGTTTTTTTTGAGGTGGGGTCGTGCTATGTTGCCCGGGCTGACCTTGGTTTGAACTCATGGCTCAAGGATCCTGCCACCTCAGTCTCCCATGTTCAGATACTGTCTGTCCACCATGACTGGCTCCTCTCAGCTTTTACATCAGGCGAAGGCCCAGAGAGACCAAGGAACTTAGTGGGTATTGCACTGCAAGTCAGGGAAAGAGCCTGGTCCTAAACTCGCTGGTTCAGGTTGTGAGTCCATCCTCAGTGAAGGTTGCCAGGAGAAAAATCTTCATCTGGTCCTGGCTGCCACATTCCTGGGACCATGTGGGACCACCCTGATCAGCTCTGCTACTGTCTGTGATGTTGCCTCCCGCTGCTGCCTGCCTCAGTTTGCATGTCTCTAAAATGGGCTGGAAGGTGATCCAAGCCCCAAAGCCATACTACACAGACTCAACCACCTAAGTGTTAGTGGCAACACGTTTAACCCCAGCACCCAGGAGGCAGAGGCAAGTGCATCTCTTTGAGTTTGAAGAGTCTGGTGTAAATAGCCAATTCTAGGCCAGTCAGGCATACACAGTGAATCCTCACCCCCCCCCCCCAAATGTTGTCTCTCCCTCCACTTACAAGGTGGGCACTGTTCAGGGCCAGGTAAATGACCCGAACCTGTTCCCACTCATACCTGCTCACAAGTGAGGGGAATCGAACCCCCACACCACAGGGTCCCTGCACCACAGGGCCCCCATGCCACATCAGCCCTCACTGCCTCTACAGGCCTGGTGTCCTTATCCTGACACCCAGTGATCCACAGTCCCAGGTGGTGGTTTGGGGCTCCCATGAGCTCTGAAGGCCTGAACCGGCAACAGGGAAGCTGGCCGGTGTGGGTCTCCTTGCCCTCTGGGCAATGACACCCGAGAAGCTGGGTGGGTACCGCTTCCTGAAGCAGCTGCCAAGTGTGTGTAGACAGGATACAGGGATCCTAGCTTCTCTGATGTGACGTGGGAGCATTGCCGAGCAGAAGAGAGCAAGGGTCACTAGTCAACAAGAAGTTGAGGGAGAGATGGGTAAAACTCCTCCAACACCCACTCGTCCTGCAGCTCCTTGATCAGCCCCGATACAAGAGGACAGGCTCTAGAGACTTAGAGTACTATCCATTCTGGCTATTCTCTCCTAGCTGTTAGTCTCAGGGTCAGTTGCTAAGCATCTCTGTGCTCTGGTTTCTCATCTACCCCACAGAGTTATTGAGTATGTAAGTGAGAGGTTATATAGGAAAGTTTCAGTCCACGGTGACCAGAAGGGTCAGTACGTTCAACTAGTGACATCATTCTCCAGTGGGATGTTACCAAGGCACAGAGACTGGGAGAAGGAACAGATGCTGCACAGCTAACGGGCTCCAAAATTTGCACACGGCTCTGGAGCCAGGCCACCTGGGCTGCCGCTCACAACCAACACAGCCATCGGCAACTTCCTTACCATCCAGGGCCCACGATGTCTCCTTCTACATTCTATGGATTACCATAGCTCCCCAGCCTCAGAGGGCTGCTGTAGGGACTGAAGAACGCCTGCAAGAGTGCCTGGGAAGCAGTGCTGTGTGACTTTGAGCAAGCTCTTTCCCTCTCTGAGCCCTCCTCCATAGCCTTACAAAAGGCATCATAAGACTAGCCCAACTGGTAGCTCCTCCCACCATTCTAGGAAGTTCCTACCTTTTTTTTTTTTTTTCCGAGACAGGGTTTCTCTGTGTAGCCCTGGCTGTCCTGGAACTCACACTATAGACCAGGCTGGCCTCAAACTTAGAAATTCGCCTGCCTCTGTCTCCCAAGTGCTGGGATTAAAGGCATGTGCCACCACGCCCGGCTAAGTTCCTACCTTTTGACAACCCCACACTCCTAAGGGCTCTTGCCTAGTCCTTCCCTCCACCCCTCTTTCCCCTCATTAAGCTGAGGGATAGAGCACACTGCCCCTCTAGATGTGAAGGAGCAGAAGACAGCTGCAGGGAAGGAGATGGGCTCTGCTCCCTCCAGCCAGCCTCCCACTGAGTGCCCTGCCCACTAGGATGCTCAGCCCTGACGCTGGACCTTCAGGCTTGTGTCTTGAGAGGCAGCCATTCTGTCCCCTCCCCAGAGAAGCTTAAGTCCCTCCATGGCCAGGCCCTGTAAGAAAGAGGACAGCGGAATCATGAATTAGGGCCTGACACGCCATGCAGGACTTCAGGCCTACCTTTCCTGTCCCTGAGCACGGGGCCAGGTATGTCGTAACCCGTCTTGAGCTAGTGAGGAAGTTCCACCACCACCACCATCAAGGGACCTGGCTGGGGGGTCTGAGTGACCTGTCCTGCACCCCTACACCTGATAGGACTTGAGTCACTTCTGGGGAGCCCCAGGGTGTGGTGAGAGGTGAGAACCCCACACCAGGAAGCAGCTCCTATTCCTGTCACCGTGCCCTGACCCTCCTCTTCCCACACACCCATGGCCCTGGCCACACAGTCAGGTCTCACCCCATAACCCTGTCTGTCCATCCAGAGGAAAGCCTACACCTGCCTCAGCTCTACTACCCTCCCCTTTCCCACTGCCCAATCCTGTCCTTCCAGCCAATCCACTACTATCCACCCAGCCCCTGGCTCAGCCAGTCATTCATGCCTACGTATCATCCAGCCAGCCTCCGCTCATTCACACCCACTACCCACTGCTGCCCATCCACTGCTCCTCCCATCCCTTATCCATCCACCCACTCATTCCTTGACTCAGCCATCTACCTGTCCATCAGCCCATCTACTCACCTACCCAAGTATCCACCTACCCATGGACCCATGGACCCACCTACCATTCCTAGCAATCCATCTACAGATTCACATTCACTCATCTACGTCTACCCTCTCACCCCTCATCCACCCACCCACTCCACATGCCATCCAGCCTCCCTCATAAGAACACACCCATCCATTCTCCTCATCTTTTGCCAGGTCACCCTGAGCCTAAGGCAACTGTGACACACAGCCCATCTCCATGGGCTCCTGGCCTCAGGTAGACAGGCCGGGAGAACCATATACTGTGTGTGGTTATCAATGTCCAGAGAATGGTGGGATCTAGAAGGCTCTTTGATTTGTTGTCTGCGTCAGGTGCTGCAGACAGATTCAAGAGAACATGGAGAGTGATGTCTGAGACTACAGGTACGTCACCGAATCCAGCACAAACCGCCGGCTCTTGCTTTTCTCCTGTGATGCAGCGGATCACATACATGGCCTCGTGGCCTCAAGCATGCTAAGCAAGCGTTCTACCATGCAGCCTTGTGCCCTCCTTTTCTTCACTGGACAGTGGATGGGGTGCCTCACTGTTTGTGTCTTGCACTGAGGGGATCCAGGGTATAATCCATGAGCCCCCTGGTGGAGGGCTGTAGGTCATGGCCCCTGCATGAGAGGGATGACCATGGGGTTGAGAGACTGAGCATGTGGCTCAGACCCCTAAGTCACAGAACTTAGCCAGGGCCTCCCTAAGTTTGTGCGGTGACACCATTGCCTAGGAAAGGGGGAATCTCCCCGGTGTTGCCAGCGTTACCCATGGACAAGGATGCTGAAGCCTCCAGGTGATGGGTTTCCATTCCTACATCCGTGCCACTGGCACCATTTGTAGCCGACCAGAGGAGTCACGTGGGCAGCAGGGGCACTAACACGCAGTGTTGCATGAGATGACCTTTAGACTGGGTTGGAAGTGGGGTTCATTGTGCTACTGAACCTGGTGACAAACCTAAGAAGGCCGGAGCATGGTGACTCAAGGGCGTCATCCCAACACGCAAGCCCCAGGCACCTAGCAAGGCCCTGTCTCAAAGAAACAGCCACCAAAAGAAGGTTTAAAAATAATAATAATAACAAGAGGGGGCTGGAGAGATGGCTCAGAGGTTAAGAGCACTGACTGCTCTTCAGAGGTCCTGAGTTCAATTCCCAGCAACCACATGGTGGCTCACAACCATCTGTAATGAGATCTGATGCCCTCTTCTGGTGTGTCTGAAGACAGCGACAGTGTACTTATGTATAATAATAAATAAATCTTTTAAATAAATAAATAAAATGAGAGAGACAGAGAGAGACAGAGAAAGAAATATTAAATTCTACCCCCCCCCCCCCGCCCCATGAGCATGTGTCCTAAAAGGATGGTACGGACTTATTCTGCCATGGTCACAAGGACCTAAGGCAAGCCTCTCCAGTGCTTGGCACAGGCTGCACCGAACCGAAGCATGCCAGGCACAAGCAGCCTCGCAGCTCAGACAATGTCCCCCTTTTGTGATGTTTTGTTGCTTTTGTGTTTCTGAGATTGGGGTTCATTAACCCAGGCTGGCCTTGAATTCTCTAGATAGCTGAAGCTGACCTTGAACTTCTGGGCCTCCTGCCTCCACCTCCCAAGTGACCTTCCTGTGCAGCCCCAAGGGCAGTGACCTGGGAAGGATTCTCTCAGGGTGCGAGTTGGTGACTCGGATCTCTAGAGTCAAATGCTACCTATACCACTCTGTAGTTTCCAAGCCTCTACTCCAGACAGGGATGGCCGTGACAGGCCGTGCATCCCACATTCACATCCGAGCTTAGGCTCCTTGCCCAGTGCCCCAACTCTGGCCAGGACTGTCCTGGACTCTAACCCTTTAGTAAGACCGCGTAGCCGTTATCCATGCTATGCGGTCTTACTAAAATAAGAATATGACACACTCATGGGTTAGCACCTGGTTCTGTTTGGACTGCCACAGGAATTAAATCCCAGCCCTTTTCGTATTTTCCATCCCAGAGCCCCTTTTACTTTGTGATAAGACAGGAACTCCCTATGTAGCCCAGGGTGGCCTTAAACTGGCAATCTGCCTATGTGTGCCTCCCCAGTGCTGAGATCACTGCGCGTTCTCCACACCCGGTTTGACTCTCTCCTGGCTTTCCCTTCCTGTGTTGTAGTTCTGAGTGTGCAGAGGAGGAGGCCAGCCTTGAATCGCTATTCCAACGACCCCTGCAAAGCATGTCCTTCAACCCCATAGGTGTAAACAAGTCTCCATACCTCCAGTCTCCCACTCCCTGTCTTATTTCTACCCCTAGGCAGCAGCCCGCCCGCACCCTTTGACGCAGAGTGCCAGTGTTTATCATCTGTTTCCACAGCAAGAACACCAGCTCCCCGGGAGAGCGAGGCTGGGGTCCTTCCTCACTGCTGCGGCCCCTGGAACTTGGCGTGTAGTAGATGCTCAATAAACATTTGCAGAAGGTGCGGCTGGGGGACCAGGCACGAAGCAGGTCTCTGTGGCTGAGGAAGTTCCGAGGAGGAAGGAAGTTGTTCTCCCCACCTGGCACCTGTGGAGGAACCCTGGCCAGAGGGAGTGGGGTTGGGGGTGGAGCAGAGGGATGCTAGAGACAGCGGTGGAAGTAGATGTACAGGTACAGGGGTGTGTACCTGGCAGTGACAAACAAGGTTTGTGTGTGTGTGTGAGATTGGGAGCCTTTCGGGGTGGACAGCCCAGGTGCTCTTTCCCAGGAACCCACCCCGCCCCCAACACACACACACACACACACACACACACACACACACACACACACCCTAGGTAGTCCCTGGGCCCAGGTGGAAGGCTGAGCTCACACAAAGGGCAGCTGTCCCTGGAGTTTAGGGGGAAGCTTGGGGCTTTGATAAGGTGGGTAAATTTCAAAGGGGCTGCTGGAGGTGGGGGCAGGGCTACTGATAGCAGTACCTTAGCTGCCAGCAGTCCTTCCACCGCAGTGGTGGCCTCCTGGCCCAGCCCCTCTAAAGGAGCAAAACAGGCTTGATTGTATTCTTATCGGCCCTGTGGTTTTGTAAGGCCCAGCAGGCGGGCTGGCCCTGCGTCAGTAGGGGAAAGGCAGTAGCCAGCTCTCCCAGTGAGGGCGTGAAGCAGGCCACCACCTCCACCCCCTGCGGAGGCCTGGGGTCTCCCTGGTGCTGGGGCAGGGAAGGGGGAGCAACTGATACCCATCGCAAGCAGGGAGGCCCTGGAGGTGGCTAAGAGTTGGCTCTGTTCCATGCCAGCCTCTCCATCTCTTAGCTACCCAGCTCCCTGCCTCAGTTTCCTCTCTGAAGATCAATAGGAAGCCTGTGACAGTAGCATCACTTCAAAGGGACCCTGGAGACCGTTGAAGATGCTTATCTAAGTGCTCGGAGGTATTGATGCAGCAGCTAGCCCACAGCCATGGTCTAGCCTGGACAACCTGGTTCACCAGTGGCCGGGGCAAGGTGGTACAATGAGCTCTCACCCTGTCTTCTCCATTTGGGTGCTTGAAGTCACCTGCAAATGCTGACTAACCCTTTGATGCTCAACCTCAGAGACCCAAGCAGGTCCCTACCTCCTCAGCCCGCTACTCCCTGGCTTGCCTACCCCGCATATTCAGGCACAAACAAAACTCCCTGTGGATATTCTTCTTTGCTGTTAGCATCCAGGACTTGGAGGCAGTGCCTGTGAGCAGCCAGGACCTGGAGGCAATGCCTGGGCTGAGGGAGCTCGATGCCCTGTGTGGAGTGAAGAGATTCATGGAGGACCAAGTCAGGTCTGGGGCAGCTGTGCTTCCTAACACGGGTTACCAAGAGACAAGGATGCTGTCTGTGTGTCTGTATGCACATGTGTGCAAATGTCCTGTTTGTTTGCCCCCAGTCCCAACAGGTCCATAAGCTTCCCTTGGCTTAGAGCTCATCTCTGACTGCAGGCTTGCCGGGCGAGGACCCCTGAGGATCACCCTGTCAGATGCCACCTTAGGTGAAGTAGGCAGTGCTACTGGTTGTGTGGGAGAAGACACACAAAGCACAGGGTGGATGGCCAAGCCTAGACACAGGGAACAGTAGCCGTCCCCATGGGATGTCTCAAGGTGTGCTTGAAGACTAAAGAAGGGTGTCCACGTGTTAGAGAGATGATGGGCCTGGGGACCTGGATCCTGGACAGGACAAGGACAGGCATTATGGTGTCTTGTAACTGGTCACAGAACCAGGAGTCCCCAAAATGGCTACCCTTGGACCAGTTACTGAGGACTGTTTTGTGCCCTCTGAGGCAAACACAGACAGATTTTGCTGCTAGGCCAGGCACAGAGGAACACATGGCAATCTGGAATAAGCAAGGGACCAGAATACCTAGGACGGGAGGGGACATGCCCCAGGTACTAAAACAGCTACTTTCGGGGCCATTCCTGGTCCCCTACCCAGGCACAGCCTAAGGCTTGCCCTGCCACTTCTCAGCCTTGACCCTGGGCCAGCCAGTAACCTCTGTCTGGCACCTGTGAATGAGCCACATGGACAGTGACACACACACACACACACACACACACACACACACACACACACGCACTGTGTGACAGGCTTACTGGCATCAGTTGCCTGATGTGCTGAGTCAGCACTCCTGGGAGCACAAGCTAGGGTCTGGGTTCAGATCTCAGGCTCTCTGTGCGTTCTTAGGCCTATTGCCCAGCCTCTCTGGGACCAGGATATCTGTATCTCCTGCATCCACTGGATAGTGTCTAGAGTCTCAACTAGGCTTCCCAATCATCGATCATCCCTGTCTTCCCTCATGATCCCAACCAGGTAAAGACCTCGGCTCCTCACATGTCGACAGAAGGAGCCCCACACCTCCAGTGTTCTGCCTTCTTGAAACCAGAGCCTGGGACTGGGGGATGTGGCAATCCCATCCCTCAAGGGTTGGAATAAACCCAGGTTATCACAACCTGAAGTTCCTCAGAAAACCAAACATAGAAGCGATGAAATTCTATGAGATAAGACAGAAAACAAGCCAGGAAGGCAGCTGTCCTCTAACAGACAGACAGGCAGACCTTCCCCCGATGTGTACACAACCTTCACTCACAGAGCACCTGGGACCCACCGCCATTTGAGCAGCATTGCTGACACCAGCTCTGGACCTCCATGCCTTGGCTGGCTGGCAGCCAGAGTGTCACGGTGAGGAAGGTGTGCCAGCCAGCTGCCCTAGACCTTGCCATTCTGGGTTTGATGATGCTCCAGTTGCCCAAGGGGAGTCAGCAGCGGGTGGCTATACTGGGAAGAGTTCTAGGACAGCCAGGGCTACACAGAGAATCCCTGCCTCAAACAAACAAAGCAAAACAGACAGACAAAACCCAAAACAATAAAATAGAATGAAGAGGCCTTGTGGTGGCTCAGAGTAAGTCCCAGGCTTCCACACAGTGGACGGAGAGGACAGGCTCCCACTGACTTTCACACATGTTCCATGGCACATGTGGGTCTCCTCCTGAACCCCCCCCCCATACACACAAACACACATACACATGCGAGTGCACACACACAATTGTAATAATAAACCAGGGATTCTAGTGCACGCCTTTAATCTCAGCACTCAGGAGGCAGGAGCAAGCAGCTCTCTGTGAGTTCGAGGGCAGCCTGGTCTACATAGAGTTTCAGGAAACCAGCTGCACAATGAGATCCGCCACCCGCATCTCACAAAAACAAAGATCAAGGAGTGTACCTTCCATTTGTCTCTGTTCTTCTTGATTTTTTTTTTTTAAGATTTATCTATTTTATGTTTGTGAGTACACTGTCACTGTCTTTAGACACCCCAGAAGAGGGCATTGGATCCCATTACAGATGGTTGTGAGCCACAATGTGGTTGCTGGGAATTGAACTCAGGACCTCTGGAAGAGCAGGCAGTGTCTTAACCGCTAAGCCATCTCTCCAGCCCCTTGTTCTTCAACATCATGAAGGCTCGCAGGGCCTTCAAGGGACTGAATAATAGTTCTAAGACAGTCCCACAGCGGGACATCCTGGGTCCTACATGTGCAGGGGTAGAAGGGTCAAGTATGACCTCCAGCAGCCCCGAGGGATGGACAGAGAGGGTAGGCTCTAGCACCATGGTTCCTCTGCTGCAGTGGCCAAAGGTCAGAGAGGGACCTGTCTCAGTGAGCAGGGCCAGCAGGCCTGATGCCCTCAAAGGCCCGGGAAAGGGACCTGAGAATAGGTCTCAGTGGGTGGAGGGCCACGGATGGTCAGGAAACTGAGCATTTGAATTTGAATCTACCATAGCCGTGTCCTTGATTGACATTTTAAGTGTTCCTAAGAAGTGGGCATAGCACTGTCTTTCCTGGAGGGGAAAGAAGAGGGTCCTGCTTTGGGGGGTGGGGTAGTGATCATTAATTTCTGTTTCCCAGTGACTCAAAATGAATGGGGTCCTTTTTTTGTTGTTGTTTTTTGGTGTTTTTTTTGTTTTGTTCTTTTTTTTTTTTTTTTTTTTTTTTTTTTTGAGACAGGGTTTCTCTGTGTGGCCCTGGCTGTCCTGGAACTCACTCTGTAGACCAGGCTGGCCTCAAACTCAGAAATCCACCTGCCTCTGCCTCCCGAGTGCTGGGATTAAAAGTGTGTGCCACCACCGGAATGGGGTCCTTTAAAACAGGGTTTTATGTAGTTCAGGCTGGCCTTCACCTGGATATGTAGGCAAGGTTGACCTCGGACTACTCCACCTCCTGAATACTCGCTCATGTTAAGGGAGCTCAACTGAGCCACATCCCTGCATGTATTTTTGGATGTATTAAACCCAAAATAGGTGCCTGGACATCACACTGGGCAATCAAGATAGAAGAAGAGTCCCTGGCACCCCTGGCATCATGATCGTACCTAGCTGCAAGGGAGTCTGGATAGTATTCACTCCAGGCAGCCACATGCCCAGCTAAAAATCACCAGCTAGGGAGGCAGGGTGTGTACACACAAGCTCTATTTCAGGACACTTTGGAACATGCAGTAAGCTCCAGCTTTTATCCCTAGCCTCTCAAAACAGACATCAAAAGCAACCCAGAACTGTTTATTCAGAAAAGGAAGGGAATGGGCCTGGGGCCACTAGCTTTCCCTAGCACACATCCAGGAAGGCACATTTGGGCAGCAGCTGAGTACTAATGTATCAGAGCACTGAGCTGGGAACACCATTGTCTGGGAGAGTGGAGACAAGAGAGAATGTAGAGCAGGGGACAGGAAGGTTAAGGAGTTACGGGAAACATAGAAGCCTTTTGCTTCCTGGCCTTGGAGGACCAATGTTCTAGGGATCAAGTGGTTAGTTGCCGCCATTTCTAAACTGAATTACTGCCTCACGGCATCTCTGCTGCCTTTCTCATAGGCTGAGTCTGAAAACTCTTCATCAAATGACTAGTGAACGCAACAGATGTGTCCTGGGCTGCGTAGTCAGCCCAGCCTGCTGTGGGAAGACATTAATGTGGGTCAAGGTAAGAGGATAACCCTGAATGTCAGGTGGCTTTCCCCAAGCCCATGCTATGGGAGGTCACGTGATTACTTTTGGAGTTGGAAGGCTGCAGTGAACACTTTGGGGGCTGGAGAGAGAACTCAGCAGTTAAGAGCTCTGGCTGCTCTTGCAGAGGACCAAGGTTCAGTTCCCAGCACCCACAAGGCAGCTCACAACTGCCTATAATTCCACTTCCAGGGGAATCCAATGCCTTCTCTTCTGAAACACACACACACACACACACACACTAAAATACTTTTTAAAATTTAAAACCTATGATAGTCAGGTGTGGTGACACCTGTCTGTAATCCCAGCACTTAGGAAGGCAGAGGCAAGTGGGGCTCTATGCCTTCTGGGCCATCCCAGACTCCATGGTGAGACCCCCCCGTGATTCAGCTGACAGGACGAGAGCTGCATTCGGGGGTGATTATGTCAGGGTGCATTCAGCTCTGCTCTGGGACCTGAGAAGAAGCCAGAGCATTCTGTTTGTTGCTTCCTGAGTACGTGAAGGAGCCTGGGGACCTGGGCCAATGGACAATGCCACCTCCAGGAAGTCTTCACTGATTCCCCTGCACCACCTCCAGGAAGCCCTCACTGATTCCCCTGCACCACCTCCAGGAAGCCCTCACTGATTCCCCTGCACCACCTCCAGGAAGCCCTCACTGATTCCCCTGCACCACCTCCAGGAAGCCCTCACTGATTCCCCTGCACCACCTCCAGGAAGCCCTCACTGATTGCCCTGCACCACCTCCAGGAAGCCTCACTGACTCCCTTGGCCTGTCTTGATCTCCAAAGGAGCGAGTGGCCCTGAACTGTCACTGCTACTGCTAATTTGGTCCCGTCCTGGGATGATCCCTCTGAGTCCAGATCCTGGTCTCACTGACGTGTTCTTTATGCCTTATGAGCGTGCTGGCAATGGTCATTTAAAGGAGGGAGGGCCCGAATCCTCCTTCCCTCAGGAGGCAAGGCCCTCAAGGGTTAACCAGGAGCTGCCTGCGGTCTGAGGTAGGCAGGGAAGGAGCGTATTTGTTCAGGTAAATAAGGAAGGATTACTTATAATGGGAAAGCTGGCGGGCTAACTCTGCATCTTACCCCTGACTTCCTTCCAGCACATTCCTGCAGTCCCTCTGCCTTCCGTCCATCTGTCCGCTCTGCCTCCCACACCTAGCACCCCAGCCCGCTGCTGCCCCGGTGAGAACCCCCAGCTTGGGCCTTGTCATGGTGCCAGCAGGTGGCCCTGAGCTTCTGACAGGGGCCTGCCTATAGACCTGCAGGCCTGAGGCCTCAGACTCACACTCAAGGGGCAAGAGGCCCTGGTGGCCCACCTAAGAGCCACCTCTGTCCCCAGCCCTGCTGGCCCCACTGATGTCTGACTGAGACCCAGCAGTGACCCTGAGCTGCCTGCCCACTGCCTCCTCCTGGTCCCTGAGGTTGGCTCTGCCGAGGACGGACGACTCTTCTGACAGCAGGCGGCTAACGGGTGAGTGTGGTAGGAGCCAGCACGCCCTTCCGTGGGGTTCCCTGTCACCTGTGGGAGGCTGGTGGCTGACACAGAGTGGAGACGTGCTTTGCAAGCTTGTGTTCCCGACACCAGGAACTCTGACACTTGAGTCCTGTTCTTTCCATATGCTGCCAGATCCCTTGTTGGGTCAGATCCAGAGCCTATGGGACACCCCTTCTTTCTGGGGGCCCCATGTCCATGGGCCTGGCACAGAGCCCCTCCTACACAGGTTGAGGGGAAAATAGCCATGTGGATGTCTAGCTAGCTCCCCTGGGGCCGGGTCAGCTCTGCCCTGAAGGTGAAACCCAGGCAGACCACAGGCCACTGCCACCTGGGCTGCTCTGCCAGAGGGAAGGAGCAAGTGTCTTCTGGCTTGGCCTCCATGGACAGACAGAGGCTCACGACATGGACAAAAGCAAGAGAGACAGGTGGAGAGCCCAGGAAAGTGGCAGAGCAGGGTAGCACAGACTAGCAGTCTGGAGGGGGGGCACCACAGAGTAAACATAGGCACTGGATAAGCAAGAGGGGCCATATCTTTTGTCTGGACACACAAAGAAAACCATGTGTGTGTGAATGTGTGTGTGTATGTGTGTGTGTGAATGTGTGTATGTGTGTGAATGTGTGTATGTGTGTGTATGCATGAATGTGTATGTGTGTGAATGTGTGTGAATGTATGTATGTGTATGTATGTGTGTATGTGTGTGTTTGTATGTGTATATGTGTGTATGTGTGTGTACATGTGTTCTTGTGTATATGTGTGTATATATGTGTGTATGTATATATGTGTGTGCATATGTATGGGGTGGTGTCATGAGGCACTCAGTTCTCTTCTTTTGTCTATTTTTATTTTATTTTGGGGGGGGTGTTTATTCAGAGGATGGTCTTATTCACTATGTAGACCAGACTGGCCTCTAGCTCATTATGTAAACCAGGCTAGTCTCCAGCTCACAGATCTGCCTGACTCTGTCTTGGTTGCTGGGATTAAAGGTATATGCCATAGTGGCTGGCCTTTGAGACAGGTTGTGTGTCTCTGAGGTGTTTGAGGCCCAGCACTTAGTCTCATGGTCCATGCTGGTCTTAAATTCACATTATCCCTCACCCAGAAGGGACCATTTCTGCTTATTTGGGTCTTTAAAATCTGCATCAAGCAGGGTGTGGTGGCGCATGCCTTTAATCCCAGCACTTGGGAGGCAGAGGCAGGGAGATTTCTGAGTTCGAGGCCAGCCTGGTCTACAAAGTGAGTTCCAGGACAGCCAGGGCTACAGAGAAACCCTGTCTCGAAAAAAACAAAAAAGAACAAAACAAAACAACAACAACAAAATCTGCATTGAGAGTGTGTGTGCAGGGCTAGGGCTGTTTACGTAGAGGTTAGAGGACAGCTTGTTGCCTGGAGTCCTTCGGAGACCCACCTGCCTCTGCCCC
The DNA here is from genome assembly GCF_000001635.26 of Mus musculus. Lineage (NCBI taxonomy): Eukaryota > Metazoa > Chordata > Mammalia > Rodentia > Muridae > Mus > Mus musculus. The sequence continues at coordinate 417,041 of NT_187005.1, read as the reverse complement.
CTGAACATGCCCAGTTGCTGTTCCTTGCTTTCTCTCATGAAGGTCCTGGGCACTGAGCGCAGGCTCAGGCTTGGTGACAACTGCCTTCACCTGCTGAGCAAAGGCACTGGCCACCAAGGCTCTCATTTCCAAGGCTTGTCAGATTCCTGTAGTGAGGAAAGATGCAAGGGGAGTGGGGAGGGACGATAGGGTGGGTGCCCCCGAGGCTGCCTGAGCTATGGGGGGGCAGGGGCAGACCTCCCTGCCTCTACTCCCAGAAGGATCCAGAAGCCCCGATACAGGCACAGCCCTCCATAGCTGACCCCTTCTCCCTGGCCGAGACAGACTCAGCTCATTTCCTGTCCCCACCCCCATCCCCAAGCAAACAGCTTCCAGACAACCCCCAATAAAGGTGCAGCACTCCATACCAGCTGTTCCCCTGAGTAACAAGGTAAACAGGCCCCAGGGATCTCCCCCCTCACCCCCCTCCCCTCAGGTAGAGGGCACAGCATGCAGGTACTGCCCAACGTGTGGACAGTTCTGGTAAGCTGAGCTTCTTCTGCCTCAGGAGGAGTACCCCATTCCGTCCCAGCGTACAGGGCTGGGAGGCTGAGGAAGGGCAGGGATGGGTCTGGGAGCCAGGCTGTGAGTTGTCCAGGTATGTTGCATGCCCAGAGATGAACACTCTGTTCATGCAAGTTTTACCTGTCACCTATGCTCCAAAGGACCTTGTGAGTCAGGTGGGACTTCCCTGTCACCCTGACCTGAAACAAAGGGGCTACACCCTATGGATGTCCAGTGGCTTCTAAGCGATAGGCCCGGCAGGAAACAGACACAGGCGAATCTATGCTGACTGGCTTACTGTGGCCTGGGCAGAACTCAGAAAGGGTCAGTTTCAGCTGGCCAGAAGACCCGAGCTGGGCCTACAGAGCAAGATGGGGTGAATTTGTAGCTCCTGGTCTGTTGAATGAGAAGGTTAGCAGAGATTGTCTCCTCAGTCGAGGGAGGCATCACAACGGGGACACGCGGGGATGAGACATTGTGGAGGAGTTGGTTGAATGCTGGTTGGATGTAACAGCTTGTTTCCTAGGCTTGTGAGGGCACACACTGAGCAGGAATCCCTGCCTCTGGCTTCCAACAGAAAGTATGGAGCTGTGGAGGAGGCCAGTAACCAGGATAGACCTGGATAGGATGGGGGAGGGGCAGGGAGCCTAGCGTCCCCCCTCAAACCTCTTTCACTTGGTCAGAACCACTGCCTTTCCCCCCTCATCCTTCCCTCCTCTCCTTTCCTCTTCTCTCTCCAGTTTCCCCCTTCACGGGTTCCCGGTGCACATTCAAGCACGCTCCGCCACTACTCTGGGAGCTGATGTCTCCGCTCAGTACTCCAGGCCCTTTGAGCCAGGCCACCCACCACAGTTTAACAAACAGCACAAACTGTCCCAGAAGAAACCTTGAGCTGCGACCAGGAGGCGGGGCTTAGCTCTGGCCTGGGACGTTCCCCTCGCCTGCCCCAGAGCCCCCACAGGCAGCTGAGCAGGTAGAACAGCTCTTCTCAGAGCAAATCCTGGCACCATAGCCCTGGGCCCTTGCTGACATTTAAAGCTCTTGGGCTCCAACCACCCGCTAGAGCTCTCCCACCGTTCATTCTGATCACTCCTGGCCAGCCAGTGACATCACCAGCAGCAGGGGCCCTGGGACAATGCTCTCCCAGCACAAAACAAAAAACCAATGAGACACCCTCCCCTGCCCCGGGCTCTTCCAAATTGGAGGCACCCCTAGCCTCCCACCCAAGGCTGAGATGTCGCAAAGGAACTTCCTAGCTGGGGTTCAGGATGTGGCTGTGACAGAGGTCAGGATGGGGGGGGTCTCTTCTCACGGGCAGCAAGAGGCCCGCCTCCCGGCCCCGCATGAGTGCACATCTCTAAGGGCACTTCCTGTCTTGGAATGGGTCTTGAGTCCCTGCCTCCTCATTCCTCCTGTCCTAGGCTCCCTGGACAGTGAGAGGCCATTGAATCCTGAGCCTGCGGTCAGATGTGGAAGGTGTGTCTGCTAGACCGGGAGTGTGGCCACATAGACCCCAAGAATTCCCTGAGTAAAGGGGCTTCCCGGGGAGGCGGGGCCTCACACACAGGAGACCAAGTGAATATGTAAACTGCAGCTTCTGGAAAGTTCTGAAAGCCAGGCAAAATTGATAGGGTGGCTATAGATTCTCGTTAAGCCCCAGGCTCACCCAGGCTGGGGGTTTGCTGGCAGTAACTGCCATCAGAGGGGAGCCTTTCAGAACCTGTGGATACAAATTCTGGGGACAATTGGAGACCCTCAGCTGTGTCTCTCCACTCACCCACTTCTCTCTCATTTGTTTTAAAAAGACAAAGTCCCGCGTAGCCCAAGCCAGCCACAGGCTACACTGGGGGGAGTAGGTGGTTGGTTGTGAAGTGAGGCTGGGACTCTGAGCACTGAATGGCCGGCAGTGAGGAGGCCTGAGTCTAGTTCTCCTGAAGACTGATGTGAGGGGTGAGGCTACTGGATCCCAGGAAGGCGGGGCCTGAAGAGATGGCGAGGAAGCTGTAACCTTGGGGCTCCCTAGAACCTAGACTGGCCTGGCTCTCTCCAAGGTGCTGACCAGCTGGTGGGTATTGGGGTGCAGGTGGAAAGGACATACCCATTCTTGCAGGGCTCTTCACCAGGTCTAGCCTTGCCCCATATTCTGTCTCTAGCCTATTTAAGGGATGCAGAGGTTGGGAGGGCTTAGGAGTAGCCAGTGGCCAAGGCCACTAGAGACTGGCAGGGGGTGGGGGTTACAGGAGCTGATTCTGTCACCCTTCCATACTTGATGTCCTTTAGTGCTACTTCCACTGGGTCTGAAGCTGGACCCTGGACTCTGGGCCACTGATATTGGGCCTCAAGATTGGGGACAGGAGCTAAGGCATTTTATATGCTACCCCACTATCCCTAGGAAGTTGGGGTCTGGAAGAAGGAACCCAATAGGATACAGAGGACGGGGCTCACAACACACGGCTGCCAGACATTTCATGAGTGCCTCATGGGCAACTTCACTCGCTGAGGATGAAGTGCTGGCTGTAAACAAAGGACACAGGAGACAAAGGTGACCCTGGAGGGAACAGAGTATCAAGAAACAGCTGTACCCAGTCTCCACCATTGGTCCCTCTGTGCTCTCTACTCACTTACCTCCCTGGGGGACAGAAGGGACTGAGAGATTGACTCCAAGCTATGAAGCCCTATCCACTAACTCTCTGATGTGGCTCTGCCCCCTGGCTTGCCCTGCACCAGCTGTTACCAAGCCTTTTGTCTGGAGAGGTAACCAGGGCTGCTGGGGCAAGAGCAAGACAGACCCCACTGAGACTTAATCCAGACATGTGGCTTTACCCCTGAGATCAGCTCGAAGTTTGGAGACCGCAGGCATCACTCGGGAGACTGCAGCCATTGGGCAGTTGAGAGGGACAGGGATGGTGGCCTGTGGCCAACACATGAGGTCCTTGAAGACCTTAGGCTCACTACAGAGTAGTGACTTCAATGTCAGGAGATCTCTGGCTAGGTCCTGGCTCTTCGGTGTGTCTCTGGGTCCTTCTCAGCCACGCCCTGAGCTTCAGCCTTACCCACGTCCTCGGAGACCCCTGGCTGATGGCTTTTTGAGGATGTAGTCAGACTAAGCTGCCAGTCACCGGTGGGTCATCAGAAAGGGAGACAGCAGAAGGGATCTTTGGGGTGGGGCTTAGGGAACCTGGGATGAGGAAGAAAGGCATCTTGGGAAAGAGGACAATAACACAAGGGAGAAAGCTGTGATTATGCCTCCCTGCAAGGAACAAGGCAAGAGATCCCAGCTTTATCAAAACCTGGATATGAGGAGACCATGCTGACTGGTAGTCCTGGTTCAAACCCTACCACTAATCACCGCATAGCTCCTATGCAAGACCGAGGATGAAACCCAGGGCTCTGTGTGTGTGCACACTGAGCGAACACTACCAACTGAGCCACATCCCAGCCCACGGACAAGGCAGGCAGTGGGAGCCATGCGTGCCAGGTTCTTGAGCAGAGGAGTCGGGTAAAAAGTTGATGAGAGGAGACAAACGTGGTAGTGCTTGGAGTGAGCAGCCAGAAGCAGAAGATGAACCTTGGAAGATGAAGGGACCCAGTCATGAGGTGGGCTAGACACCTAAAAGGAGAAAAGTGGCCAGAGCAGGTGCCTTAACAAGATGGCGGTCCAAGGAACAGAGTCTACACACAGCCAGGTTACAGTCTCCTGAGCCTGGCCATCTGCATCTCTGAGATGAGACACTCGAGTTCACGTAGCTCAGGCTGTGGGTAGCTGTCCTAGCTAGAGTTACTACTGCTATGAGGAAACACCATGACCAAAGCAACCTGGAGAGAAGTGTTTATTGGCTTCCACTTCCACCTAGCTGTTCATCAAAAAAGTCAGGACAGGAACTCAAACAGGGCAGGAACCTAGAGGCAGGAGCTGATGTAGAGGCCATGGAAGGGTGGGGCTTACCAGCTTGCTCCTCATGGCTTGCTCAGCCTGCATTCTTACAGAACCCAAGACTACCAGCCCAGGGGTGGCACCACCCACAATCAGCTGGGCCCTCCCCTATTAATCACTAGTTCAGAAAATACTCAACCAGATGTGGTGGTGATGCCTTTAGTCCCAGCACTCAGGAGGCAGAAGCAGACAGATCTCTGAGTTCGAGGTCAACCTGGTCTACGAAGAGAGTTCCAAGACAGTCAGGACTTTATACAGCGAAATCCTTTTTCTTTTCTTTTCTTTTTTTTTTTTTAAACTTTATTTATTTAATGTATGAGTGCTCTGCTGCATATGCATCCGCCCGACTGAAGAGGGCATCATATATCCCCCTATAGATGGTTGCGAGCCACCATGTGGTGGCTGAGAATTGAACTCATGACCACTGGAAGAACAGCCTGTGCTCTTAACTGCTGAGCCATCTCACCAGCCCCGAGAAACCCTGTCTTGAAATACCAAAACAAAAAACCAAAAGGAAACAGAAAACCTCTTCAGGCTACAGGCATTTTCTCACTTGAAGATTCCTCCTCTCAGTGACTTCAGCTTGTGTCAGCTCGACATGACCATCTGGCACAGTGTATGTGTGGGCATCCTGGCATGACAGAGTCTGCACTCTCTGTGACACCCTCTTCTCCTGCCCTAGTCCAGCTGCTGCTGTGAGAGACCAGAGGTGCAGCCAGCCCCCCATCCCCAGTCCAGCCACCAGGTCCCAGGGAGCAGCCTTTGTGTCTGCTGCATAGTTATTCAGTCAAGGGAGCTCTGGGCACTGGGAAGCAGAGCAAGGGGGAGCTGGGAAGGGGGACAGGTGTTTCTGCAGGGGAAGGGTCCAGAAGACTTCTTTACGTTTTGACTGCCCCATTGGTAAAATAGGGGTAAGAAGAAAGTTTGGGATGCCTTCCCTAGGGAGCGCATGGATACCAGGGCTGTGAAGCCTACTCAGCAAATGCGGTAGGGATGAAGTATTACATAGTACCTGGGCCAGCACTGGCCCAGATGGCCCCTCTTGCAACATTGCCTGGACCCCAGCACCCGTCTCCCCTCCCACCTGTGACTAAGGCCAGGCAAACATAAGGCCACAGAGAATCAAGTCCTCCTGCCTCTTGGAAAAGCTAGAGGCTGGGCATGGGGCCCAGGGAGCTGGCAGAGACTGTCCTAACGTGGCAGGCATGGGGCCATTGGGGATGTGGACGGGGCAGGAGGCCATTGTGAGGTGGAGGAGGAGGGATGGAAACTGGGGGAAGACTCTCCTTGGGTGGGGCCACCACCTGGGGTATAGGGTGTGGGCATAGGCCAGGGTGGGGACAGAACAGGCTATGGAAGCTGCCTTGGTAAATACCAAGGTCCCGTGGAGTGTGCGTGCGCGTGCACACACACACACACACACACACACATATTTGCACAAAAGGACTTGAATCAATCCAGACCCAACCCCGACCCCTGTCCACCCCACCCACCCAAACCTATTCTTCCTTGTCGCTTAGAGTTCTTTGAAAGGAAAGGCTGGACCTAGAGGCAACACATTTGGCTTTCTCTCTCCTGTGGGGCCTGCTGGGCAGCGCTGAAGGGTGGGAAAAACTGGGCACTAAGCAAGAGGAGGTGGGTGCTGAGCAAGTGTGTGTGTGTGTGTGTGTGTGTGTGTGTGTGTGTGTGTGTATGTGTGTGCGTGCGCGCACTGATCAAGGAGGGGGTGGGGACTGAGCAAGCAGTGGGTGGGGACAGCCAAAATTCACCTCAACTCTATCAAGTCTTGCTAGTCCAAGAGAACAGGAAGCTGTTTCCTGGATTGTAGGGCATTTTCCAACAGGTTAGCTGTGGCCCTTGAAAAGACACAAGGGTTTTTCCAGACTGGGCCTTTTTCCTTTGCCACACCCACCCAGGTGCCAAAAGCCAGCTACACGGTGGGTCCTACAGGGTAACTGGAGATGGGAAATGCAAGAGGCAGGAGGACCAGATCGTTCAGGCCAGCCAGTGCTACCCACATAAGACTTATAAAGGAAATGTGTGCCTCCCACCTGCCCACACGTCCACCTCATTGTCTTTTCCAGTCAGGGCCACATTCACTGCCCAGTGACCCGGAAGCCCCCTGGCCTCTCTCCAACCCATTGCCTGCTGAGTCCCGAGTCCTATAACCAGCTTAGTGGTCCCCCACAGAGCCGGGACAGCCATCAGACCTATTTTCCTTCTCTGATTTCTGCAGAAGCAGCCCCAAGCCTCCACCGCAGCATGGGCAGTGCCAGCCCAGGCCTGAGCAACGTGTCCCCCGGTTGCCTGCTACTGTTCCCAGATGTGGCACCACGAACAGGGACGGAGAAGGCAGCATCAGGAGCAATGGGCCCTGAGAAGCAGGAATGGAGTCCTAGTCCACCCGCCACCCCTGAGCAGGGCCTGTCTGCTTTCTACCTCTCTTACTTTAACATGTATCCCGACGATAGCAGCTGGGTCGCCAAAGTCCCCGAGGCCCGTGCCGGGGAGGACCACCCGGAGGAGCCCGAGCAGTGTCCCGTCATTGACAGCCAGGCCTCTGGGAGCACGTTGGATGAGCACTCGCTAGAGCAGGTGCAATCGATGGTTGTGGGCGAGGTCCTGAAAGATATTGAGACGGCCTGCAAGCTTCTGAACATCACAGCAGGTGAGACCGTCCCTGCCGCCTCCGCCCCGGGGGCCTCTGCCCGCCCAGGGATACAGGCAGGGTGGAGATCTGCTAGATGGACTCTGATCGCCTTGGATAGCCCAGGACACACAACAGCTGGAGTCAGAGGCCATGCCTAACCACGCCTGCCCCGGGGCCCTCTCTTAGTGGATAAAGGGCACTCAGTGTCTGCTCCCATCTGGCTCCCCACCTTCTCTGGGACTCAGCTCCCCTCTTCTGTCACTCACTCTATCCTAACCACGTGGTCTCCCTGCTTTTCCCATAGCGCCTGCTAGTCCTGCAATCTAGGATGCTTTCCCACACATAGATACCTATTTCGCCTTTCCCTGGCATTCTCTGGTCTGAGTTGGCAACCTGTCTGTGAGACCTCTGATCAGCTGCTGAGATTGGCTCCCACGGCTCACCTCTCGCCTCCCCCTTTTTCTTGTTCTTGTGGTATGATTGCTATCTGGAGGTCTGGGACTTGGTTTCTTCCTACCTCACTTCCTACCTAGATGGCACTGGACATAATAGATGCTCAATAAATGGCCACTGACTGACTTCACCTGCTTGGCGCCCTCCCTGCACAGGGACTGGGAGAGAAAGCAATGAACAGGACACAGGCTCTGTGTGTGGAGCTGGGACAACTGGATCATAAAGAAGCAGCTGAATGTGGCCCTCTGATGTGGTCAACTGATGAGGAAGGGACACCAAGGAATAGATGTGTGTGTGTGTGTGTATCCATGTACATTCGTGCCTGATCTGGGGGGGGGGTGTATCATGGGGTCAGAGGTGCAGGTGAAATTACTGTGGGCCAGGAAGTCCTGGCCTCCATCCTATAGTTCCCTGTGAGGAAGCCCCCCCACCCAGTCTGCTAGATGTTCCCAGGTGGTGTCCCCATTCAAGGCAGCTCCTACCCACATCTCTCCTCTACTTTCCCACACTCCAGAAGGCTCTCCCATGAGGAAGAGGCGCTTCCTCCAGCTCCAGGGTGAGGCGGGTGTGCTCTCTGAACAATGGGGACAGAAACAAATTGAATTGACCTCGGGAAGAAAGAAAATGGCCTCGAGATGTGGGAGCAGTGTAGCTTGCAGGTCACTAAGCTGGGACACTGGCTGGAACCAGACTTCACCTGGCGGCCACACTGCCACTGTGACCCAGGCTGGTTCTAGCCTTGTGCCCTGCTAGGCTCCCCTGAGAGCTTTTTCCCAGGGGCCCACATCACTGGTGACTTCCTCCTCCAGCTTTAGCTGACCCAATAACCGCTGGGGCAGCTGCTAAGAATCTAGCTATTTCCTAAGCACTGGGCAAGGATTGGACCCCCTCCTGTGTGCTCCGGTCTCTTCCTCTCTAAAATTCCAGGGCAGAGCGGTTCCTGGGTGGGTTTTCTCCTCGAGAAGTCTGTGGAAAGCAAAAGTGTCCAGCAAAAAAAGCATTTATGTTTCTGGCTGAGTGTAACTGTTCTCCTTAGAGCTGGGATCTCCGGAAAGGCCCATTAGGGGGCAGGAGAGACATGGAGATGTGATGGGTTACCAAGGCAACAAGCTTGGTTTAGGGTCTTTCCCTCTCACTTCCTTTTTGGTGGAGTGTGCCTTCATGGGCTTCTCAAGGCTTTAGACATTCCCACCCTGAGGAGTGCATGGCCCCAGGCAACAAAACCTCATGGGTGTCCCATCCCACAGACGGCCACCTTTGGGGCAGTGCCCACCAGCAGCCTTGAACTAGTGTGTATCTCTTGTCCAGACCCTGGGGACTGGAGCCCTGGTAACGTGCAGAAGTGGCTTTTATGGACAGAACACCAGTACCGGCTGCCTCCAGCAGGCAAGGCCTTCCAGGAGCTGGGCGGTAAGGAGCTGTGCGCCATGTCCGAGGAACAGTTCCGTCAGCGTGCACCCTTGGGTGGGGATGTACTGCATGCCCACCTGGACATCTGGAAGTCAGGTGAGACACGGTAAACTGGGCTAGCCTTGAATTTGCATCAGTCAGTCTGCCTCTCCCCTCCCCCCATGTGGAGCAGCATGGGAGGAGAGAAGGGACTCTCCCAGATTGTCCTGCCTTCTGACCCTGAGTCCTGGCCCCCCTGTGCTTCACACGACAGCACTGTTGCTGTCTTTGGCTGTTGATGCTGGTGATGGCTTGGGGTTTTTCTTTTGTTTTGCTTGTTTTTTTCCTCTTTGGAATTTTGGAGGATTCTGTGCTTGCTCATTGGGTCGAGGCCCTTTCCCTTAGAGGTCTGAGATGAATGGGAGACAGATGCACTCAGGTGACTCTCTGAGTGGTCAGTCTCCCGTGCCAGTGGTTATGACGTGAGCAGAAGGACTCTGTCCCTGGCTGATGGCCTAGGGGTGGGCGGAAGCAGTGGGCAGTTGGAGACCTGATGAGACTGCCAGGCCACAGATTCAAGGCTCCCTTGCCCATTTCACAGTGAGGAGCGGTCTGCCCCACAGCTGTGGGTGGGGACCTCTGCTGGGTCGCCAACCTCCCCATTTTGTTCCACAGCGGCCTGGATGAAGGAGAGGACCTCGCCTGGGACCCTTCACTACTGCGGTGAGTAGGGCCAGCGCAGGAAGGCCTGGAGGGGCTGAGGGAGGCTACCCTGAGAAGTGCGTAGTCGCAGGTGCCATACATCCTGCCCGCTCTGGCTTCCAGCCTCCACCAGCGAGGAGGGCTGGACGGATGGTGAGGTGGACTCGTCGTGCTCCGGGCAGCCCATTCACCTGTGGCAGTTCCTGAAAGAACTGCTGCTCAAGCCCCACAGCTATGGCCGCTTCATCCGCTGGCTCAACAAGGAGAAAGGTAGAATCGGCTGGGGCTCCGTTCTCCAGGGCGGGGAGGGGTTGGCAGGAGACTTGACCTTTGTTAGGAGGGATTAGAGAGAGAGAGAAGGTAGGGCCTCGGGGCCGTAGGGGCGGGGCTCTGAGTGCCGAGAGGGGAGGGGCTACTCGGAGGCGTGGTTTCCATGTGAAACGCAACGAAGGAGGGTTTCTGTAGGGCAGAAATCCAGCTAGGAGCATGAGCAGTGCTGGAGTAGGGGGCATGGGTGGACCTACAACTGAGGCTGGGTAGGAAAGTGGCGCCACCCGGAAGGGGGCACAGGGTAGGGGTGTGGCCTAGATCGACTTCACCTTCACCCTGTGCCAACTGTGCCACTCAAGAGATCCACACTCCTTCAGCACCAAGGTTTTTGAGGTTTAGGATACTGTTTGTGTCCTCCTCAGCCTCTGCGCCAGACTCTGCCCTGGTAGTGAGACTCCATCGGCCCCACACAGTACTGGAACATAGCACTGATTTAAGGTTATTAGCTGAGAGTGGGAAAACACTCCGCTTCAAGCAGGGCATAGTGGCTTTAAGGTCAGCGCTGGGGAGGCAGAGGCTGGCGGTGAATTTTATGCCACTCACCCCAGTCTACACAAAGAGACCTTGTCAAAAACAAACAAACAAACAAAAAACAGGACTGGAGAGATGTCTCGGTTGTTAGGGTATTTTTGGTCTTGCAGAGGACCAAGATTCAGTTCCCAGCACCACGTGGCTGCTAGGACTTCCTCTGACTCCAGCAGCAGAGATCTTTTGACCTGGCAAGCACCAGGCAAACACTTACAGACATGCAAACAAAACACTCATACCCATGAGATAATAAAATACATCTTTAAAAACCCCTGAAAACATCGTGTCTTGAGGGCCAGTGAGACAGCTCTATGAGGACAGACAGGCAGGCATGAAGAACTGACGTTGATTCCTGGAGGATGGAAAGGAAACGAGTCTTGCAAATTGCCCTCCGCTCTCCACATGCATGCACACCCAGGACCTATCTGCTGACATGCATTCACATAACCACGAATAAAGTAAAAGAGAATAAAAAATTAACAAGAGCTCCAACCTAAAGAATCCCATGTCCATCAGAAGTACAAATATGTGAGCCCTAATTATAAGATTAAACATTCTAGGTCTGGAGTCAAAAATGTTTAAAAACAACTGGATTTCACTTTAATGATGTAGGTTGCCTGACCTTAATCCCAATTTCTCAAACGATCCCCAATACAAACTCTTCAGAATACCATTGTAGATGTCTGGCCCAGAAAAGCTTGTCAAATATTCCCAAATCCTAAAACTCCAAACTCTGACACAGTTCTGATCCAAAATTTCAGATTAGAGATGCACAACCTGCCTTTGATATAAGACTGTACACAAGTTATAATTTCAACCAGTAAGAAAAGTAAAAATTAGCTGGGTGTGGTGGCTCACGCCTTTAATCCCACCACTTGGGAGGCAGAGGCAGGCGAATTTCTGAGTTCGAGACCAGCCTGGTTTACAGAGTGAGTTCCAGGACCGCAAGGGCTATACAGAGAAACCCTGTCCAGGAAAAAAAAAAAAAAGGAAAAATTAAATCAAATATATTTGCTAACATCAGGTGTCATGATGGCACATGCCTTTAATCCCAGCACTCCAGAACAGTCAAGGTTATGTCGAGAGACTGTGTCTTGAAAGAAAAAAGAAAGAAAGAAAGAAAGAAAGAGAGAGAGAGAAAGAAAAAAAGAAAGAAAGAAAGAGAAAAAGAAAAAGAGAGAAAGAGAGAGGGGGGAGAGAGAAAGATGAGAAAGATGAAAGAGAGAGAAAGACAGAGAGAGAGAGGAAGAAAGACGAGAGAGAAAGACAAAGAGAGAAAAAGAGAGGAAGAAAGAGAGAGAAACAGAGAGAGGGGGAGAGAGAAAGATGAGAGAGAAAGAAAGAGAGAGAAAGACGAGAGAGAGAGAGAGAAAGAAGAGAGAGAGAGAGAGAGAGAGAGAGAGAGAGAGAGAGAGGTTTGTTAAGTCCCTTGCCTGCTCCAGCATCTGTCACTTTGCTTTCCCCCAAACCAATCTGTTGATCTCCTCTCTCTTCTTCTCCTCCCACCCTCCCTCCTTCCTTCCCCCCTCCCCAGGCATCTTCAAAATTGAGGACTCAGCACAGGTGGCCCGACTGTGGGGTGTGCGCAAGAACCGGCCAGCCATGAACTATGATAAACTAAGCCGCTCCATCCGCCAGTATTACAAGAAGGGCATCATTCGTAAACCCGACATCTCTCAGCGCCTTGTCTACCAATTTGTGCATCCAGTCTGAGAGCCACAGAGACCAGAGGCCTACAACCTGCCCCAGGCAGCCACTCTCTGGTTGGCCTGGTCCTCTCTGCTCACTCTGAATTCAGGGGCTGCTGGTATCCCAGAACCCAAGGTCCCAGATAGACAGCCACTGATCTAGGGATACACATGAGCTCTCTGGGTCATACACAGGCCCCAGGAAGATCGAGGGAGCTAGGATTGTTCACAAACGGAACCGGGCTTGGACTGTGGAATTCCTGGGGGAACCACCTACAGCACACAGGGACTGGACCAAGTCAGCTCACCGGACAGTGATGTCACTGGTCTCTGCTCCTGCCACAATCCTGTACCATATCTGGCATGGTGCTAAGAGATGTCTGTACCCTGCGTTGGGAAGCCAGGGGTGCCCTGGGGATGGATAATAAAGACGTAAGATAACTGTTAGGTCCTCCAGTGTCTGGCTATGCATGGCACAGACTGGAGGCCAGCAGCAGTCAAGGGTGGCTGGGGTTCCAAGTGCTTAGGGTGGTGACCACAGGGAAGCCTACCCAGGCAAGTGACATGGAGCCAAGCCTGAGAGGAAACAGGAGCTGTCTGGTAGATGTCATGGAAGAGGCAGAGGGTTCTCCAGGACAAAGTGGATAGTCTAGATAGATGCTTCATCCTCCTCACCAGCCATGGCTGACATAGGAGGTGGGCCAGGCTGAAGAGCGAGCGTCCATACACAGACCCAAAGTAAGGAAGGCAGCCTCTCTGTCTGCTCTGCGAGAGGACAGCACTTGCTGGCATGTGTGCCCAGGTGTGCCCAGGTATGCCAGGGGTCTGGCTCTCCTGCAAGAGGATTTGCTTAGCTATCTAAGAAAGCTGAACCACATAGTGGATTGTGGGAGATAGTCGGTGATTCATAGCCTTTGGGACAGTGGCGTTGTAAGGCTCTAAGGATTTACAGCTTCTGCCTCCCTCTCCCCAACCCCCAAGACTTCACAAGGTCTATTCATAGACTTGTGAGTCCCTCACCTGGGCAAGAAAGCCGCTGGAGTGTGAGGAGCAGAACGAGCCTGGGTGTGGAGCTCCCAGACAGCTTGCCCATTCTCCAGCCCAACACAGCTGCGCCACACTTCCCGGGTTTATTTACCCTAATCAAGCATCCTGAGGACGTGCTATGGCCAGCCCTCTGCCCTTTGTCGTTGCCCTCAACAAAATCATGAAGTCCAGGCCACCTCCCTGTTCAGCATGTGTTACCTCAGAGGTCCAGAATGGCTGAGCACTTAGCTCACAGTCAAACCCCTATGGATGGCAAGACCAGGAACTCACCCATCCTGCCCCAGGGACAGGATTCGCCCTACCTTTCCTTCCCAAATGGTTCAGCATCTCTTGCCCCACAGCTCATACGTTCTGAGGCCAGACTTCTCTGAGAAAGGACAGGGAGCCAGCACCATCTAGAACACCCCGGGGGGTGTGTGTGTGTTATTGCTTTTGTTGTTTTGTTTTGTTTTGTTTTTGTTTTATTTGAGATAGGGTTTCTCTGTGTAGCACTGACTGTTCTAGAACTCACTCAGTAGACAGAGCTGGCCTGGAACTCAGAGATCTGCCTGCCTCTGCCCCCAGAGTGCTGCCACACCTGTCTGGACCAGAAAGGGTTAAAGGCACCCTGCACTCCTACCTTCTGCCCCCAGCACTTTTTATTGTTTCCTGAAGAATGTTTACTCCTGACAACTAGCAAACAGTGCCTTGGCATCTGTCATCTGGGATTGGACTGGGATGGGGTGGGGGCTCTACCCAGGCCGCTGTCTTGCTAGGCCCCAGCTGTCTCCTATACCCAGGCAAGAGGCAGTCTGGGACCCTGGCCAGAGGCAGGCTCAGCTCTGTTAAACTGGTTTTGTTTCCAGCCAGCCCATCCTGTCCCTTGGGAATCCCTTAAGTCACCCACTTGGATGTCCCAGCTGTGCCTGGGCCAGGCTCAGAGTTCAGGCAGGGCTGGGGAATTCTCACAAGGGAAAGGGGATTGCATTCTTAGGTTGGGGAGAAAAAACAGCTCCACAGAGGGGAGGTGTGGGGGACCAGAAGGGCAGCTTCCACCGAGGAACATTCCAAAGGCTACATCCACCCAGTGACAGCTTTCAAGCTGGCATCAAACCATGCTTTCTCCTCTCTGTTGACATATCCCTACCAAAACCTCTCCTGGCATAGACATTTCCTGACTCCTTTTTGGAAGTTTCATTTCAGGGCTCCCCCAAACAAACTGGAACAGCCTATGTGACTAAGAGGCCACCACCTTTGGACTCTAAGATCCTGGGCTGGGCAAGGAGACCTAAATCTGTAATGCTAATATTTGGGAACTGGAGGCAGGAGATCACCCTCAGCTACACAGCCATTTCGAGGTCAGCTACACAAGACTTTTGTTTTTTATTATTACTTTATTTTAGATTTACTTTGGGTATGCGTATATGCCTGTATACCACATGTACGATCCGCCCACAGAGGTCAGAAGAGAGTGTTGGATTCCCTGGAACTGGAGTCACAGAAGGTTGTAAGCAGACATGATGTGGGTGTTGAGGATTGAACCTGAGTCCTCTGCTAGAGCAGCTGGTACCCTTAATTGCTGAGCTGTCTCTACAGCCCAAGACTCTAATTTGAGCAAAGCAAAGACAAGAAAAAGAAAGGAACGAAAGAGAGAGATGGAGGAAGGAAAGGAAGGAAGGGGGAGGGAAGAGAGGAGGAGGGAGAAGGAAGGGAGGATGGTTCATATCAGGAAGCACAAGGTTGCCCTCTGACCTCCTGTGCGGGTTTGTGTGGAGGCACATGTGCGCATGCTCAAACCTGCTCTTGGCCCTCAAACCCTCACACACATTATATAGAAATGTAAATAAATTGTTTTTCAAGATGAAGGGAGATAATGAAATAAATAAGAGAGACCAGTCCTGTCTGGATAAGAGTGGGCTTCAGACATGGATAGGCTTAAGGTTATCAAGGCAGATGGACGGCTATCCCAGCTTCCCCTCTCACCGTTTGCACCTAGGGTACGGGAAAGTGATGGCGGAGGGGCTGTGTGTGTGTGTGCGCGCGCGCGCGCGCGCGCGCGGTCCCATGAGACCGCCAGGGTCAGAGGAACCTTCGAGACACCCCACAGACACTGGGAGGGGGCCTCGGGTCTCAGAAAAGACCTAGCTGAGGTGTAAGTGGGCATCAGAGTTCCAGACCTGGGCCCGACAGGGCGTGGAGAGCTGAGCTCTAGCTTGCCAGCACAGATACTCCCAGGGGGCCTTCGAGGACACATGTTCACAGCGGGGGTAAACTCCAGGAGAGCCGTGAAGATCCAGTGTTCTCCTCAGGAGGCCTGAGCAATGGCTTTTTAGAATTCTGCTTTAAAACTCAGAACTATCTAAAGATCAAGTTCACCCTTGGACTGAGTTTGGCTATTTATTTATTGGCTGGTTGCTGTGCCGGGTATGGAAACACAACTTCCTCACCCATCAGACAAGAGTGCTACCAATGGACCAAACATCCAGTCTTAGAACCAGGAGTCTGGGGTTTTAAACGTCTGACTCTCCTGGTCAATGCTATGAGAGTCGCATATTGTATCTGAGGCCAGAACCTCAGTGGCGTCCCTCAGGTAGGACCTGTGCCCTCAACTGCCCAGCTTGGACAGCACTCAGCCTTGTCCGGCGCCCACTCCAGGACAGACATCTTCATTCTGAAGACACTTCCAAGGGCTGGCCCCACACCCTCCCCCCCCCCCACCAACTGAGAATGACTCGGGTGACAAGTCCAGCCAGGGTGACAGAATTCTGGTTTTATCGACAGCCATACGGTCACAACTGATAGATATAGATATAATATATATATTTGTATTTATATACCTTTAAATTACACAATCATGTATAAAACAGGTGCATTGCTGAGACCACGGCACGTCTCGGAGTTTCACAAGTGTCGGAACTAATGATGTCTGAAAGCCTAGGGCGGCAGACGCAGTGGCGGCGGTGGTGGGGGTGACCTGAGCTCCTCCTGGAACCAGGTCGCTGGATGGCGGTTAACTGGGGACAAAACACATCACTGACCGAGCCCTGCAGGGTCCCGTGCAGCATCAAGAGGCCCCTGGGGAGCACTGGGGAGTACAGGTAGGGGTCTGGAAATGGCGGGAAGGGGTGTGGTCCAGCCCAAGGTTTGAGGTGCCCTAACACCAGGAATCACAGGTGGGGCTCTGCTCCGGGCTCCAGGGACTTCGGGGGGTGGGGGGAGGACCCTCCTGCACTGGGGGTGCTGAATAACTTGAGGACCAAGTCTGGTCCCAGATGGGGGGGGTCATTGAAGGTGGTTGTTCAAAAGGGATGGATTTTCCAGTTCCTGCCCCAGAGTGGGCAGCTAGTATACTATGTGGGGTGGGCCTGGGGTCTGGTCAGGGCCACAGCCCCTCCCCAGGTGCTGGGAAGCCGCTGGCACAGAGAGGGGGAAGCCCAGGCCCCAAGGTGCGGACATGGCGGCTTCTTGCCTTTCTGAGATGAGGGTGAAGGTAAGAGCTGGGGGATGTCTACCATCTGGGGAGGCAGGGGGGGCTGTGGAGAAGGGGAGGTTTGAATCCTGCTTCCGGTTCTGAGGGCTCCAGGGCCCAACCTGGGCTGCAGCTGAAGCCCCAAGGGCAAACAGTGACAGGGAAGTGGGTGCTTACAGCCCTGTCTCTTGAGTGCTAAGTTCCTGCTCCTGGCCCTGAGGGAGGACTGACCCAACAGAAGGCCCTGCTGCAGCCTAGTCAAGAGAAGGGGGGTGGGGGGGGGCGGTGGTCAGGACCCCAAAGCTTGGGTCCATGACCTGAGTGTCAGGAGAAGCAGCAGAGAGCTAAAGGGTCCCGGAGAACATGGATGGTGGTCCTGTTCTTTCCCTGGAGGCCCAAAAGGTCACCTGATTCACAAGGCAGAGGGTGTCCGTAGGCCAGAGGCCTAGCGGACACCAGCTGTGAATATGAGACTTTCTCAAATCTGTGTTCCCAAAGGTCCAAAGAAACAGCCTCTGACCACTTTCCACTGTAAGAGGTCTTGGTTGACCTGTTTCGTTTCCCACCCCATCCTCCCAAGGGAGAGCCTGCCACCTGCTTCCCAACCACAAGGGCCCTGTGTCCCCTCCCACACCCAGAATCCTTTAATGAAGACTCAAGACTCTCGGGCTTAGAGAAATGGGAGTGTGTGTGTGGGGGTGGGGGTGCTGCCAGCATTCAGAGGGGATGTTGGGGACTAAAAGGTCAAGGAAGAAAGCTACAGTGACCATCCAGAGTTCCTTCCTCACACCAGCCTGAGCTGCTGGCTTCCCCTTACAGTGCCAAGGTGGAGGTTCCCCAAGCCCCTGAATCTCCTAGGTTCCTGAGCCCCTGAATCTCCTAGGTTGGCCAGGTGAGAGCCTTGTAGACCGTCTTCACAAAGGCTGATGCTGACACAGTGATTGGGGATGGGAGGGGCTGTGGCGTTTCTGAATGACCATGAAGGGAGGGGGATGGGTGGCCAATGCCTCCTCCCCAGAGTGAGAGGAGGTTGCTACTGTTGCTGGCTTTGCCCTGGACTTTCCAAGGAAGAGGCTTTGCCCATTGCCAAGGACTAAAGAGACAGGTAGGGTCTCTGCAAATGCTCATTGGCTCTGAGGAGGAGCCCTCTGCCCACAGGCCCAGCTAGGGTTTTCATCCCTCAAAATGGGCTTGGCATTGGGAGTGTTGGCACAGCCTGGTCAGATGGTCTGTTCTCCTTCTTCCTCTCCTGTATGCCAGGGAGGCCATGACTCCCTCCCACTCACCTGCCTTCATGTCTGGGGGAGTGAAGAGACACTCCCCTCCCCTCCGCAGCCTTCTCCCCCAGCCTCACTAGGACAGGGCTGGGAAGAGAAAAGCACCCCCAGGGCAGAGTGGAAGACTAAAGATTGGGGGCCCTTTAAGAGAAGGGGGCGTTGAAGGGGGACAGGAGAGGGGACAGGAGAGTTTAGGAAGCCAGGCTCAGGTGACATGGGCAGCTGCTGGCAGCTGTGGTGGGATAGGAGAGCGAGACAGGGTAGAAGGATCCAGAAGATCTCCCTCAAGACTCAGGAGACTCTTTGGTGGACTCTATAGACCAGATGTGACATTGGGTTAAGTCCCAAGATCCTTGCCCACGCTGTGGGGGAGGCCATCACCCTAAGCCCCCTCCCCCCCGGCCTCCAGGTAGGCTGCAAACGCTGTCTCTTCGTATTTCTTCTTTTTTTTTTTTTTTGTTCTGTTTTGACTTTTAAAAAAATAAAAGCTTGATCGGAAAATATGTCTGGAACTCTATGGCAAGGGGGAGGGGAAGGGTGGAAGGCGGTGGACAAGGACTGAGAGGAGTCGGGTGGGCAAGGTAGCTATATAGCCTCAACGTAGTTGGCAGGATAGAGGCCCAGCTGTCCGCTGTCCAGCCGCCCGCGGCACCAACCCTGTTCGTCTTCCTCTCCGAGCTTGGTGAGCTCATCTCCTGGAGAGGGAGACACAGGGAGACCTTGTTAATGCATTTCTCTGCCTCAGCACTCCCATATACCTGGACTCCAGCTCTGGGCTGCAGCCCCACCCAACATCCAAATGCTAACCACAGGCCTTCAGTCACACGGTTTTGGCTCTCGGTTTTGGCTCTCGGGTGCTCAGGCCTCTGCCCTGGCCCCTTCCCCACCAATCCTTGAAAAGCCTCCAGCTCAGGCCACGCCTCCCCGCCCCGCCCCCAGGCCCCGCTCTCTTCCTACACCCAATCCAAGCCCAGTCTCCTCCCCCTAGTCCTCCAGCCCCGCCCCACCCTCAGCCAAGCCCCAGCCCCAGCCCCAGCTCCCTACCCCCCCTACCGGCCTTGAAGCTGAGCTCATCCTGCTCCTGACCGTCGTAGTCATAGAGTGCCCGTACACGAACTCCCTTGGCATCATCCTCGAAGGGGTTGGCGCCACCATTGGCCTCATTGCCCCCGAAGGGGTTTCCGCTCTCATCGTCTGACCACTCGGTGGCATATGTTTGGCCTCGGTCATAGCTGCTAACACTTCGGTGCAAATGGAGACCTCTATCAGCGGACTTGAACCCATCTCCATCTGTATAAACATCCTCTCCTAACCAGAGCTCCCTGGCGGGCTCCCAGCCAGTGAGCCTCAGATAGCTTGAACAGTTTGCATTAGTGTTTCAGCTAGTGAGAAGGAAGACCCAAGGACTGTCTGAGCCTGTGAGAGAGACCCTACCCCTAACTGGGTACCAGCTTGGACAAGACAGCTTTCCCTGGTTTTGAAGTGTGACATGTTGCCTAGTCTCTCTGGACTTAAGCTTCTCTATCCTTAAAAGGCACACATTTATTCCTTTTCAGACTGGCTGGAGGCCTGAATCCATTAATGTAAGGAGGGTGCTCAGAATACCTTGTGACTCACAGCAGGTGTCTTGAAGGGTTGCCCACCTGTTTTGCAGAGGACTCATAGTAGCTAAGGTCTGGGGTCATTTCTTGTCTTCTTGGATAAAATGTATCTGGCCCAGCCAGTGGGTCTCTCTCTCTCTCTCCTACCCAGGAGCTCCATGGGAGGTACTCACCTGCCACGGTCCCCAGCCTGGGATGTGGATTCTACAGCCCCAGTGGCATTGCTCAGGGTGGCCCCCTCTGCCTTCTTAGGCTGTTTCTCCTTCTTGGCAGTGGTGTGCGGGAGGTCTGGGTTCCACTCCTGGAACGGGGTGGGGGGGGGGGAGTCAGGCTGAGGGGTCTGAACTTACAGTCCCCTCCCAACCTGCCCAGGATCCCACTTTACCGCCCTGTGTGCATCCTCACCTCGAACTGCGGCCAGTTCATGGGCATCCCGGGGCCACTGGTGCTGCGGAACCACCTGAGGTCCTCCTGGGCATCGGCCCCCCGGATGGCCTGCTCCAGTTCTCGGTAGACATGCATGTAGCTGTGTAGGGGGGGCATGGGGTAGGCTTTCTCCTCAGCGCACTCAGAGACCAAGATGCTCAGCATAGCCCCAGCCAGGAAGGCTCCTCCCCGCCCCCTTATTTTTAAAATTGTATTTATTTTATGTGTATGGTGTTTTGTCTGCATGCATATATGTGCACCACGTGTGTCCTTGGTATTCTTGGAGGCCAGGAGAGGGCACTGGATCCCCGGGAACTGGATCTAGGAGTGAGTGTTCTTGAGCCGCCCTGCAGGTGCTGGGAATCACAGCGTGTAACCCCTGAGTGATCTCTCCAGATCTTTCACTTTTTTTTCCCTGCAACCTTTGTTTTCTTTTGATACGGAATCTCTCTATGTAGCCGAGGCTGGCTTTGAACAAGAGCTGGAGTTAAAGGCATTCAGCAGGAATTTGTTTTTTTTTTTTTTTTTAAGACTTATTTTTATTCTTCTGTATGTGTGTTTGTGGCCGTGGAAGTCACAGGTGAGCCATCTAATGTGGGTGCTGGGAATCTAACTCTGGCCCTCTGTAAAAGCAGCGAGCGCTCTCCACCGCAAGATTTATGTATTCTTTAGTTTTATTTTATATGTGTGTGCCTCAGAGGCGAGGCCACAGGAGGAAGACAGACCCTCACAGGCAGCTGTGAGCTGCCTGATATGGGTGCTGGGAGCGGAGCTCAGATCTTCCCTCCAGCCTGAACAGAATGCTTTCCGGGGAGCAGCTCTGGGCACATAAGCCTGTGTTTCCGAGGGAGCTGCTAGGCATCACCCGTGCAGAAGCTGCATTTGCAGGCTCTTACCAGTGTTCCCCGTGAGTCGTCCCCCCCGCGCCCCCCCCCCCCCCCCCCCCCCGGTCACCAGGCCTGAGGTGCTGTTTTCAGGTTACTCAGCGGGCCGTGCCCGGTACCTGCTGTTCTCCGCTAGGTTGAGATGCCGTTTGATATCCAGCAGGACTTCCTTCAGGAAGACCAGCCGCTTCTCCTCAAACTGCTGGCACTGCTCAAACACCTGCTCCATGCCCTCCATGTACTGTGGTGTGGTCTTGCCCACATCTTCCAGCACCTTCTCATACTTCTCCTGAGTCTGCAGGTACCAGGATGGAGGATGGGGCGGGGCCTTATCAGGCCTACAGCTCTAGCCACCACCCTCAGGACCGCCCCGCTGACCGCCCCGCCACCACGCCCACCGCCACCACCACCACAGGCACCACCACAGGTACCTTTTGCACATCCTGTCTGCATTTGTCCACTTTGTCCACAAGTTTCTTCTGCTGTTCAGGGGTGACCGACTGCTCTGTCTTACTGTTCATCTCCCGGGTCATGGCCAGCCTTTCCTCCTTACAAGCCAAGTGATAGGCCTTCTTGGCCGCCTCTAGCTGTGGAGAGATGGCCAGGGTGGGCATACAGGTGGTCACCCGTCAGCAACACGTGCCTGTTCACTCCACATCCTTCCACTGTGGAGCTGCCAAGATGGCTCGGTGGTTAAGAGCACTGACTGCTCTTCCAAAGGTCCTGAGTTCAAATCCCAGCAACCACATGGTGGTTCACAACCATGAGATCTGATGCCCTCTTCTGGTGGGTCTGAAGACAGCTACAGTGTACTTATGTATAAAAATAAGTAAATCTTAAAAAAACAAAAAAAGAGGCAGGGGCTCCGAGGTTCCAGTCCCTGGGCTCATTTGGGGGGGGGGGGGTGCTGCCCCTCATGGTACTGCAGACATGCCAGTCACAGGGATCTGTGGAGGCAGCTGTCCCCGTGCTGGACAAAGCACATCGGGTACCACAGTACCAGAGTCCGTGTGCGGACAGTTCTTTCTGCAAGATGCTGGCATTCCCTTGTGGGTAGCCTCCCTGTCCACAGATGCCCTCCTGTGACCCGCCACCCTTGAGCAGGCCAGCTGTCCTGCCTGTCTGAGGTACCTCCTTCATCTTTTTAGCCCAGGGCTTCTGGGCCTTTCGGAAGCCATCCTCGGCCTCTTTCGTCTCCTTGAAGCCACCCATGATCTGCTTGTGATAGGCATCCTTCTGCCAGTTCTTGACTTTCTCCAGGTCCTCATTCAGCAGGCTGTTCTTCACCTCCTGGTGCAGCTCGCTGACCTTATCTGCTTCTGTCATCATGGCGCCCCACGCCCGCTCCAGGCTGCCATACTGAGGACCTGGGGGAAATGTTAGGGGCAGGGGGTTACAGGGACCCCCAACACACAATGCCTATAGTCCTCTCCTCTCTGACACTTCCCCCTCTCTTCCCATGGCAACAGAAACAGCTTCTTCCACTCTCCCCAAACTTCTATCCATCCTATTAAGGCCCAGGATGACTGCTTCTGCCAGGAAGCCTTCCCTGATTGTTTCACTCTCACACTAGCCTGCAGCTCCCTATGGGTTCTTCTCCAGCATCTGTCTTGCTTCCCACTCAGTGTCTCCCTTTCCAATGTACGCCCTGTGGGCCACCTTGTATGGCAGGAGTCTCTGCTGGCTCAGAAGAGTGCTGGGCCCAGGACAGAAGCTCTAGGCAAGATGCTCAACTGAAACGTGGGAACCAGTGGTGAGTGACAAGGATCTGAGCCAATGGGAAGCAGACCTCACATTCATTTGTTGCCAGGCAGTGCAGGCCCTGCCCCCATGAGGACTGGAAGAGACTCTGAGTAAGTTCAAGGAAACCTGAACTTGAAACTTCTCTTTTATAGGAATCCAGGGTTCTGGCAACTGGACGCACAGTGTGGTTTGGTGTGGGCCCTGGGCCAGCAGACCACTGCTGCAGTCCCCTGTGTACATGAGAGGAGGGGTGTGGCTCAGTAGGTAGAGTGCTTGCCTGCCATACAGGAAGCCCTTTGTTGGTTTTCCAGCACTGCATAAACTGGAACTGCTGACAACGCAAAGGGTCAGAAGTTCAAGGTCACCCTGGGTTGTTTAGGGAATTTGAGATCAATCTCAAACAAAACAAAACAAAACAAAACAAACAAACAAACAAACAAACAAAAACAGGTGTGTATGAGCTATTTTGATTTTCTTTCTTTTTTCTTTTTTGTTTTTCGAGACAGGGTTTCTCTGTGTAGCCCTGGCTGTCCTGGAACTCACTCTGTAGACCAGGCTGGCCTCAAACTCAGAAATCTGCCTGCCTCTGCCTCCCGAGTGCTGGGATTAAAGGCGTGCGCCACCACTGCCAGGCAAATGAGCTGTTATAAATGTTCTGATTATGACAGGGCTTGAAGGTGGCATGAACTGCTACTGTTCTTGATATTTGGACAATGGGGGTGAGGTTGATAGCTCTAATTTCCCTTCCAATCATTCAGAAAAAGTATGCATATTAATAAGAAAAAGCCTGTCTGACCATCTCAAGATTATGGCCAGCTTGGGCCCGGACAGCAAAGCCTTAAAGAGAAGAAGGAGAAGGAGGAGAAGGAGGAGGAGGAGGGGGAGGAGGGGGAGGAGGGGGAGGAGGGGGAGGAGGAGGAAAGGAAGAATTAGACCCGGCAGGGCAGCCAGATATGGTGGTTCACAATTTAAACCTAACATTCAGGAGGCCGAGGCAAGTGGATCTCTGTGCCAGCTTGGTCTACATAGCAAGTTCTAGACAGCCAGTGCTACATAGTAAGATTCTGTCTCTAAGAAACAAAATAGCGGTGGAAGGGGGAGAGGGAGAAAGAGAAGCTAGGCTTGGCTGTCCACACCTGAAATCACGGATTTGGGGAGGGGAGGTAGAAGGATCAGGACAGCAGGGTTTATTCTCTGTCGAATATAGAGCTGGAAGCCAGCCTGGGCTACATAAATTTCTGTATCAAAACTAAGCCTCGCCGGGCGTGGTGGCGCATGCCTTTAATCCCAGCACTTGGGAGGCAGAGGCAGGTGAATTTCTGAGTTCGAGGCCAGCCTGGTCTACAAAGTGAGTTGCAGGACAGGCCGGTTTACACAGAGAAACCCTGTCTCGAAGAAACAAAAACAAAACAAAAAAAAAAAAACTAAGCCTCTTCCAAAATAAAATGTGGTATGTGTATGTGTGTGTGTGTGTTGTCTAGAGTCATACAAAGCAGGAGAATAAAAGGACCTGCTTTGGTCCCTTTGGTCTTTTTGTCGTGAACAAGTTTGGTCTGTTTGTTTTCCCTGGGGCCCGCCCTGGGGGACCCGCTAGAGCCCGGGGGTGGGGCACCTTTCTCGATGAGCTGGCGCCAGCGCTTGGCCCAGTCGGTGAGCTGCTGCGCGTATGCCTTCTCGATCTTGGCGCGCTCCTGCACGCAGCTCATGAGGTCGTTGCACAGGCGGTGCCCATCGTCGATGCGCTTCACCGTCCGCTTGTAGTTCCCCACCTGGTGTCCAAACAGCGAGTGACCGCGCAGCCCCTGTGATCCCGGCCCTGGCCTGCAGGGGGCGCCCCGCCTCCCACCTCCCGCCTCGTCCCGCCCTCCACCTTGCGGGGTCCCAGAACTCCACTTCGGACCGGTCTCTATTTCCCCTCTCCTTCTCTGAAACCTCCTCGCTGCCGGAAAAAAAAAAAAAAAAAAAAAAAAAAAAAAAAAAAAAACAGACGGGGCTTTATATAATTTAGACTTGGGCTATAATGAATTATTCATTTTTGCCCTTGTGAGCTAATTCTATAATATTTATCCGAGTCATATAAGCTTGAGCTGCTGTTTCTTGACACAATATTATGTTTTGTGAGGCATCTCTTTGAGCACTTATTAATCTAGGCTTGCCAGTTTCCGTTTTGCTTTCCAAAGCCAAAAGCAGTATTTTTTTTTTTTTCCTCGCCTGAGCTGAAGACTCTCAGAGGCCCCTGAAATGCTGGCTAATAGTCTCACCTCTACCTCTACTGGCTATGGAGTCTCCAGGCTAACCCCACTTTCTGGTTCAAAAGCCCTCCCCTGCCCACCATGCAGAGGGCCACAGTGGGACCCGCTAGGCAGCTGCTTGGGAAAAGCTGCAGGCATTAGTCCTAGCCCGCTTTCAAGGCTTCACCACCTGGTGGACACTGTGGGTTTTTTAAAGGGGCCCAAGGGAGTCTGGATGCAAGGTTGAGGTCCTGTGTTGAATAGGGAGACAGGCGGGAGCCTAGACCCTCACTCACCTCCCAGAAGCTATCTGTGATCTCCTCTGAGGCCTCATCGTAGGAGCCAGACATGGTGCACCTGTAGCGAGCTGTGCGGTTGTGGATCTGCAGTTAGCAGGCCTGCTGCTCACAGGCTGCGGAAGCAGGAGAGATCCGGAGGTGAGAGAAGTGGTCCTGCTCCCGGTCTGTGTCCCTGGAGAAGGCAGGTTCCCTGGGATGAGCCTCAAACTGAGAAGGGGGCAGCTTCCTGTCAGGGCTTACCATTGTGAGGATGATCCTGGTACACATCTCAACATCTCTCTCCACACCTGCTCCTCCTGCCTCCCGGGATTCAGCTGAATGGTTCTCCTCAGATGCCATCTTCCTACAGAAGCCCTCTCTCGCGCCTCCCCGAGCCTTCTCTGCACCGGTAAGCACCAGTGGGCTTCCTCGCTGAGCTTCACCCCCCTTTCCTCAGCATGACCCACCCACCGTGACCCAGCTGAATCCTGACACTAGATGCAGAAGATGGTCCTGGGTTCCCCCTAACCCCAACACAAAGCCCCTGGTCTCAGCCCTGAGTGCCCCAGCTTCTGCAGTGCAGTTCCCTGGGAACTGGCAGGAGGCCTCTCTGTCATATACACCCTGACCTAAGGGCTCCCCTGATTCTTCTTGTTGAGCCCTGTCCACCCTCTTTTAACTGTCCTGGCCCTGCCTCAGCAGCCCCATTAAGCTGCTCACACAAGCCCTCTCCCCCACATGTCTGGGCATGTGGCTCTCTGGCCCTGGGGTCACACTGTGATCTACACATGCTGGGGTGCTGCATCTGCCCTGGATCTGTCACCAGGCATCACAGTTGTCCAAACTAGGCCATGCTCTGCCCCAGGGGCCAGGGGGCAAACCCCTCCCCTACTGAGCCTCAGTCATCAGGAAACTGCTACAGAGGGCTAAAGGGCCTTCAAAGAGGCAGCCATGGCTCCTGGGACACTCCCTTGTCTGTGCAGTGCCACCGTGGCAGCTGTACTGTGGGCAGTGAGTTATCTGGGTTAGGGCGGCCTGGCTTCAGAGCCTCCTAGAGAGGGCTGGTAAAACCCATCTCTTAGCAACCACTGTCCCTCAGACAAGTGGTAGGAACCTTTGAGGATCCTCAGTCAGAGATGCCCCTCCCCCCAGCCTCAGCTTCTCCATTAGTCTGGCCTGGTACCCTATTCCTCAGTGTGGCTTTTCCTGTGTCACCCAGGACTGAAGATCAGAATGGCCACAAGCCTCTTCAGCCAAAGAGGTGCGGAATTGGATGACACGTGATACTCGGCCTCACTGGACAGAGGTCTCCCCCCACAACAACGCCTTTTCACCTTCTGGGTGCCAGGCGAGCATGCACAAGTTGGCCCACTGCAACAGTGTCGGGCAAACACCAAAGGCTGGGAGTGATCCGAATCCATGTCCCCGGGGCTAAGTACAGTACAGTGCAGACCCACAGCTCCCACCCCATCCCAAGCCACAGGCCACCAAAGTGATGTGGGCAGCTCAGCCTGGCAGGGAAAGTATATATCAAAAAGGAACTATTTGGGGAAGACCGTGAAGCATAATCGGAATGGCAGTCAGCTCCAAGGATGCACGTGACTGGGAGGAACGAGCAAGGCTGTTATTACCCTGGGCCCACCAAGAAAATGCAGACAATTTTCTTGCTTGATGGTTGACGTGGGAGGGCCCAGCCCTGCTTTTGCAATGCCACCTCTGGACAGGTAGTCCTGGGCCCAGTGAGAAAGTAGGCTGAGCCAGCCTGTAAGCAATGGTGCTCCATGTTCCCTGCCCTGCTCCCGCATAAGCTCCTGCCTGACTTCCCTCTCAGATCAACTGTGACTGAAACTGTAAGCCACGAGAACTGTGAGCCATGTGACTTTTCCTCCCACGGGGACTGTAAGTCACGTGACCTCTCCTCGAAGGGGAACTGTAAGCCATATGACCTTTCCTCGCAGGGGAACTGTGAGCCACGTGACCTTTCCTCCCATGGGAACTGTAAGCCACGTGACCTTCCCTACCACGGGAACTGTAAGCCATGTGACCTTCCCTACCACGGGAAACTGTAAGCCACGACCTTTCCTCCCACGGGAACTGTAAGCCATGTGACCTTCCCTACCACGGGAAACTGTAAGCCATGTGACCTCTCCTCCCAAGGGAACTGTGAGCCACGTGACCTCTCCTCCCAGGGGGAAACTGTGAGCCACGTGACCTTTCCTCCCAGGGGAACTGTAAGCCACTTGACCTCTCCTCCCAGGGGAACTGTGAGCCACGTGACCTTTCCTCCCACAGGAACTGTAAGCCACGTGACCTTTCCTCCCACAGGAACTGTGAGCCATGTGACCTTTCCTCCCAGGCTGCTTTTGATGATGCAGACCTTCAGTACCAGCTCTCAGGAAGCAGGAAGACATCTCTGAGTCTGAGATCAGCTTAGTTTACATAGGACTAAAAGATCCTGACAGAGAGTAAAAAATTATTTAAGCCCCTAGACCTGTGTCCAAAATAGCTCCATTGTTCCAGGATGTCAGGTGTTTGCGGTTTTTGCCAGGTGTTTGGGGTTTTTGCCTTTCTATAAGCCCAATGCCAGCTGTTTGTGGTTTGTGTGTCTATAGAAACCCCTGACCCCTTGAGCTCCTTGTTGACTCCTCTACCTCTGCATGGGATAAGAGTTGTACCCAGTGCACTGGTCTTTCCCGAATAAACCTCCTGCAGTTTGCATCAAGACCATTTCTTGTGAGTGATTTGGGGTGTCACCTATCCTGAGTCAGAATGTGGGGGAGTCCTCATGCTGTGGGTCTTTCATTTGGTGCATTGGCCAGGAAATGCGATCACCCCTCACATCCAAGAATCAACTTGGAGGTATGGGATCCCCTCTGGAATGTGTGCGTGCTGGTCGGTGTCTCTGTTCTGAGTGTCTGTTTTAAACGAATGTGCACTTGTTGTGTTGGTTTGTTTATCTGTGTCTTGTCCTGGGTAGGGCGACCACCCTCGTCTCTGAAGACCCACTTGAGGTGAGATTTCTTGTCTAAAACTGTTTCTGTGTGCCCTCAAAGTTTGGAAGTTTCTGTTTGCAGTCGCGATGTCTCACAAGACGAGACCCAGAGTGTGATCGGCCGCTCTGGGGGACGCCTCGGAGTGAGGGGAAGGACTCCAGGAGTCCAACTGGGACAGGGGTGAGGATTCAGTAGTCTCCCTGGATTGGAAGGACTACATACCAGCCCGACCTTCTGCATCCTTGGATTGGTTTTGTATATTTGTCAGTCTTTGTGTGTGTATCTCTTGTGTCTGTTTTGTGTTTTTTGTGACTTGGACGATGGGACAGGCTGTGACAACCCCTCTAAGTTTGACATTAGATCACTGGACTGAAGTTAGGTGGAGGGCCCACAACCTTTCAGTAGAAAGGGACCTTGGCATACATTTTATGCTTCTGAGTGGCCAACACTTGATGTGGGCTGGCCACCAGAGGGGACTTTTGACTTGACTGTAATCTTTGAAGTTAAAGCCATTGTCTTTCAGGACAAACCGGGGTCCCACCTGGACCAGCAGCCCTACATAACTGTGTGGCAAGACCTCTTCCAGAATCCACCCCCATGGGTCAAACCGTGGATCCCACAGCGGAAGCCAGGCTCCCAAGCCCTGGCTCTCCACAGACCAAAAGTGAAACCAAAGGTTCCTCCTGAAATGAAAGGGAGCCTTTGCCTCTGCCCTCAGCTCCCCCCAAGATCTACCCTGAGATCAAGGGCCTCCTGAGTGGCCAGAACCTCCTCTTCCTCCCTATCCCTTGCCCCCTCTGGTTCCTGCGCCTCCATGACTTCTAGAGGCCGCCCCTGGGGCCGATGGCGGCGCAGTCAGAGGACTGGCAGAGCTGGGACCCGAAGCGGCACGCACAGCATCCCTTCACAGATGAGGTTCCCGACACTATGTCTGCCTTTCCTTTGCGCACAGTGGGGCCACTTGCAGACCCTCACTCTCTCCAGACTCTTCAGTACTGGCCATTCTCGTTAGCTGATCTCTATAATTGGAAATCTAACCATCCTACTTTTCCAGAAAATCTGGCTGGACTAACCAGCCTGGTAGAATCATTAATGTTCTCTCATCAGCCCACTTGAGATGATTGCCAACAGCTTTTGCAGGTTCTTTTCACCACGGAAGAGAAGGAAAAAAATTCTCTTAGAGGTCCGGAAGAACGTCCCAGGGATTAATGGGGCCCCAACCAATTTGCCCAATGAGATAAACGCAGGGTTCCCTCTCAACAGACCCGACTGGGACTACAACACGGCTCAAGGAAGGGAGAGGTTGACAGTTTACTGCCAGGCTCTGGTGGCAGGTCTCAAGGGAGTGGCAAGACGCCCCACCAATTTGGCAAAGGTAAGAGAAGTAATACAGGGGGCAACCGAGCCCTCGTCTGTTTTCCTAGAGAGGTTAATTGAGGCTTACAGACACTACACTCCCTTTGACCTGACCTCTGAGGGTCAACAAGCCGCGGTAGCTATGTGTACTGGCTAGTTTTGTGTCAACTTGACACAGCTGGAGTTATCACAGAGAAAGGAGCTTCAGTTGAGGAAATGCCTCCATGAGATCCAACTGTAAGGCATTTTCTCAATTAGTGATCAAGGGGGAAAGGCCCTTGTGGGTGGGACCATCTCAGGGCTGGTAGTCTTGGTTCTATAAGAAAGCAGGCTGAGCAAGCCAGGGGAGGAAAGCCAGTACAGAACATCCCTCCATGGCCTCTGCATCAGCTCCTGCTTCCTGACCTGCTTGAGTTCCAGTCCTGACTTCCTTGGTGATGAACAGCAGTATGGAAGTGTAAGCCGAATAAACCCTTTCCTCCCCAACTTGCTTCTTGGTCATGATGTTTGTGCAGGAATAGAAACCCTGACTAAGACAAATTGGTACCAGCAGAGTGGGGTATTCCTGTGACAACCTGACCATGTTTTGGGGAGGACTGTGGAAGGACTTTGGAACTTTGGGCTTGAAGATCCATCCGTTGTTAAGAGCTCTGTCGGATGTTGTGTAGGAGCTTGGAAGATAATGTTGAGAACACTGCAGAAGATGGAGGTCTGGTTTGTGAAATTTCAGAGGGAAAATTAAAGACTCTTTTCAGGGCCATTGCTGTTTTGAATGTGAAGATTCTGTAGTTCTGGTTAGCTGGGGCTGAAGAATCAGCTATGATTAACAAAATACCAGAACTACTAAAGCAAAAACTTTGCATTACTGGGACTATTGATGCTGGTTAGCTGGAGCTAAGAAATTAGCGGTGATTAAGAAGAGACCAGCATCATTGAGGTGACATCTTCTGGGAAGTGTTTTCTGAAAGCACAAAGAGGCTGTGTTCCAGAGATGGCCAAGGTTGTACTCCTGCTGCAGCAGGACTTGGTAATATGTAAGGGTTACCCAGGTGGTACTGGTTTTGAAGGCATGAAGGGGTCACGCAAAGCAGCTGAGGCTCGGCACTGTGAGAGGCCATGGAAGGCCATTGGTGAAGGTGCAGCCTCAGTTGCAATTGAAGGCCCAGGATTGAAGGGGTCATGCAGTGTTTTGGAGATGCCAGTACCATGAGATGACCACCAAGAGCAGCAGCAGCAGTTGAGTACAGGCATCTGGAGCCTAGAGGATGATGCCTGTGCTACAAAGGGCCTGGCTGGAGAAGTGACCCAAGCCCTTGGAGGAGCCCAGAAGATCGTGAGTTGGATTCCAGACATTGGACGGTTGGAGATTGACTTTTGCTTTTGATTATGACTGTGCCCTGATATTTTCCCTCTTGAAGGAAGAAAAAAGTGGAGCCCACAGTTAAGAGACTTTTAATTGTAAAAAGACTTTGGATTTTAAAAGAGATGGATATTTTAAAGAGATTGAAATTTTAAGAATATGTAAAGACTGTGGGACTTTTAAAGTTATTTAGAATGGGGATGAATAAGATTGTAAGGGTTGAGGCTTACTAGTGATGTTTTTGTGTGTCAAGTTGACAAGGGGTCAATTGTACTGGCTAGTTTTGTGTCAACTTGACACAGCTGGAGTTATCACAGAGAAAGGAGCTTCAGTTGAGGAAATGCCTCCATGAGATCCAACTGTAAGGCATTTTCTCAATTAGTGATCAAGGGGGAAAGGCCCTTGTGGGTGGGACCATCTCAGGGCTGGTAGTCTTGGTTCTATAAGAAAGCAGGCTGAGCAAGCCAGGGGAGGAAAGCCAGTACAGAACATCCCTCCATGGCCTCTGCATCAGCTCCTGCTTCCTGACCTGCTTGAGTTCCAGTCCTGACTTCCTTGGTGATGAACAGCAGTATGGAAGTGTAAGCCGAATAAACCCTTTCCTCCCCAACTTGCTTCTTGGTCATGATGTTTGTGCAGGAATAGAAACCCTGACTAAGACACTATGGCTTTTATAGGGCAGTTAGCATTAGACATTAAAAGAAAGTTACAGAGACTGGAAGGGTTACAGGCCATGGCTTTACAGGATTTAGTTTGAGGGGCAGAGAAAGTGTTTAACTGGAGAGAAACCGAGGAAGAAAAGACAGGGAAAAGTTCAAGGAAGAAGAAAGGGAAAATAGGAGAGATCGAAGGCAGGAGAGAAACTTAAGAAGGATTCTTGCCGCAGTAATAGGAGAACGAGAGGGAAGAGGTAGATCTGAAAATAGATGAACAGGGTACCTGGGCAACAGGGAATCTAGACCTGATGGGAGAAGACCTGTTCAGAAAACTTTGGAAAAAGACCAATGTGCATACTGCAAAGAGAAAGGACACTGGGCGTGAGAATGCCCTAAGAAGAAGGGGAAGGCCCCTAAAGTCCTGGGTCTAGAGGATCATGATTAGAGGAGATGAGGCTCAGACCCCCTCCCCGAGCCTAGAGTAAACCTGACTGTGGAAGGGACCCCTATGGACTTTCTAGTAGACACTGGGTCAGAACACTCTGTGTTGAAACAACCATTGGGAAAACTCAAAAACAAACAAAAAAAAAACATAGTAATTGGAACCACAGGCCAGAAACAATACCCTTGGACCACTGCACGTACTGTAAACTTAGGCAAAGGACAAGTGAGTCACTCTTTCTTGGTCATCCCTGAGTGTCCCACACCGCTTCTGGGGAGAGACCTTTTGACTAAACTGAAGGCCCAGATCAGATTCACTCAAAAAGGGCCGAGAGTAAGTTGGGAACCTCCTGCCTCCATGATCCTGGCCCTACAACTTGAGGAAGAGTATCGCCTGTATGAATGCACAAAGCAAGCAGAGGGACCAGACCTAAGAGACTGGATGAATGCCTTTCCTAGGGCATGAGATGGCTGTCAGAGTACGCCCCCCCCCCCAATGGTTGTGGGACTGAAGATGGATGCTACCCCTATAGGGGTGCGGCAATATCCAATGAGCCGTGAGGCTAGGGATGGAATTAGGCCACATAATCAGAGACTATTACAACAGGTATTTTGGTGCCTTGTCAGTCGCCCTGGAATAAACTGCCAATGTCATGGTCAAGAAGATCCTGGAGGAAATTTTTTCACAATTCGGAACTCCCAAGGTAATAGGGTCCAACAACGAACCCACCTTTGTTGCCCAGGTAAGTCAGGGACTGGCCACCCAACCGGGGATAAATTGGAAATTACATTGTGCTTATAGACCCTAGAGTTCAGGACAGGTAGAAAGGATGAATAGAACCTTAAAAGAGACCTTAACCAAATTGACCGGTGGGAATGACTGGATAGCTCTCCTTCCCTTTGCCTTGTTCCGTGTCAGGAACACCCCAGGAAAGCTTATGGAGGGCCTCCCCCACTCACCGAGGCGGGGGGGGGGTTAGAATTTAACCCTAGTCCTTCATTGTTTGCACATATAAAAGCCCTAGAAGTGGTCAGAAATACGGCCTGGGAGCAGCACAAAAAGGCTTATGAACAAGGAGATTTGACGGTGCCACACCAGTTCCAGGTGGGAGATGCAGTTCTCGTCCGACAACATCAAGCTGGAAATCTAGAGCCTTGCTGGAAGGGCCCCCACATCGTGCTGCTGACCACCCCCACCGCTGTTAAGTAGAAGGCATCTCCACTTGGATCCACGCCTCCCACGTGAAGAGAGCTCCTGAGCAACCCCAAGATGATTGGAAATTGGAAAAGACTGCTGCACCTATGCCACCGGCGCAATTCAGAAGAGTGACAAACGAAACCCCCAGGGGTGTGGTGGCCGAAGGCCTCTTTAATAACCACCCTCATTTCCACTTTGATAGGACCTTTTTGCTGCTAACGTTTGGCCCACTGATTCTTTTTTTTTTTTTTAATTTATTTATTTTAAGTAAGTACACTGTAGCTGTCTTCAGACACCCCAGAAGAGGGCATCAGATCTCATTACAGATGGTTGTAAGCTACCATGTGGTTGCTGGGATTTGAACTCAGGACCTCTGAAAGAGCAGTCAGTGCTCTTAACCTCTGAGCCATCTCTCCAGCCCCTGGCCCACTGATTCTTAATAGGTCAGTGACCTTTGTATGAGAAAGGATTAGTGCAGTCCAGCTGTTGGTGCTGAGACAACAGTACCAGTCTCTGCAGAACCTTGAAGAAGAGATTGAAGTGTAGTTCTAAGATTAGAACTAGTAACTAGAAGAAGTGGGGAATAAAAGATCCTGACAGAGAGTAAAAAGTTATTTAAGCCCCTAGACCTGTGTCCAAAATAGCCCCATTGTTCCAGGATGTCAGCTGTTTGTGGTTTTTGCCTTTCTATAGCCCAATGCCAGGTGTTTGTGGTTTTTGTGTCTATATAAACCCCTTACCCCTTGAGCTCTCTGTCGACTCCTCAACCCCCTTGTGGGATACGAGTCGTCCCCAGTACACTGGTCTTTCCCGAATAAACCTCTTGCAGTTTGCATCAAGACCGTTTCTCGTGAGTGATTTAGGGTGTCGCCTATCCTGAGTCAGAACATGGGGGAGTCCTCACGATGTGGGTTTCAGGACACACAGGGCTATATAGCCTGACCCTGTCTCAACAAAACATGAACACAGACGTTTCAGTGATGCAGACTGAGGGCCGCAGGTTTGCGTGTGTGTGTGCTACCCACTGAGCCATCTCCCCAACACATGAATTGTATGTCAAAACCAAAGCAAAGGTGGTGCTTGGGGGCGGGTATTTAAGAGCACTGGCTGCTCTTCCAGAGGACCTGACTTCAATTCCCAAGGCCCATGGTGGTTCACAACCAGCTAACTCCAGTCTCAGGGATCTAATGTGCTCTTCTGGCTGTCATGGGCCCTGTATGTAATGTTCATACAGATATACATACAGGCAAAACACTCATACACATAAAGTAAAAGAAATTTAAAAAGGAAGTAGGGTGCGGTGGTACAGCCCTTCAATACCAGCACTCAGGAAGTAGAGGCAGGAGGACATCTCTGGGTTTGAGGTCACCTTAGTTTACATAGGATATCTAGGGCTATCTAGCTTTACCCTGTCTCAAAAACAATGACCAAAACCAATCCCACCCTCTGGCCTAATAAGGAAAGAATGGCCAGCCTGGGTGCTTGGCTGCAGGGTGTGCTCTCAGCACACAGCAGGGGCAGTGTGGCTATAACCAGCCATGCCAGGCTAGTAGTGCACAGGCCACAGGCAGCATGGCTTCCTGGAATCTCCTGGGCTCCCAGGTGAGGTAGCATGTGGCCCGTGAAAAGTCCACTCACTATGAGCTCTGTGACTCTAGGCAAGATATGTGCCCCTCTGGGCTTTGCTGGAAACTGACTTAAGAATTAGATGAGGCTGGAGAGATGGCTCAGCAGTTAAGAGCACTAACTGCTCTTCCAGAGGACCTGAGTTCAAATCCCAGCAACCCCATGGTGGCTCACAATCATCTGTGATGGGATCTGATGCCCTCTTCTGGTGTGTCTGAAAACAGCTACAGTGTACTTCTATATAATAAATCTTTTTTAAAAAATGAGGATGAGCCGGGCATGGTGGCACACACGCCTTTAATCCCAGTACTTGGGAGGCAGAGGCAGGCAGATTTCTGAGTTCTAGACCAGCCTGGTCTACAGAGTGAGTTCCAGGACAGCCAGGGCTACACAGAGAAACCCTGTCTCAAAAAAAAACAAAACAAAAACAAAACAAAACAAAAAAAAAAAGAGGATGAGGAATTGGAGAGATGACTTAGTCTTTAGCAATACTGGCTGCTCTTCCAGGAGACCCAAGTTCGGTTCCCAGCACCCATGACCAGCTGTAACACCGCACACACAAACATATACCATACACATGATTAAAATAAAACAATATTAATTAAACAAACAAGTAAGTGAGCAGGCTCTAGGCCCTCCACATTCCAGCCCCTCAGGATCCGACCCACATGGGAATGTGCTTAGAGAGGCAGACAGGGTGGGGTAGTGGAAGCGAGGTGATGTCAAATGAGCACACACGTACACACAGAGGCAGGAGGAGCTTCCTCTCCACAAAGCGCCATGTCCTCTTAATGACAGGGCTTTCTGTCAGGGGTCAGGAAGTGGCTGTGGCCGGCATCTGGCACTTCCTGGAACATGCCCAACAGGCTCCTGGACTTCCTAGACAAGAGGCTACCACATCCAGTTTCCCTCCAGCCTTTCACCATCAGTAAAGACAGGTGGTCACCAGGCCACACAGAGACGGAAAACGCACAGGCTCAGGGATGTAACTGTGGAGAGCGTGTCCAGGGGGCATGGGAACATGACGAGGTTGAGGGGGGGGTGACATCATTCCATGGGGACCAGCTGCCCAATGAGCCAGCATGACTCCAGGCCACAAGGGTCATGGCAACAGCCAGCAGGCACCAGGGTTGTCTGTCCTATGCTTTGTGCACGGTGAGCAGCAGCTGGGGCTCATGTCCCACGCCCACCTGGTTAGACTGAAGGGACACACTGCAGGCACTGTATGCTGTCTGTACATCCCTCGGCAGAGTGGAGGCTTTGGTAGTGGCGGGGCGGGGGGGCATAGCAAAAGAAGCTCTCCCATTATGTGCACACCCATGGACAGCCAGCCCTGGGGGGTGCAGGAAGTTTGGGGGCAGAAGAAAGGGGGAGCTGCAGACTGCTCCCCTGTGCAGCATCATGGGAAGCCCTGCTTAACGAACCCCCTAATGCTAGGGTTGGGAAATGCACCACTTTCTCGGGCATTTGGACCAGGCATGGGTTCCTAGACGTTCTGGCTCCCCACCCCCCACCCCAATTCATGATGGAGTGTCCTCAGATGTCACAGCCTCAGAAGCAGTGTGAGCTGACAAGTCGCCCTCCCCTCATGCTAGGCTGAGCTGCAGCCCCTTGCCACTGCTGGTGACAAGCTTAGCTGTCCCCAGCTAGTATTTACTGGGTGTCTAGTGTGTGCTAAGTGCTTGTCCACACGTAAAGATGGAGAAACTGAAGCACAGGGCAGGTAAGGTGGCACATCCAGAGCCACTGAGGTGGTAAATAGTGGGACTGGATCTGCCTACAGCTACAGTTCCCAATGGTCTGGTTCCTTCTGAGCCCCACTCCAACCCCCGGGAGGTGAGGAGGAAGTCAGATACAGGGATGAGGACAGAGGCAGTGTGGGAACTAGAGCTTTGCTGAGCGCTCTAAGAGGTGTCTTCCCAGAAATCCTTAGGGGAGGGACTGGTTGTCACTTCAATCATGAGGAGACCTAGTGTTCCAATTAGGACTTGACCCTGGCAGAGGGGCTGCACAGTGTATAGTCTTACAACACAGACTGGAGCCAGCAGGCTTGAACTCATCTGCACCTCAGTGGTCCCATCTGTAAAAGGGGATGATGTTTCTGAAGTCACCCTTTATTATTCATTAGCTGCCCCTGGTGTGGGAACTGTGGCAGCCCTTTCAGGGGAGCCCTCTCTATGTGAGGCCAGTGCACCCCTGGTGGGGTTCTAACTGCCACCAGCCACTGGCCACCACTGGGGAGATCCTGGCTACATCTCTTAATGGAGGACAGAATCTCCATTTCCCTATGTGTGAGGTGGCAAAACAACACCTGTGGGTTCTGGCCCCCTCCTGGTGTGCTAGCCTCTTCTTTAAACACACCCTCTTCCTCCACAACCCATGGAGATAGGCTCCTCAGTATAGTAGGGTAGGTGAGGCTCAGGTAGAGCAGCAGGCCAAGGTCACAGTGGGCAGGAGACTCTGGGCTAGCAGGGTCCTCCCCTGTCCCTGCTCCCAGGTGTTCAGCCCAGCACTGCAGTGTCCCTCCAGACCTCCTGGCCAGCCACAGCTGTGTCAGATTCTGCTCATGCCCAGT
The DNA here is from genome assembly GCF_000001635.26 of Mus musculus. Taxonomy (NCBI): domain Eukaryota; kingdom Metazoa; phylum Chordata; class Mammalia; order Rodentia; family Muridae; genus Mus; species Mus musculus. Next base: position 379,684 of record NT_187005.1, on the reverse strand, counting down.
GACTTCCATCACTCTCCTTCCTTAGCGATGGCAGGGCAAACTCTGTACCGGCTGATTTTGTGTGTCAACTTGACGAGGGCTGGAGTTATCATAGAGAACAGAGCCTCCCTTGAGGAAATGCCTCCATGAGGTCCAGCTGTGGCATTTTCTCAATTAGTGATCAAGGGGGGAGGGCTCCTTGTGAATGGTGCCATCCCTGGGCTGGTAGTCCTGGGTTCTATAAGAGAGCAAGTTGAGCAAGCCAGGGGAAGCAAGCCAGTAAGCAGCACCCCTCCATGGTCTCTGCATCAGCTCCTGCCTCCAGGTTCCTGCCCTGTGTGAGTTCCTGTCCTGACTTCCTTTGGTGATGAACAGCAATGTGCCCCACCCCCACTCCAGTCCCTGAGCCTCCTCTGGTCGCTCTCCCTCAAGTGTGCCGCTCCTCTGCCTCTCCTCCTGAGTTTCCAGCCCTCACCCACCCTCTCCTCACACCTCTTCTTCAGTGTAGGTTCAGGGTACCACCCCGGCTTTGCAGTGAGCTGCCCATGCCATTTAGGACTGAAGGTGGGGTTCAAATCCCAGCTCTGACACTTCCCAGTTATGGGCGGGCTACTTCAACTACTGGTGTCTCAGTTTCCTCATTGGGAAGCTGGTTGAGGGGAGGTCCACACCATATAACCTGGGGCAGAGGTAGAAAGCAGTGGGCAGAGGTAGGCCTTGTTCTATGGCCCACACCTTCAGCTAACACAGGAAGCTCTCATCTCGGACACCCCCTCCCCGGGAGTCCAGGCTCCCGGCTTGCTTCTTCTTACCTTCTCTTTAGACCTCTGCCTGAGAAAGCTACGGTGATACCCAGCTGTTATCCCAGCACTCAGAAAGTGCAGGAGAATCAGGAACTCAAAGTTGTCCTCTAGTCTATAGCTAATTTAAACAGGTTTGAGCCATAGCAGACCTCCCATGTCCCCAACAAACCAAACAAATGCTAACCACCTGATCTGCGTTTCTACACCTGGAGCTCCCCAAGGGGCTTCTTTAAGAAATGATAAACTCAGACATTAACTGCCAAAGGAGGCAGGAGGCAGGAGGCAGGATCCAGCCTGACCTCTGCTGCAGAGAAACAGGGAGACCCAACGCCCAGTGCTCACTGACTGAGTAGCCAGAAGCTTAGTGGACTCCGCCAGCAGAAGGGGTTAGAGGGAGCCCCAGACCATCAGGGGGCAGCCTCTAGCCCAGTCTTACCCACATCCTCTCTGCACCATGCAGGCTGAGTTCCTCCCTCTCCCCTCTGTAAGTCGCCTCCAAACACAGCCCTACCTTCAGCCTGCTTCTGGCCTGGCGAAGGAGCTAGCTTGTCCAGCCCCACAGATCAGCACAGCTTCCCTGGGTGAGCTGTTCCTGAATGGAAATGCATAAGATGCCCCCACCACCTTAGGGTGCACACATCCCATGAGGTAGCTGGTGACAGTAAAGAATGCCCAGGCACTGGGAACCTAGAACTGCCCAGCAGGAGTGAGGCTCCGGCTTCACCCCAGGGCTTAGATCCAAGACCGAAGGGCAGGCACAGAGATCCGAGGGATTCTAGCTCCCACCTTCCATTTTTAGGTTTTCAGGGATTCTACCTCCCTGCTTGCCTCGGGGCTAAGTTTGGGGTGGTGGTCCTAAGTGAGGCACCCATTGGTGGGGAGCAGACATGGGAGCTGGCTTAGAGTAAAGCCACCTTTTCTCTGGTCTGAGTTCATGGCCCTCTCCAGGCAACAAGCTGTCTGTCCTGAGCTCACAGCATCCATGCCTGCCCTGAGCAGAGTCAGGGATGCTGGCTATGTGGGCGTGGGTAACACTACATCCTGCTAAGGACGAATCAGGCTCCCCCACCGTATAGAATCCAGGTGACAGGGAGACGGGAACATTGGCTCTCTTTGGTGGCAAGACAGGTGTGGTGAGGGCAGATGTAGCAGCTTGCTCACCCTACTTTTCAGTCTCTCAAAGGGAGTCACATCACCAACCCTGCCTGGGCGCCTGGTTATGACACTGCCCTCCCACTTCAAGGACCAAATCCCAGAGCCCAAAGCTCCAAAACCCCTGAGGCAGGGACTCGGGCTCTGTGTGGCAGCAATGGCTCTCAGGAAGGATGCCAAGCGCAGCCGGGGAATTCTGAGCCTCTGGGGATGAAATTCTAAAGGGGTTGGACAGGCAAGAAATGGGAGGACCAGCAAATGACAAGGCAGGCTGTGCTTTGACAAGTGCTGTGGAGAACCTCGGCACAGAGGAGGGCAGGGAACAGCAGCCGGGGCCAGCAACCACGCTACTCAATACAGATGGCCAGAGAAGACCATTCTGAGGTGACATTTGACCTGAGGGAGGTAAAGGAAAGGGCTTTGAGAAGCACTCAGCCAGAGGACCCAGCCAGTGCAAAGGCACTGAGGTGGAATCAGGGCTTCTATGGGTTAGGTGGTTGCAGCAGATGGAGGGGGGAAGGGGGGATGGGGACGGGGGCGGGGCCAGGGAGTGGATGCATCCTGGTCTTCCAGCTCAGGATACCTGACTTTTTCTGTCCCAGTGATACGGGAGCCACTACCAGGACTGAGGAGATGTGAGGTGTGGTCTAGGTTTCATTTCCAAGGCTCTCTGAGAAGCCCACAGGGAGAACAGAGCCTTGTAGCTCATGGCTGGAGGGCAGGGTACTCGGGAGAGTCGGTTACAGGAAGGAAGAGAAGGCGAGTGCGGAGATACTATGCCTCTGGAGTCAGGAAGACCTCTACTGCTAAGAGGAGTGGAGGGGTGACTTCAGAATTGGGCTCTGGGCAGCTGACATGGACTGAATGGAGCTGCTTTTGGGAGCCCAGGACCCCGTCAGCCCCAGGCCTTTGAGTACCAGGACCTTCCTTGGGCTCTCTCTTAAGTAGAAGAAGCTCCGAGGAAAAGTGGGGTCTCAGCCTGGTTTCCAAGCAGGTGGTTTGGTTGCAGACAACCAGAGATGAATTACGTACCCTGGGAACCCCATCCTGAGTCTAGTGGCAATGGAGTACATGCCAAATATCATGCAAAAACTGAACTCTGCCAAGAAGAGGGGGGTGGGGAGGGGGCAGACAGGGCAGGGAGGAGGAGGCAGAGGTCACTCAAGGGGCAGTGCTGGCTAAAAGCCTCTGTCTTCCAGACATCACTAAGCCCAGCTGGGAGACCAAGCTGACTGTCTGAGGCCAGTGGGTCTGACCGCAGAAGGCAGGGCAAAGCAGCTCAAAGCTTCAGTGAGGGAGGGAAGAGGTGGGGAGCCGGAGTTCAGAGAGGTTTATCTGCACCCCTGTCCCCATTCTTGCCTGCAAACCTCTGGTCTCTCACCTCCCAAGCCCCTGAGTTTAAGGCGTGAATCCGTACCCACACTCCCAGACAGTGTACTCGAAATTTGCAGAAATCAGCACCACCACAAACCACAACAGGTTCCCACCCTGCAGCGGGTCCTCTGACCAGAGCGCCCAGGGAACGTTAGGAGGCCCACGCTTCTTGAAGGACCAAGCTATGCCAGGGTGGGTGTGCTGGCTCTGTCCACTCTCAAGGTAGCCCTCTGAGCAGGATTTCCTGGCTACCCCGATTCAGCTCCTCCCAGTGCCCCCTCCTCCGAAGCAGCAGCAGCGGTAGCGTCTCTGCAGTGTCCCTGTTCCCAAAGTAGCAGGGAGCAGGTCCCCAGGAGCACCGCTGCAGAGGGGCAGAGAAGCAGAGGAAGGCCACAACATAGAGATCCCCGGCTGGCTGGGGCCTGGGACCAGGAGCCCTTACAGGTCATCCCATTGGCAAGAACAGCACGGAGGGGGGGGGGCGACCGGGGGCGGGGGGGGGGCTGACTCAGCCCACTGTACAAGCCCACCCAGGAGTCACCCCCAGAGGTTCTGGTGTCAAATGGGAGGTTCGTGACAAATGGCCAGACTAGCAGATCTCTGCCCCAAGGCCAGTGGGTCTGGCCGCAGAGGGCAAGGCAAACCATCACGACAGTAGGGATGGGAGATGAGCGCCCTCTCTCCACGCCTGGCCCCTCCCTGTCTGGCACCGACCTGGGGGAAACACATAGCGCAGTGGTAAGACTCTAGCCCCTTAAACCCGTTGTCCCCAGGGAGTGGGGCAGCTCTAGAAGTCTGTGGTACTGACAGGGAAGGAGATACAGAGGAGAAGAGACAAGACGACAGACAGGAGACAAACCCGATGCGATGCAGAGATCAGGTCCCTGGCCCCCAGAGCCCCTCGGACCTGTACGGACCTGCACAGACCTGCACGCTAGTTACCAGGTGCAGCCAGCAGGAAGAGGGGCGCTGGGTCCCCACTCTCCACGCAGACTTCTCCACACCCCCCCCCATCGCCTACCTGAGCCGGGCTGGGCACCAAGCAGGGGACAGGTGGGCGCTTACTGCCCCCGCTGGGCCAAACCAGGGTCGGACGGGCTGGCTGGTCACCTGCTCCGTGGCAGCGGGCAGGGCGGGAGGCGTCTGGCGTCTGGATTGGGGCTCGGTTCTCGGGGTCCCCTCCGGCGCGCTCTGGCTCGGGAGGCGACAGCGCCCGAACTGCAGGAGCCAGCTCCCCGCCCCCACGCGCCGGCCTCCCCCCCTCCCGACCCGCCTCCTTCCCCAGCCACCCACCGCCCGCTGCTCGTTTCTATGGCAACCGGGCAATGCTGCGCAAAGACGTCCTCCCTGGGTGGACAGCAGGGGACGCCCTCTTTCTGCACCACACCGCGGTGATCCGGGCGCAGGCGCGCCTCTCGTGAATTTTCGCTGCCGGCACGGGTTTGCCGACATCCCCCTTGGCCGCCAGCCTCGCTGCATGGCATGTGATGCTCTGGTCTTCACACTTCACTGAACCCTAAGCTTAATCATTGGGGATCAGTGACCAGACCCGCCCCGCCCCGCCCCCGCCCCCGCCCCCCAAGTTCTGCCATATTGACTGAAATACTGACACAATCTAGTACCTTAAGAGTTCATACCCATTATACGGATTCATGGATTTACATTCGAGACTGTGTTGTCCTGACTAGCTGGGGCCTCACTGCGCAGACTCACAGATCCTCCTGCCTCTGCCTCCATCCGGAGTGTGGATAGAGAAGAGCCAGCATACTGGTACTGCTTTATTAACAATAATTGACTGGGCAGTGGTGGTGAAGGCCTTCAGTCTCAGTACTCCACTCGGGGTGCAGAAGCAGGCAGGTCTCTTTGAGTTCGGGGCTAGTCTGGTCTACAGAGTGAGTTCCAGAACAGTAGAGGCGCGCGCGCATACACACACACAGACACACATACACGGTATTTTGTACATGCATGTGTGTGTGGAGGCCAGTGGAAAAGCTGGAGTTTGGTTCCTTGGGAGCTCAGCAGTTGGCCTGCACTAGCCAACCATAGAGCCCTATTGTCTCCACCTCTGCAGTACTGGAATTATAAGCATGTACCACTATGTCTCTGGTTTTTATGTAAGCACTAGGGATCTGAAGTCCGGTCCTTAAGCTCTTGAGTAAAACACTGACCGAGCCATCTCAAGCTTCCCGGGTTTTTTGTTGTTGGTTTGTTTGTTTTAAGATTTATTTCATTTATGCCTGTGCCTATGGACACCGGAACCTTTGCTTCTCCTGGAGCTGAAGGGCCTCCCAGATTTGGATTCTGGGATTCAAAGTCAGGTCCTCTGAAAGAGCGATACATACTAAGCCATCTCTCCAGCCACCCCTGTGTGGCTGTGTGTGTGGCCGTGGCTGTGTCTAAGGCTGCCCTTAAATTTGCTACTTGAACTCCTGATGTTTCTGCCTCCATCTCTGCAGAGTGTTCCATTTTATAGCCTGGATCTGGGCCTCAGAGTCATGAGAGCTCTCCAGTTGGCAACTCTGAGGCCCCTCAGCACTGACCTCTAGACAACACTACACACACATCTGACCCACACACCCAAGTGACCATCTGACCACACACCCACACATCAGCGCACACTCCCACTCACAACATACATGTCTCTCTATTACATGTAGTCACATGCATGCATTTCCACAAGTCTGTGAACCAGCTCACCTGTGCACATGAAGCATCACACATCCTTAAGACTTTGTGCACACATATGTACACGGATCCAGAATCCACAACACACAAACTTCCTATATCAGCCCAGCTTCCCCTCTGAGCCCTCAGCCTGGGTGTGAGGATGCTCCCTGAACACAGCAAAGTGCCCTGAGCTAGGCTTGAACCAGGAACTGCTCCACAGATAGGGTGTAGCCATGGGGTGCACCCGATGCTAATGAGCTGGACCATTTGGCTCAGCTGTGTGCTGCTGAAGGAGAACCCGTAGGGCAGAGTCAGGTCACCGCTGCCCCACCCTGTAACTCTTCTTTGTGAGCCAAACTTGATGCTACATGGAGCTCCTGGCCCTGGGCTCACTCACCCCTAATGCTGACCAAGCCACCTTCTGAACTCCAGAGTCCACACAGCCCTGTGGATGGACACAGGAGAAGTGGTGGCCAGAGACAAGAGGACCAGGGTCCAGGATACACAGCATGACTTACAGGACATCTGTCCCCAGCTGACACTACAATGAGGCCTGAGACAAGGGTCCCTGTAGCGTCTGTCTGTCAGGGACCCTTCTCTGCTGCCGACAGCCTTGTCTGAGAAAACACACACACACTCGTGCACGCACACATTCTGTGGCTGAGACCACTCTGACTCACAAGGACAGGGTTGTGCTATTACTTATGACTCAAGGTTCCCTTCCCATATATTTCCCCATCTGCATCTCCTCGTCCTCCCTGGTGATAGATTAGGCAGAGCCTCCTATTCCCCAGAAGTACGGTTCCCTGTGCCTATGGTATCTTTGCACACAGTTGTTCCTAGAACAAGATCCGTGCAAGACACACTCTGGGGTCACAGAGTTCCTCACACGTTCAGGGGGTCCCCAGCCTCCCCTGCTAAGATTCACGCTCCAGTCTTGTTTCATGGGCCGAGTTCCACCCCACCCCAGCACTGCCCCCCAGAGAGGGCAGATAAAAAAAGAAGACAAAACCTGTTTTGATAAAACAAAATGGGGGGGAGGTCTGTTTAGTTTTGTTTTTCCTTTTTTTGGTCCTGGGCACTGAAGCAGGGCTTCACTCGGATGAAGGTGTTCTACCAACATGCGGCACCCCCAACCATCTTTCTAAAAAAGAAAAAAGAAAGGAAACAAAGAAAACAATGTATAATCTTGGGGCAAGAAAGCACTTGGGTTAAGCGCCTTGGCTGCTCTTTCGGAGGACCGGAGAGTTCAGTTCCTAGAACCTATATGATAGCTTATGACTGTCTGTGTGATGGTTTGTATATGCTCTGCCCAGGAAGTGGCACAACTAGAAGGTGTGGCCCTGGTGGAGTGGGTGTGGCCCTGGTGGAGTAGGTGTGTCATTGTGGGTTTTAAGACCCTCACCCTAGCTGCCTGGAAGCCAGTCTTCCATTAGCAGCCTTCAAATGAAGATGTAGAAGTCTCATCTCCTCCTGCACCATGCCTGCCTGGATGTTGCCATGTTCCTGCCTTGATGATAGCGGACTGAACCTCTCAACCCATAAGTCAGCCCCAGTTAAATGTCCTTTTAAGAGTTGCCTTGGGGAGCTGGAGAGATGGCTCAGTGGTTAAGAGCACTGACTGCTCTTCCAAAGGTCCTGAGTTCAAAACCCAGCAACCACATGGTGGCTCACAACCATCCGTGATGAGATCTGACACCCTCTTCTGGGGTGTCTGAAGACCACTACAGTGTGCTTACATATAATAATAAATAAATCTAAAAAAAAAAAAGAGTTGCCTTGGTCATAGTGTCTGTGCACAGCAGTAACACCCTAACTAAGACACTCTGAAACTTCAGTTCCAGGAGCTCTGACACCTTCTTCTGGCCTCCAAGAGTACCAGGCATGCATGGGGTGCAAGACATACATACAAGCAAGAAGAACACTCATAAAATAAAAACTGAATCTAAAATTCTGCAGAGGTTGAAATACAAAATGGCCCACTTTAGATTCACACGTGTATCTCCCTCACTGAACAGCATCTGATTGAGTGTTTTTCAAAAGGAGAAACGAGGCAAGTGGAAGACAACAAGAACAGCATTAAAAAGAGTCCATAGAGGCTGGAGAGATGACTCAGTGGTTAAGAGCACCAACTGTGGGACGGCCGTGGTGGCACACACCTTTAATCCCAGAACTCGGGAGGCAGAAGCAGGCGGATTTCTGAGTTCGAGGCCAGCCTGGTCTCCCAAAGAGAGTGGGAGACCCTCTTGGCCCAAAAAAAGAGTACCAACTGCTCATCCAGAGGTCCTGAGTTCAAATCCCAGCAGAAACACAGTGGCTCACAACCACCCGTAATGGGATCTGATGCCCTCCTCTGTCTGGTGCACTCGTCTATCATGCAGGCACGGCACGCATGCAAATCGCATGTTCATATAAATAAATATGAGAAAAGTGAGTCCGGTGGTGGACTGTGAGATTGTAGTTAACAGGGGAAAGGCAATTTTAAAAGGAACAACATGGGATCAATAGGAATAAGAGTTTGGCTTTATGATGAGTTTTATAAAGACAATAAATTTACTTATAAAGGACATAGGATATTGTGTGTGTGTGTGTGTGTGGGCCAGGTGTTGGGGTACAAACCTTTCATCCAGTACTAAGTAGGCAGAGGCAGGCAGATCTCTGTGAATTCAAGGCCCCCTAATCTACACAGTGAGCTCCAGGACACCACAACTGTGGTGGTTCGAATATGCTTGGCCCCATGGGAAGTGGAACTATTAGGAGGCATGGCTTTGTTGGAATAGGCGTGGCCTTGTTGGAGGAAGTGTGTAACTGTGGGGTGGGCTTTTAGCCCTCCTACTGTTCACGCTCTTCCTAGTGTAGAAGGAGACCCTCTCCTGGGTGCCTTCAGAATAAAACATAGAACTCTTGGCTCCTCCAGCACCATGTCTTTCTGGATGCTGCCTTGCTTCCCCCCCCCCCCCGCCCCCATGATGATAATGGCCCAAACCTCTGAACCTGTGCGCCAGCCCTGTTGAAATGTTTGCCTTTATACAAGCTGCCATGGTCATGCTGTCTCTTCACAGCAATGGAAACCTAAGACAAGAATCTTTTTAACATCTCTTTTAATCTTTTAAGATTTTTTTTTTATGTCTATGACTGTTTGCTGAGCCGTCTCTCCAGTCTCACAATTTTTTTTCTTATGTGAGCGTGTGTGCACACGTGTGTGCACATATGCCCACCCCTATGAGGTGGTGAACTTCTGGAAGTTAGAGGAGAGCCCACGGGACACAGTTCTCTCATTTCACCACAGGGGTTCCAGGGTTGAGCTCAGGTGGCCAGAGTTCACCACACAAACCTTTATCTGCTGAGCCATGTCACCAGCACCCCCAACAAGTCTCTATTTCTCATGTGGGGACAGGGTCATGAGAGGTTGCCCAGTCTGGTTTTGACCTCATTCTGCAGCCCAGGCTGGCTGTCACCTTCCATCGTGGTGTGTACCACAGGTATACACCACCAGGCCCTGGTTCTTAGTAATGCCAAGATCCTAGTCCACATTCACCACACAAGTCCCTGTCAACCAGAAGACTGCTGCCAGTCGAACTAAGCCAGCCACAGACTACAGGAAATACCACAACACTGGAGATGTTGGTGCAAGGTGGCTAGCCTGCCCCCACCCCGCAGTGAGCTAGAGGACTCAGTTGCCCTGCCAGGCAAGAGAAGGCCTCAGCACCTACTAGGAAACAGACTCTGAGACTAAGCCATCTTCCCATGGTGAGAAAGTCAAGAAAGGGCCTGACTGGGCCTCTCTGCGTCAATCTTTATGATCTTTGTGACTGCATTAAGAAAGACTTAGCTGGAACACATGGCAAAGAGCCACTTGAAGTCTGTAAGGCTTAGAGCCAAGGTTGGTCCTCACCCTCAGCAGATCAAAGGTAAAACAGTCAAATTGTATCGGAAGCATGAGGTGAGGACCAGGGCCAACATCTAGGAGTTGGCTGCCAGTTTTCCTCCGGCAGAGAGGGCTCCAGAGCAGAGGCGCTCTGGAGAGGGTCACAGCTGGGGTGGGGAGGGGCTGTTTTCCAAGGTGCTGTCACACACACACACACACACACACCAGCCCCCAAGCCAAGTTCATCTTTCCTCCAAAGAGAGGTTCCACCCAAGACGATGACAGCTGCCCCTCCCAGTGAGTTTAACCTAGCCCATCTGCTTCCTGGCAGACCAGAGTCCTGCCATCCCACACTCTGATACCAGACGGACCCTGTGGGAGGAGCAGACCCTTCCCTTCTCTCTATAGAGAGAGTGTACTCTCTACATCACCCATACCATTAGCCTAATCTGGCCCACCTACATCAGGGAAGCTCCTCCCCCGACCCCGTGACCCAGTCACAGTCTTCTGCTCCCCCAAGTGTAGCTCCAGTTCTCCCATGACTGACCTTTGCCCTTGTTCCCACCCTTTAACCAGGACAGCCTAGACAAGGCCAGTGTGACGCAGAGGCCCACACAGCAGCTGCTCTCAAGTCCTCCCCTATGACACCCACTTCTGTCACCCCTGCTGTGGCTTCTTGCCCAGCCCCCAAAACACTCACCGCCCCTGCCCCCACCCTGGCACAATTATCCACGTGTTCCCCAGCACCAAGACCAATGCAATCAGGGCTCATTAGCTGTTGATTTGCATGTCATTTGCATAATGTTCTCTTGACTGCAAAATGCCAGAATCCTCCCCAACCCCTGAGCAGCTTTGCAGAAATATGACAGACAAGGCTCCACTGAGGGTCTGTATAGGAGGCTGAACACATGGGCGCTGGGAGGTGAACAGGCAGAAGCAGTATCAGAGCCCTCAGGCCTAGAGGAGGGCACTGGACGATGACTGAGCAGCCTGCTGAGTCCAGGCAGCAGGCACAGGGCTTGGTAGCTATGAAAACAGGAGTCTTGGGACAGCTAAGGCTCCACTGCTCAAAACCTGGGTCCAAGGCTGGGGATGAAGGTCAGAGGGAGAGGACAGACCTAAGCAGGTGGATGGGTAAGGGTTACACACACACACACACATACACACACGGATACACACAGATACATATACATACACACATACACACACAGATACACACACATAGAGATGACACACAGATATACACACACAGATACACACTCAGATACACACACACACACACAGAAGGAGACAGAGAGACACAAAGAGACAGAGAAACAGAGAAAAGAGACAGAGACAGCAGAGACAGAGACAGGGAGCAGGTACAATCTGTATTGCCCATCAGACAAGTAGAACTCTGGCTTCACCACAGGCATCCTGCTTCAGAATATGCACCTCACAAGCCTGGGGCTCTGTGTATGAGATCCTCGTCCGCTGGGCCGTGGTGGCACACACCTTTAATCCCAGCACTTGGGAGGCAGAGGCAGGCGGATTTCTGAGTTCAAGGCCAAGCCTGGTCTACAGAGACCCTCGTCCAATGCACAGCTGGAAGATGAAGCCGGCACCAACACTGTGCTGTGTCTAGATAAATCCCACGCTAGAGTCTTGAGTATGTTCAGCCAGTATTTCCTGAACACCTACTATGTGCAGTGCTACCCTTCAGAGAAGGGTGGGGCACACAGCAGATAACAAGCCTTACACCATCCATAAAATCAGGGTCATTTCATGCCAAAAGGGGATTTACATGATAGATTATGCAATTTCAAATGCTAGCCCCTGTTATCTGGGAAAATGAAGCTGGCTAAAAGGAAAGACGGTGAGTGTGAAGCCATTTTAGAGCTTGTGGTGCTCGGGGATGGGGCCCAGGGATGTGCTCTACCACTGAGCTACACCCCCGGGCTACAGCCTCTCTCTGAAGAGGTGACATTTGAACAGACCTAAATAGAGGGAGAGAGGGAGATGTGTGATGATCTGTGGGCAGAGCATTTCTGGCAGAGAAAACAGAAAAGGCGAGTGTCCTGAAGTTGGAGGAGGGGGTGGGGGAGGAGGAGGATGGGACCCAGAACTACTGGATGGGTGGATGGGTGTAGGGTGGGCAGGTGGATGGACGGATGGATGGGCCAGGTGTGATGTGCACACCTTTAATCTCAGCACTAGTGAAGCAGAGGCAGGTGAGTTCAAAGCCAGCCTGCTCTATATGGTGAGTTCCAAGCCAGGCAGGGCTATAAAGTGAGACCCTGTCTCAAGAAACAATAGTAGGTAGATGGTCAGGTGGATGGGGATGGATGGGTGAGTGGGTAGACAGGTGAGTGAGTGGGCGAGTAGGTAGCTAGATCATGGATCAGTGGATGGGGGGGGGGGAGTGGATGAGGAGATGATGATGGGTGGAGATGGGGTAGGTGAGGTGGTTGGGTGTCGAGAAGAATTACCCAGACAGAGAACAAGGCCAGGGTAACAGAGAGGGAAGTGGGACTCCAATGCTATAGGACTTTGTCAGCCATATTGAACATCCAAACGTACTCTACAATGAGGGAAGGAGCCTTTCTTGTTGGTTCCTTGGAAGGACTCAACAGCATAATAAAAACAACAGGGGGGGGGAGGGGAGCAGTGAAGTCTAGAGAGAGAGAGAGAGAGAGAGAGAGAGAGGGAAATCGCACAGAGCTCAGAGACTATTCAGTCTGAACCATGGGAAGATGGGTATTTGAGAGGAGGAACGGCCAGAGGCTTGCTGGCACTGGAAGATGGAGCATGCTCACTTGTCTGAGGCCAGAGAGAGGAGGAGAAAACAAGACCTAAAAGGGCATTCAAAGAGAGGGCAGAAAAACAAACAAACAAAAACACCCAGATAGATAAAAAATGCAAACCAGCAACACCAAGGCAAAAACAACACTGGGTTCTCAAGAACCAGAAGCCATTGGCGGAGAAGCAGCCCTTGGTCCAGGGGAAAGCAGACCACAGTGGCTTGCTCAGAAGATGGAGGCTGGGCTGGTGAGAAAAGAGCTGTCCCACCCAGACCCCTCACCCCCACCCCCATCCCCACCCTGGTCCTGAGAGGCTACTCGTGTGGGTGACTTGGGGTCAGGTCTCAGGGAAGGACTCCGAGAGCAGGAGAGTAAGGTGGATAAGTAATGAAGCCTGGCAGATGACAGGCTGACAGGCTCCAGTTCTCTGGAGTTCACTATAGTGTGAGCTGAAGTAACAGCATAGCAAAGTAACAATTATCACGCCGTTATCGCTTTGTCTCGGTGCTCTCCCAATTTAAATCAGCTTAAAGGACTTTCCACTGAGGGTAGGCTTTTCTAATCCTCCTCAAAGAATAAAACAACATCAAAGTGTGACTCAGATACATATTAAAATATACATTTAAGTCGGGTATGGTGGAGCACGCCTTTAATCCTGTCCCTGGGGAGGCAGAAGTGGGAGAACCTATGTGAGCTCAGACCATCTGGGACTACATAGTGGGATCTAGAACAGCCAGGACTACACAGTGAAACTCTGTCTCAAGTCAATTCCCTTGTTTCATTAATTAATAACACAGCCTCGGCCACCAACTGGACATTCCTGAAGCAAGAAGTCCAAGGGACAACAGACACTAAGGGGGCCACCGAAACACATAATGCAGGGCTGGGCATGTGACTCGATTGCTGAAATGTTTGCTAGCATACATGAAGCCCTGGCTTCTATATCCTACACCACATAAAACAAGTAGTGCTTAGAGGGCACAGGTAGGCGGATCTCCATGAGTTCGAAGCCAGCCTGGTCTACAGAGTGAGTTCCGGGACAGCCAGGGCTACACAGAGAAACCCTGTCTTAAAAAAAGGTTGGGGAGCTGCCTCATCCAGTAAAAAAGAAGAAAAGGAAGGGAGGGAAGAGGAAGAAGGAAGGAGACGAGGTGAGGGGAGGGGGAGGAAAGCACAAGCCAGTGCAATGCCAGGCCTCATGGAACCCAAGGCGTGCTCCTGCACCTCATACTCTAGCCTCCTCTGTTGTGACCCCCAACAGTGTACAGCTCACACTTAGGGGTGCAGCATCCACAGTCATGCACTATAATTAGAAATGACGCTCCGGCCCTCCATTAAACAGCACTAGCAATAGCATGAGGCAAATGGAGCCCAGCCAGCCCCCAGGAGGAGACGACCAGGAGCTATGCCTTCCCTCAGGACAACACCCAGGCACTCTGGGCCGGCGAGTCCCTCCTCTATTTCTGCTATTTCAACCTGCAGGGGGCAGTGGGGACATCCAACTGAAGTGTGGAAGTCAAGTGTGGAAGTAAATGTCTGTGCTCCATAGCCCTTCCTCCTCTGCCTTCCTGACTGGTCTCAGATGCACGTGGGGGAGGGTACAGGGTGTGGCTCAATCGTATGCGTGTGCTTACTTGTGTAAGGGAGGCCCTGGGTTCCATCTCCAGCACACCCGCACACACACAGGCACACAGAGGCACACACATACAGAGTTGTGCACACACACACACAGAGGCACATACATACAGACACACACACACACACACACACACACACACACACACACAGAGTGGAGAGGAGTACAGAAACACACACACAGACTGGTGTCCACCACGATTTCCTCAACTCAGCACTGGCTGACATATGAGGCTTTCCTGGGCTCTGTGGGGCCAGAGCAGCATTCTGGGTCTGACTCCACCAGGCCCAACGGGCACCGTTCCCCAAGACATGTTAAAACATGCAGACATTGCCAGGTGTCTCCTGGGAGCAAGTGACCCCAGACTAAGGAGCTTTTCAGCAGAGTGGGTACTTGTTAAAGCACAGATTGCAGGCTTCTGTGGTGGTTCAGGCCTGTTATCCCAACTTGGGAGGCTGAGGCAGGAGGATGTCTAATTCAAGGTCTGCCTGAGCTACAAAGTGATCAAGGTGAAACGGGATTAACTCAATGAGACCCTGCCTCAAAACAAAAGGTAAAAACACAAGCTTAGCCCATCAGTGGTGGTGCTCGCCTTTAATCCCAGCACTGAGGAAGTAGGAGCAAATGGTTATCTTGAGTTGGACCCCAGCCTGGTCTACAGATGGAGTTATAGGACAGCCAGGGCTACACAGACCCCCAAATTTTTTAAAAAATATTTATTTTTATTTTTATGAGTACACTGTGGCTGTCTTCAGACACACCAGAAGAGGGCATCAGATCTCATTACAGATGGCTGTGAGTCACCATATGGTTGCTGGGAATTGAACTCAGGACCTCTGGAAGAGCAGTAGGTGCTCTTAACCGCTGAGCCATCTCTCCAGCCCCCTCCCCTCAAGTGTTTTTGAGCCAAAGTCTCACTATGTACCTATAACCACACCTGGTCTCTGAAGGTGGGTGCTGGGGACTTGAACTCAGGATGTCACGCTTCTTTTACTCATCTTCAATGTCACCCGTGCAGCAGCCCACATCAGAATTTCAGTCCTTGTCAGGGCTGGGTAATATTCCATCTACATGCACATTGCGTTTTGTTTATTCATTCCTCTGCTAATGAACGCCCTGCAGCCATTGAGAACAACGGTGGTTAAGGCCCAGTATCTACTTAGTATCTCCTTTGGAAACCTTCTTGGAGGTAAACTTCTCAGTACCCAGAAAAATTGGAAACAAAAGATTTCAGTTCCTGGACCACAGGGAGTACCAGCTGTCCTCCCAGTTGGCTGGGCGATTTTTGCAGTCCTGTGTAAGGCACGGGTCCCAGTGTTCCCACATCCTCCTCAACAATGACCGTTTTCTATTTTGGAGCTAATGGCTGTCACCAGCAAGTGCGAAGAGGCATCTTTTGTGGACTTGATTTGCATTTTGTTAGTGATTACTGATGTTGGATACTGTTTTCACCGACCATCTGTGTGTCTTCTCGTCTTCTCAGGCGAAGTGTCTATTCAAAGCCCTTTCCTGCTTGTTTTTGGTTTTTAGTTGTGCAGGGCTGGGGGCAGAAGCCAGGGCCTTGCAAGTCCCCAACCACCCAGCCACAGTGCTTGCTTGCGTTTTTTTGTTGTTGTTGTTTGAAACAGGGTATCCTGGGGTTTTACTGCTGCAAACAGACAGACACTATGACCAAGGCAACTCTTTTTTTTTGTTTTGTTTTGTTTTGTTTTTTCTTTTTTCTTTTTTTTTTTTTTTGGTTTTTTGATACAGGGTTTCTCTGTATAGCCCTGGCTGTCCTGGAACTCATTCTGTAGACCAGGCTAGCCTTGAACTCAGAAATCGCCTGCCTCTGCCTCCGGAGTGCTGGGATTAAAGTAAAGGCGTGAGCCACCCCGCCCGGCTGTTTTGTTTTTTCGAGACAGGGTTTCTCTGTATAGCCCTGGCTGTCCTGGAACTCACTTTTTAGACCAAGCTGGCCTCCAACTCAGAAATCCTCCTGCCTCTGCCTCCCGAGTGCTGGGATTAAAGGCGTGAGTCACCACGCCCGGCTCCCAAGGCAACTCTTATATAAGGACAGCATTTCATTGGGACTGGCTTACAGGTTCAAAGGTTCATTCCATTATCATCAAGGCAGGAACACAGCAGCATCCAGGCAGGCATGGTGCAGGCAGAACTGAGTTCTACATCTTCATCTGTAGGCTGCTAGCAGAATACTGGTTTCCAGGCAGCTAGGGTGAGGGTCTTAAAGTCCAGGCCCACAGTGACACACCTACTCCACCAAGACCACGCCCACTTCACCAAAGCTATGCCCACTCCAACAAGGCCATACCTTCTAATAGTGCCACTCCCTTGGCCAAGCATATACAAACCATCACATAGGGTCACCAGGCTAGCCTTGTTCTTTTTTTTTTTTTTTTCTTTTTTTTCTTTTTTTGGTTTTTCGAGACAGGGTTTCTCTGTATAGCCCTGGCTGTCCTGGAACTCACTCTGTAGACCAGGCTGGCCTCAAACTCAGAAATCCACCTGACTCTGACTACGGAGTGCTGGGATTAAAGGCGTGTGCCACCACATCTGGCGCTAGCCTTGTTCTTGAGAGAGAGGGTTTCACTCTGTAGACCAGGATGGTCTTGAACTCATAGATCTATCTGTGTTTGGCTCCCAAGGATTAAAGCTGCCATGCCCTGCTAAAAGTATTACTAATTCAATTTTTAATTTATGTTTCTGTGTGCCTATATCCAGTGCATATGGGTGCCCAGGGAGGGTAGAGGGCAGTGTCTGACTCCCCCTAGAGACCAGATGGCAGGCTGTTGGAACCATCTCATGTGGGTCCTGGGAACAGAACATGAGCAACAGTAGCCAATGCTTTTAGGAAGAGTTATCTCTCTGGCCTATTTCCATGGTTTGGTTTGGTTTTTCTGAGACATGGTCTCACTATGTTGCCCTGAATGGCCTAGAACTCACAAGTTCCTCCTGCCTCTGCCTCCTGAGGGCTGGCATTAGAATTGGAAGCCACTGTGCCCCAAGTCCAGCTACATGCCTTTAAAGATCTTTAAAGTTTTAAAGGACTTTAAGTCTTTTTTTTTTTTCTGTTTTTTTGAGACAGGGTTTCTCTGCATAGCCCTGGCTGTCCTGGAACTCACTCTGTAGACCAGGCTGGCCTCAAACTCAGAAATCTGCCTGCCTCTGCCTCCCGGGTGCTGGGATTAAAGGCGTGCGCCACCACGCCCAGTGAACTTTAAGTTCTTTATCCGTGGGCGTGGCGGCGGCTAGCATCTGTACCAGTGGCACACAACTGAGGCAGGAGAATAAGAACATCCAAGGCCAGCCTGAATAACTGAGTGTGTCCAGCACAACCACGGGGTCAGGAGGAAACGTACGCAAGTCAGTGTCCTCCCTGCCACCGTGAGGGTCTCAGAGCGATGTCTTCAGGCTTGTCCCCAAGCATCTCACAGGCACCCAGATCCATTTCTGCTTTGATTGTATTTTCCAGATTTTTAAAAAAATATTTAAAAAAATTTTTTTTTAATTTGTATGAGTGTTTTACCCAGATGCAATGTATGCATGTACATTGTGTGCGTGCAGTGCCTGAGGAGGCCAGAGGGGGGCGTCAGATCCCCTGGAACTGCAGTTTCAGAGGGTTGTGAGCTGCCATGTAAGTGCTGGGAACTGAACTCGGGTCCTCCCAGGAGGAAGGGGGAGGAAGAGGAAGATGAGGGAGAGGAAGAAGTAAGTGCAGGCACTCAGGCATCCAGCACAGCCAGGAAATAGACTGGGGTGTGAGCCGGAAGTGGGTGGAGCCAGTCCTGAACTGTTTCCAGAAGATGCAGGCTGAGGGAGACCCGATAATCCTGGATTGCAACCCACGGTTCGGTCAAAGTGTCTCTGTCCCTAACGCACCATGTGATTTTGCACAGGAGACTGGCCTCAGTTTCCCTCTCCGTGAGTCTGCCTGCTATGTTCTCTTGTACCTTAGGGGCTGCTGGGAGGGCAGAGGGAGCTGTCCCTCCGAGGCCATGACATGGGGAGTCACTGCTGCAGTGGGTATCCCTATGAGTCCTACAGGAGCCAGGCCTCACGGGCAGCAGGATCTACCCCATTTCCTGCACCCCTGGGAGCAACTGAAGGCACCTGGATGGACCAGGCCACCCTACGGCTGCGGATTGTGTGATGGTGTGTCATCCGGAGTTAGGAGCTGGGATCAGACCTCGGGTACTGATACTTCCCCAGAGGCCCCCAGATCCTCTACTTTCCCATGGTAGTGGATCCCCCAACATGTTGCTTGTCAAAGTCAGAAACGTCCAGACCATAGTCCCCTCCAGGAAATGTCTAAGCAGTCCCTACTAAAGTCACGGACTGTGGGGCTACATTTGGACTGGACGGGACCTGTCTATCCCCACTGCCAGGGCCCATTGTCCTGGCACAGGGAGTTTCTCTGTATAGCCATGGCTGCCCTGGAACTCAATTTGTCGACCAATCTGGCCTTGAACTCAGAAATCTGCCTGCCTCTGCCTCCCGAGTGCTGGGACTAAAGGCGTGCGCCACCACACCCGGTTCTTGTTTTTAATTTTTTAAAATGTTGTATTTATTTATTTTATGTATATGAATACACTGTTGCTGTCTTCAGACACACCAGAAGAGGGCATCAGATCCCATTGCAGATGGTTGTGAGCCACCATGTGGTTGCTGGGAATTGAACTCAGGACCTCTGGAAGAACAGTCAGTGCTCTTAACCGCTGAGCCATCTCTCCAGCCTCATCTAATTCTTAAGTCAGTCACTGCCCAGCTAGTTTGTTTTTATTTTTTGAGACAGGTTCTCATATAGCCCAAGCTGCCCTTGGACTTGTTATTTAGCTGAGCATGACCTTGAACTTTTTATCCCCCTGCCTCTTAACCTTTGTTTCCCAAATAATGTGGTCATAGCCAGCACTACCATACCCTGCTATGGTTTGGGGGGTATGATAGGTTTTGCTTCTGTTGATGGTTTGTTTGTATCTATCTATCTATCTATCTATCTATGTATCTATCTATTTTAGTTAGTTTCATTTTCTTAATATAGGAGGGAGTTTATTATGTTGCCAGGGCTGACCTTAAAAGCCCTTAGGTTCTTCCTGTCTCACTCCCGGTAGGTAGCTGGGATTACTGGCATAAGTAACTAACTGGCCCCCAGCAATACCTCTGTGTGGAGAGTAAGCCTTGGTGGGTGGGATGGCCCAGGGAGGGCTTCATCAGGTCTGAAGGCAGAGCTTTAGTGCTGTCAGTCTCGATACTAGATACTTGCCTGTCATCCCTGTGCCTCAGACTCAACCCCTCTGCTCTCTCATCTTTTCCAGAGCTGCCCTCCTCTGAGGGAGAACAGTCATGATGGCAGCAGGAGGCACTGGCCAAACAGCAGCTCATGTTTGGGGCTGGGGCGCAGCCACTGTTTCTGAAGCCCTGAGTGGGACACAGCTCTGGCGCCCTGGGGAACATCAGGAGAGCTGAGGGTTCTGTTGTAGGATTGCTTTTCATAGTGGGCGTGCTGAGTGAGGACAAGCCACCTTGGACCTGAACTCCATCCATGGTCCTGCTTCTACAAGAAAGCCTGGCAGGTACTCTGTCACCCGAAGGAAGTCCCTGATAATGTCCCCTGAAGGAGCCAGGGTTGTTGGACCCCAGCTGAGACACAGCATGGGACAACAGTCACAGTTAGCAGACAGATCAGAGCTGCCACCCAGCAGATCCACAGACATGGCCACAGTAACTGAGACCCTAGAAGCCAGCCAGGCTGACAGCTAACAAAAACAGTGTGGCTGAGGGCAGGGACCTGTAAGTCACCGGTAAGGCTAGGGTGCAGCTCTGTTGGTGGAGGAATTGCAGAACAAAGCCAGGCTGCATCTCAGGCCCAGGCCTGGAAACCCAGCATGCAGGCTGGAGACCCAGGAAAAGTTCCAGTCATCCTGGGCTATACAGCAACCTCAAGGCCAACCTAGACTGTGTAAAATCCTGTCCCCCAAACGAAAACTAGGGGCTAGAGAGATGGCTGGCACTGGTTAAGAACACTGGCCGCTCTTGCAGAGGACCTGAGTTCAAGTCCCGGCACCCACTCAGTAGCTCACAATCATCCCTAACTCCAGATCCAGGGACCCAACACCGTTTTCTGACTTTCATGGGCATACAGTATGCATAAAAACATGCAGGCAAAACATTCATACACATAAAATATATACATCTTTTTTTAAAAAATTAACATTTGTTGGGCGTGGTGGCGCACACCTTTAATCCCAGCACACGGGAGGCAGAGGCAGGCAGATTTCTGAGTTCGAGGCCAGCCTGGTCTACAAAGTGAGTTCCAGGACAGCCAAGGCTACACAGAAAAACCCTGTCTCGAAAAAACAAAACAAAACAAAACAAAAAACAAAAAAGAAATTTTATTTTATTTTTTAATTTAAAGTAGAGATCTGTAGAGATGGCTCAGTAGTCAAGAACACTGGCTACTCTTCCAGAAGGTCCAGATTCAATTTACCCATATGACAGCTCACAACTGTTTGTAATTCCAAGACTGAGACCCTCCCACAGGCATACATACAAGCAAAACACTAATGCAAAGGAACAAAAAAAAAAAAGAAGTAAAAATGAATAAATAAAAAGGCTAGCCATAAAGATGTACACCTTTAATTCTACTATTTGGGAAGCAAAGACATACAGACCCGTGTGAGTTCAAGGACAGCCAGAGCAACATAAGAGACCCTATCTCAAAAATAAGTTAAGGGGCTGGAGAGATGGCTCAGTGGTTAAGAGCACTGCTCTTCCAGATGTCCTGAGTTCAAATCCCAGCAACTACATGGTGGCTCACAACCATCTGTAATGAGTTCTGATGCCCTCTTCTGGTGTGTCTGAAGACAGCGACAGTGTACTCACATATATACAATAAATAAATCCTTAAAAAAAAAAAGTTAAACTTGTTTAACTAATAATTAACTAAATTCAATTAACTAATTAAAACCAAAATAAAATAGTAAGAAAGGTAATAAAGATATGCAGTTGAGGTACCACATGGACGCCTTTGAGGCTGCGGAGCCATCTGTAGAACAATGGACACACTCTAAGAGCAGCCACTGTATGATGCCTGGCCCGGCCCCACCCCGCCCCACCCCAGATGGAATCCATCTCCTCCAGAACCACAGGTGAAGTGGTATCTCCACTCACTGCCACACCCAGCAACAGGCCAGAGAGCTGTGGGTTTACACCTCAGGCTTCCACTGATTCCGCTGGAGCCAGCAAATCTCATGACACTTCGGCTATGGCTGGCCCGTTTAAGGCAAGCTGAATAAGGCTAACCCTGCTGGCTGGACGAACTAACCCCGTCCTCCAAAGGGCTTAAGCAAAAGGCTCACTGTCCACAAAGAGATTTGAGGAAGGAAGGGCCACTGAGATCGAGCAGAAGTTTGTGCTTGGGTGTCTCTGGTCCCCTACCCTGTGTTAACAGGATACCGAGGAGGGTAGCAGCCAGGGACCAAGACTCCCCAGGAGCTAAAGTGTCTAGGCTGCCTGGCAAGCCATCCAGGCCAGCAAAGCTGCGTGGACGCGCGCACATGTTTTACCCAAGAAGACCTGAAGCCAGGGAACTGTTCTAAGCTTCTCTGTGGGCGCTGAGACTCAAAAGTCACAAATGCTCTAAACCGCTGAGCTGAGAAATCTTCAGTCTTCCTTTATTTTATTTTATTTTATTTTATTTTATTTTATTTTATTTTATTTTATTTTATTTTTCGAGACAGGGTTTCTCAGTGTAGCCCTGGCTGTCCTGGAACTCACTCTGTAGACCGGGCTGACCTCGAACTCAGAAATCCGCCTGCCTCTGCCTTCCAAGTGCTGGGATTAAAGGCGTGCGCCACCACTGCCTGGTGCCTTTCTTTATTTTTAAGACTGTCAGGCTCAAAGCTAAGTGACCAGAAGGCACAGAACGCTCCCCCAAAGCCTCACCAGGGGTCTCCCCATGAAAAGCACCCAGAGGCACATTTGTCAACTGACAGTTCTCCGTGGATACACCATCCTTCCCCGCACCTGCAGTCCACGCTGGGGTTCACCTTGGCCTTGGGGAGTCTACAGGACCTGTCAGGTGCGACTGGAGGTGTCTGCCATTATAGGACCACACAGATCAGCTGACATGCTCTGAAGGTCTGTCTATCCTGTCCCGTTCCACTGTTAAACGCCTGACACAGTAGATCCCTTCACTGGAAGTGTTTGCACATTTCGTCTTCCTTTGACCCTCCAACAGCCAAGTAGCCTGGGTCCAAGACCGGCTCTTTGACTCTAAAACGTGTTTCAGCTTCAGCTCATCTTGTCAAGCATTAAGGGCTCCGGTCTTTGAGTGCTATCTAATTGTCCAGACAAACTGCCCACAACGTGCTCCTTAAAAGGAGTCCTGATGGCTTGGCACTTCCTTGATATTTGCACCACCGCGTATTAAGGCCCTGATGAGTTCGGCTGTGAAAAAAAATGCTTAGCTGGGTGTGGCCGCCTATGCCAGTAATCCCAGCACTTGAGAGACAGAGGCAGGAGGGTGGGGAGTTTGAAGCCAACCTGAGCTACGAGAGACTTTGTTTCTAAAGTGAAGGAGGGGCAGGTGCATGGCTCAGGAGGGAAAGGCACTCAATTTATACAGCAGCTAACCCGAGTCCTGGACCCACGTGGTGAAGGAGCAAACTCACTCTGGCAAGCCGTCCCCTGACCGCCATAGGATGTGCACATGCATGCAAATAAATTAAAGTAACAAAGCATACATACATAAAATATACACATATACATATATATATGTATACATATCCATATCCCTATACATATACATATATACACACATGTACACATACATACCCATAGCTGTATACATATGCATATACATATACACTAATGTAGGCTGGAGAGGGTATTTCAGTTGGCAGAATGCTTGCCTAGTATGCATGAGGTCCTTGATTCTATCCCAAGCACCAGAGAAACTGGGCCTGGGGGTTCACACCTTAATAACTGGCTAGAGGCAGCTAGAGGCAGGAAGATCAGTTGTTCGAGGTCTTCTTTGGCTACGAAGTGAGTTTGAAATCAGTCTAGGATACAAGAGACTCTGTCTCAATAAAATAATAATAATAATAATAATAAAAGAACAAAATTCCCTCACATAAATGTTCCCTAAGTGAGGTAGGGGGGATGGCGGAGGGGCACAGCCCTCAAGGAAGCCCACAGACCTCAGGCGGCTTCAGCCTCCACTGCCACAGCCTATGGAGCAGGATGGCCTCTTGGGAAGCCCCCATCCTGTATCTCCTGCTCACTCCCACCTCCCAGGCAGACTAGTCCTACCTGCTTTCCCTCCTCAGTAACTCAAGACTTGATTCCCCTGAGCCTGACTTGAAGGCACTGGCAGCTGTCACCCATTTTCAGCCCTAAGGTTGATCCAGCCCAGTTCACTGTGTACCCTGAACCAGGGAGGAGGGGAGTCATCACACACACCCCCATGCACTGCTGAGCAGGGTCTGCCCCTTCTTCAAGGCCAATGACAAAGGACTGGGAATAGGGCAAAGGTGGGGATGGGACCCCCATGAGACAGGGGGGATCCATCAGAAGAACCTGCCAAGTAGGACAGGTGAGATGGTAACAAGACACCTAATACCCAGACGGACGGGGCAGGGGTGGGGCTCCAGCCTGATGGGGCTGAAGATAAGGGGACACCAGACACCCTGCTGGAGGAGGGGCAGGGGACAGGAGAGAGAAAAAAGCCTCAGTACAGTCTGGCATTGGAGTCACATGCTCACTGGGGGACCTCAGCTGGAAGCCCGAGGCCCCTCTGTGTCTCAACAGACCCATCTGCAGCCGGAAATAGAGGTCCGGGGCTGTAGCTCAGTGGGAGAGTGCTTGCCTAGCTTATTGGAACTCTGGGCTGCATCCTAGCCCTGTAAAAACAAGATAAAACCCCACCAAGCAAGCACCAAGGGACTGTGCCTGTGAAGGAGCCCAGTACAGCACACAGCCATCATTGGGAAGTGAGGCTGCAGCACTCTTCAGGGGCACTGGGATTTGGCCAGAAGCGGCCAGGTAACAAGGACAGAGTGTGTGTCCTTCACTACTGAGTGGTCATCACTCTGGCCATACTCAAAACTGACTCATCAGCCTCTGGAACAGTGAGCGAGCTGAGCACACAGCTGGGAGCAAGAAGCCACCAGCCTGGGAAGGTTTCCTGTACACCACGCAGGGCCTGCCACCAACTGAGCCACATCCACACCATGTATTTTGAGACAGGGTCTCGTAAACCCCAGGCTGGCCTGAAACTCGCTCTGGAGTAGAGGGTGGTCTTGAACTCCCGACCCTCCTAATTTCATTTCCCAAGTGAGAATCTGGCTTGTTTTAATTTTAACATTTCTAATATTTACACATGTATGTGTGTGATGTATGTATGTATGTATATATATGTATGTACCTATTACGACACCCATATGGAGGTCAGAGGAAAGTTGGTGCCAGGGATCAAACTCAAGTCATTGGGCTTGTTGGCAATTGCCTGAGCCTTCTTGAAGGCATTGCTGTTGTTGTTGTGAGAGTCTCACTATGTAGCCCTGACAGCCCTGGAACTCTATATATAGCCCTTGACTGTGGACTATGACTGGCCTTTGACTCACAGAGAGCTGCCTGCCTCTGCCTCCTGCATAATGAGACTAAAGGTGTGCATAGCTGTGCCCGCCTGGGGCCGTCTAGGGCTCACAACCATCCATAATGAGATCTGACTCCCTCTTCTGGAGTGTCTGAAGACAGCTACAGTGTACTTACATATAATTAAAAAAATAAATAAATCTTTAAAAAAAAAAGGAAAGAAAGTTGCCCAGAGAAAGTCCTTATCTCAGATAGACAAGATGGCTCAGTGTGTAAAGGCGCTTGCTGCCAAGCCTGATGACCTGAGTTTGATCCCTCAGACCCACACTGTAGGAGAGAACCGACTTCTGCAAGTTGTCCTCCGACCTCCACACGAGTGTGTGTGCTCACGTGCACAAAAATCTGATTAAAAATTTCTAGTTGTAAAATATTCTTATTTATTTATTTATTTATTTGTGTGTCTGTCTGTCTGTCTGTGAGTGAGGACATGCGTACCACGTGCTTTCAGTGACCTCGGATCCCATAAGAAGAAGCTGTGGGACCCAGAGGGACTGGGGATCCAGATAGATGTGAGCCCCTGCAAGTGCAGCCAGTGCTCTTAACTACCAAGCCATTGCCCCTGACCCCACCAATAAACTTTTAAACAGAAAGTCTTTACGCCCAGGCATGGTGTGGCACGCCTTTAACTCCAGCACTCAGGAGGCAGAGGCAGATGGATCTCTATGAATTTGAGGTCAGCCTGGTCTACAGAGCCAGTTCCAGGCCAGTCAAGGCTACATAGTGAGACCTTGTCTTACACAAACAAACAAAAGAAAGTCCTTATTTTAGAGGCATGTCTTCAGATAGGCATGGTGAATCGATACCTGAGATTTGGTTAGAATGATTGCATTACTGGAGACTGCAGGCAAGGGAGAAGCAGACATCAAATACTACTTTCTTTATGTATATGAATTATATTTTTGGACAATAAAGAATTTTCAAATAAGGCTGGAGAGATGGGTAAGCTGTTAAGAGGAATGGCTGTTCTTTCAGAGGACCTGAGTTTCAGCTCCCACAAGACAGCTCACAATCATCTATAACTCAGTCCCATGATCTCCTATGCCCTCTTCTGGGGTGCAGATGCACATGCAGATGAAACACACACACATACATACATACATACATACATACATGTTTTGTTTTGTTTTTTCGAGACAGGGTTTCTCTGTGTAGCCCTGGCTGTCCTGGAACTCAGTCTGTAGACCAGGCTGGCCCTGAATTTTCTTTTTTTTTTTTTTTTTTTTTTTTTAAGATTTATTTATTACATGTAAGTACACTGTAGCTGTCTTCAGACACTCCAGAAGAGGGAGTCAGATCTCATTACGGATGGTTGTGAACCACCATGTGGTTGCTGGGATTTGAACTTCGGACCTTCGGAAGAGCAGTCGGGTGCCCTTACCCACTAAGCCATCTCACCAGCCCCGGCCCTGAATTTTCTAATTCTTTGCAGCAGGGTCTCAAATCCGCTGAGATGTGTTTCCTTCTCTTTGAGTTTGTGAATCATTTTGGGGGGGGGGTGTTGAGACAGGGTTTCTCTGTGTAGCCCTGGCTGTCCTAGAACTTGCTCTGTAGACCAGGCTGGCCTTGAACCCTGAGATCCACCTGCCTCTGCCTTCCAAGCGCTGGGATTAAAGGTGTGCACTACCATGACCCTTAATAAATAAATCTTTTTCTTTTAAATTTACAAATTAAAGACAGAGAAGATATCAAGTCCTAGAGACAATCCCTACCCGCCACCACCACACACACACATGCACACGCATTCACACACACATGCGCACACACACACACACACACACACACCCCAAAAGACAGAAGATTCAGAAGGATGAGGCAGGAGGACTCCAATGTAGAAGCCAGCTACAGAGGGAACTCAAAGGGAGCCTAGGTAATTTAGTGATAGCCTGTCTCAAAATAAAATAGGGCTAGCCTGGTGTATGTAGCAAGTTCTAGACTAGTCAAGGTTATACAGCAAGACCCTGTCTCAAAATACATAAAGAATTTATTTTTTAAAGACAGAAGAGGAAATAGTCCAAGAGCGGCCCTGAGTGGTGCAAAGCCCCTCAGTGACTCAGGGGTGGGCCTCAGCCTGGACCAGCCCTACCTTCCTGCTATGTCACGGCCACCTCTTTGGTGGCAGGCATGCTCTTGGGAAGGGCCAGGTGCTACAGGGTGGAGCTGAGGAATGAAGAAGGGGCTGCTCCACCCCTGAGCCACCTGCTCTAGAAGGATCCAACGAAGCGGGTCATTTAAAATGTCCATCACGAGTGCCAGGTATGCTGGTACATGCCTGTCATCCCTGCACTGAGGAGGTGGAAACAGGAGGACCAGAAGTTCAAAGCCAGCCTAGGCTCTAGAGTCAGAGTGAGGCCAGCCCAGGCTACATGAGACCTTGTTTCAAACAAACAACTGATTAAGTGAATGTCCAGCGTCAGCGATTACCAGTTGTCTCACCGATCTCTTGGCTGTATCTCCATTCAGTCTTGCCCGGACCTCGTCCCCAGCCCCAATCCATACCTGTCCCTGCTTTAAGTCAGCCTGGAATCTCCCCTCCATCCTTTGAACTCACCACCCCTCTCTTCTGAGTCCGCTACTTCCACAATAGCTATCCAGTATGCTCAGCATCCCTGCATAAGCATCCCTGAAACCAGTGATGCTCCCGGCCTGCCTCAAGGGGTCAGCGGAGGGAGGACACAAAACTCTAGAGCCAGACCGGTGTCTATTCACAGTGCGACTGACTCCAACCCAAGGGCAACCAATGCCTTCTTCTGGCCTCTCCTGGAACCAGATATGCATATGGTATACATACATAGATACAGTCATTTGTATCCATAAAACAAATTTTTTAAAAATCCTAATTAAATTAAAAAAAAAATGAGCCAGGCAGTGGTGGTGCATGCCTTTAATCCCAGCACTTGGGAGGCAGAAGTAGGCGGATTTCTGAGTTCGAGGCCAGCCTGGTCTACAGAGAGAAACCCTGTGTCAAAAAACCAAAACCAATAATAATAACATAATCAAACCCTAATCATATATAAAGTCACCTGCTTTAACCTATCATGAGTTATAACTATCTTTTCAGGTTGTCCCTTTCCCTCCAGTATCCCCAGAGGCCTACAACAGTGCCTGGGGCGGCTGACTGAATGACAACAGAATGAAGAACTACCTTGGTTGGCAGGAGTGTGAGGGGCCGGGGGAGGGGGGGTCCTCACTAGATTCGTCTTCCTGGTGACCTGTCACTCACCACTGCTGCTTGCTAAGACTGCACCTATTGGGCTCACCCCCAAAATGATGTTTCCAAAAAGGGGGTGCCAACGTACTCTCTCTCAGAGATGTGATGGGTTTGTCTGCCACACCCTCGGCCAGGAAAAGGCTTACTGCAAGGATTTGTGCCGTGCTGGATTAACCATATTTAGAAGCTCCACGTTGATGGTAAACCTCTCTGCCCCATCTGAACGGGCAAGCGCTCGCCGGGCGGCGTGCAGAATCAGTTTACAGACACAGAATTCAAAACTGCTCTGTGGGCTGGGGCGGTGGCTTGGCGGGTAAAGTGGCTCACCCTGTGAGCATCAGGACCTGAGTTTGAGTCCCCAGAACACACACCAGGCTGGGTACAGAAGTGTCTGTAATCTCAGCGCTCCTACCGCCAGAGAGGAGGAGACAGGAGAATTCAGGGAAGTCTGGACTGAGCAGCACAGAATAAAGACCTTGCGGGAGACCCTGAGGTCTAACTTCCATGCTTACACAGCTGAACACGAACACACACACACACACACACACACACACACACACACACACACACACACAAACACACACACGCGCGCGCGCGCGCGCGCACGCGCGCGTGCGGATCTGTTAATTTCAAATAAGTACCCACCACCCCTCTCCCAGGACAGAAAAGGAACAAATATGAGACTCCTCTCTCTTTCCTTCTCCATCCCTAAACACGGCCTCCTAGAGGTCAAAGGGCACCAATACAATTCAGATTTTTTTTTAAAGATTTATTTATTTATATGTAAGTACACTGTAGCTGTCTTCAGACACTCCAGAAGAGGGAGTCAGATCTCGTTATGGCTGGTTGTGAGCCACCATGTGGTTGCTGGGATTTGAACTCCGGACCTTCGGAAGAGCAGTCGGGTGCTCTTACCCACTAAGCCATCTCACCAGCCCTGCAATTCAGATTTCAACTCAAGTTTGTCTTTTTTTTTTTTTTAATCATTACCTTTATTTGTTTACTTATCGTGGCATGTACCATAGTACACTCGTGGGGGTCACAGATCGGCTTGTAGAACTTGTTACCTCCTTCCACTGTGAGGGGGTCCTCAGTGCTGGCAGCCATCAGCACCAGATCAAAATGTTTCTGTCAGGGTTAAGCCCAGGACTTTCACAGGAGAACGCTCAGCATGTACTTTGTTACTGAGATATCATGAAAAAACCCTCTTTTTAATACAAGTATGCTCATGCAACACTTGGGATATATTTATGCTAAAAAGGAGTGAAACAAATTTTACTTATCTGAATTTTTTTAAATATATGAGTACTCCATCTGCATGTACACCTTCCTGCCAGAAGAGGGCATCAGATCCCATCACAGATGGTTGTGAGCCACCACATGGTTGCCGGGAATTGAACTCAGGACCTCTGGTAGAGCAACCAATGCTCTTAACCTCTGAGCCATCTCTCCAGCCCCTGAGTTGTTGTTGTTGTTGTAATGATGGGATTTAACCAAGGTCTCAGGCACACTACACTAGCCACGTCCCTTACTCAAATTCAGGTTTCACCATTAGCCAGGCATCCCAGATGTTATTCGACCACCCCTATCCCAGCTTATCCCAGCTTTTACATTTTTTTCGATATACTTGTTTTATTTTATGTGTATGAGTGTTTTGCCTGCATGGATACCTGTGTACTCCAACGATGTCAGAAGAGGGCACCAGATGCGTAGGGGCTCAAGCTACAAACAGTTTTGATCCACCCTGTGAATGCTGGGAACCAAACCCAAGTTGATCCTCTGCAAGAGCAGCCAGTACTCCTAACCACTGAGCTACCCTCGCACTAGCATTCTCCCACCTCTTGATGCTTATGGCCCCTTGTCCTCCCAGTCTTCAGGAGCCCCAGTCTGAAGGCTCAAGGCACCTCACCAATAGCCTCTGTCTTATCATCCAAGCTCCTGCCTCACAAAGTCCTCTTCCGGTTCCTCCTGTCCACCCTTCCTAGAACAAAGCATTCTCTATCGCCCTGGCTGTCTGGGTACCATCTATAGACACCCCACACTGGTACCCGGCAGCTGTGCAAAGCCTGTGGGGTCATCTGTGATTGCCACTGTCACTGAACTAAAGCTTTGCTTCTGGGGGTGGGTGGCTCCTGTTGGGTACCTCCCAGGGCCCTGGCCACCCCGTCTCAGTCCTTCATGGTCATGGAAACCAACTGCAAGGTACACGGACAAAGGGCCGCAACGGTAGCTAATGGCTTTCCAGTCTGAGCTAAATGATTCGCACCGAACGCCAATTATTTTTGCAATAAGAAAAACCGAAAGCTTTTTCTTTGAAACAGTCTCGTATAGTCTAGGTTAGACTCAAAATGAGCTGCAAAACTGGACTTGGTTCTTAATCCTCCTGCTTCTACCTCCCAAGGGCTGATATCATAATGTCTACACACACACACACACACACACACACACACATATATAGACATACACATCTGACTTGAAAGGTTGGGTTTGTTTTTTCTTGTATTTTATAGTTATTTATTGGCCACAGCGTGAGTGGAAGTCAAAGGGCAACCAGGGGGAACTGGTTCTCTCCTTCGCCCACGTGGGTCCCAGAAATTGAACTGAAATCATCTGTCGTAATGGCAAGTGCCTTTCCCCACTGAGTCATCTCACCAACCTGGAAGGTGGTGGTGTTGTTCTGATTTGGTTTTGTTTTCCTTCAAGAAAAAAATATAAGGCGGGGGGAGGGGTGTTGCTCAGCAGTTGAGACTTCACCCTGTTCTTCAGAGGATGAGTTGCTTCCCAGCAAGCACTGTGGACAGCTCCCTACCGCCTATCGACTCAGCTCCAAGGGGATGCAACAGCATTAATCTCTACAGGCACACGCACTCACCTGCACACCTACACATGAGAATAAGTAACAAAAAGCAGAGGCAGAGAGGCAGAGAGGCAGAGAGGCAGAGAGGCAGAGAGGCAGAGAGGCAGAGAGGCAGAGAGGCAGAGAGGCAGAGAGGCAGAGAGGCAGAGAGGCAGAGAGGCAGAGAGGCAGAGAGGCAGAGGCAGAGGCAGGTGGATCTCTGTGGGATTGAGGCTACCCTGGTCTACAGAGTGAATTCCAGGCCAGTGAGCTACATAGTGAGTGAGACCCTGTCTCAAAAAAAAAAAAAAAAAAAAAAAATCTACTAAGCAGGGTGGTGGTGGCACATGTCTTTGATCCCACCACTCTGGTGAGTTCAAGACCAAGCTGGTCTTTTAAAAAAAAAAGGAGGGGGGGGGGAAAGCTGGAGAGATGGCTCAGTGGTTAAGAGCACTGTCTGCTCTTCCAGAGGACCTGAGTTCAAATCCCAGCACCCACATGGTGACTCACAACCATTTCTAATGGGATCCAAAGCCCTCTTGTGGTTGTCTAAAGACAGTGACAATGTACTCACATACATTAAATAAATAAATAAATCTTAAAAAAAAAAAAAAGACCAAGTTGGTCTACAGAGTGAGTTCTAAGATAGCCAGGGCTACACAGAGAAACCCTGTCTCAAACAAAACAAGACAAAACAAAACAGTATAATAATAATAATACTAGTAGAAATGTAAAAAACAAAACAAAACAAAAATTTAAATGTAAAACTAAGGGTTGGCGCCATATATCACAGAAGAAACAACCTAGCCTAGAATCCCTCAGTGAGGGGCTAGGGGCGTGGCTCAGCAGAAAGTGCTTGTCATAAAATGTTCCAGGCCTTTGGCTGGAGCCTGTTCCTCCTCTCCTCAGCACAGTCATTCTCTCCTGTCCTCTTCTTGCTTCTGTGGGGAGGACCCCCGATCAGTGAGCTCCTTCCCCATTGGCCCTTCCTGTCCTTCCTCCCCTGACAGACCCCCAGAAGCCACTCTTCTTCCGTGAGTCTCCCACTGCCACTCAATCCTGCCAGGGATGCAACCATCTCCTGCAGAAGAACCTTTCAAATGACGCACTACGTCACACTTTCCACAAGTAAAGGTCTCTCTGTGTCGGCCTTGGGGGGGGGGGGGTCACCAGACCAAGACACACCTCCTTCATCCTTCGACTGTCTCCATAACCCAGGGAAGATGTCACTCAAAGACTGGGGCAACGGGTCTGGGGAGAGGAGCAAGACGGGGCAAGGGCCATGGGCACGGAAGCTTTGGAAGACTGGCAGGCCAGAGCAGGGTGGCTTTGCTGAGGAACCGAACGAGAGTGAGAATTCAGAGCGATGGAAAGCAAGAGAGGGAGGAAGAGGAGTCAGCTGACTGGCAGGGTGGTACAGCCCTACTCAGGGAGAGCTGTGCACCTGTCAAAGGAACAAGGCAAGCCAAAAGGGCTCTCTGCCAGGGCCCATGTCACCTTTTACACACACAGTTTACTCATAAGACCCCAAAGACCTAGAAGAGCCCGGCTGGGGCCGTCCCAGCCCTGGAAGCTGACCCAGATTGTCTTGTGACAGTTGAGATGGAGCACTGGAGGAGAAATCACCACCGCAGACGCTTGAGGAAAGGAAGACCTTAAGCAAAGGGCCAGGCTCCCCGGGGACACAGGGCGGCCAACGAGTCAGTCAGGAACCAACAGGACAGAAGCCCCACCAATAGTCACAGCTGACATTCAACCCCAGGCTTAAAGGAGTTTCTTGGTGGCTCTTTGGTCCGGGGGAATAGAAAGACCAAAGGGGTTCCCCTCCATTTTCCAGCTTGGTAGCTATTGCCCAAAGTTTACATATTCATTCATTCATTCATTCATTCGTTCATTTGTTCGTTTGTTCATAGTGAAAACATTTCTTCAGTGAGGAGCCCTTCTCAGACACTGACAATGTCAGAGACAAGTCAGATTCTTAGCCTGAAGGCCCTTTGGTCTAGAGGGGGACAGGCCAGACATAAGTAACCTCCGGGTTGACAGGGTTCAAGAACATGGGGCCAGAGGTGACCTCTCCCCTGGGGAGTCAGGAAGCTGCTTAGAAAGAGTGATCTGAGTAACGGGCAAACATCTGATAAGAAAACCAGGCTGCGGGCAGAGCTTCCCAGACCACTGGCAATCTGCACCCCAGCTGTGCTGGGGCCCCTGACAATGGGCTATTTCTGGTTGTGCCTAGAAAAAGAAGGTGCCTCATGTTTAAGTTCCCCCAGGCTGCAGAGCTGTGCTTGGGGGAGGTGGGGGTGGGGGCAAGGCTGGAACTTAAAAATCGGGGGTTTGAAGCTGAGTCTAGCCAAGCTCTGGGGTTTGCCACTGTGTCGCAGACACATTAATGACCCTTTAACCTTTCCACAGCCTCCTCAAAGGTGAACACAACCGGGAGAGCGCCCCAACCGTGACCAAATGGGCTGAGGTTGGTGGAGGGAGAAGGCGGTGTGGCTGGCGCAGAGAGGATTCTGCAGCATCTGCGGGGGCCCTCAGCATCGCCACCTCCTCTTTCCTTCCACCTCCCACCCCCAGCTGGTGGGGGGAGGGGTCGGAAGCAAAGAAGGAAGTACCTGTAATCTAAACCAGACATCGCCGCCTGTGCTTCTCCCCAGCCCACTCTGATCCAGAAATAACATACGCACCAAGCTGGCATCGGCCCACCCATCCCAGCTGGCCCCAGAAAAACATACAACACCGGGGGGGGGGGGCAGCCCCAGCTTCCCAACGATCATGCTTCTTCCCCTTTCCCCAGGGTAAAGGCCTCCCCCTTAGCATCCTCAAGGGGTCATTCTGGCACTGGCTGGGTCAAGCCAAGAGCATCCGGGGGCGCGCGCCTACCTCTCCCCAGATACCTGCCCTCGGCTGTATTCAACGCCATCATATACTGAGCATCTGCATCACGCACTGAAGCCCTGGACTCCCCGAACCCCCAACACTACCCCACCCCCACCCCCAAACCCGCGCTCTCTCCACGCTCTAGAGCCCCTACCTGGGCGCCGGAGCACCGGACACCATCAGCGGGGCGGGTGGCAAAGCGGGCGGCGGCGGCGGCCCAGCCTCAAGCCCGGCCGGCTTCCCGGGGGAGGAGGAGGAAAAGGAGGAGGAGAAGGCTGGCGCGACCGCCGCGCGTCTCTCTGGGGCTGCGGGAAGGAGGAAGGTCAGAGACTCCGCCGAGCGCAGCGCCGCGCGGGGGCGGAGGCGGCGCGGATTAGAGCGGCTTCTCCGTGAGCCAATGGCGACGCGGTGGCTGCGCAGGTGGCAGCACCGCGGTACCCGGAGGCCGCGCCCGCCCGGCCGCCTGCTCCCCAGCTCGGTGTGTTTGATTCCTGCGCGCTCCTAATACCTGCTTCTCATGCGGGGGTTCACGCATGATAGGGGTTTGCTGTATAACCCTGGTGTGATGACCCCCTCCCTATCCGTGTGTGTCGGGTTCATGGAGAACAGGATACTTAAGATTGGCCAAATAGTAAGGATGCTCTCCTCTGCCCTATCCCACGGCCCACTCCCACACTCAGCTCTGCCAAGAAGGCCTGTGTGGATCCTCAGGCCAGTTCACCTCAGCTGGCTGTCAGCAAAGCTAGCTGGAGGCCTTTTTGGAGGTTCTCTGGGACTTGGGGATCCAAACGGTGACACACAGCTGCTGCCTTGTATTCTAACTGCTTCCAGGAGCCGGACTGTTGCCCCAGGGAGTGGGGCCTGACTCAGAAGAGCAGAGGATTCATTCAATGTGTCCAGAGTGTGACACAAACCAGAGAAGGAAGACCAGGAGGCGAAAACTGCCCACCTCTGCCCCTCCCTACCTTGAGAGACCTGGATGTTCACAGGGTTCGAAGAAGGAAGTCTTCCTGAACCCCTGGTGGTGAGGCTAACCGTGAGCTCTGAAGTTCACCAGTTCAGGAGCCCAGAGGAATGCCTGCATACAGTGTTCGTTCATTTGCTAAGAATTCCATGGACAGTTTCAAGCTATATTGTTGTTTTGTTTTTAAGATTTATTTATTTGTATAAGTACACTGTAGCTGTCTTCAGATACACCAGAAGAAGGCATCAGATCCCGTTATAGGTGCATGATGGTTGTGAGCCATCATGTGGTTGCTGGGATTTGAACTCAGGACCTTCGGAAGAGCAGTCAGTGCTCTTAACCGCTGAGCCATCTTTCTAGTCCTCAAGCTATATTATTAGAGCATAGAAGAAGACATCACTAAGACATCACCAGGCAGCATCTCATCTAGGGTAGGACCAGACAGTCAAGTATTATTAGTCAGGGAACCGAGGGATAGAATGGATGACTCTTACTTTACGAAGGGGCTTATCAGATCGGCTTAAACAATACAAGCGTCTGCATGCAGGACAGGCTGAGAATCCCGAAGCTGTCCCAGGACACCGGGTTCCTCAGGAGTCCCAGTGTGGCACTGAATGCATGGAGGATTCCTGAAGAGGCCCCGGAGTCATCAGAGGCCTTCAGGGGACTTTGGAAGGTTGAAACGTGGGGTTCTGGTTGCAGCGGCCGCAGCAGCAGCAGAGCAGATGCATTCACCAGCATGAAGCCAAGGTGGGCAAGGCAAGGGTACGGTGCCCCACCCCCCAACTTCTTACGTCACGCCACCCCAAGGAGGCACGTCTCACCACGGGAGAGTCTCTTTTCCCCTCAGTCAGTTCCTCCCTGAAACGCCCTCCACTCCCTCCACGCTTACCCGGAGTCTCTTACTTCTTTCCGGATCCAATCAAGTCCAGATTAACCACCACAGTGGCTGGTGTTCCACGGAAGGTTGAGAGCTCTGGGCAGAGCTGTCCGGAAAGGTTTTCTCCTGGTGCTGAAGGAGAGCTGAAATCCAGGTTAGACAGGTGGCTGATACAGTAGCCTGGGGCTGATGAGGCCCACCCTCCAGGCCTGCCTGAGCACCCTGATTCCTATTTCCCCGCACCCCAACCTGGAGTTTACCATCAGCCCCAGGCAAGGCTGTGAGGCTCACGAGGGTGGGACAGCTGTCTGGGGAACACCCTGACTCAGTCGCCTTATCTTGATAACCGTGTGACAAGCTGTTGGTGGAGTGGCTGGGGTGTAGGGGAGCCACGGACACACACGGGGCTCTGTTCATGGTTTCAATGATGGCTGGAACCAAACAAGGGAGGTGGAGTATCCACCTGCTGCTCGGAATTTATAACCACAACGGTCTGAGTAGCCAGTGCTCTCTCCCAGGGCTGTGCAAATGCACCCCTTATGGCAGAAGTGTTTTCACATCAAGAGGCTGATTCCCCACAGAGGTTCTCACAGAGGTGTGAAGAGGGAAAGGCTAGAAAAGCCTGCCCCTCCCCTTGTCATTGTCATGCTAGACAGTAAAGTATTTTCATGGAGACAAATTGGAGCCCTGGGGGGCTGGGTGTGTGTGTGTGTGTGTGTGTGTGTGTGTGTGTGTGTGTGTGAGGGCTGAGAAGGCAGAGAGGCATCGATGATGATGGTGGTGGTGATGATGGTGAAGATGATGATACTTTTAAGAAAAAAGCCAGTGGAGTCCACAGCCCCAAACTTCCCAGACAGGATATATCCCTAGACGGTCAGACATTTGGAGGGTTGAATAGAAGGCTATGATAGAGTGGGGAAGAGAAGCCGGAGGCTGGGAGAAAGCACAACCTTCACAGAGCTGTAGGTCCGTCAGGAGACTGGGAGGGCATAAGAACATGGCTCAGTTAGCTGAGTGCTTGCTGAGCACACCCAAAGCCCTAGGCCCCCAGCACATAGCTGGTGACATAGCTGGTGACAGTGGTTCAGGCCTGTAGTAACCCCAGTGGTCCAGAAGGAGTCTGTGGTCATCTTGGGCCTCTTGAAAAATCCAACAGGAGGTCGGTAGGGTGGTATATAGCTTTCATTCCAGCACTCGGGAGGCAGAGGCAGGCAGATTTCTGAGTTTGAGCCCAGCCTGGTCTACAGAGTGAGTTCCAGGACAGCCAGGGATACACAGAGAAACCCTGTCTCGAAAACAAAACAAAACAAAACAAACAAACTAACTAACTAACTAACAAAGAGAGGCTTAGTGGTTAAGATAACTTACTGCTCTCCTAGACGCCCTAATTTTGGTTGCCAGCACCCACATGGGGCAGCTCACACCTGTCTGTAACTTCAACTCAAGAGCATCCTCACGCCCTCTGCAGGACTCATTAGACACCTGCACCCGTGTGCGTGTGCGCAGAGTCCTGAGCAGACACACATGCCTTAAAAAACAAAGCAGTCTCTTTTAAAGACCAAACAAACAAAAGTAGAGAGGAGAGAGGGTAAAGACAGAAGGCAGCCAGGGGCTCTCTGTGCAGAGCTGAGGTGTGGCTGGGGTTGAATTCAGAACACATGCGCACACACACACACACACACACACACACACTGTGTAACCTAAAATAAAATGTTTCGGGAACTGACGCGGGATGTCCACACTTCCCAATTTAGACCAGCTTCCTTGTAGACTTTCTAATTGCAGACCTTCTGCTTGCCTGTCCAAGGTGAACCTAACCCACCTTCCTGCTTTGCGCCCCGCCCCGACCCCTTCCTGTTCCGCGTACCTCCCCCACCCTCCCTCCCGTTTTGCGCCTCTGCTTCAATACAGATGCCCTCCGTTTCCGGCACAGCAACTCTTCCTTTTCTGAGCATTTCCCACGTCTCTCGTGTCCTGGCCTCACGTTCTCTCAGCCCCGTGGAGATCTGACCCCTGTATGTTTCCATGGGGCTGTCCTTCCCACCCAGAGCCCTGAACCTCCCTTGGTCCATCCTCCCTCAGACTCTGGGCCACGCAGAAGGAAGACAGCGCTGGTCCTGAGGGGTTTGCAGATGCCAGCGAAACACAAAAGACGTAGGGACAGAAAGGCAGGCCAGCACTGAAAGGCGCGGAAATAAATAAATCAATGAATGAATAATGGATTGGTAATTGATACTGCGTGTTAGGCCTGGAAGAGGGGGCCGGGCAGAAGGGAGACTCCAGTTGCCCTGTCTTCCTATAGAAAAAAAAAGGGGGGGGGGAAGGAGAGCCGTTTTGAGTTCTCTTTCTCTCCCTCAGACAGTCATGTGTATCTTCCTATGGTGGTCTTGAGCCGTTGCAGGTGAGGTCCAACTTCTGACCCTTACCCTCGCTCCACAGTGCTGGGATTGCAAGCATGCACCACCATGCCCAGTTTGCGGTTTTGTTGTTGTTGGTTTTTGTTTTTTGGGTTGTTTGTTTGTTTGTTGTTTTTATTTTTTCAGACAGGGTTTCTCTGTGTAGCCCTGGCTGTCCTGGAACTCACTCTGTAGACCAGGCTGGCCTCGAACTCAGAAATCCGCCTGCCTCTGCCTTCCAAGTGCTGGCATTAAAGTCATGTGCCACCATATTGGCTAACAATTATCTATTATTATTATTATTGTGTGTGTGCCCTGCATCCATATGTGTGTTTGAGCACAAGTGCCACGGTGTGTGGATGGAGGTCAGAAGATAACTTTTGGGAGCCAGTGTTCTTCCTCCAGGAGCCGGGATTGAACTCAGGCCACCAGGCATCTGCAGCAAGCACCTTTACTTGCCGAGCCTTCTGCGCATGCTCAACAGGCACTGTCCACACCTCCAGGCCAACCACCCCTGTTCTTTCCACAGCTTGAAAAGGAAGGCCAGGGATCTATCCCACTGTGGGTAGATGGGATTCTGAAGCCCAGAGAGTGAAAGAGGCTCGTTCCAAGTCACACAGCACTTCAGTGACAGAGCTGGGGCTATAAACAGATCTCTGAGCTCTGATCTGGTCCTTGCCACCTTGAGTCCTGTTTGGAGGCTGGGCAAGATGGATCCGGGAGTCTGGCTGGGTCTAGGCTGCCTAGGACAGGGTTTTATTTTCTACGCTCCCTTTCAGCAACCTGACGTGGGAATGGGCAGTGCTGAGGGACGGCCTTCCGGCTCTCTCTCCTCATGGCGCCGTCAGCTCGCTTCAAGCTCTCGGACAGTGAGTCACCTGCCTGGTGGACAGGGACGATTGCCAGCCGCACCTTGGACCCTGAGACCAGATGTCAGGAGCCTTGCAATGGTTTCTCTGCCACTGACTTATGGCTGGAAACCACACCTCCTGCATGAAACCCTTAACCTTTAGGGGTACCCAGATTTAGGACCCCGGAGACAGCTTACCCAGGACACACAAACAAACAGAGCCGTCCCTGTACCGGGTTCTTTCTGAATTTGAGGCATAGGAACCATGGGGACGCTGTAATTACTGACCATCATGGTACAGGCTGGGATATGGAGGCCAGAGAGGTTAGGTAGCCTGTGTGATGTCACACAGCTGGAAAGCCTTGGAGCTGTGAATCCAATCCAGGCAGGACTGAGGCAGAAAGAAAAAGCAGACTGGACTAGGTGCTTACTTCAAGCCAGAGGGCTCGACGTCGCTGCGGTCCTGTGGCTATGGCCTGGACGCCCTCGCCACCTAGTGGTACAGTACCTTAACTACAAGCGGAATTCCTGTTTGGTTTGGGTTTAGATTTACGTTTTTTTTTTAGTCAAGGTCTTCGGTAGTAGCCTAGACTGCCTGGACGCACTATGCAGCTGAGGATAGCGTTAAACCTCTCATCCTCCTGCCTCCACTGCCCCAGTGACAGCGC
This sequence comes from Mus musculus, assembly GCF_000001635.26. NCBI lineage: Eukaryota > Metazoa > Chordata > Mammalia > Rodentia > Muridae > Mus > Mus musculus. The sequence continues at coordinate 340,090 of NT_187005.1, read as the reverse complement.
TCTACTCCACTGGAGCTGTTACAGTTGTGAGCCACCACTTGGTGCTGGGAACTGTGTCCCGGTCCTCTGCAAGAGCAGTGTGTGCTCTTAACCAGCTCTTCAGCCCCTATTGTTTTTTTTTAATTTTTTTTTTTATTATCAGTGTGTGTTGGGGGCGGGGTCAGAGGACAATATCATAGAGTTGGTTCTCTATCTAACTTTATGGGGTCTCCTGGATTCAAACTCAGGTCCCTCAGGCTTGTACCTCTGATTTTATTCTTTCCTTAAGTTATTTATTTATTTGTGTCAGGGAGGGGATAGTGGGTATATAGAGGTCAGAGGCCAACTTTTTTTTTTTTTTGGTTTTTCAAGACAGGGTTTCTCTGTGTAGCCCTGGCTGTCCTGGAACTTACTCTGTAGACCAGGCTGGCCTCGAACTCAGAAATTCACCTGCCTCTGCCTCCCAAGTGCTGGGATTAAAGGCATGCGCCACCACTGCTGGGCTCAGAGGCCAACTTTTGAGAATTGGGTCTCACCATCCACCATAGGGGTCCAGGGGATCAAACTCAGGTCGTTAAGCTTGGCTGCAAGCACCCTTAGCTGCTTAGCTGCTCCACTCTCAATCTCATGTGCTCTTAACCTTAACACTTGGAGTTGACATGATGATGCACACCTGAAATCTTAGAGCTCAAGACACTGGGACAGGAGGATCAAGGGTTTCAAGTAAGTTTGGGCTATAGAGCAACACCTTGCCTCAAAGAATCAGACAAAACAAAATAGTCGTAGTTCAGAAAGGATGTTGTTTCTGCCGCATTCCAAGGCTTTGGTGCACGGCTAACCTCTTACTACAGTTTGTTAACCTTTCCTCACTGTGACAAACACCCGAGAGAACCCATTTCAAAGGAGAAGGGGTTTCTTTTGGCTCGTGGTTTCAACCCAGGGTCGGCTGGATCTATTGCCTTGGGCCTGAAGCCACACAAAGTGTATTGGCAGTGAGAACACATTTGTTGTACCAGCTCCGGGTGGATACAAATCTATGTACTGTTGAGCCTTTTAAAAACAAAAATAACAGGGGGGGGGGGCTGGAGAGATGGCGCAGTGGGTAAGAGCACTGACTATTCTTCCAAAGGTCCTGAGTTCAAATCCCAGCAACCATTTGGTGGCTCACAACCATCCGTAATAAGATCTGATGGCCTCTTCTGGGATTCTCTATGTAGCCCTGGCTGTTCTGGAACTCACTATATAGACCAGGCTGGCCTTGAACTCACAGAGCTCTGCCTACCTCAGCCTCCCTAGTGCTGGGATCAAAGACATGCACCACCATTCCTGATGCGGGTGTCTCTGTCTAATGTCCCTCATTCTGTTGTCATGCCTCTTGGGCGGCACGCCCATGTCCAGCCTGGGTCCTCAGGTTTTAGTTAAGGGACCTGGAAGTAGACCCACCAGGGCTTTGCCCTACTCACTCCTCGTCCAACTTTGCTGCTTTAACACGGGCTTTTGTGTAGCACAAGAGATCTTTGAACATGCCCTGGTGCTGAGGACCCTCTGACCCTCCTGCTTCTCCTCAGCAGCACACAGATTACACCTGTGCACACCTCAGCCCCATCTCTACTGAGTTGGGATCAAGCCCAGGGCTCCTGCATGCTAGCATGTGCCTTACCAACCTGGCCACAGAGCCCTGCCCACCGTGTTACCCCAGCCACAGAGCTGTGTCTCCAGTCTCTCCCAGGTGCTGTTTTCTTTCAATATTATACTTGAGACGGGGTCTTGCCAAGTGTGGTGGCACATGCCTGTAATCTCAGCACTCAGGAAGCAGAGGCAGGCGGATCTCTGCGAGTTCAAGACCACCTGGTCTACAGAGTAAGTTCCAGGACAACCAGGGCTACACAGAGAAATCTTGTCTCCATCTCCTGCCTCCCAGAAAAAAGATTAACCATTACACCTAGTGCTACTTTGAAACCCACCTTATTTTGATAAGGAAATGGTCTGGGTTGATGTTGAGCCCATTGCTCCAGACCTGCATCTTATGGCCATAGAGGACACATTTGGTCGAACACCCTTGTTCTTGGCTACAAGCTTGGGTGATGTCTTAGTTAGGGTTTTACTGCTGTGCACAGACACCATGACCAAGGCAACTCTTATAAAAGGGAAACATTTAATTGGGGCTGGCTTACAGATTCAGAGGTTCAGTCCATTATCATCAAGGCAGAAACATGGCAGCATCCAGGCAGGCATGGTGCTGGAGAAGCTGAGAGTTCTGTATCTTGATTTGAAGGCAACCAGGAGAGACCGACTTCCAGGAAACTAGGAGGAGGACCTCAAAGCCCACAGAGACACACCTACTCCAACAAGGCCACACCTCCTGATAAGGCCACACCTCCTAATAGTGCCACTCCCTGGGCCAAGTATATTCAAACCACCACAAGTGACTTGCCCAGATGTCTGGGGACATCAGTGGGTCTCAAGCCCAGTTTTCCTGTTTAATTGTAGAGCTCTCTCTCTCTCTCTCTAAATCACAGCTATCACTAGCTTCTTCCTCCAGAATCAAATCCCATTGGGAAAAGATGGGGTTTACACAGAAGACACTGCCTCAGGGCTCAGCATGGAACCTTCTAGTCTGTTGCTCTCCTTTTTTTTTTTTTTTTTTTTTTTTCCGAGACAGGGTTTCTCTGTATAGCCCTGGCTGTCCTGGAACTCACTTTGTATGTAGACCAGGCTGGTCTCGAACTCAGAAATCTGCCTGCCTCTGCTTCCCAAGTGCTGGAATCAAAGGCGTGCGCCACCACGCCCGGCGCCTGTTGCTCTCTGCTTCTCTGCTTTTTACTGCTTTTGGGTCTTTTGTTTTGGCTCTCAAGTATGCGTGAGTGTGCATGAGAGAGAGAGAGAGAGAGTTTGAGAGTGTGTATGTGTCTATGTGTGAGTGTGTGTGTGTGTGTGTGTGTGTGTGTGTGTGTGTGTGTATACACATGAGTACAGTCTTTGTGAACTCATGTATGGGTATGTGTCTGTGTGTGAGCATATGAGTACAGTCTATATGTATTCATGTATGTGTGTGCAAGAGTGTGTGTATGTGTATGTGAGCGTGTATGTATATGAATATAGTCTCCATGTACTCATGTATGTGTGTGTATGCATATATGTATATGAGTGAGTATGTGTGAGTGTGGGTGAGTGAGTGAGTATGGGTGAGTGTGGGTGAGTGTGTATGTGTACACATGAGTACAGTCTCCATGTACTCGTGGACGGTGTGTGAAGGGCAGAGACTTATGACGGATGACTTCCTCCTCTGTCACTTTCCACTTCAGTCTTTGTGATGGGGTCTCACTGACTCCGGAGCTAACTGCCTGGGCCAGGTTGGTTGGCTTGTGACTCTGTCTGTCCCCTCAGCACAGGGATGACACACATGTTGCCACCACACCTGGAAGTTTCACACGGGTTTGGTCCTTATGCTCGTACAGTAAGCGCCTTACTGACTGAGCCACCACCACCTCCCCCAGGCTCCAGTCTTGAGGGGATGGTGTTTTATTGCCAGTGAGTGGGGGCTTTGCCTGCTTGTATGTCTGTGTACCATGTGTGCCTCGGATGTGAGCTTATCTCAAAACACAGCAGAGCTGGTGTGTTGTGCTGGTACAGGACTTTGATCCCAGTGGTAGAGCGGGTGGGTTTCTCTGAGTCCATTCTACAAAGCCAGTTAGTTCCAGACAAGGCTACGTAGTGAGACTCCATCTCGGAAGCAAAACAAAACAAAACCCAACAACGACAAAACAGGGTGAATAACGGACTGTGTTCTTCATAAGGGAGGTTACTGTATGTCCCAGGATGTCATCGATACAATATAAAAATGACCTCAGTAAACAATCAAAAGTTCTAGCCAGAGGCAGCTTGGAAGGTCACCAGAGGATTGTGGGTACGGCTGGCAGGAGAGCGGCTCACAGACAGAGGTGGAGACGGCTCAGCTCTCCCTACAGGGTACTCATGCTGGTACAGGACTTTGATCCCAGTGGGTTTCTTTGAGCGGGTGGGTTTCTCTGAGCGGGGCTCGTTCTCTGGTAGAGGTGGAGTGGGGGCGTGGCTGGGAAGGAGTGATTGGTGTTTTCTGCCAAGGGTGACTCCCTCCACCATCTCTGGCATCTGTCTTGGTCTCTGACCAAAATACCTGTGGTGCTCCTAAGTGGCAGCGTGCCCTGTGTCCCTCAGTCCGCCCTGTCCATTGGACTCTACCTGCAGCAGAGTGAACAGAGTGAAACAGGGCCCCATTTTGGAGCACAGCCTGCCCTGCCCCCCACTGATCTTGAACTCAAACCAGGAAGAAAAGCCACGGAGGCAAAGGCAAAAGACTCAAGGACAACAGGGTCCCCAACAGCCCTCCAAAGCTCTGAGACTTGGTCAGAATGTAACACATCCCAGCACCTGAGCCCCGCCTTACTGCCTGGTATGGTTGGCGCTGACCTTGGAGAAACTGCTGCAGATCAGGAAACCACATTAAGTGAGCACCTGAGATGACCTTGGTCCCTGACACCTTGAATCAGTATCCCTTAATGAGAACCACCTGCAGTAACGGCGAGCATCACCATGTGAGGCTACCTGAAGAAGTGTCCATTAAAGCCAGGCCCGAGACATTGCTGTGGCTCCTGGTTCCAGCTAAGAGCTTGGCAGCTCATGTGTCTAAGTGTCAAGGATGACTCTGAACTCCTGATTCTCCTGCCATCATCTCCCAAGTGCTGGAAGACGGGTCTACAGCAAGTGTTTGGAGTCTCAGAACACAAGGTACTTTCCCACAAAGATGTCTGTCCCTGAGCTGGCTGATGCAAACCCAGCCAAACTAGAGATGTTCTGAAGCTGAGTCCCCAGCCCCATCTGGACTCAAGAGGCCAAGAACAGAAGATTTACAGCTAAATGCAGAGCCATCTTGACCCAACCCTCCATCCGAAGTGGAGGCCCCTGCCCTCCCCAGCTTCTTCTATATCCCTCCATGATGGGACACGTGTTTCCCAGCCTAAGTCTTTCCCCACGCTCCTCCCCACCCCCAAGGCTCACAGCAAGGAAATGGGAATCCCACTGCCTATGTAACACACTCTTAACAAGCAAACAACTTGTTCTTAAAAAGTATCCATTTGCCGGGTGTGGTGGCACACGCCTTTAATCCCAGCACTCGGGAGGCAGAGGCAGGTGGATTTCTGAGTTCAAGGCCAGCCTGGTCTACAAAGTGAGTTCCAGGACAGCCAGGGCTATACAGAGAAACCCTGTCTCAAAAACAAAACCAAAATAAATAAATAAATAAGATAAAAAGTATCCATTTTTAGTTTGTGTATATGGGTTTTCTCTCTGCATGTGCATATGAGCACCATGTGCATGCAGTGCCCATATAGGCCAGAAGAGGGCGTCAGATAGCCTGGAACTATCATCACAGGTGTCTGTGAGCTACCCTGTGCGTGTCCTGGCTATTGACTTCAGGTTCTCTGGAAGAGCAGCCAATGATCTTAACTGTTGAGCAATCCCTCTAGCCCTAATTTTCTGTTGTAGTTTTGAGACCAAGTTCTTGAGTTTGTGGTCATACCACACTGAACACACCTGATCTCATGTGATTTCAGAGCCTGGCTCATACTTGTATGAATGGAGGACAGAGTCTCGTGCAGTCTAGGCTGACCTTAAGCTTGCTATGTACTGAAAGCTGGCCTCAAGCCCCTTGACCCTCCCGCTTCCATCTCCCAAGTTTGAGGATTACAGGCATGTGGCACCAAGTCTAGCTAAGTCTTTCATTTTAAAAAGACACCTTGTGTGTAGTGGGGGTTGGAGGGGTGGGAATAGGGTGGAGGTGGTAGGTGTGCCTGTGTGTGAGTTATGGGTGCATGTATGTATGGGTGCATGTGTGTGCTTGTGTGCATCTATGTGTGCATGCATGTGTGTGTATGTGCACACGCGTGTGCACACACGTGTTTTATTTCGTTTTGAGACAGAGCCTTAGGGTGTAGCCCTCCCTGGCCTGGAACTCAAAATCCTCCTGCCTCAGCCTCCCAAATTCTAAGATGGAGGCTGTGCCACCACACCAGACTCTAGCTGCAGGTTGAGGGTCAGCTTGAAGACATTCCGAGTTCAGGGCAACGTAATGAAATGATGTCATTGGAGATGAACACGGAAGGGAGGGTGGCTCAGCGCTCTGAAGCTCCCAGAGGCTTCTTCATACCTCCCAGGCGGCTTCATGTGAGGCTCCTCCCCTCTGTGAGCGCAGGGGCAGAAATCCCCTTCTTACTGAGGGACCAGGACGCATGTGGGACCTGACCAGAGGCAGGGTCAGGCATAGTGAAGTGGGCCCATCGCCCTAGTACTTGGGAAGCTGAGGCAGAAGTGTGATGAGTTCTTCGAGAAGGGACAGCCTGGGCAATAGTGTGAGTTTCAGGCTAGCATGACCTACAGAGTGAGACTCTATCTCAAAACGGGGGGGGGGGGGGGGGAGGGGCAATAGTGCCCCACGCCCTTGATCCCAGCACTCTGGAGGCAGAGGCAGGCAGATTTCTGTGAGTTTGGGGTCAGCCTGGTCTTCAAAGTAAGTTCAAGCATTGGCAGGCAGAGGAAGAAATGTCTTTTGGAGTTGGAAGTTAACCTAGACTACAGAGTGAGTTCCAGACCAACCAGGGCTACACAGGGCTACTGAAACACTGCCTCAATAAACAAACAAACAAACAAACAAACAAATAAAAAAAACAAAGCCGTTTAATCTTCACCTTGATGTGATAAAACGAGGCACAGAAGACATCTGGGAGAGGCTCAGAGCCCGTTCCTGGTTTAGACACAGCTTCTTCTTCTTCACTGGGGAAGTGGAGCAGCCATATGGCAACAGCCTGGCTGGCTTTGCCGCTGGGGGGGGAGGGGGAGGAGTTGAGGAAGGAAAGGAGAGCGCACTGCTCTCTATCCATCCAGTGACAAGGCTTCAGGGGGCAGCTGGGCTTAGTCCCCCACAGCTATGCCCTGGGCACAGCGAGGTGGGGAAGAAGAACCACTTTGGGGGTTGTTTACATTATTGTTGTTGTTATTTGTTTGTTTTAAATGTGATATATTGCCAAAAAAGATGTAGAATTCCTGATCCCCCTCCCCATCTTACCCAAATGCTGGGGTACAGGTGTGAGCCACCATGCTAAGTGTATAGGGCTCTGTGGTTCTGGGGGCCTCCAACAGAAGCCTCATAACACCCCACCAGACGAGCCACATCCCCAGATCCTTTAAAGTGAGCTGACATGTCCGTCTCCCACTTCATCTGCCCTCAGCTCGTGTTCTGTGAGTAGCGGGGAGCTGTTATGTTAGAGAGATGAGAGTTTCCAGGTCAAAGACAGAGAGAGCCAGCCTCCAGCACTCCGGGGCTGTGAAACGCGTCTTCAGGGCTGCGGCCACCCACGCGGATTATTTATGGTGCTGTCCGTGAGCTGATTTGTGATTTCTTGATGCTCCATCTGGCCCTCACTGGCAAAGCTCCCAGCTTGACTTCCCCTGGCAGGGCCATATGTCCTGCCAGCCCAGGGAGGCCTGACAGCAAGGGGGGTGGGAGGCAGAGGAGAGCTAGTTCCTTGCCACTGCCCTGGCTGCCTGTGCTGGGGCCCCTAGGATCCACCGAGCAACTGCCTGCCTGGGTAGGACTGGGACAATGGGACTCCTCCTCCCCACCCTTTGGTGACATCACTGCCAAGTGTCCTGAACCATGCAGATGGCACTTGCATGGGCTCTGGATTGGACAAGCCTAGACTGGAATCTTTTTTTTAAAAGTAATATATTGTAAATGAGTGTGTGTATGTGTGTATATGTGTATGTGTGTGTGCATGTATAGGTATGTGTTTATTTTTTTTTTCTTTTTTATTCCCACACTCCACCCACAGGTATGTGTTTATTTGTGTATATGTATGTATGTATGTGTAAATGTATGTATGTGTGTATATGTATATGTGTGTATGTATAGGTATGTGTGTATGTGTGTATATGTGTGTAGATGTATATATGTGTTACTTATGTATGTGTGTATGTGTGTATATATGTGCATGTATGTGGGGTTTTTTCTTTTTTTTTTTTTTGGTTTTTTGAGACAGGGTTTCTCTGTGTAGCCCTGGCTGTCCTGGAACTCTCTGTAGACCAGGCTGGCCTAGAACTCAGAAATTCACCTGCCTCTGCCTCCCAAGTGCTGGGATTAAAGGCGTGCACCACCACGCCCGGCTGTATTTGTATTTGTGTGTGTATGTATATGTGTGTATGTGTGTATATATGTGCATGTATGTATATTTGTGTGTGTATGTATATGTGTGTATGTGTGTATATGTGTGTATGTGTGTACATGCATGTGTATGTGTGTATATGTGTATGTATATGCATGTGTTGTGTGTATATGTATGTATGTGTGTGTATATATGTGCATGTATGTATATGTGTGTATTTGTGTGTATGTGTGTGTATTTGTATGTCTATATGTGTGTATGTGTGTATATGTATATGTGTGTGTGTGTATTTGTATGTCTATATGTGTGTATGTGTGTATATGTATATGTGTGTGTGTGTTCTTGTCCCTCACCATGTGTCCAAGCTACCCCCACCCAGTATGGCAGGAGGCTCCACCACTCTCCATTTCACCAGCCTGATCTGGAATCTTCAAGAATGGCAGTGCTCCCTACCACTCTGTTCATCAGAATACAATCTGTGTTCCTCCTCTTGAGTCCCAGAGGGTCTCCAGACTTGCTCCAACATGAGGCTCACAGCTCCTGCTTGCTCTGACATGAGGCTCACAGCTCCTGTTTTTGCTTCTGTCTGGAAGCTTCTACTGGGCTAGAAGGAAGCCCCCATCACTGAACAGTATGTTGCCAGTAGGGGAGAGAGGCCCCAAGCTGAGGCTTTGTGGACCTTCTAGCCTAGTCTACCACCAGCTCAGAGAGCAGCTGTAGGGTCACCAAGATGTGGCAGGCAGGGTTTACCCTGGGTGACCAGTGATGCCCACAATGCAAGAAGGTGAGGACAAACCAGTAACAGCCACAGGGAAACCAGGCAGCCAGAGTAAGAGATGGTGAGGTGGCCCAGGCCTGTCAGATCAACACTCAGAAGGTAGAGGTGAGAGGATCAGGATTTCAGCCATGAGGCCCTGGGTTTGAAACACCCAGAACTCAGCACCACGTCAGCAGCATGTGGCGGTTCATGTCTGCAGCCCAGGATCTGGGAGCTGAGGCAGGAGACTCAGAAATTCAAAGGTGTCTTGGCTGCATACCAAGTGTGAGCCAGCCTGGGCTATATAGTAATAATAACAATGATAATAATAATAATTAAATGACAAGAGGCCCTGTGTCAAACTTTATAAATAAACACCAGGCACGGTAGTGCTTGCCCGCCTCAATCCGAGCACCTGGGAAGCAGACACAGGAGGACTGCTGTGAGTTCGAGACCAGCCTGGTCTACATGGTGAGTCTCAGGACCTCTGAATTGTGCATCTAAAATGGTGATTTAAAATCTGTGTGTGCGCACACCTGTGTGCCAGTGTGTGTGTGTGTGTGTGTGTGTGTGTGTGTGAACCGTACGTGTGTGCAGGTGCCCACGGATACCAGCAGAGGGTATTGGATCCTCTGGATCTGGAGTTCCAGGCTGTTGGAAGTAGACTCACTGGGTGCTGGAAACTGAACTTGGGTCCTGTGGAAGAGCAGCAGGTGCCTTTAACTAACAAGGTTATCTGTTCAGCCCCTCAAAAAGGTCATTTAAAAAATTAACAGAGCTGGGCGTGGTGGCACACGCCTTTAATCCCAGCACTCGGGAGGCAGAGGCAGGCGGATTTCTGAGTTCGAGGCCAGCCTGGTCTACAAAGTGAGTTCCAGGACAGCCAGGGCTACACAGAGAAACCCTGTCTCAAAAAAAAAAAATTAACAGGAATAGAGATAGCCTTTGTGGACTAGCACACACACACACACACACACACACACACACACACACACACATATTGTGGGCGGACATTTTGCTGCCGGTTCTCCATTGTCAGAGCCTTTACCCACTGAGTCCTATGACGGTCAGTTTTATTTTTTTAATTCTTTTTTTTTTTTAAGATTTATTTATTTATTGTATGTAAGTACACTGTAGCTGTCTTCAGACACTCCAGAAGAGGGCGCCAGATCTCATTAGGGTTGGTTGTGAGCCACCATGTGGTTGCTGGGATTTGAACTCAGGACCTTTGGAAGAGCAGTCAGTGCTCTTAACCACTGAGCCATCTCTCCAGCCCCGACGGTCAGTTTTAAAGCCAAGTGGTCTCATGTGCTTGCAATACCCCCACACTCAGGAGGCAGAGGCTGGAGGATGGTGTGTTTGAGGCCAGACTAGGCACGGTGGCCCAAGCCTTTAATGCTAGCGCTATGGAGGCAGAAGCAGATGGATCTCTGTGAGTTCAAAGCCAGCCTGGAGGCGTTTAGGGGAGGAGGGAGAGGAGACAGGGTCTTTTCAGGGTGTGGTGGCACATACCTTGTGTCCCAGCAGTAGGGAAGCAGAGGCAGGAGGGAGGACTGCCACAGTTTTAAAGCCAGCTGTGGACTATAAGAGCGTTCCAGACGAGTCCCAGGCCATAGAGACAGTGTGCAGAATCATCATTCACGAAACGAATCCAGGACACAAGACAAAAGATCTAATGGGCTATAAATTGGTACCCATTTCCCGGCCTCTGCTTTTCTCACCTTGGCGCTGGTTTAATCTAGTGGAGGAGAGACACAGAGGCAGGCTGGGGTAGAGGCACTATCCAAAACAGGTAAAGGTGTGGTCCCTACAGGGTCAACCCTGGATGGTTTTCCTGTGTGGAGGGGACCACCAGACTCCACGCAGAAGAGTCGAAGCCTTATCCAACGCACCAGATGTAGACGACGCAAGCACGCGTGGGTGCGCGATTGCGTTGGGAGCATACCAGGCGCTGTCTACCTACGAACCACAACCTCCTGCGCTGAGAGCTTTAATGGGGCCTTGCAGCACAGATGGCTCTTCCGAGGAGCCTCTGTGTGGGTGGGAAGAGGCGCCGCGCTCCAGGCTCGGAAAGCTATTCTAGGTGTGTGAAGGGCGATTGCGAAGAGGTGAAACACAAGCTGTCTGCAGAGCATTATCTGGGTTATTGTTTGAGGGGGAAGAGTTTGTCTGCATCCTTTGCCTCTAAAGCCCCAGGGGGTCAGTGGCGCTACCAAGGTTGTGCCCATAGGGGGCGCTGCTCCCCCAGGCCTCCTCCTGTTCCCGATTTAAAGGCCTAAGAACTAAGCCAATACCAACTATCTTTATTGATTTCCCGCCTGGGGAGAACCCTAGGAGGCCCAAGAACCTAGACCCCGGCTTCTGCTCTGGGTTCCCGACTTCAGCTGCTCAGCTACATCTGGGCCACCAGGTCGGCTTACATACTTTCAACAGTAAGATTTTCTCAACCTTCCTAATACTGTGTCCCTTTAGTACAGCTCCTCATGTTATGGTGGCCCGACCATAAAAGTATTTTTTTGGCTACTTCATAACTGTAATTTTGTTACTGTTATGAATTATACTATAAATATCTGATATACAGGATATCTAATATGTGAACTTCTCCTCCCCAAAGGGTTGCAACTCTCTGGGGTGTATTGTATATTGCATACCAATTTAAAAAAAATACAGGGCTGGAGAGATGGCTCATTGTTTAAGAGTACTAAGTGCTCTTCCAGAGGACTGGGTTCAAATCCCAGCACCCACATGACAGCTCACATCTGTCTGTAACTCCGTGGTCTGTAAAAGAAAGGAAGAAACGAAGGAAGGAAGACAAGTGCCAGGCCAACTGTAGATATGTCTGCCCTGGCAAGCATAAAAGCCTAGGCTCAGTCTCTAGCACTGGATAAAACTGCAATGGTTGTGCCTCTGAGGTAGCTGTGTGGGTAAAGGCACTTGCCACTGAGCCACTGAGCCACTGAGCCCCTGAGCCACTGAGCCTGACCATTTGACCCTTTGCCCCCCACGCTGAAGGGAAAGAACCAGCTCTCTCTCTTTTTAAGATTTATTTTCTTTCTTTCTTTCTTTCTTTCTTTCTTTCTTTCTTTCTTTCTTTCTTTCTTTCTTCTTCTTAATGAGACAGGGTTTCCCTGGCTGTCCTGAACTCAGAAATCCTCCTGCCTCTGCCTCCCAAGTGCTGGGACTAAAGACTTGTACCACCACCACCCGGCTAAAATAATAATAATAATAATAATAATAATAATAATAATAATAAAAGACGAGCCTTCAGGCTCTGAAGTAAAGAGCCAGCTCCAGAGCTCCTGACTGCACCCAGAGCTAGAGCCGTTAGCATAGGGACTGAGGGGAGACTCTGGTATTTCTCTAAACCTCAGGGGCAGCTTTGTTGTGTTTTGACTTGGGTCCACTAGAGGATTCTGTTACAGTTTGTCTTACAAAGGCAGTCTCTTTAAAACATACCTCACCACGTCTGCTGTTGTTTGAAATCCTCCAGAGGACCCCTGGGAGAGCAGTCAGTGCTCTTAACCACCCCGGCACCCCCCCACCTCCTGTAGCTGAGGATAAGCTTGTACTTGCCGGCCTCCTGCCTCCACCTCTCAAGAGCTGCGGTGACCGGGTCTTAGCCACAGCACACCAGGTTTATACTTTATACAACACTCAGGGCTTCCTGAGGGCTAAGCTGGGATGGTGCCAGCTGAGCCACAGACTCTCACCGCTCCGGCCGAGGTCACATTGTCCTGGCTGTTGTCACCCTGGCTCTCTACCACACAGAGCCTTCTCTGCCTCCTCCCTCTTCTGAGTCTTCTATGTAGGCTTTGGCTTCCCCACTCCCACTCCGCTATTCGCTCCTACCAGGCTCCAGTCATTTTCTTTGTATGTTCTTGGCATATTATGGGTTTAAATATTGCTTGGGGCTGGTGAGATGGCTCAATGGGTAAGAGTACCTGACTGCTCTTCCAAAGTTCTGGAGTTCAAATCCCAGCAACCACATGTTGGCTCACAACCATCTGTAATGAGATCTGACACCCTCTTCTGGTGTGTCTGAAGACAGCTACAGTGTACTTACATATAATAAATAAATCTTTAAAAAATATATATTGCTTGATGCATGCATTGCTCCTATCCACTTCAGCCCAAACGGCTTTTAGGCCCAGTGTTGGGGCCTGGGTGTCTGGCAGTTGCAAGGTAGCCAGGGAATCCCAAGATATTTATCCTACATCACCAGAAATTTGGGAGCTCTTGGCACAAAACCAATACAACTGAGATGAAGCCAAGCGTGGGGGTTGGGGAGCACAGTTGTCGGGAAAGATTCAGATGGAGCCGGCAAAGGTCACAAAGGAGAGCAGAGTCCTCAGGAACAAAAGGCTTTTATGGATTTCCTGGGATGAGCTAACTGGAGGGCCCATTAGTTAACAGCAGCGTGGGAGGCAGAAGCAGAGGGTAGCTAGGAGTTCCAGCCCAGCCTCATCTCCAGCCGGCCAGTCAGAGACTCCGCCTGGAACTATCTTGTTTTAGATGCTTACAGCCGCACCTGGTTTCTCAGCACTTGAGGCTGTGGCTGGGAGATCTCAAGATTGACCGCAGCCCAGGCTACAGAGCAGGACCAGACTGTGGCAGCCCATCTCAGTCCCCCATCAGACAACTGTAGACCTGCGGTGGGTGGAAAGACAGAAGTTAAAGCAGCATGGGGGCGGGGGAGGGGAGAAAAATTCCTCCCCTTGGCTTTCGTGTTGATTGACAGACAGTAAATGTCAACACAATACAAATTGTCTGTAAGGAGTATTTTCAGGAGCTGTCCTCCCAACCAGAGGTGAGGCAGTCCTTCACCTCCTCCGGTGCTGCCACCACGCATGGTCAGTTAATTTGATGCTGGCTTCGTGCTTGTGGCCGGGGTGTTGAGAAGACAGCTCATCAACCAGGCATGGTGGTGCACGCCTGCAATGCCAGCATTTGTGAGGCAGAGGCAAGAACAAAACCTTGTCTGCAATAAGCGAACACACACAATAAAGAAACCGTTTAGTCAGACAGGTAAAGGAGAACTAGAAATTAAAATCAACAAGGTGGGGTGCATTTCTTTGGGCATGGCTGGTTTTGTTTTGAGACTGTGCCTCTAGCTGGCCTGGAACTCGCTGTTTACACCAGGCTGGGCTTGAACTCAGGGAGATCTGCTTGCCTCTGCATCCGTACTGCACATCATGCCTTGCCTTTTAAATTAATTACTATTATTTATTATTATTATTATTATTATTATTTTTTTTTTTTTTTAGGGAGGGTCTTACTTGGATGTGTCTCGCCTGGACGCTACCCTGCCTGATGACTAACATTTCTTTTTTTGTTTGTTTGTTTTTCGAGGCAGGGTTTCTCTGTGTAGCCCTGGCTGTCCTGGAACTCACTTTGGGGACCAGGCTGGCCTCTGAAATCCGCCTGCCTCTGCCTCCCGAGTGCTGGGATCAAAGGCGTGCGCCACCACGCCCAGCATGACTAACATTTCTTATTTGAGAGGCTTTACGAAGCGTAAGTAAAATTTACTCCAGTATAAGCAGGGTTAATGGGGATGTCAGTTTCTTCCTGCGAATGAGTCTGGAATGTGTAAAAAGTGTACCAGCCATGTATGCTTTTTTTTTTTTTTTTTTTTTTTTTTTTTGTCCTTCCGGGACAAGGTCTCAGGTAGCTCAGGCTGGCCTAATCTATCCCTGAACTCTTAGCCCTCCGCCTCCATCCCCACCGGGCAATGCGGACCGGCCTCTCTGCACCAAGCGCCTGCACCCCAGCTCCGGACACAACTCACGGGCTAGCAATCTCCAGGTGGGGGCGGGGTGGAGGAGGGGGCGGGAAGCGTAGCGGGATGGCTCGCACATGCGTCCTAGCACCGTCCCCACTCCTCAGGCACTGCCGAGGGCACCCCAGGCAGCGCGCGGGTCCTGCAGGGAGGCGGAGCCGCGCAGCCCGGAAGAGACGCTGCGCCGCGCACGCCCCTTCCTTTCCAGCCTCCGCCTCGGACCCTGCAGCCGCCGCGGTGAGTTCCTCCGGCGTCCGGGCTCCATCTGTCGCCATCCGGGCCGCAGCGCTGCCGTTGAGGGCCCGCGTCCTCCGGGGGAGGCGAAGGCCGTACTCGCCCTTCCAGCCGCTCGCCGCGCCGTGCCCAGAGGGCTTTTGTGGGGGGACGCAGCTCTGCGACTCAGAGTCGACTGAAGAAGACCGGCGTCCCGATGGCGGCGGGTGGAGGAGAGGAGTTTGAAGGCCACGTGTGGCGGGAAGCGCCCGGGCCAGGGGTTCGGCTCCCGCCTGCGTGCGTCCCTTTCGCGGCAGACCCCCTCTCTCCTCCCTGCTACCCTCCGGTCTCTGCGTTACCTTTGGGGAGGACTTTTCAGGGGAGCACCGAGCCCGTTACTTTAGTGCTCCCTCTGCGCAGGAAGTGGAGCCCTTTCTCTGGCCCCTCCTTGTATTCTTTAAGGAGTCCCCCGATTTTGCTCTAGGTACGACCTCTGGTTCTGATGGCCCCCAAGTATGGTTGACAAGGTTCTGTGTCTACCTCCCACCCCCAGTCACTTGGCTGTGAGAGCCGTGACAGCAGATACATGGGTGCCTTTTGTGACCCTATTGCATTAACTTCCTGGTAGCTTTCCTCCAAACTGTGGAGGTGGAGGGACCTGGTCCCTATGGTGCCTGTCTGGCGTTTTCACCCTGTGACAGTGGTGATTTGGATTCTGGCCATGATGCTAAACCGTCACGTCTTTTTTGCAGATGTTGATGCCTAAGAAGAATCGGATTGCCATCTACGAACTCCTTTTTAAGGAGGGCGTGATGGTCGCCAAAAAGGATGTCCACATGCCTAAGCACCCGGAGCTGGCAGACAAAAATGTGCCCAACCTTCATGTAATGAAGGCCATGCAGGTGTGGAGAGGGACACAGGTGGGAATAGGTCTGCCCTTCCCGAGGAGCCAGCTGCTGACTGACATGTGTCTATGTCCTGCAGTCTCTCAAGTCTCGAGGCTACGTGAAGGAACAGTTTGCTTGGAGACATTTCTACTGGTACCTTACGAACGAGGGCATCCAGTATCTCCGAGACTACCTGCACCTACCCCCGGAGATCGTGCCCGCCACCCTGCGTCGCAGCCGTCCCGAGACCGGCAGGCCTCGGCCCAAAGGTACTGATTCTGATTGCCCCAAGGGCCGCCTCAGAAACCGTTTTTTGGGGGTGTATTGGTTGCACAATTGCTTTTGAGATAGGGTCTCATGAAACCCAGAGGGGCCTTGAGGTCCTTATATAGCTGGGAACTTTAAACAATCTCTGATCCCATCTCAGCCTGAGGGTTGGAGGTCACAGGTGTGTTCTACCTCTCACAGCTTAGACTTTTTTTTTTCTGGTTTTTCAAGACAGGGTTTCTCTGTGTAGCCCTGGCTGTCCTGGAACGCACTCTGTAGATCAGGCTGGCTTCGAACTCAGAAATCCTCCTGCCTCTGCCTCCCTAGTGCTGGGATTAACGGCGTGTGCCACCACGCCCGGCTGCTTAGGCATGTTCTTAGAGCACAGTGGTGTCAGGGCAAGATCTCAGGTGATATCCCAGAATTCTGTGAGATGGCCTTGAATTTGAACAGTTTTCATGGCTACAGCCTCCCCCAATGCCTGAGTGTGACCCGGTGGTGTGGCAGAGCACTGTCAAGCAGAGTGGTTTTGTGTATTTACTTGGCCAGGGGAACAGAAGTGAGGAGGAGGAGGAGGGAGAAGCCAGCTGTGTATAAGCATGACCTGAGGGTATGCTTGGGGGGGGGGTGTCTGGAACGTCCCTGGTTCCTGAGATCACTGCTGGCCTGCAGTCCCTTGAACTAATGTAGTATCTACAGGCTGAAGTGATGGGGTAAAAATATTCCTGAACACAGTTGGGTTTTCCTGGAGAGTGCTTAGCCCAGGAAGTTGTGCAGAGCACACCTAAGGGATCCTAGCAGTTAGGGGGTCTGTGTCTCTGCTGAATGAATACCCTGGGTGAAACCAAGTTCGTTAAGGAGCCCGTGGTGGTGCATACCTTTGATCCCAGCACTTGGGAGGCAGAGGCGCTGTTGAGTTTCAGGACAGCTAGGACTGACTATACAGTGATATTTTGTGAGTCACATAAAGTCAAACCAAAAAATAAAAATTAGAAATTTGTGGCAATAATTTGGGCACTTTGAGACAGGGTTTCTCTGATTGTCCTAAATCAGATCAGGTTGGCCTTAACTCAGATCTGCCTGCCCCTGCTTCCTGAGTGCTGAGATTAAAGGTGTGTGCCAACCCACCCAACCTTCCAGGTAAAAATGTTAATCCTACCTCCCGCTCAGGAAGCAGGGGCAGGCTAGGCTATAGAGCCAGATCCCCTCTAAAACCATTCTAGGTGGATATGTGCTAAGTAAGTCCCTCTGAGTGGGGTGTGTGGGAGGCAAGGGTAAACTGGAAGGTGTGTGGAGGTATGGAGACAACTTTGAAAATTGTGTCTTTTCCCAGTGAAATCTGTGGTCAAGTTTAGGTCTCTGAGATTTCATAGCATCGTTTATGGACTGAACTGCCACTGGCTGCTTGCTTGTGGTCTGGTTTTTTGTTGGTTTTGCTGTCCTGGAACTCACTCTGTGCCAGGCTCCTGAGTGCTTGGATTAAAGGCTTGTTACCACCACCCAGCTTGTTTTAACCAAGATGTGAGGAACCGAAATACTGGTAGTGATAATTTCCTGTGGGGACATCAAAGTTTGTGGCACTGTTCTGGGTGTGAAGGACTGATACTCCTTTATAGTCTGGCTCCCAGAGAGAGCTGGAAGCACACCGCACTGCCAGCTTCTCCTGCTCTTCAGTCATTTGCTGCCCTGCACTCACAATATCTTTTGGTTTCTGTAGGTCCAGAGGGTGAGCGACCTGCAAGATTCACAAGAGGGGAGGCTGACAGAGACACCTACAGAAGGAGCGCTGTGCCCCGTGAGTATCTCCTCTCCTCTGCCTGGGGTTGAACTCAGATTCTTAGCAGCCCTCCATGGAATGCAGTCCTTGCTGCCAAGGCAGCCAGGAAAGGTCCTGGTGTGGGAACTAGAGGGAGGCCTGTGCTGGAACACTGAAGGCCAGTGTTGGCAGGGCTCAGCCGACATCCCTCTGTCAACCCCGTGGGACCTAGTGTTTGAGAAAGAATGCTTGCCCTGAGCCTGCCAGGTGTGCTGGGCACCTGTGGGGGTTGAGAACATCTCCACGATGCCCTTGTCATTGAGTTCCCACTGTCACTGGTGCAACAGTGCTGCAGGTGGGTCAGAGAAGCAGGCTCATGGGAGGGAGGATCAAGCAAACACCTAGAAGAGCCGGTTTGACTCCTGAGGAAAATACAGGGAAGACTGAGGTGTGGGATGTGTGCAGAGCTTTTCTTACCATCCTTTCTGCATTTGGTACTTGGAGATGAACACCTTCCACAGTTATGGTTGAGGGAATCCTCGTGCAGAGGGTGGGGCCCGTGAGCACCCTGATTGGAGACAGAAGTGAGCCAGCAACTGCCTGGTGCTGAGGGGACAGGGTAGTCTCCGATTGTAATAAAGCAGCGTTCTGTTGGCCCCAGCTCGCCCAACCCATGAGCTGAATTTGAGTGTAAAACCTACGTTTAGTGGAAACGTGATTTGGCTACTGCAGCTTTACATTTAGTCCTAAAGTGTTGTTTTAACGTGTAACCTAGAGCATGGGTGTTTCACCCTCCCTCACCCCCTTCCCCTTCCCATCTGATCTGCCACACTTGTTTCTCTCTCCTTGGCTAAACCTCTTGTGCAGTTTGGTTCTCGAGGTCAGAGCAGCTTTCCTGGAGGAGGGGATGGTAGTTAATGAGTTTGGGAGGTGACCAGGGGCTCTGAGGGGGGTGGGAGGAGAGGCAAGCCGTGCTCCCCGTCACCGGTGCTCAGTGAGGAGACTTGCCTGCCTTCCTACCCAGGGGTCAGCTCTTAGGTGACTGTAAATTGTTCTTTCCAGCTGGAGCTGACAAGAAAGCTGAGGCTGGGGCTGGCTCAGCCACTGAGTTCCAGTTTGTGAGTATCTCTTTCTTGTCTGCTCTGCAGTCACTGGGGCCTGGCCAGTGTTAGTGGGCTATGGGGGTATGATGGGTCCTTTCCCTACTGTGTTGGGATCAGTCTTGCAGTGGAACTGTGTGAACATGCTTTGCAGATCTTGTGTCTGTGGTGTGCTCCTATTAACTGAAGGCTAGGGCCCAGCCTCTGAATTTATTTTATGACATTTGAAACAGAACACTGGGAATTCTGTAGGACCCGAAACAGAATTGCTCTACAGTCCCCATTTGATCTTGGTTCCCTTCTGCCTTGGTGTGTCCATGAAATGGTGACAGTTACCACGATAAAGGCACATGTAGACCAGCTAATCTCATTGCCTGCTTGCCATGGGGGGCTGCAGTCTCATGGAGCCCTGTAGCAGGGCCTCACAGACCACTGCTCTCAGATCTCATCTGAGGAAGAGGCTCTAGGGTATGAGTCCCTAGGCTGGGGCTACTTTAGTGCCCAACTTTGCAGCCATAGCCTTAAAGGTTTAACAGTGGGAAACAGACTCAAAACTTAAATACCGCTCCACAGCCAGTAGGGGTGGGACTGGGTGGAATGGTCTCCTGGCTGTTTACTTTTGTGGGTGTCTCTGGTGCTGAGGTCTAAGAGCTAGAAATGCCTCCAGGCAGAGCTGGGCCATTGCTAATGCTCATTTGCTTTTTCTTGCAGAGAGGCGGCTTTGGTCGTGGACGTGGTCAGCCACCTCAGTGAAGTTGGAGTTTATGTTGTATTGAATAAACTTTAAAGAAAAACATGTCCACTTGTGTATGTTCTGTAGCCTAAAGGGGGCTGGTTCAAGGGTCAGTGTGTGTGTGAATGGAGTGAAATTTTGGGAGTATCATCGGTGATCCTTGGCAGGCTAGCATCTCCCTCCCTGCAGAGTGGGTTCAGTGCAGGGCTGTGCCTCAGCTGTCAGGGTTTGTGACCTCTCCCTCAGACCAGCCATGCTGTGGGTGCTGCCTTAGAGTGGGGAGGTCCTAAGCACAGACAGGTCTCCTTCCTGTGGAGTAGTCCCAGGGCAGCTTTGAACTTTTGATCCTTTCACACATGGCCTGGAATAGAGTAGGGATAGAGAGGCCTGGGACTGAAACCCTAGCACTAATAGAATATAACTTCTCAGCTTTGTAAGGCTGGATTGCTCTATTTCCAGCTTGGAATGGAAGCTGCTGGAGTCCTGACTGAGGGCACCTTGGGGAAATGAATGGCAGTTTTTCTGGGTCTTGAGTGGTGGTAACTAGGGTATTAGGGGCGGAGAGATGAGAATGTTACTTCTGAGTAGCAGGTGAGAGGTGTCCCAATGGACTACAGCATACAGCCGGTTATGGCACCAGAATGGAGCTTGGTTGTGTTGGATGGGTGTAGGGACTGGCCCTTTATCTACAGGTCAGTCACTGGCCACTCAAGGTTGGAGCTGAGTAGGAGTGACTGGCAAAGCACCCTGTATAGACTCCAAGCTGCATCTCTTGAGTTCCAGTCCTGCATCCTTTGGTGATGAACAGCAGTATGGAAATGTAAGCTGAATAAACCCTTTCCTCCCCAACTTGCTTCTTAGTCATGATGTTTGTGCAGGAATATAAACCCTGACTAAGTTGGTACCAGCAGAGTGGGGTATTCCTGTGACAACCTGACCATGTTTTGGGGAGGACTGTGGAAGAACTTAGGAACTTTGGGCCAGAAGATCCATTTGGTATTAAGTGCATCTAAGCATTGGCATCTGTAGGGACAGGGCCACTAGGTGGCAGCAGGTAGCCCTGGGTTTTGGAACCTGAATGCCTTGCTGTAGGAGTTTCCTGTTGGCCAGCAGCAGTGGCATTGAAGTTTGCTGTGCAGTCTTGGCTTGGCTTCCCTTCAGACACCACAGCTCATGGGCAGTGCATATATATATATATATATATATATATATATATATATACCTTGGCAGCATTTAGCCTGGGTGCTCGGGAGGTTTTGCAGCTTCTGGCCTGTGGGGTACCTAGGCTGCTAGGTTTTACGCCACTATTCCTATTTGGGCTCTACAGATCCTATCTAAATTAGCTGTGAGTTTATTCTGAGGTGATAAACAGGTTTGTTTGGTTTTTGTTTTTTTTTAAAGATTTATTTATTATATGTAAGTACACTGTAGCTGTCTTCAGACACTCCAGAAGAGGGAGTCAGATCTCGTTACGGATGGTTGTAAACCACCATGTGGTTGCTGGGATTTGAACTCCGGGCCTTCAGAAGAGCAGTCAGGTGCTCTTACACACTGAGCCATCTCACCAGCCCCAGGTTTGTTTTCGAGACAGGGTTTCTCTGTGCAGTCCTGGCTGTCCTGGAACTCACTCTGTAGACCAGGCTGGCCTTGAACTCAGAAATTCACCTGCCTCTGCCTCCCAAGTGCTGGGATTAAAGGCGTGCCACACCACGCCCAGCCAGACTCTGTTTTATCTCAGCCTTTGCTGTGCTGTGATTATAGGTGTGTGCCATAAGAGGTTAAAATCTAGGGTCACCCATAGGTTGGGAGAAGCTTCAAAATTATAAAGCAATCTGTTCTTGGTAATAATTGTCCCTTGCTCATCTTTTCTTAGAGGCTCAGGGACATGTGTTGTGAATAAACAGGCTCGTGCCTATTGGCTCAATGCCTGTAATCACCGGGATACGGCATAGAGGCGAATTCAAAAGTTCAAGGCCAGGCTGGGCAGTGGGGGAGTATGCCTTTAATCTCATCGCTTGGGAAGCAGAGGCAGGCGAATTTCTGAGTTCAAGGCCAGCCTGGTCTACAGAGTGAGTTCCAGGACTGCACAGAGAAACCCTGTCTCGAAAACAAACCTGGGGCTGGTGAGATGGCTCAGTGTGTAAGAGCACCTGACTGCTCTTCTGAATGAAGGTCCGGAGTTCAAATCCCAGCAACCACATGGTGGCTCACAACCATCCGTAATGAGATCTGACTCCCTCTTCTGGAGTGTCTGAAGACAGCTACAGTGTACTTACATATAATAAATAAATAAATAAATCTTAAAAAAAAAAAAAAAGAAAACCTGTTTATCACCTCAGAATAAACTCACAGCTAATTTAGATAGGATCTGTATAGAGCCCAAATAGGGTTAGGCTGAGATCCTATTCAAAACAAAAGCTAAGTTTACCCTGAAGCACCTTGGTAAGAAAACCCAAACCTAGGTGGGCAGTGGTGAGTGCTTTTTAATCCAACACTCAGAGGTCAGCCTGGTCAGGACAGGTCTGGAACAGAGGGAGTTCCAGGATAACCAGGTCTGCACAGAGAAACCCTGTGTCAAAAACAAAAACCCAAACTGAAAAACCTGCTTTGTAACAGCAAAGACCAGGTGTTATCCAAACTTACAAAACTCGAGGGCAGGGGGTCAGGCAGTGAAGTTGGGCAGGGCAGACTTAGGTGAGGTCACTTAAGGAGGGTGGTTTTAAGACAGTAAGAGACAAATAACAAAAGGGCAGTGAGATGATGGGGTTCACTGCCAAGCCAGAGAGGCTCAGCTCACCTCAGGCTCACTCGGTGCCAGGAGAGAACCAGCTTGTCAGCTTGTGGAGCCGTCCTTTGACCTCCACGTGTGCACGCTTGACTGCCCCCTTCAGGCTGGAGAGATGGCTCAGCAGTTAAGAGCACTGGCTGCTCTTCCAGAGGTCCTGAGTTCAAATCCCATATGGTGGCTCACAACCATCTGTAATGGGATCTGACACCCTCTTCTGGTGTGTCTGAAGACAGCTATAGTGTACTCATATAAATAAATCTTTTTTTTTATTTTTGATTTTTCAAGACAGGGTTTCTCTGTGTAGCTCTGGCTGTCCTGGAACTCACTCTGTAGACCAGGCTAGCCTGGAACTCAGAAATCCGCCTGCCTCTGCCTCCCAAGTGCTGGGATTAAAGGCGTGCACCACCATGCCCGGCTTTAAATAAATCTTAAAGGTCATAGGTCATCTTAAAAAAAAATTGAAAGGGCTGGAGGGGTGGCTCATACACACTGACCCTGAACTTGCTAGCCTCCTCCCTGTACTTCTCTAGAGAGGTGCTGGGATTACAGGTCTGGGCCACCAGGGTAATGAGAGCATGAACTGCTATCCTCACAGACTGTCAGGCTGCCCATTGGCTGCACCAGCTGCTGAGTGGTCATGGTGAGGCACTGCAAGAAACTCAGCAAGAAAGGGAGGGAGGAAGCTAGGACAGAATGGGGCCATTGCTGGGGAGAAAGAAGGATGAGAGGTCGTGTTTGGCAGTCCCAGCCTGTGGAAGCCCCTAGTCCATGGCTGTTAGGGACTGCTTTATTGGAAGCCTGTGTGTGATAAATGTGTGGCCCAGTTCCAGAGGAACAGTTACTGGAGAAACAAGCCTTGCCTGCTTGACTGACACATCAAAGAGGCCATTGTGAGAAAAAGGGCAGCATCTTTAAATAGGACGAAATATGCAATGGGAGAGGAGACCAAGCCACATGGAGAGGCGTTCCCGAGAGAACAAATGGGTGTTAGGGAGCCTTGCAAAGAAAGGGCTCGAAGTCGCTGGGTCCAAGCCTTTTGCGATGGCTTTCCAGACCTCTCTCTCTCTCTCTCTCTCTCTCTCTCTCTCTCTCTCTCTGTGTTCTGCTCTGCAATAGACAGCTTTTTCTTGCTATTCTAAAAACTCTTTGGTTGATACAGCTCTCTCTGTAAGTAAAAATTCTAAAAGCTATCTAGGTAGCTCATGGCTTTTCTGACCAAGGTCAGAAAGGCTGCTATAAAAAATTTATTGGATCCCTAACCAAGTTAGAAATCCTGTTAGAGAAAATTCTTTTTTTTTTTTTTGGTTTTTCGAGACAGGATTTCTCTGTGTAGCCCTGGCTGTCCTGGAACTCACTCTGTAGACCAGGCTGGCCTCGAACTCAGAAATCCGCCAGCCTCTGCCTCCCAAGTGCTGGGATCAAAGGCGTGCGCTACCACGCCCAGCCTTAGAGAAAATTCTTGAAGAGCTGTTTTTGCTCTCCAGAGATTTCAAAAACTAAAGAAGAACTGCTATTGCTTCCCACTAGCTCATCTCCGGCACGTCAAAGCCCAGGGTTCTATTTACACACAGATCAATCCAGTCATCTGCTCCAGGAGTCCTTTTGTTGATCCTACGAATCAGCATCCAAGCACACAGCCCTTTGATCCTTAGGAGAAGCAAGTGTACCTTTGCTCAAAGCAAGAGATCTCAGAGATCTGTCTGCCTTGGTTAAGCACAGACAATAAGGTAGTTGGGTGCCCTGCCCTGAAGATACCATTTCCACCATACCAAGGCATAACTTTGCTCAGTCCTAGACTCACCCTGAACTCAGGAATCCATCTGCCTTTGTAAGCATGAACAAAAAACTTAGTTGGGTGGGATCTCCTTTGGTTACCACTCCCTAAATCTCTTTATCTCCTTCCTTAGTAATTTTTTTACCCAGTTGGCTTAGAGTGTAGCTGCTTTTGTTCCTTTAGATTCGTGAGGCTCCTCATGTAATTCCCTTTGCATAGTTGAGAAATTATATATTTTTAAGTCTTGTATTTAGAGCTCTTTCCCGTAGCCTTAAGGGCTGTCCTGAAGGCCCCACTGTTTACTATTTTGTTAAGACATAGCCACACCCTCAACTCCCGGGCTTGTGCTGTTTCTAATTATCATGGAGTCATTAACGTTAGCAGGGAGGACATCCCTTGGAAGGAAAGAGTCTTCCACTGCTAGTACTGGTTCCAGAAAATATGCATGTTATTACACAGATAAGCCTTAAGTCCACAGCAGTCATTGACATTCATGAAGGCTCACACCGGGGCCCTGTCCCAGGGGCAGGAACCCTGTCACTTTGTCCCCACCAAGGTTACACCAGGCTCAGCAAGGGACTAAGAAGGGTCCTGGGTAAAGCAACATTTATGGAAGCTATAAATCAAATGGGACTCTCAAATTCTGAAGAGTATCCACAAGAAGCATCAATAGGCATAATTCTAGTTTGTTATGTCTGTCTGTGTGCAGTGCCTACAGAATCCAGGTGTTGAGACTGGAGTTACAGGTGGTGGGGAGCCACCTCATATGGGTACTAAGGACCAGACTGGGATCTTCTTCAAGACTAGTAAGTGTTCTTAACTGCTGAGCCCCTTTGGGACGGGGTTTCATGTAGCCTAGGCTAACCTCAAACTTGCTGTGTAACCACAGATGGCCTTGAATTCTTGATTTTCCTGCCTCTGTCTCCACAGTGCTTGGATTACTGCCATTGCCTAGTTAATTTGGAATCTAGAGTTTCATACAAACTAGGCAAATTTCAGTTTTAAATTGTATTTAGCTATTACTGATAACGCCCAGTGCTTTCTGCTTCCTGGACACTTGGACATTTTCAGGCGCTCCTATCCCTGAGGCACCTTTTCAGCCAGACTTTTTACATTTTTACTTTATTGGTGTTTTGGCTGTATATATATCTGTGTGAAGGAGCCAACAGACAGTTGTGAGCTACTCTGTATGGTACCATGTGAACTACCATATACTGGGAATTGAATCAGGGTCCTCTGGAAGAACAGCCAGTGTTCTTAATCACTGAGCCATCCCTCCAGCCCCTTCATTTAGTTTTTAAAGAAGTTAGAATATGTGTGGACACATATGTCATAGAGCACATGTAGCGGTGAAGCTTGTGGGAGTTGGTTCTCTCCTTTCGCTATGTGTGCCAGGGATCTAGCTCAGGTGGTCAGGCTCCATGGCCAGTGCCCTTTTAAACTGACACATCTCTTGGGCCCCTCTAGATTATTAATGAAGTATACTACATACAAGATGATTAAAACAGGTAACGGGGACCCGTCAGATATCCCAGAAAGGTCATTTGCAGCCAGGCCTGACCACTTAAATTCAGTCTCCTGGTCCTCTGTGGTGGGAGAAAATGGATTCGTTTAAGTTGCCCTCTGACCTCACAGAAGCAATCATGGCGCACACACCTGTCCCCACAAACGTACGCTGTGCGCTTTGGGATTTATTTATAAATCTTGAATATCTTGACAGAATTTTCTAAACGTTTAGCACACGGTAATGGTGCCCGTTTTGTTGCAGGAACGCTGTAGCCCACTTTCACGTCCTCTAAGAGGGTCATCCCAGTGTTATAGTCACGGCCAGAAACCATATTTCATGATTTACGTACGTGTGCTGTGCACACTCTTACAGTCTCTCCCTTTCTGCTCCTGTTTAAGAGGATGGCGTTCTCTCTTTTCTTTCCTTCCTTTTTTATTTTCTTTTTTGCAGTGCTGAGGTTCGAACCCAGTCCCTCAAGCATGTCGCCAGGCAAGTGGCAGCTTTTGCCTTTTTTGCACAAATGGCTGCAGGACGCACATATGTCCAGACAGCTACCAACTGACCGCAAAGAGCAGCCCCGCCCCGCCCCACTCCTGATCCCCAGCAGCTAAGGTTGACAGTCTGCGGCGAGGGACAGCAGAGCGGCGCTGTCACTCTCCCTGTCATCTGAGCGGCGCGACCTTGGATCGGGCTGGGCCGCTCAGCCGGTGACCTTGGGCGGGCCCCTGCTCTCTGCCCAGCGGCGCCCGGGACCGTGGGGTCGCGGGTGGTGCCCACGCGCCGCGCCTCACCCGGCTTCCGCCATCCCCAGCCCTACGCTGTCTGCGTAGCAGCCGCGCCAGCTTCCGCGGCCTTCAGTGCAGACGCTCTCCCGCGCCGGGCGCGATTCCGGAACGCCGTCCGCGCTGCGCACGCGCGGCCGTCCGGCGAGCCCGCGTGCCTTACGCAGCTGACGCAGCGCGTCCAAAATGGCGGCGCGGTCGTCGTCGGGGGCGGCGGCGGTAGAGGGGGCGGTGGCGGTGGCGACGGCGGCCGTGACGGCGGCGCAGGGCCTGGGCCGGGGGCAATGAGGCTGTCCCGCCGCGGAGCCGTGTAGCGGACACACAGACCCTCCTCCCCGCCCTCTCGATCGAGCCTGGGGCGCGCGCGCGCGCGGCCGCCCGCCTGCAGCAGGCTCCCCTTCCCTGGACTCCGAGGCCCCGCACGGCACCCCCCACCCGGGCCCGGAGGATGATGAAGCTCAAGTCGAACCAGACCCGCACCTACGACGGCGACGGCTACAAGAAGCGGGCCGCGTGCCTGTGCTTCCGCAGCGAGAGCGAGGAGGAGGTGAGGCGCCCTGCCGGGGGTCGGCGGCGCCCGACGGGGTTTCCTGGGGAGAAGGGGGGGTGGGGAGCGGAGTGGAGAGGGCCCGGGGCAGCGGGATGCCATCCCGCGGCGGGCCGTCGGGGGTTGGCCGCCGTTCGCCCGGGGCAGTGGCTAGGCAGCTCGGCGCTCGGCACACGTGCATGGGGCGCAGGCCGGCCTTTGTGGCGGAGCGGAGGGCCGCTCCCTCCCTCCCTCCCTCCCCGCAGGGTTGCTGCTGGCCGAGGGGAGGTGGCTGCGGGCGAGCACTGGCAGCGACAAGCCGGGGCCAGCCGTTCGATTCTAACGTTGAGCTGCTGAGTCCGTATGGTTGGAGCCTGAAAAGAAAGGGCACTGGACACGGTTGTCGTCGAGGTTGTTATTCATATTGACCGGAACACTTCACGACCATCAAAAGCTGTATTTATGAAGATCTCTGTCCCGACGTTTCTCTGCTGTGCCCAATAGGATGAGTCGTAGGGTAAGCTAGGATAATAGAACGTTTTAGAGTCTTGTTCCTTTTTCCTTAAGGAACTTAAAAAAAAATTTTTTTTTCGGCTTCACAAAGCCGTTTCTGTGGTGATGAAGCGAGATTCATGAAAGGCGCGTGGTTTGTAAATCCACAAAGAATAGCTGCTTTGGAAATTCATAAAATGCCTGTGGGGACACATTGCTGTCGTGTGTGTGCATGGTGGTAAGATGGCAGTTCGCTTGAAAACAATGAAGGGCAGTGAAACTGAGTATGTTTTATCCCGGCCCTCGGCGGTGGGCTGGGGTGGCAAGCCTGCAGTACGGTGCATCGTGTTGAAATGGGCGACAGGAACTTGACCCGTTAGTTATGAAAGGCTCTGATGAAAGGGAGGATGGACTACCAGGAATCACTGTCCGGTAGATACTCAGGAGGAGGAAGAGGAGGAGGAGGAGGGGGAATTTAAATGAAATGACGGCCTGAAGAAAATCCGTGAAAGCATTCTTTGTGCTGTTGAGGGATTGCAAAACAGGAGTTTTGGAAATGTATACTTTGTTACTTTCCTTCATTACCAAAGGTCCCCGAAAGACGCGCTTTGTAAGTAAGCAAGGTCAAGTTTTAAATGATGCGCTGGCTTTGGAATACGTGAGGTAAAACTGTCTATGGTGAAGGCTGTTCTAGAAGCTTTGTTTTCTTCATTATCATATGGGAAGTCAGATGGGATCTGGGCTGTTAGCGGGAGGAAAAGGAATTAGCATAATGACATGCCTCACTGCAGTGCTGTGGTTAGGTCTGGCCAAGTTTAAAGTAGAAGGCTGTGTAATTTAGTCATGAACACTGCAAAACCCTTTGTTTTAAGAAGATCATCCTAGAGGTGAAAATGTGAATATTTTGGATAAATACTAGAAACTCAAGATCCTTAACAAAGGAACAACCGATTTTCTAATTTTGGTTAGAAGTTTTACAATGGACTGGCGGCAGTTTGGCCACCTATTGCCTTGTGTAGGTCAGACCAGGGGTAGGACTGACTTGTTTTGTTTTTTTAGGAGCTTAAGATTTTCAGCTGTTAGAAGGAGGATTAAAGCGTCTGCTCCGTGGTGGGGTTGCCTTTACTGAACTTCTCTTTGCATATTGGTTAATGAGCAGGACAGTTGTGCGACTCTTGAATGATAGGTTCAGTGGCTGCTCAGAGTTTGGTAAGAACAAGAATGTTAGCGGACCTGGCTGGCTTTGGACTTGTTCTGTTCAGCGCAACAAGCAGGCTTTAACTGAAGTGCCCACTAAGGCGCAGCATCTGTTAGATGGGATTTACAGATGCACACCCATCTATCCCGAGGGGATTTTGGTAGTCTCTTAGTCCGGAGGGATTTTGGACCACAAAATAATCTCTAAGGTATTGTTTAACTCCCAGATTATATAATTGTGTTGGAAGGGAAGTGATGTGTTAGTTCCAGGGAAACTTCTATGTTCTCAGTAGCTGTGCCAGAGATTGAAGTGAAGTGTTGGCTGCTACCTCTGTGGGGAAAGAAATTCTCACTGGAGTGGGCACTCAGTCCAATTTTATGTTTTTAATGGGCGCTATGGCTTTAATCAAAAGAGACACATTCACAGAGTATTACTAGCACAACGCAACAATAATGTGTTAATATGACCTTGATTTTTAAATATAAGGAGCCAGTGTCAAGAAACAGGCATATATTGTGAAGAAAGAGACTAAAACATTTTTAAAAAAGTGGACCAAAAATGTTCAGCACAGGAAGCTGACATAGTTCCAGGCCAAGCAGTGAGAGCGGCAGAACCCACCCAGGTCAGGACACAAGTCCTTAGCACAGTCACTGAGCGACACTGAAGGTGAGGTCTCTAAGGAAAAACAAGCTCAGAGCTGGGGGGTGAGGGGGACGGGATGGGACAGGTGAGGTTTTCCTTCCAAATTTGTGGCTGTTTTTCCTGCTGGTAAATTGAAATTAACAGGAAAAAAAAAAGTTCCGTGCTTATGGGTACTGCTAGCTGCCCCTGACATTTCTGTAACTGAGCATTCATGATCGCTGACACAGTTGCCAAGGAGCAGTGACATGGTGGCCTGAGTTACTGCTGTACTCAGCAGCTCTTCTCCCACCCACCCACCCACACACCCAAGTGCAATTTTGAAGACTGTTGTACGAAGTCCTGTCTCTCAGACTTGTCATGGTGGTCATTAATTCAACGGGAAACTCCAGTTCAGAAAGGATCCCTCCGTTGTGCAGGCGAGAGGGGGTGGCTTTAGAAACACTGCAGATGTGTTAAGAAAGAACTCACTGCTCAGTGACACACAGGGGCATCCTGGAGAGCTGAGCAGTGACTGTAGGACATCTCCCTCCTAAGTGGGTTTCAATTTTTATTCCATTTAGAGGCAAGACCCAAGAACAGGTCATTCATTATGTAGTGGCACAGGAAAGAAAATTAGCTTATAAGTCAGTACTTCATTTTGTTTTCATTTGGGTCGATAGTTGTTTTGAAGACACATTGGAATCCTGGGCTGGCCTTGAACTCCTGATCCTCCTGCCTCCACATCTTAAGTGTGGGACACTGCTCAGCTGAAATACTTAACTTTTTTCCTCTCCTTCAGAGCTGAGTGGGCATTCTATGCAAGTGCTCTGCCACTAAGCCATGCCCACAGCTCTGGTTTTTCAAGATGTATTTGTTTTATATGTATGAGTCCACTGTCTCTGTCTTCAGACACACCAGAAGAGGCTATCAGATCCCATTACAGATGTGGTTGCTGGGAATTGAACTCAGGATCTCTGGAAGAGCGGCCAGTGCTCTTAACTGCTGAGCCATCTCTCCAACCCTGCAGCTCTGTTTTTAAATTGAATTTTTGGCTCTACAAAGATTAGCAAATATACTTTTATGGTTTTTGAATCAGCCATACCCTTCAGACTGGGTAATGGCAGACCATCTTTGTCATATTCAACCTTGACTCTCCTAAAGCGGTCCCAGGGAGGTAGCTCTTCTTCCCGAGCTTTTGATGAGAATAGGAGATGTGTGTGCTCTCTGCCCTCCTAGTGAGAGGGCTAAGGGGTGTCTTTAGGAATGGACAGTGGGACTGGTGAGATGGCTCAGTGGGTAAGAGCACTGACTGCTCTTCCGAAGGTCTGGAGTTCAAATCCCAGCAACCACATGGTGGCTCACAACCATCTGTAACAAGATCTGACGCCCTCTTCTGGAGTATCTGAAGACAGCTACAGTGTACTTACATATAATAAATAAATAAATCTTTAAAAATGGACAGTGATGGACGCTGACCCGAGAAAGGTCATTGATGCTTCGTACGCACCAGGTGCCTGGGAGAGTCAGGGCAGCAGTGTCAGCTCAGCGAGGCTTAACACATGTTTGATGTATTGGGGTGTGTGAGTACTGGGGCCTGCGTGTGCTGTGGCCTGGGGTCCGGGTCAGAGGACCAGCATCAGTACTTGTTTCTACCGTCTTGAGGGTGGCTTTCTTTGCTGCCAGGCAAGTTGGCCTCACACTCAGGGATCCTCCTGTCTCTGCTTCCCCTGACTGTAAGAGGCTTGCAGATGTGGGCCACCATATCTGGCTTTATATGAGTTTGAGGTACTGCTGACACCCCAAATTCTTTCTCCTAAGGGCTTTCCATGGTGAGGGTGAGGTCTGCCTGGTGTGTTGCTCTTTGGTGTTTTCTCAAACTCTTGAGCTCACCGAGTCGATGGGGAGTGGACTGGCTCT
Organism: Mus musculus; assembly: GCF_000001635.26. Lineage (NCBI taxonomy): Eukaryota > Metazoa > Chordata > Mammalia > Rodentia > Muridae > Mus > Mus musculus. The sequence continues at coordinate 308,822 of NT_187005.1, read as the reverse complement.
GGAGATCCTCTGTGAGTACAGACTCTGGTGGCCTGAGTGTTTGTCTCTGAAATCCCCCAGAGGGATAGGTAGGACGTCACTGCAGACCTCACCTTCCCACAAGCTCAAAAGAGGGCAGTCAGGCCAGGGGGGCCCTGGGTGATAACAGGGCTTCAGCTAGCTCAGGCTTGTGGGGTGGCCTTGTGCTGGGTGTCCAGCATGCCATTGTTCTAAAGGTCACAGTGGGGGCATTTCTGCTCTTCATTTCTAAAGTAGTTGTGGGGGCTTTTCTCTGATAACCCTCCTTCCCACAGTGTGGGTGTGGCCCGAGGTCATACTGTATGCCCTTTCTTGTTTTCTTGGGTTTGTCTTCTTCATGCAGTCTCAACTATGTTGTGTAGGATGGCCCTTTTTTTTTGTTTGTTGTTGTTGTTTTTTGTTTTGTTTTGTTTTGTTTTTTCAAGGCAGGGTTTCTCTGTGTAGCCCTGGCTGCCCTTGAACTCACTTTGTAGACCAGGCTGGCCTCGAACTCAGAAATCCACCTGCCTCTGCCTCCCAAGTGCTGGGATTAAAGGTGTGCGCCACCACGCCCGGCAACCATGCCCGACTAGGATGGGAACCCAGGATAGGCTTGAACTCTCACTACCCCTGCTTTGCCCAGCCTCCCAACTGCTGGGATTGATTGTAGTGCTCACCACCACAACAGCTGCCGTTTAAAACTGCTCCTTGGCCTAGCCCTACTTTTTGTTTCTAGTTGATTCTTATTTCTCAATCACAAGTTACATATCCACTGTGTATAGCCCATGTCCTTCATCACCTGGTACAAATTCGAAGGACCTTTTGAGATACGGGCTTGCTGTGTAGCCCTGGCTGTCCTGGAACTCACACTGTAGACCAGGCTGCCTTGGATTCAGAGATCTGCCTGCCTCTGCCACCAGAGTGCTAGGGTTAAAGGTGTGTGCCACCATGCCCAGCTAGGGATACGTTTGTTTTATCGTTTTATTGAGAGAGAGAAAGAGAGACAGAGACAGACACTGTGTGTGTTTGTATGTGTGGATACCACAGGTCACCTGTTAACAGCTATTGTCCATCTTATATTTTGTTGTTTGTTTTTGAGACAGGGTCTCTAACTGTCCTGAAGCTAACTGGTAAAGGTTAAGCTGGCCTGTCAGTGAGCCTCAGAGAGCCACCTGTCTCCACTGCCCCAGTGCCAGGATTATAAACGTGTACACCATGTTCTTTTAAAAAGAAAAAAACCTCTGGGCTCTGGGTATTAAACTTAGGTCCTTATGGTTGTTGATTACCAGCTAAGCTATCTCCCTAGGCATGCTTCCCTCTCTCTCCCTCTCTCTCTCTCTCTCTCTCTTAGGTCCTTATGGTTGTTGATTACCAGCTAAGCTATCTCCCTAGGCATGCTTTCCTCTCTCTCCCTCTCTCTCCCTCTCTCTCTCTCTCTCTCTCTCTCTCTCTCTCTCTCTCTTTCTCTTTCTCCTTATATATAAACCACACACACACACATATATTGTGAGAGAGCGTGTGTGTTTAAGAAAGGATATGGTATGTGGTTCAGATCACCAAATTCTAGCTTCACATTCAGGTGATCCTCTTGCCTCTAGATTGCAGGCATATATCACCACGCCCAGCTTAAGATACATTTTTTTGAGAACACACCTATGGACGATTTCCTGTGGACACTTGCAAAGCCAACCCATCTACCTGTGTCTGTCCTTTCCTGCCTACGCATTGGGCCCATCCCACAGCGGTGCTCTCTGTCCCGCCCTCCTGCAGTGAGTAGCCTCCCTCCCTCCCTGAACAGAACACCACGCACTAGTGCTTTTCTTTTTCTGAGGTGGGAGTTGAGACAGGGTCTCACTGTGTAGCTCTTGCTGGCCTAGAACTTTCAAGGCCAGGCTGGCCCCAAACTCTTAGGGATCCTCCTGCCTCTGTTTTTCCAGCGCTAAGATCATCGGTGTGTGCCACCTTGCCTGGCCACCATTGCTTTCTGTCCCACTTGACTGTTGTCAGAGGTTACTGTGTTCCTGTTGAGACAGGGAGGGAGCTGGGAGCCGGCCCAGCAGTGTGAGGTGCTTGCTGCTCTTGCAGACAACCTGAGTTTGGGTCCCTGGGCTCAAGGCTCCAGGGACCTGACCCCTCTTCGGGCTCTGCAGGTATACAGGCACACATGTAAAAAGAAGGTGAATCTTAAAAATAGAAGAGAAAGCCCTAGGCCCTGAGATGCCCCCTTCCCCTTTGTGTCGAACTGTTTGTGTAGGCTTGTCTCCCTCCTCTCTGCCACCCTCTGCTGAGCTCGGTCCAGTCGGGTGCTTTCTCCAGTGTTTACTGAAGCTGTTCTTGCAGGATCCTAAAGGTTTTGTTGTTGTTGTGTTTTTTTTTTTTTTTGTTTTGTTTTTTTGTTTTTTCGAGACAGGGTTTCTCTGTATAGCCCTGGCTGTCCTGGAACTCAAACTGTCCTCGAACTCAGAAATCAGCCTGCCTCTGCCTCTCGAGTGCTGGGATTAAAGGCGTGCGTCACCGCGCCTGGCGCTAAAGGTTTTCAAAATCGTATAACCAATTCCAGGTTCTCCAAGTTCTCATGCCACTTGATCTTTTAAATATTATTTATTTATTTATTTAATGTATGTAAGTACACTGTAGCTGTCTTTAGACACACCAGAAGAGGGCACTGGATCCCATTACAGATGGTTGTGAGCCACCATGGTTGCTGGGAATTGAACTCAGGACCTCTGGAAGAGCAATCAGTGCTCTTAACTACTGAGCCATCTCTCCAGCCCCTTACTTGATCTTCTGTTCTGATTTTTTTTCTCCTCCTCCTCCTCTTCCTCCTCCTCCTCCTCTTCTTCTTCTTTTTTTTTTGGAGTCAGTAAGAATTTACCTTCTACAACTGTACCAAGCTATCATTGGAACTGCAGGGTTTTCAGAAGGATCTGTGCAGGGACTGGGTCAGGGAGATGTGTCAGATGCAGGCAGGCTCCGTGTGACTCCAGTCAACACAGAAAAGAGTCATAGGAGTCCTGTCCTGTCCTGTCCTGTCCTGTCCTGTCCTGTCCTGTCCTGTCCTGTCCTTTCCTTTCCTTTCCTTTCCTTTCCTTTCCTTTCCTTTCCTTTCCTTTCCTTTCCTTTCGAGACAGGTTTTTGTAGCCCAGGCTGGCTTTGAACTTAGTTTTGTAGGTGAGTATAGTCTTAGGTATGGACCTTCCCACCACTGCACCAGCTCTTCTCTCTTCCTCACATGCTCTGTGACGTCTCCATGTCTGGTCCCTCCCATGGTTCCTCTTCTCGTAAGCATTGAGGCTTCACACTGACCCTTTCGGGAGCCTATTTTTAGCTTTGAGCTCTCCTGAAATCAGGACTGATGGCCTGCAGTCTGCCCATGTCTCCGTCTGGGAACCTGATGGACATCTCAAGTTTCAGATGCGGGATGGTTCCATTTCCTTCCTCGCAGGGTTTCACTGTAGTCCAGGCTCTTTTATAACTTGTGAGCCTCCTGACTCAGCCTCTTCTCTCAAGTTCTGGGATTATAGGCATGCCTAATGTATGTTCGTTCGTTCTCTCTCTCTCTCTCTCTCTCTCTCTCTCCCTCTCCCTCTCCCTCTCTCTCTCTCTCTCTCTCTCTCTCTCTCTCTCTCTCTCTCTGTGTATGTGTGTGTGTATGTGTGTTTTGTTTTGAGTGGGGGTTGCCTGGGTGGGTTGGAGGTTGGATCTAGGCCCTTGTGCAAGGTGCTCACCATTCACTCTTTCACTGAGCTATAAAGCCCTCAGCCCTCAAACTGAAACTTTATTCCATTCTTAAAACCCCTAACAGCCACGTACACAAACCTGCCTCTCTTATGCACAGTCAGGCTCCGTACACAGCGGATGAGAAGCCCCCTGAACTGTGTAACTCGGGTCGGACACCTTGGGGTCACCCATGCTCACACCTCATGTGGCTGGGATTTCAGCTGTGGCCACCTCTCTCCCTGACCTTCCCTCTGCTGCCCTAACCCAGCCCATTCCAGCCTCTTTCCTGGACCATGCCGGGGCTTAGCTGGCCTCCCTGCTTCTGTCCTTCCCCCCATGCTGTCCTCCACCCCAGTTGCTAGAATGGTTCTCTAACTCAGAAGTCAGATCTTGTTCCCTCTGTGCTTGCTGAGCCCCCTGCCGTGGCTCTGACATCACCTCTGCCCTTGCTCCTTCTCTCCCCCCTGTTCTCCAGCGACTTGGCCTCAGAGTTCTCTCTCTCCCATGTTATTTACCAGCCTCACTCCGTCAGGCTGGACCTCCACCACCATCTTCTCAGACCATCGATAAGCATATTAAGGCTGGACCATGGTAGTACACGCCTTTAATCCCAGCGCTTGGAAGGCAGAGGCAGGTGGATCTGGGCTACAGAGTGAGTTCCAGGATTGCCAGGACTACAGAGAGACCCTGTCTGTAAAACTCAGAAAGAAGCAGCGTTATTAGACAATGCTGGCCTGCTGTCACACAGCCCACTGCTGAGTTTCCCTTGGTGGCCGGCCCAGCCCACGGAGGGTTGTGTGTGTGTTCACTGCCTGCTCCCTCCAGAGCGCAGACTCACCCACAGGACAGGAGCTTTGTTGTTTATCTATTTACTGACTTTAACAGTTGCTTCTCTACCTTCCACTCAGTGCAGAGGTGCTGGGTACTGTTTGGTAAATCTGCGAATGCGTGGGTAAGCCTGAAGAGTCCATCCCTGCCATCAAACTAGTATGTAATGGAAGAACTAACAACCAAAACTCAGCAAGTGCTGGTGTCTTCCAGGAACACGTTAGTGTGTCCCGACAGTTCTTCCGTCTTTCTCCATGCTCAAACATCAGTGAGGAGATGTGTGGTACTGCTGAGGAGCAGCCCAGCTTTTGCCGGGGATGAGGGGAAGAACCCTGGCTGTCCTGGAACTCACTCTGTAGACCAGGCTGGCCTCGAACTCAGAAATCCACCTGCCTCTGCCTCTCTAGTGCTGGGATTAAAGGCGTGCGCCACCACTGCCCTGCTACATTTGTATTTTTATTCTTTTGACTTATGTGTATGCAAGTTTATGCATGTGAGGGCAGGTGCTCACAGAGCACAGGTGGCAGCTAGCTCCCTCTGGAGCTGCCAGTGTCTATGAGCTGCAGGATGTGGGTGCTGGAAATCAGACTTGGGTCTCTGGAAGAGCAGCGTGTGCTCATGAGTTCTGAGCCACCTCTAGCCCCAGGGCCGGGGAAGGTTTGAAATGGTTCTGCTTTGTCAAACTCCTTATGTAGCCCAGGCTGGCCTTGTCCTGTCAGTTCTCCTGTCTTCAGTGTCCTGAGTGCTGAGATTACAGACGTGTGCCACCAGGCTTAGCCGCTTCTCTGAATCTTACTGGATAATCCAAAGGACACAGGATTTCTGTCAGATGTTAAACTCTGCCATCGGGAAGGGTTTGTGCTGGGCCGTTGTACTAGATCGGTAAGCCTGCTGGTGCAGGGCTCGAGGCCAGAGGGTTCTCTTTCTGCTGACATTCTGGAGTCTTTTTGTTTTGCTTTGTTTTTGAGAAAGGGTTTCTCTGTAGCCCTGGCTGTCCTGGAACTCGCTATGTGGAACTCCCAGAGATCTGATTGCCTTTGCCTCCCAAGTGCTGGGCCTGGCATTGACGGGGATTTGGAAGAATCTGAGGATGAATTGCCCTGCAGGGTGGCATTAAGTCTGGGGTGCAGTGTGGACACTTGTGTTGGCAGCATACCTGGTTTGCCGAGATGGCTCAGTGGGCAAAGTCACTGTCACATGCCAAGCCTGGTGAGCCGAGCTGGGCTGCTGGGACAGCCATCTCAGACAGTTGTCCTCTCCCCTCCACTGTGTGCATGCTTGGGCCAGCACTCATGAAATAAAGATGTAATAAAGAAATTAAACTATAATAAAACAAGAATATTCTAAGCGGAAAATCTTAGGCTAGCCAGGCCATGGAGATCCACAGGTCTGGATACCCAGTTCTTGGAAGCTTGCTTGGCTCGAAGTGTTGATGGGAAAGAACAGCATACCTCCTTGGCCTAGCAGAGAAAGCAGGAAGGTCTAGGCTGGAAGGCAGAATGGACTTTCTCTAAGAAGAAGAGAAGATGCTCTGAGGAAAGGGTTGGCTAGAGATACCCATGATAAATGTCCCTCTTGCCACAGCCACTTCTAAAACCATCCACAGAATAACCCTCAAAAACACCTTTCTGTGCTTTGACTTTTTGCCTCAAACTCAGCCACTGACTGCACACTGCTGCAGTAACGGTTCTGTGCAGGGAGCTGCATCCTGAGGAAGCTAAGCAGACACTCAGGTAGAGTGAGGCTGACCAGCGTAGCCTGTCCTCCGCACTCAGCGCTCACTGTCTCCTTTTAGAGCTGCCTAAAGACCGGGAATGTGCAAATCTAGGGACAAGAGAAATGGAAATTCAGAAGAGCGATAGTTTTGGAGGAAATGTAGAACTTGGGATTTTGTCAGGCTAGATTAAATAGTGATATTTGTTGTGACAGTTGATGTGGGTAAAGCTAGGTTGTGCTCAGGGCTTTAGGGAGAGCTGGAGAGACAGCCATGTGCAGGAGGAAGGTGGAGTGGACAGGGCAGAGGGGGAGACACGGGCCGGGGGCCTTGTTTGATTGGCTCACACAGGGCTGGGGAGTCTATAGTGGTTGTCCCTGTACTGAAGAAGTGGGGTGTCACAGTGGCTGTCTGCTCTGGGGAAGTGGGGTGTCACTGGCTGTCTGCTCATTGGAGAAGTGGGGTGTCACAGTGGCTGCTCTGGGGAAGTGGGGTGTAGCTGCCTGGGAAAGCAGAGGACCGGTAGGTGCCTACTCTGTGAAGCTACCTCAGCAGTGCCAATCTAGAGCCGGAGGCCTGGATGCTCCCCAGATGTGGCTGGTGTTGAGCACACGTGGAAGCTGCCCAGGGGAAGGCAGCCATTCTCTACTGCTTCTTCTGGGATCCCTTTCTGTCTGGGTTGTTCTTAGAAGGTCTTTCAGCCTCAGCTAATCATCTGGATGCTGCCTGCCACAGAGGTGTGCCTTCTAGGTGATTCTGAGTCCTTTCAAGATGATGGTTTTAAGCCAGGCATGGTGGCACACATCTTTAGTCACAGCTTGTGGGAGCTGGAGAGGGAGATAGCTCTTGGTTAGGAACTGATATCAGAGCATGGTATGAGATGAGGAGGTGGAAGCTGACTAAGAATGTCCCTCCTCCCCTCCCTCCTTTTTGTCTTGACAAAATGTCATTGTGTAGTCCTGACTGTCCTTGAACTCGGGAGACCCACCATCTTCTGCCTCCCTGGTGCTGGGATGTGGGTGTGAGGCAGCGCACCTGGAAGCTCTTCCTGTTTATGAGGCCCTGAGACACTGGAGAGAGAAGTAAGTGCTTTGCAGGGACATGGCGAGGCCTCAGGAAAGGTTAGCTGGCCTTGTTGCTGTGGTCAGTTGATCAGTACAGGGACAGAACTGTCCAGAGTGCTAGGGACAAATGCTGGATGAGAGGTTTGGGGGCAGGAAGGCCATTACTGAAAAGTTAGTGAATGATGTGTGCTCTCCCAGGAGCGCTGTGGATCCTGAGGTGGCACATGGCCAGAAGGCTTCAGTTTCCACTCTCCCACTGAAGGGAGGTCCTCAGCCTAACTACACAAGATAGATTTACGGAGAGAAAGGAAAGAGTTACTGGTTCTGCACCCTTTATTTTGAAAGGGAGTTCTGTTTTGGAGAGGGAGGTCTGAGGTTAGACAATCTTTAAATCTGTCAGGCTGGAGGTAATGTTATCTGTGACCTGTCCCATCCACTCCGTGACAGGAAACAAACCCAGAAGGCTCTCTCTGTCTATGGTGCTGTTTCTGGTAAGATAATGCGCATATGCATTTTCTTTGGGTAAATCTGCAAAGGAGCCGAAAAGTAAAATGAAAAAGGCTTGAACAGAAATATATTTCTAAGGTAGACTCTACGCCAGTGTTAACCACAGCGCAGTGGCTGAGAGACAGCAGCCCCAGCCACACAAGTGCAGCGTGCAGGGCTCTGGCAGCAGAAGCTTGCACTGATGGCGTATCCTAGCAGCAGCAGCGTGTGGATGCTGTGGGCAGAAGCTGTTGGGCATTTGTCAGAAACAGCTATTTTGGGCAAGTCTCTAAATAGAGTTGCAGCCCACTTTACTCTCAGTTTTCCCATTATAGACATGCTTCATGTTTGTAACAGCAAGTTAGTTTAATTAACATTTTTATTTTATGTGTATGGCTATTTTGCTTACATCTGTGTCCTCTATTTGAGCCTGGTGCCCTGGAAGGTCAGAGGGTGACACATCCCTTGGAACCATAGTTGTAAACAGCTGTGAGCCACAGGGTAGGGACTGGGAATCAAACCCAGGTCCTTTGCAAGAGCAGCCAGGGCTCTAACTGCTGAGCTGTCTCTGACCCCATTTTTATTTCTGAGACATGGTAAGACTATGCAGCTCTCACTGGCCCAGAACTCATTATGTACACCAGAATGGCCTTGAACTTAGAGATCCTCCTGCCTCATTGGAAGTACTGGCTCAGAAAATATCCTCGTATGAGTCCACCACATGTGACTTACTTGAGCTCTGAAATGTCTCCTGTGTGTGGCTTGTCTTCTGTGGCACTGCATGGTGCTCTGTTCCATCAGGCAGTCTCTAGATAATGTCCTCCAGTGTGTAGGAAGATATCCCTTCCTCAGTCGGTAGGCAGTTTTACGATGTGAACGGTTTATATGTGTTTTAATGGGGCCTCAGAACCTATCATAATGGTTCTTTTCTAGTCTGAATTCTGTACCTGCTTTTATTGGCTTTGTGCTCTTTAAGCAGGTGGAGAATGATTTACAGGGCTAGAGAGATGGCTCAGAAGGTAAGAGAATTGGCTGCTTTTTCAGAGGATCTGGGTTCAATTCCCAGCTCCTACAGGCTCACAGCTGTCCATAACTCATGCCCTCTTCTGGCCTCCAAGAGCGCCAGGCACACGTGTAATATACAGACCTATGTGTAGGAAGATTTTATATATAAAATGTTAAAAATAATCTGATTTCCCTGTTCTCTGTGGTTTGCTCTCTGCTTTTCCTGTTCTCTGGAGTTTGCTGTGCTGACTTAGTTCTGTAATCCCAGAGCCCAAGAGCCTGAGTCAGAAGCCCCGCAGTGACTGCAAGCTGCTCTGAGTCGCAGTGAGCTCCAGCCTGTTCTGCAGAGTGAGGTGCTGCCTCTTAATAAAAGAATAGGTGAAAATTTTAAACGAATAGTTCAACATTTCTCTCTGCTGTCAGTAACGTCTTTACATCACACAATTCGGTAGTGTTGCTAATCACAATAATTACTGTTTTTCCCATCTCACAAAGTGTGCATTTGTAAAATTTTATGTGACATTTAACAAATTATCTTTGAAAATTACTGTTCTTTTGGGCTGGAAATGGAGCTCAGTCAGTAAAATGCTTGCCTCTCATACACAGAGCCCTGGGCCGGGTCTCAGCACCTTGTAAAGACATAGGGCCTAGTGCACATCTGTAACTCACACCTGTAGTTCACACCCGTAGTTCACACCTGGGGCGTGGAGCAGGAGGGTCCAGAATCCAGGGTTCTCAGCTACAACAGTGAGTTTAAAAGCTAGCTTGAGCTACTTGACTTGAGACACTGTCTCAAAACCATAAGGTTACCATTCCATTTACCATGTTTTAGACAAGGTGGGTCTGTACCTCTAATCCTCATACTTGGGACACTGAGGCAGCAGGGTCGTGAGTTCAAGGCCACATGGGTATGGGGGTTTGAAAAGGAACGGCCCCCCATAGACTCATGTGTTTGAATGCCTAGCCCATAGGGATTGGCACTTACTAGGAAGTGTGGCCTTGTTGGAGGAAGTATGTTATTGTGTGGGCGGGCTTTCAAGTCCTGTATGCTCAAGCTATGCCCAGTGTGTCAGCCTCCTCCTGCTGCCTGTGGGTTGTGATGTAGAACTCTCAGCTCCTCCAGCACATTGTCTCCTGCGTGCTGCCATGCTCCTGCCATGAACCTCTGAACCTGCAAGCCAGCCCCAACTACAACTAAATTTGTTCTCTTTTTTTTTTTTTTTTGGTTTTTCGAGACAGGGTTTCTCTGTGTAGCCCTGGATGTCCTGGAACTCACTTTGTAGACCAGGCTAGCCTCGAACTCAGAAATCTGCCTGCCTCTGCCTCTGGAGTGCTGGAATTAAAGGTGTGCACCACCACGCCCGGCTCTTATTTTTTAATATTTAAGCGTCCATCCAGAGGTGTAGGATCCCCTGGAGTTATGAGCTGTCAGTATGGAGCTGGAGTCCTTGAAATCGCAGACACTGCTCTCCGGTTGACGCTCTTTTTCACAGAGAACCTCCCAGGTTTCCTTGTGGTTGAGACTGGTCATATGACTCAGGACATCTCCCCTGTTCTGTCCTCAGTGTTGAGTCCTGGAGGGAGTGTCTGCAGCCACAGCAACAACCCTGTGTGGTCAGGCCGTGGACCATCTGTGATTTCTGCAGCCATCTCTGCACTGTGGAAGGGAGCTCCTCTGGTAGAGCTGACAGCAGCAGCTTCCCCGAGAGGGCTCAGTGACTCCCTCCCCGAATGGCCATCCTCGGGGTGTCCTTCCTCCCCGTGCACTTTGTGTACAGGCAGGCTCTCTTGCTGAGCATGCCCACACCAGGCTTCCTGGCCGACCAGTTTCCGGGATTCTCCTGCTTAGGCCTCATCTTACTGTACACCTGGTGGGTTACAGATGCCCGCTACTAAGACTTGTTGGTTTTATGTGTGACTGCTCTAGCTGCATGTAGAGGCGTCGGATCCCATTACAGATGGTTGTGAGCCACCTGTGGTTGCTGGGATTTGAACTCAGGACCTCTGGAAGAGCAGTCAGTGCTCCCAATCGCTGAGCCATCTCTCCAGCCCCCATGTAACTTTTTAAATGTGGGTTCTTGGATTCCAAATTGTGTGGTACATAGTTTATTCACTAAGCCATCTCTCTAGCCTACTTTTTTGGGGGAAAAAAAAACAACAACAGCACAAGGTCTCTCCTGGCCTGGAATTCTCCAATGAGACAAGACTGGATAGTCTGGGAGCCCTAGCTATCTCCTCAGTTCTGCAATTACAAACACTGACTACTGTATAGTTTTAATTTTTAATTTTTTAAGACTTAGTGTTTTGCCTGCAGATATATCTGTGCACCACGTGCATACCAGGTGCCTTTGAAGGCCAGAAAACGGCGTTGGATCCCCTAGAAGTGGAGTTACAGACATTAGTTGTCAGCTGTCATGTGGGTGCTCTTCACTGCTGAGCTGTCTCTCCAGCCTAGCCGTGCTTTTTCTCCCCTTTTCCTTTTCTGTTTTTCTTTTTCGTGTGTGTGTGTGTGTGAGAGAGAGAGAGAACGCTTAAATTCAGGTCTTCAGGCTTACTTGGCAAGGTCTGCATCCAGTTAAGCCATTTTCCAGCCCAATATAGATATATTAGCATATTAAGATTTCTTTTGGAAGTCTTAGACAGTCATAGATTATTCAACAACTTTTTGTTTTGTTTTGAGATAGCCCTGGCTATCCTGGGCTTCTTTGTAGTCCATGCTGGTCTAGAACTCACAGAGCTACTTCTGCCTCCCGAGTGCTAGGATTAAAGGCCTGCGTGCCCTACTGCACCAGGCAGTAAGATTTTTTTAAGCATTGGCTTCTTTTTTTTTTTTTTTTTTTTTTTTTGGTTTTTTGAGACAGGGTTTCTCTGTGTAGCCCTGGCTGTCCTGAAACTCACTCTGTAGACCAGGCCAGCCTCGAACTCAGAAATCTGCCTGCCTCTGCCTCTTGAGTGCTGGGATTAAAGGCTTGCGCCACTAAGCAGTGGCTTCTTGTTGGGCCCTTTTGAACAAAACCAAGGCCTCTGCTTGCAGATAACCGAGCTCAGAAACACTGTCACAGACTGGGTGGCTTTGTTTAGAAAAAGGCCAGAACATGAGCAGTATTTAATAGATGCGCTTATAGGCCTGTTGCAGGGTATGGTAATTAGACGAACTGCCCTTGTCTGTGTGGCCTGGGCAGGAAAGCAGCAGCTGGATTCTGAGGGACTCTGTGAGCTGCAGAGCGGGTGGGGAAGCACGCACAGGACTCGCTGGGCTACACTCTCCTTTAATGTAATATTTTTATTGATTCTTTGAACCCTCACATCATGCACCCTTATGCACTTGCCTCCTAGTCCTCGCACGCCCGCCCCTCTCCCATGGCCTCCTCCCCACTAAAATAACAAAGGGGGAAAAAGCTTGATGGCGGACACCTTTAATCCCAGCACTTGGGAGGCAGAGGCAGGCGGATTTCTGAGTTCGAGGCCAGCCTAGTCTACAAAGTGAGTTCCAGGACAGCCAGGGCTACACAGAGAAACCCTGTCTCTAAAAACCAAAATAAATAAATAAATACCATTTGATGCTGTTCATATGTTGACTGGAGCATGCTTATTAAACTCCATTGCCCATGCCCTGGAGCCCCAACAGACACCTGCGCTCCTGCCAGAGCTGCCTCGGTGGAGTTATCCTTGATGGCTTTCTCTAGAGGCTGTCAAGTTTTGGGGGAATGCAGTGGGTGAAGGTTGTTGTTCCCAGAAGCCCTTTATATTCATCTTTCTCAACTGCATGTTCAGTCTTCGATAGCACTGCAGGAATGGCTTCCTTGCCCTTCACAGTCTGCTATGCCAGAGGGAGCACGGACCCTCACCTTCCCTGTGGCACCTGGCCACAGCATGGAGCATGAGCGTCCATGTGGTCTCCAGCGGCAGTGGGGACGGCTGAGACCTACAAGGTTCTCTGCCGCGATACAGGCTATGGAGGTCTTTTGAGGCAGCCCAATCCCATAAATGGACCGTTGTCCTTCTCAAACATCTTGTCCCTATTCAGGGAAATAGTGCTGCCGGGAGCACAGTGTATACCAAGCCAGCAGGAGTGAGGCGAGGGCAGCCTCACACGTTGGAATCATACTCGCCAGGCAGTTTAAAACTACATGGTCATTCCAGGTGGTACTTATATTTAATCTTTTTATTTATTTGGTAAAGCATGACAGTACAAACTTCCTAATTTATTTTAAATGCTTTAAAATTGTGGCAAGATATACATAATATAAAATTTTTATTGTAAAAGCTCTGCAGCATTCATTACAGCCACACAGTTCTGTAGCCAGTATCCACTGCCAGCTGCAGGACAACCCCCTTCTATGTTCCACGCAAGAACCTTGTACCCTCCCAGGCAGTCCTTAACTTCAGAGCCCTGGGCAGCTGCCTTTCTCTGTGAATTTGACTGCTAGAGATTCCTCTCAGAAGTGCAATTAGGCAACTTTTACTTTTTTTTTTGCAGAGGGCTTATTGCATATTTATTTATTTATTTTCCAGGCTTATCTCACAGGGTTTAGAGTCTCTTCGTTCTAAAGCTTACATTCCATCCAAAGCTTACACTCAAGCACCTTGCTATCTTTGCCAATGTAAAAGTCTGGAAACAAGTCACTTGTCAGCATCGGGCCCTGCCAGTCCTTTACTGATTGATTGGACGTGAGTGTGTTTCATATGTACCTTTAAGATCACAGTTGGCCATGCAGAGTAACCAAGACTCAGCTGTGACTATCTGAAGGCTGGTGACTTTATAGGGAGAGATGCTGGAGAAGTGGCTCTTGCAGAGGACCTGGTTTTGATTCCCAGTCCCCCAACCCCCCCCCCCCCCACACACACACACACACATGGTGGTTTGCACTCCCTCACAGTCACAGATCCAGGGATCTGGTGCCCACCTTTGATCTCCTCCTCAGGCTCCAATACAGACACAGTACATTCACCTACAAAGCAAGGATGGCTCGCAGCTCTTCCAGAGAGCCAGAGTTAGTTTCCCAGCCAGCCCTCATAGCTAGGGAGAGGGACAGGGCTTATTGCATATTTATTTATTTATTTTCCAGGCTTATCTCACAGGGTTTAGAGTCTCTTCGTTCTAAAGCTTACATTCCATCCAAAGCTTACACTCAAGCACCTTGCTATCTTTGCCAATGTAAAAGTCTGGAAACAAGTCACTTGTCAACAGTGTGAGAGCTCAGGCTTCCTACCCACCACTTGTGAGTTCAGCTCCAGGGAATTGGATGCCCTCTCTTTGCTCCATGGATACATGTGCACCAAAGTATCCCCTGCATAGAACACATGCATATGCAGAATTAAAAGTCCTAAGAAATGTAAATGTACAGAAGGGAGAGCACTTGGTGACCAGGAGTTGGAAATACTGAAGTGACTCGGGAGATTGTGTAGTGCCGAGGACCAAGCAAGTGTAGTTGCTAGAAGAGAGCAGGAACTTAATCCTTCAGCTTCGGTCACAGCTACAGTCTTCTGTCTGCAGGGCAGTAGTGGCGTGCACACTCCTTTGATGCCAGCACTCAGGAGGCAGGCAGGCCTCGGGTTCAGCCTCATCTGTAAAGCAAAGCCTACCCAGAGCAACCTTGTCTTGAAGAACAGAAGCAAAACAAAATGAACATCTACAATAACTTGAAATATGTTTGTCATCCTACTTCAGTTTTTTTTTTTTTTAATTGAACCAGGCATGGTGGTGCACATCTTAAATCCCAGTGCTTGGGAGGCAGTCAGGTGGAGCTTTGTGAGTTTGGGTCTAGCTTGTCTGTGTCTCAGGTTATAGGCCAGCAGGGGGTACATTTCCAGAAACATTACTATCATCGTCGTCGTCGTCGTCGTCGTCTGTGCACGTGCACGTCCATATGTGCTGTGTGCCTCAGTGCTCACTTTCTCGTTCTTTCTCATGCTGCTGTACAGTGGAGCTCTGCTGTGGTCAGTTTTACTGTCTCTGTCGTTCGTCTAGGAAAGCTGGGATTACAGATAGGCACCGCTGTGCCCTGCTGTTGATGTGGGTCCCCAGGGTCTGACTCAGATCGGCAAGCTTGCTCAGCAAGTGCTGGCCTATCTCTCTCTGCCAGTTAGGCCGTCACACCAGCCCTCTCTTCCTTAATTCTTGATGTCCAGTTGAAGTAGGTTACAGGGTATGTCCAGAGTCCTGGGCTCTGAGAGTGTGCGGGAGCAGCAGCCACTTCTGAAGGCTGTTGGCTGGGTTAATTTTCACCTGGACGTGTAAAAGTTGTAAGCATGCCGCTACTAAAAATACGTGCCGCTCAGACCTCTCCTGTATATGTACTGAATGCATCTATTTTGGGGCCCTGTCGCACTGCCAAGATGCCCTAATCTCCCACAGCAGCTGAGCATGCTCCTTACCCTTAAGTGACAAGCCTGCTTCCTTCTCCATCGTAGCTGGCACACAGGGTCGTTGTGTCTCAGTACTGCAGGCACATGCGTAAATGTGCCCTGATTTCCTTCCCTTTAGGGGTCTCTTGCACAGCTGCCATCCTTGGGTGGAAGTGTTTAAATGCCAGTAGATGATGAGAGTCACTAAGCAGGGTTAACTTGGGAAACGACCCAGGTAACAGTAGCCATGGCTGGCTTCAAACTCAGAGGTCTCCTGGTCTCTGCCTCCCCATTGCTGGGACTAAAGGCGTGCGCTACCACACCCTGCTAATGGTGTGTATTGTTGTTGTAGTAGTGGTGGTGTGGCCCTGGAGGAGTCCTTAGTGAAGTCTGGAGAGTGTAGCCTTTCAGTTCACAGGCCTGACTGAAATAATCCTGGGAGGGAAAGTTGACTTTGTTGATGTAGATTATGGGCTGTCACAGCAGGTGGGGCAGGGGCTGTCTGGTGAGGACTGTTGCCCCTCACACACCAATGACCCAGGAAGCAGAGAATACAGGAAATAGAGACAGACAGGTTAGAGCATGAAAGGCCTGTCCTTATGAGTTAATGCTGAAGGCAAGGCCCTCCCAGTGTTTGATACTGTAATGCAAAGCCAGGGACCAAGCAAGAGCCTGTAGTCTCAGACTATTCTGCCCATGTCCCCCAAAGGGTCACCATAGCCATCTTTATAATGCAAATGAATTCAGTTCCTCCTGACTAGTCTC
Source organism: Mus musculus (assembly GCF_000001635.26). NCBI lineage: Eukaryota > Metazoa > Chordata > Mammalia > Rodentia > Muridae > Mus > Mus musculus. The sequence continues at coordinate 292,895 of NT_187005.1, read as the reverse complement.
AAGTCTTAACCATTGCAAACACAGTTCTAAAGTTCACCCTTAGGAGGAAGATGCCGCTCAGTAGTAGAGCCTGTGCCCATGAAGGCTCGGTCCCCGAGGGCCAAAAACAAAGAAGCAAAACAGTGCGGGGCGAGGATATAAACAGAGTGTTACAGACTTCCAGTGTCTGGTGACAGTGCACATTGCCAGTGTGAGCCAGCAGCAGGATTGTCATGGAGACTGGACCCAGGAGAGCCATCCAAATTCTGTAGTTAGTTCTGGGTCTGGTGTCTGGGGGCGCGTGGTGGCTTTGGCCTTTGCAGCCTGTATAGCCTGGACCAACGTCCCTCGGTGCTGTAGCTTCCATCCCTCAGCAGAAGGCCTACATTCATTGCATCCACAGCAGCCTCACTCAGCCTCCGTGGGACCCTGGAGGAGATGTAACTCCGCAGTGCATTGCTTGGCCTCGCTCTTATCTTTTGGACCATAGTTTGAACCTTTATCGTCCTTCAGTCTTTTTTTTTTTAAAGATTTATTTATTATTATACGTAGGTACACTGTAGCTGTCTTCAGATACCATAAGAGGGTGATTGTGAGCCACCATGTGGTTGCTGGGATTTGAACTCAGGACCTTCAGAAGAGCAGTTGGTGCTCTTACCCGCTGAGCCATCTTGCCAGCCCCCGTCCTTCAGTCTTTAGTCCTGTGCACCTGTGGACCAGCACCATGTGGACCGTGTTGAGTCCCATCAGCTGGAGTTGCCGCTGGGCCTCCTTTGCTAGAATGACATTTTCCTAGGCAGCCCCTTTCTGTCAGTGTGCCCCTTTGGCTTTCTGATTGAGACAGGGTCTTGCCGGAGGCTGGTCTGGAACTTGCTCTACAGTTGATGTTGCTTTCAAATTTAAGATTGGCGCGCGCGCTTCAGCTTACTGAGTACTAGAGTTACAGGCATTCTCCACCATCTTTGAAAATGGTTTGTATTTAATACCCTTCATAGGGAGGTCCCACCTTTTAAACATTTCCTGTTGTCCCAGGCAAAGCGTGGGGAGGCTTGCTTCATCTAGAGCTGTAACTGTGTGCTCCCAAACTCTATTTCAGCTTCCTGATCCTCTGTTACCCTTCAGATTATAAGGCTATAAACCCCAACCATGGCCGAAGTTATAGATCTATAGCCTGAGGGTCTTGTCTGGACTCTCCTCTGCTAAATACAGTAGTCTTTTGGTTTGCTTGTTGGTTTGTTGGTTTGTTTGTTTTGGCTGTGGTAGGGTGGGGTTGAAGCCAGACCTCACGAAGCTTTCTTGTGTCGCAGAGGGTAACCATGAGCCTCCACCTCCCCACCTTCCCACCTCCCCGGTGCAGACAGGATGAGCTTGCTTGCTTTATCTATCTCAGATTTTATGAGGCTCTGGGAACCAGATTAGCATTGCACACATGGTGGGCAAACCCTGCCAACTGAGCTGTATCAGCAGCCTTATCACTTTTAAAATTCGGCCTCATTTTAAGGTTTTGAACAAAACTTAGATTATTTGTCACAAAGCAACATGAGAGTGCCTGGCCGAGTCCACACCTTGGCCTGAGGGGCAGTGTTCACTGTCCACCCTGCCGTCTGACAGGCTGGTTTTCTTAACCCTCTCAAGAATAACCAGCAGGCAAGGCTGCCAGCAGCCAGGATATCCAGCCCGCACTTCTAACATCTTCCTCATCTTCACACAAACTAGTGTGGTCAGGTTTAGTGGTTGCGTCCAGCTGTCTCCTTCATATTACTGCGACCCTGTGCTTGACAGGGAATCCTCACAGGTGGGAATAGTCCATGTAGGGACAGATGGCTGGAGCACACGGTGGCAGATGCTCTCCACAGTACTCAGGATTAAAGCTGAGCACACAGGTCAGATTGGGGTGGCAGAGCCTTCATGGGCATGTCCCTCAAGAATTCTGCCAGCCAGAACTTACCAGAAGGCTCTGCCATTGTGGAGGTAGTACCACAAGCAGGGGCCAGGTGCCGTGCAAACATGGCATGGGGACATTCCAGAGCAAGCCACATACAGTGGCCGAGCAAGGCTGCCACCATAGGCCTGTGTTGTCAAATGTTGCTTGCTGGGAGTTAGGGGGTGTGGCCTTGTTGGAAGAGTTGCCTCACTGGGGGTGAGCTTTGAAGTTTAAAAAGCCCACACTGTTCTTAGGTAGTATAAGTGCACTCGCTGTCTGTCTGCCCCTCTGTGTGTATCTGTCTGTCTGTCTGTCTCTGGTTTTGTCTGTCTCTGTCTCTCTCTCTGGAATTGTGAGCCTCAAATTGAGTGTTCTCTTGTATAAGTGACCTTAGTCATGGTATGTCTTTATAGCAATAGAAAAGCAACTAAGCCATGGTATTGCACAGTAAGCTCTCCATTGCCCGTGAGAATTAGCTGGGTGGGTATGGAGTCTGCTGTATTCACATCTGGGAAATGGCTTCTGTAAAAGGAAAGCTGGAAGTGCCCAAGGTCTCTGTCCAGAAGCCTGGGGCCGTGACTCAATGATAGGTTGCTCAGCCAGGACACAGCACACAGAGGAGCTTGGTTTTGGACTCCAGCACCAAAAACCAAATAGAAAAGAAATGAACAAGAAGGCCAGTGAAGTAAATTATGATATGACCATATTAGTAAAGTCCTCAGAGGGGCTGGAAAGAAGGTCAGCGGTTAAGAGCACTGGCTGTTGTTCCAGAGGTCCTGGGTTCAGTTCCCAGCCCCTACGTGGTGGCTCCTAAGTGCTTCTTATTCTTATTTCCGTTTCAGGGCATCTGATGCCTCCCCTTTTAAAATTCTAATTTTTATTCTATGCGAGTACATGTTTTGCCTGCCTGTATGTGCATGCAGTGCCCACAGAAAACTAGAATAGAGTTTTGCATCTCCTGGAACTGGAGTTACAGACTTCTGTAAGCTGCCCTGTGGATGCTAGGAATTGAACCCAGGTTCTGCAGGAGGTGGGCTGGAAGAGCAGGCCCCTTAATTGCTGAGCCATCTCTCCAGCCAAAATGATTCCTTTTTCTGGACTGTGCAGGCACAGGTACCAATGTGATGCACACATACATGCAGGCAAAGCACTTCACCAGTGGTGATCAGGGCAAGTCTAGGAAGCAAAGCAGTCCTTGGTGAAGCTGACACCAGCAGAGATGGCTTGGGTAGGCCTGTATTAGTTACTCTGCTCTGCTTCCTTTAGTATAGAGGGAGGGTATGATTTCAGTACATTTCAGTATCCTGTAGTATAGAGGGAGGGTATGATTTCAGTACATTTCAGTATCCTGTAGTATAGAGGGAGGGTATGATTTCAGTACATTTCAGTATCCTTTAGTATAGAGGGAGGGTATGATTTCAGTACATTTCCATATCCTTTAGTATAGAGGGAGGGTATGATTTCAGTACATTTCCGTATCCTTTAGTATAGAGGGAGGGTATGATTTCAGTACATTTCAGTATCCTTTAGTATAGAGGGAGGGTATGATTTCAGTATATTTCAGTATCCTGTAGTATAGAGGGAGGGTATGATTTCAGTATCCTGTAGTATAGAGGGAGGGTATGATTTCAGTACATTTCAGTATCCTTTAGTATAGAGGGAGGGTATGATTTCAGTATATTTCCGTATCCTTTAGTATAGAGGGAGGGTATGATTTCAGTACATTTCCGTATCCTTTAGTATAGAGGGAGGGTATGATTTCAGTACATTTCCGTACCCTTTAGTATAGAGGGAGGGTATGATTTCAGTACATTTCCGTACCCTTTAGTATAGAGGGAGGGTATGATTTCAGTACATTTCCGTACCCTTTAGTATAGAGGGAGGGTCAGTGCAGAAGCTCCTCACAGGTGCATGGTTCACATCAGCACCAGCTGCTGGGGACTGTTTTGGGGTTGAGAACCTTCCAGACATGAGCCTCTGTTTTCTGACTCAGAGATATTAATGTGGTGCCTTTTACTTGTATGGGCGTGGGACCACACAGCTTCCTTGCCATGATGAACAATCCTTTCAATCTATAAACCAAGAAGAACAAAAGCCCCACTTTTCTGACATTGCTTCTTGTTGGATATTTGGCGGTGGTGACCAGGCGAGTCACCCACATACAGCAGCTGACACTAGCATAGGTCCTATAGTGCTCCAGTGTGATATATCATTGCCATGTTGCTCGAAGTGGAATTTACATTCCCAAGGTAGTACTTCCTAAGTACCTGAGGTTAGTATGGGCTCTGCATAGGAACTTGTGGAACTTTCTGGACTTTGTGTCTCCTTGTAGTCTGGACAGGACAGATTTTCTGGGTCAGCAGCAGGAGACTGTTATGACAGGGACGGGGGATTTAAGGATGACGGTGAGATTTCCAGGAAGCCCCAGGGGTGGAAGGGAGATGGGATGGCTTCTCTGAGGGCCGAAGGACAGGAGGCTCAGTCACCACCAGAAAGTGGCCTGTGGGAGACAGCCAGCACTCTTAGCTTTGGAAGGATGTGCACCTTCCCCTAGCAGCGCAGAGGGTGGGAGTGGGGGAACTAGAGCGTGTCCACTTCTGCTTCTGCCATCACCAGAAAGCTGGTGAAGTCCAAAGTAGTAAAAGTATAATCTGTCAAGATGTAAGTTTTTATTTTTCAGTCTATGTGTACATGCCTGTGTGTGTGCACATGAATGTGTTGCCAGCTGAGCCCAGAGGAGGATGCTGACTTACCTGATGTGAGTGCCTGCTGCTGAGCAAGCTTGGGTTCTCTGTGAGAACAGCAGACCCACTTAATTGCTGAGCCGTCTCTTGCCCGGACTTTGCATTTCATTTTTTTCCCGTTTGTTTATTTTGAGACAGGGTTGGTTGGTGGGTCGGTCTGTCTGTCTATCTATCTATCTATCTATCTATCTATCTATCTATCTATCTATCTAAATAAACAAACCCTGGCTGCCTTGAAATTCATGGTTTCATCTTCCCATTTCTTAATCAACATTCTGAGTTAAATCCCAGCTGGGCATGATGGCTCACACACATGATATCTTAGCACACGGGAAGTAGATGCAGGAGGCTCAGAAGTTCAGGCTGCTCAGATCGACAACAGCAGGAGACTCTGGTGTGTTTTTGTTTTGTTTTGTTTTTTGTTTTTTTTGTTTTGTTTTGTTTCCAGACAGGGTTTCTCTGTGTAGCCCTGGCTGTCCTGGAACTCACTTTGTAGACCAGGCTGGCCTCAAACTCAGAAATCCACCGGCCTCTGCTTCCTGAATGCTGGGATTAAAGGCCTGCGCCACCACGCCCAGCTTAGACTCTGCTTTTTTAAAAAATTATACATTTAAAAAGAACTCTAAGGGGGCTGGCAAGATAGCTCAGCAGGTAAGAGCACTAACTGCTCTTCCAAAGGTCCTGAGTTCAAATCCCAGCAACCCATGGTGGCTCACAACCACCTGTAATGAGATCTGACACCCTCTTCTGGTATGTCTGTAGTCACCACAGTGTACTTAGATATAATAATAAATAAATCTTTAAAAAAAAAAAGAACTCTAGGGCTGGAGAGATGGCTCAGCAGTTAGGAGCACTGGCTGCCCTTCCCCAAGACTCTGGTTTGATTGGCAAATTCATGGCAGATCACAGCCATCTGTAGTTGGAGCTGTAGGGACCCCAGCTCCTCTTCTGGCCGTCATGCAGCTGGCACACAGATGTACTCCGTGCACATAAGGTGTACATCTCAAACATAAAGTCAGTAAGACCTTGTCTCATCGTCTGCCATAGCACTTGAGTAACAGACGACTTCCACTGCGCAGGCGCCCAGAGGAGCTCAGTTTCGTCAGTGCACTGCAGGCCGGACACTTGTGTGGCCTGTGGCGGTGTCCACAGCCGGCAGCGGCCTCACTCCTGGTTCCCTTGCCGCTTTTCCAGGCTCGTTTTAGGAAAAGGGAGAGGATGGAAGAGGAGGTGAGACAGACAGACAGACAGCCGAGTGGAGGGGAGTGCAACGCCCACAGCCCTTGGTTGTTCTCAGAAGATGCCCTTGGCACGTCCTGGGCCCAGTGCCTGCTGTTCCAGCACCAGGCGCTACCCTGTAAAGTTATTTGGAGGTGTAAACAAGAGCCGGTTCTTAGTTACTGTGGTGCTTGTTCTGTTTGCACTGATTTGTGAATATCTTCTTGAATGTGACCTCCCTGTGACCTCTGACTTCAGGTGCTGCTTGTGAGCAGTAGCCGCCATCCAGACCGATGGATTGTCCCCGGAGGAGGCATGGAGCCTGAGGAGGAGCCAAGTGTGGCAGCTGTCCGGGAAGTGTGTGAGGAGGTACGTGCTGATGACCTGTCCTGAGGTGCTGCTGTCCCCATCTCAGACCCTGGAGTGGTGTCCTCGTCACCCTGAAAGACAACACTCACAGCTACAGTGCTGCAACGCGACAGCGTTTGTCCCCATTCCCTGCAGGAGGAAGCTGTCAATAGTGGTGGTGTCTAGTGAAACCTGTCAGGCCTTTGTGACTTCTTGTGGCTCTCCTCCAACATCACCTCTGGTACTTGTCACAGATCAAATGTCAGTGCTAAGAGGAGGCAGCTGCTTGGGGAAGCTCGTTCTCAGTTACATTGCGGAGGGGAGACCTGTTGCCATGGCCACTGAGACAGTGCTGGCTACAGTATGGCTGGGGAGGTCATACTGTGTGCACTGGAGGGCTGGGATGTGGCTTAGTGGAAGCTGCTTCCCTAGCATGTGCAAGAGCCACGTTCAGGCTCCGGGATTCTCTCTCTGAAAAGAGGAGCTTATGGTCTAAGGGAGAGAGGCCAAGAGTGGAAGGCAAGAGGAAGGAGCGCCACAGCCTGCAGCGGCCCAGCAGTCAGCTCTGCCAGTGCGGCCTTGCCGAGGACTTGTGAAGAGCGGCTGCTTCTCTCGTCCCCATGAGCTTCCTTGGCACACGTAGTTAGTAGTTTTTTAAAATGTATTTGCTTGTTCTAGTGGGAATTAGGCCTGATGTAAAGTAGCATTTAGGACACTAGGGCTGAGAATGCACTTCAGTGCTCAGGTTCTTGCCTAACATGTGCAAGGGGCAACTCTAGCTCCACCAGAACCAAATAGGAAGGTTCTTGGGACTAGGCTGTGGCCCAATTTGTGCAGTTTGTGACCTCGAATTCCTGAGTCTTGAGGGCAACTGGGATCATGGTACAGGCCTGTAATTCCAGCACTAAGAAATGGAGGCAGCAGAGAGAGTTAGAGGCAGCCTGAGCTGCAGAGACCTGCCTGCTATTTCCATCAGTCGGGCTCTTGCTGAAGCCCCAAGAGTCCCTTACCTAGAGTGTTTTTGAGGCTCTGTTCCTCTTGCCCTGGCCGTAGGGGACCGTGACGCCTGTGGGCGGTGGCCATGCCCACTTCAGCCTCCCTTGTCGTCCTACTGTCCTTTGGCTGTTGTCTGTCTCCGAATGGTAGCAGCCTGCCCCTGCCCCTCCCTGTCCCATCTCACCCTCGGCAAGCACAGGGGCTGCACGGTTGCCTCAGGTCTCCTTATTGGAGGAGAGATCTGGGCTCACAGCAGCTTGTGCCCAGCCTGACTGCCTGCCCGGCTCACAGGGCCTGCTGTGTAGCTTGGCTTTCCGAGCCTCTTCAGAGTTATCAGCTGATGTAGTGTTTCATACCCATAATCCCAGCACGGGGGGGGGGGGGGGCAGAGGCAGGAGGATCACTGTAAGTTTCAGGCTAGCTTGGTTTGCATAGTGAATTGAGTTCCATATCAAGACCCTCTCTCAAAATCAATAAACCCCTTTAATCCTATAACTTAGGAGACAAAGGCAGGCAGCTCCTGCCCCACAAGTAAGCAAAGTAGGTCAGTAAATAATAAGAGACCAATCAATAAAAGATTTTTTAATTTTTATTTTATTATTATTTTTGGTTGTCCACTCCCTGCTTTGGCTGTTTCTCTGGCTTTTGTTTGGCTCCTTCCTGGCCCATCTAGAAGTGAGAGCCGCAGTCCTACTGTAAAGTGTGTTTTAGGGACTTGGTTGTGGAACCTTCGCCTGCAGCTCTGTCTCCTCCTATGTCAGTGATTCCGAGAGCTGTTCTTCCTTCTTAGCAAATCCTTTTCCTAACCTAATGAGATTGGAGCTCTGAGCAGGTCAAAGATTCCTGCGAGCAGTGATTTCTATGGTCATCTCTGCGTCCTTCTCTGCCGGCCCTGCTGACTACAAGGGAAGTGAGGTGTAGCGGCCGAGCGCCTCCATCAGCTCCTGGGAGCTGTTGTCTGGATCATCACATGGGCTTAAGTCCGAGGGCTGGGAAAACGGGATAGAATTCACCGTGGATCTGCACCTGATGGGGAGGACAAATAGATAAAAACTATAATCTGAAAGGCTCAGACGACCCGTTGTTCTATTGCCTCTCCCGGTCTTGGTCCTTTCCTACTGTGTGCCTGGCAGTCACCACTGTCATATGCCCGCCATCATCACAGAAGCCCCAGACTGCCTCGCATACTTCCACACTTGTGGACAGTGCTGTCTTGGCGGGTTCTAGAGTTCCTCTGTCCTCGTGTAGACCCCTTTGCTGAGCTCCTCCGGCTTAGGTAGCGTGGGGTTGAGTACTGTAGGGGTGTGGATGGACAGGAAAGCGAGCATGGCCGTCCTCCTCGGCCTCCCACTTTTAGGAGAGGAAGTAATATGTAAATAAATACATATCCCAGCTCATTGGCATCAGGGGCTGGCAGGATGGATCTGGCTGCTTTCCAAAGAAGCCGGGTTCTGTTCCCAGCACCGTTGCTGTGCACAGCTGTCCATGGCTCCAGCCACAGACGTTCTGAGGCCTCCTGCTGGCCTCCTTGGCCACTGAGCAGGCACATACTACACTCAGGCAAAACATTCACACCCATGCACATTTGCTGTGTTTTGCCTGTTTTGTTTTGTTTTGTTTTGAGACAGGGTTTTTCCTGTATAGAGTCCTGGCTGTCCTGGAACTTACTCTGTAGACCAGGCTAGCCTGGAACTCCCAGAGATCCACCTGCCTCTGCTTCCTGAGTGCTGGGATAAAGGCGTGTGCCAGCACACCTGGCTTACACATTCGTTGTTTCTGAGGCAGGGCCTCATTATGTAGTGTTGACTGGCCTGGAATTCACTATGTAGACGAGACTCTTCTACACCTGCTTCTGCCTGCTTCTGTTTCCCAAATGTTGGGATTAAAGGCATTTCCCACCATGCCCAGCTAAAAAACAATTTTTGTTTGTTTGTTTTTTGAGACAAGGTCTACTCTATCTATTATGTAGCCCTGGCTGTCCTAGAATTTATATGTAGACCAGATTGGCCTCAAACCTGCGGACATTCACGTGCCAGTATCTTCCAGGTTCTGGGATTAAAGGAATGTACTAACACACCTAACAATTTTTTTTTCATTTTATTTATTTATTTATTTATTTATTTATTTATTTATTTATTTGGTTTTTCGAGACAGGGTTTCTCTGTGTAGCCTTGGCTGTCCTGGAACTCACTCTGTAGACCAGGCTGGCCTCGAACTCAGAAATCTGCCTGCCTCTGCCTCCCCAGTGCTGGGATTAAAGGCGTGCGCCACCATGCCTGGCTTTATTTTATTTTATTTTATTTAAATTAATTAGTTTATTATTATATCCAAGTACATTGTAGCTGTCTTCAGATGCACCAGAAGAGGGCATCAGATCTCATTATGCATGGTTGTGAGCCACCATGTGGTTGCTGGGATTTGAACTCAGAAGCTTCGGAAGAGCAGTGGGCGCTCTTAACCACTGAGCCATCTCTCCAGCCCCTCATTTTATTTTTTATATGCATTGGTGTTTGCTTGTATGACTGAGGGAGGGTGTTGGATCCCCTGGAACTGGAGTTACAGACGGTTGTGAGCTGTCATATGGGTGCCGGGGATTGAACCTAGGTCCTTTGGAAGAGCAGCCAGGATTCCTAACTAGCTGAGCCATTTCTTCAGCCCCACACTTTTTAAAGTTAGAAGCTGCTATCATGCCCTTATCACATGAGCTAGAGTTTAAAAGCTCATTCTGCTGATGTTGCACATGAAGAGCCTGAGGAAACGGATGGACCTCACTGAGGAGAGATCTGGCTGCTCAAGCACGCGGGCCTGAGCTCTGTCCCTAGCGCCCATGTGACAGGGAGAGAGGGTGCCAGGCATGGTGGACACCTGGAACCTCAGCTGTGGGGAGCTGAGACAGGAGGATCTCCAGAGTCAGTGAGAGACGCTATCTCAAACACTTGAAAGCGGCTGAGGAGAGCACCATGCACATGTGTGCCCCCACACACAGAATGTTGCTGCTGGCTGGGCCTCTGCAGCGGCACCCCTGCCTTCCGTTGGCTCTTACCACACACCCGATGCCTGAGGTGGCTTCCTCCTGCTGCAGGCTTGCAGGCAATCCTCTCTAGATTTTCAGCTTAGTCCCTGCATTTTATGGAGGATTGTGGCTTCAGCCAAGTGTGTGCACTTTTCGCAACATTACGGTGTGGTGTCCAGTTCTTTTTGTAGTATATGGAATTTATTTATAGGTTTATTACGCATTTGTATATGTGAGTAAATGCCACATGTGTGCAGGTGCTTGTGTAGGCCAGAAGAGGGCGCTGGATACCCTTGAGCTAGAGTTATAGGCAGTTGTGAGCGAGCTGTTTAGTGTGAGTGCTGAGATCTGAACTTGGATCCTCTGAAAGAGCTTGCGCTTTTAACTGCTGAGCCATCTTTCCAGCCCCGGTGTTTGTAGACAGGTTCTCACTTGTATCCCTGGCAGCCTATAGCATCTTTGGTAGATCAGCCTTGCACCGAACTGGCAGAGATCCCCCTGCCTCTGCCACATGATGGCTGGGATTAAAGGAGTGCTCTACCACACCCATCCGATTTTGTTGTTTTTATTTTGAGAGACAGAGTCTCTATATAGCCCTGGTTGGGGTTCCACAGGAATCTGTGCCTCTGCCTCCCAAACTTGGGTTTAAAAGCGTGTGCCACTAGGCCCGGTCAAGCATTTGTTTTAACTTGGTCGTTTGGAAACAGAAACGTAAAAAGAAAATACAGTTGGTTTTGGTTTTGGTTTTGGTTTTGGTTTTGGTTTTTTAATGTAGCTCCCAGCAGCCTCTTGTTCCTTTTCCTTATGTGTGAGTTTTGCCTGCTGACAGAGCTAGCTTTGCTTTCCCTTAGTTGCCCACTCAGGGTTGCCTGTTGCGTGTGTGTCTGAGCTCTATCCATAGAGACCTCCATTGAAATCCTACTTTTCCCCTGTTCTCTACCAGCCTTTCTTCAGGGCGTGGGTGTGCTTGGGAGAACGTCTTCTGAACTGAAGAGTGGCTAAGTAGGTAGAAGTCCTTGCCACGGGAGCCTGCCTCGGGTTCCGGCTGGTGCTGTGACAGCCTGTAAGCTGTAAGACCGGCCGGTAACCCCTGCCCTGCCCAAGTTGCTTTTGGCATCGATGTTTCACGCAGCAATAGAGACTCTTAACAAAGCCACCAGTCTCCAGACAGACAAGCAACAGCAGTAAACTCATCTTCTGTAAGAGCAGCGAGCACACTGGCCTCAGAGCCACCTCAGAGACTGCCAGTGTTGTGAGTGGGTGCACCCTTAGTCTGCAGCAGGGCTGCTGTTACTTGTCTGTGTGACCTAAGCGCCCGAGACACTTAGCAGGGCTTTCCTGCTGTCAGTCCCTAAGCCTTCCTTCCCACCAGTGTCCCAGGATGGGTAGGATGAATGTTTCCAATTTGTTCATTTCCGCCAGTTGCCTTAAATGCTAGCGGTTCTTTAGTCAAGGAAGTGACTAATTTCAGTGCAAATAATTACTGCCATTTTACAACTGAAATAGTCAGGTCTCATGCCTTTAATCCTTGCATTCAGGAGGTATAGGTGGGTGAATCTCTGTGAGCTTTAGGACAGCCTGGTTTACACAGCTGAGTCCAGAACAGCCAGAGCTACATGGAGACCTTGTGCAGAAACCCAAAACCAACCAGCCAACCAGAAATACAATGAAATACGGCTCACCCCGCACGCTCAGCATTTGGAGGGCGAGGCAGGAGGATCTGGAGTTCAAAGCTACCCTGGGCTGTCCCAGAACTCCGTATAGAGAACTAAATCCAGAAGGAAAGAAGATGCCGCCTTTTGCTCAGCTATCGGGAATGACTGAGCGCTGTCGCTGGTGAGCAGTTAGTCGGCAGCTCTGTACAGAGATTGGAGTCTGCCCTCAGGAGCTCTGACTGCGATGGTCTAGCTTGTGTTGGAACCCCTTTGAATAGAGGCTGAATTACTGGGATGATGGCTGTCTCCTGTTAGATGTAGTGAGGCCTGCAGAGTCCCCCAGAACAGGCGCAGTTGCTTTCCCATCCAGCTCCACACTCCAGGGTTCTTGGGCGTTAGGGAGAGTGTGTGGTTCCCAGTGCGTGTGGGCAGATCCTAACAAAGCCCATGCCTCCAGAGCTCCCATGGTCAGGACCCTGGACGTGGTCAGGTGATAGAAATCTGCCTGCAAAGTAGTGTGAGCAGCTCCCGTTCAGTGAGGTGACAGAGGCAAGCTGCCTGCAGAGCTCACCACACAGGAAGCAAGTTTAGAATCACAGAGATCTTGCACAGTGAGCACACACGTTTGTGTGCATGCAAGAGCGGTGGGAGTGTTCTCATCATTCCCCTTGTGTTGTGAGTCAAGGGCTGGGGTCTAGCCATCCCTGTGGTTGACAGCTTGCCTAGAATGCACAAGGTCTTGTCTTCTGTCTGCAATACCACAAAGCAAAGAATCCAAAAGTAACTTCACATTCAGTAGTAGTCAGCAGAGAGCACTGAGGGGGTCAGTCAGCAGTGAGCACTGAGGGGGTCAGTCAGCAGAGAGCACTGAGGGGGGATCAGTCAGCAGTGAGCACTGAGGGGGTCAGTCAGCAGAGAGCACTGAGGGGGTCAGTCAGCAGAGAGCACTGAGGGGGGGGTCAGTCAGCAGAGAGCACTGGGGGGGGGGTCAGTCAGCAGTGAGCACTGATTTTGGAGGAGGAGCAAAAGTGAGGTGTGTGAGTTGTGCCTTTGGGTAGCAGATTTCCTGAAGCTGACACGACTGTGGCTCACTTGTGGAGGTATCTTTGGTGCCTCCCTCTCCAACTTAGAGATAGCACACTATAGGCTTTGAAGCTGTGATCCTCCGTCCTTTGGGAGGCTAGGAACAGCACCGTCACATACCTTCAGGGTTCCAGGAAGAAAACAACAGAGTGCTTGAGGCTGCATTTTGAAAGCACTGTGGCATGCAGTCCACAGTCTGTCTGCCTGAGTAAGTCATGGGGCGGACAGATCCGGGAAAGAAGAGTCTCTCCAGGTCAGGCGCGGCATCCTGCGTACAGCATCCTGAATACTGCATACTGCATACAGTATGTCAGGCAGAGGGTGTGGGCCGGGGAGGCAGAAGCCGATCTGCAGCTGCTCTGCTGAGGCAGGTGAGTGATAGCTTTCAAAATGACGAGGGCTCCCTGCCATGATGCAGAAGTCTGACTTTCAGCCCTGTAGAAACTCCATAACCATGTGGACAGGGGGGGCTTTTAGAGTTTATTATTGTTAATTTTTATGTATATGTTTTCCCACTTGTACATAAGTGCATCACATTTGTGAAATATATGTAAAGGCCAGAGTGGGTGTTGGGTCCCCTTGAAACTGGAGTTATTGCTGGCTGTGAACCACTCTGTGGGTGCTAGGAATCAAATCTGGGTCCTCTGCAAGAGCAGCCAGTGCTAAGCCATCATCCCTCCAACACCATCCAGCATCTTTATAATGGGGCTGAGCAGACAGTGGTAGTTTCCCAACCTTAGAGTGAATTACTTAGGTCTATGTACATCAGCATAGGGGGTCTCTCCTGTGAGTGGGTCACCCAAGGTGGAGTCCTTTGGTTTAGGGGTTTGGTTTGGTTTTGATATTTTGTCCTTTTATAGAGAACCTATAGAAAATGCCATGTCCTGTTGATAGCAGGTGTCGGCCTGAACATGGAGAGGCATTGGCCCTCTAAGGAAGAGGTACTCACAGCTGAGGAGCAGGGGCTCCAGAGGCCCCGTGTTCACTTGTCTTTTAACACTACTGCTAATATTATTTCCAGGACCAGCAAGATGGCTTCATGCATAAAGGCCACCTGCCACCAACTCTGATACCCTGTGCCACCAACTCTGACACCCTGTGTTCAGTCCCTCTGTTATATGTGGTGGAAGAAGAAACCTGTTCCCAAAAGTTGTCCTCTGACCTCCACACATGCTGAAATAAGTCTGGCTAACTCTCCAGCCCGCTTTTCCTTTGTTGTTTAACATATTTCATTTAAAGGGAGACCTTGGTGGGCCCTCTGCTGGGCTCCTGTGTCGGGACAAGCAGGCCACACACTGTTGCTGGGTAGCCTCCTGCAGGTACTTGCAATAGAGTTGCCGCCCCCAGGGCTTCCTTTTGGGGCTGAGCTTTCTGCCTTCCACAGGGAGCTTCAATACACTGCTCTCTCCGTGTTGCCCGTTTTTGTCATAGAGTACTTGTGTTCCTTAGAGAACTGTCTTTTGACTTAAAGAAGGAAGTAGCAGGAAGCTTCGGCCACAGATAAGAGTTTCTTACCAGTGCCTGAGCGGTTCTCCCCCATTAGTCCACAGTTGGTTACTTAGCGTTGACAGTGTGGGCTGTGGCTTTAGGTTGACATCTTGCTGAGGTTTTGGCCTTCACTTTAGGGTCACAAGATAACTGCAGTTGCTCCAGGTTTCAGGTCCCCGCCTGACGTGCAAGAAGTGTAGTGTTTCTTTTTGTACAGTCTCTCTATTGTGGGAAATCTTTCCCACAGTCCCCAGGAGACATCCTCCTAGGCGCTATTGACCTCAAATGGACCCTGCAGCGCCCCTTACCCCATGCTCGCTGTGTGCCACGCTCGAGTGAACCACATCGGAACTGAACAGAATCCGGGTGCCCTGGCAGTGAGGTTTGTGCCCACGGTGAAGTAGCATCTGTGCCTATGACACCTGAGTGCTGAAGCAGGGCTCCTTGTGGTAAGAGGTCTGTGGGGTCCTTCCTGCTAGTGCTTGGCCCAGTGTGCCCTCGGGGGAGGCTGGCCCAGCCTTTCAGACACAGGGTTTGAACATTTTTTTCATATGGGCACAGAACATCCTCAAGGAAAAAGAGACAGTTTCCCCCCCTTTATAAAGGTTTGTAAGCTAGTTATGGGTGGTGTAGCCTTTGACCCCAGCACTGAGAGGCAGGGGCAAGAGGATCTCTTAGTTCAAGGCCAGCCCAGTTAACATAGCAAGTTTCAAGACAGCCAAGATTACATAGAAAGATCCTGCCTCAAACAAACAAACGGAAACAACAGTAATAACAATAAATTTAAAAGGCAGGGTTTTTGTTAACTAGGTAGAAGAGGCACAGAGTACTCCCTGGGGCTTGTGCTTGGCTGCTTTTGCACGATTGAGAACTGAACTGTGGGCCTGCCTGCCACAAGCTGGACCAGCAGTGTCCCCAGCCCCGGGCACCCCCGCTGCAGAGGTCGAGGGTACCGAAGGGCAAAGTCTTACTGGCGCTAAGTGAAGACTCCTGCTGGGTTAGGGCTTGACATGGAGATGACTAAACAAGTCCGCACCAGTGCTGACGGCTGAACTTCCACATGTCCAAGTCAGATGTCTGAGCCCGGTGCTGTCAGATACTGAACTGGCGCCTGTCCCGACCTGCTTTTGCAGTCATGTGGGTGGTAAAAATACCCAACTTTACACTGCTGGCAGTATTTGAGACTGAAGAGTTGAGAGCCATGAAAACATGAGGTGGTTTTAAAAGAGCCACCCAGAGGTCTCACCGTGAAGACCTTCCCCCGTTGGCCTCAGGCTGGCTGCAGCCTCTCTATTTGAACCGTTGTGTGTGGTGCTGCGATCACACTAACATACAGCGCTGCACCCTCAGTCCTGAAATCCTCTTTTCTGTTTTCCTCTTGTCGATTTTTGTGGCAGGGCGACCCAGGTTGTCTGAAAGCCCGTGACAGCCTCCCTGCCTCAGTCTCCTGTGCTAGCGCTGCAGGCACGAGTCTCTCTGCCTGGTTTCCTCTATTAAACTACCAAGTTCCAGTTTTTAAAACGGGGTGTTTCTCTGGTTTTATTTGTTTGGTTTTGCTTGCTTGTTTGAGGCAGGATCTCACTGTGTAGCCCTGTCTGGCCGGCCTCAGGCTCACGGAGGTCTGCTGGCCTCAGCCGTCAAGTGCTGGAGTAAATGGCCTGAGCCACGTGCCTGCCGTATCCTGCCCTGAACTGGAGAACTTGATTTCTGTGAAGTAGATAATACCGTGTCAGCTTAGAGTGAAGTGGAGGAGGAACCAGAAGCTGCTGTGGGCATTGTCAGTCACAGATTAATTAAAGGGGGGACTGGGCTGCCTGGTGACAGCTTTCTTTGAACTGTACTGCTGAGTTGCTTTTTTTGTTTGTTTTGGGGGGGGGGGTTGTTTGGTTTTAGTTTTTGAGTCAGGGTTCTTTGCATAGCCCTTGCTATCCTGAAACTCACTCTGTAGACCAGGCTGGCCTCGAATTCAGAAATCCATCTGCGTCTGCCTTCCAAATGCTGGGATCAGAACTGTGCGCCACCACTGCCCAGTGAGGTGAAAGATGCTGTTACATGATTTCCAACCTCTCTGAGAGAGCAAGTCATTTATGCTGCTCAGTGCACAAATCGCTGCGTTTGCGGTAGGGGGTGGCTCAGGTTAAGTGTGCTCCTCCACCGTGCATGAGGCCCTGAGTCCCATTTCCTCCACAGACAATCCAGAGAGTCCAGCCTATAATCCCAGCGTTTGGAGGTAGAGGCAGGAGGGTTGGCGTTCAAGGTTATCTCAGCTATACAGAGAATTAAAGCCCAGCCTGGGCTACATGAGTCCTTGACTAATTTTGCCATGTCAAAATAGTAAGTTGCGAAGCTGGGTGACTAAGTTGGGCTTGCAGAGTTCCATGTTCCCAGCACCCGCATGGCAGCTCACAAGTCTGAGCACTGTAACTCCAGACCCAGGGGGTCTGAAGCTTTTTCTGACTCTGTGTGCTTGAGGCGTGCAGACAGTGCAAAGACACCCAGACACATATTCCTGTATATAAATATGCAGTAAATAAGTCTTTTTAAAAAGTCACAGGTGGCCAGGCAGTGGTGCTGCACGTCTTTAATCCCAGCACCTGGTAGGCAGAGGCAGGTGGATCTCTGAGTTCGTGGCCAGCCTGGTCTACAGAGTGAGTTCCAGGACAGCCAGGACTACACACTCATTTCTATTAGTAAATATTTGACTTCTTGGAGAACAGTGAACATTAGCAAGATGGTAGCTACTGGAGCGAGTACACAGCACAGGTAAGTGATGGCTTGCCTGGCTCCCTCGTCACCCCTGCGCTCTCCACCTGGGCCTTGCCAATGGAGGCCTACAGCAGAAACACAAGTCCAGGGCTGCTGGGGATCAGAACACAGAGCTGCTGGCTTCCTAGCTGGGCTGGCCAAGAGCACAGCTTTATTCAGGGCATCCTTGACTAATCGAGACGTAGCTGACTTCCTGAGGATGAAAGAGAACAGTTTGTGTAAGAGAAGGTAGGACAGTTGCATTCACAATACCAAAGCCATTGTAGGTGAGTGGATGTAAAATGTTTGACTTGAATTCCTGGTCAGGAACACAGAACACAGTAATATCAAAATACAAGTCACCCAGGACTCTAGTTGTAGCATGTAGTTTTCTCTATACCACTTTGTGTTCCTGCTCAGGAACTATCTCAGATACACGGATAAAAGACCACCCACACACTCATTTTTAAACTGGCTTATTGGCTCTGTGGCTGGGCTTTTCTAAGTCTCCGGTGGCTGATGTACCCTTACCTTCCCTCCTAGTTCAACACCTCCAAATCTGCCCTCAGCTTAGTTGCCAGGTTATCTTCTGTGAAGCCCATTGGTCTTGCTTCCCTTTTTGCCTACAATTTGGGTGATCTCCCCTGTGGCTCTGAGTCTGTCTGGTCTCTCTCCCCCAAGTATCTAGTTTCTCTTCCGTTCTCCTAGCCTGCTGGAACCTGGAAGTCCCGCCTCTTTCTTTCCGCCCAGCCATTGGCCGCTGGCATCTTTATTGATAGATCAAGAACCATTTAGGGGCGAGGACCTTCAGCATCAGAAAACACAGATTCCCGATTAAAGAACGCATCAAAACCGCCCCTCTACATCTAGTCCTTTCGGTTTGTGTGTTTATTTTGGTTTTCCGAGACAGGGTTTCTCTGTATGGCCCTGGCTGTCCTGGAACTCACTTTGTAGACCCGGCTGGCCTCGAACTCAGAAATCCACCTGCCTCTGCCTCCCAAGTTCTGGAGTTAAAGGTGTGCAGGACCACCGCCAGGTTGGAATCTGGCCTTTTACATCAGTTTCTTGGACTCTTGCTTAAGAGTTTTAGCCCAGAAAGCTGGCTCAGCAGTTGAGCACACGCCCTTCCAGAAGGCCTGAGCTTGGTTCCCAGCACCCATGTTGTGTGGCTCTGACTTTGTGATGTTCCTGTCCTCTTCCTGCATCCCTGGCTGCACACACACTCATGCACACACACACCACGTACACATAAATTAACATTTTTAAAGTAAATAAGTAGCTTTAAAGAGGGTGGAGAAGTTCGGGAACCAAAGTGACCTAGTGTAGCAGGGATGGAAGGAACACTGAGCTCTGGTGACTGCTGCTTTTGTTTTTGTTTTTTTTTTTAAAGATTTATTTATTATTACATCTAAGTACACTGTAGCTGTCTTCAGATATACCAAAAGAGGGCGTCAGATCTCATTATGGATGGTTGTGAGCCACTATGTGGTTGCTGGGATTTGAACTCAGGATCTTCAGAAGAGCAGTTGGTGCTCTTAACCACTGAGCCATCTCTCCCGCCCCCGATGGCTGCTCTTGACGTGGGAAACCCAATGACCTGGAATGGACTGAAACATTCATCACCACGACCCCAAAAGCACAGGAGCGATCAGAAGGGCCTTGGGTGGGAAGAATGTATATTAAGAATGTGTTTTTTAAAAAAAAAAAAAGCCAGGCGGTGGTGGTGCTCACCTTTAATCCCAGCACTTGGGAGGCAGAGTCAGGCGGATTTCTGGGTTCGGCTACACAGAGAAACCCTGTCTGGGGGCCGGGGGGGGGGGGGGGCGGGGAGAATGTGTAAACAGCCACGAACACACACACTCCTCATCCCTCTGTGACATCTGTCACAAAAGACCTGAGTGGTGACGATTCCATTGGCTTACTGTTTGCCAGGGCTTGCGGCTTCTGAGGTAGCCAAAGCCATGTCAGTGAGGACTAGCTGTCGTGGCCTGCACGTGGCCTGCTCCTCGGCCCTCACCGTGGTTACTGGCTCTGCCTAGACATACTGCCTGAAGAGATAAGCGAATGAACACAAGGTTTTTGCTGTAGCTTTATTGGCCCTCATGCGTCACCTTGTGTTGTGGCAAGCTTTCCAGTAGTAAGAGCGCCATGAAAGGACTCTCCTCCAGCATGTCTGGCTGTGATCACTCCAGGTGTGACACACAGGAAATCCAGGTATGCATGAGCTTACAGACCCGAGTCCTCCCGAGCTGCATACTCACCATGTTTGTTGTGTTTTGTGTGTTGTGGGAGGTGCTGTGGTGCCCAGGAGAGGGTGTTAGACCTGCTGGAGTTGCAGACAGTTGCGAGTCACCTGACATGGTCGCCTGGCTCAGATGCACTTCTGGAAAAGCAGAAGTGCTCCTAGGGCTGAGCCACCTCCAGCAGCCTCACCCTTATTTACAAGACTACAGAAGACTTGTGAGTGATGTGATGGCCTGTGTTTATTCTTCTTTATTCCTCTTTCAGGCTGGAGTGAAAGGGACACTGGGAAGACTAGTTGGAATTTTTGAGGTGAGTCTGCTAACACCTTTTTCTGAAAGTCATAGTAGCCATGTTTCCCTGTCCTTGGAAGTGGCCTCAGGTCTCACTGAGGGCCAGGACAGGCAGCAGAGCAGACTAGCTTCCTCTGCTTTTCCTTACTGTTGGGGGGGGGAGAGGCGGGGTGCTGTGTGTGCATGTCTGGAGACCTGAGAACAACTTGATCTGTCATTCCTTAGGAGCTATCTACTTTGGATTTTGAGAAAGGGCCTCTCACTGGCCTGGAGCTCATTAGATAATCTAGCTTGAGTCCCAGCAATCCCCCTGCCTCCACTTCCCTAGTGGTTTGCAGGCTTACCTTCTGTTCTCAGCTTGTTTTCCCATGGGTCTGGAGCTGACCCGGGCCCCAAGCATGTACGGTGTAGTGTTTCCCTCCTGCTGCTCATTCCTCCTGCTCTTCCAAAGTGAGACAAGAGGAGGCAGGGCAGGCTGGCTGAAGTGGGAACAGTGAGGGGCTGGTCTGTTGGCAGAGAGGATGCAGGCCTCACTCAGCTCATTAGCCCTGCGCACCCACAGTCTATGCACGCCCTTTTCCCCAAATCCCAGCTTCCATCCCTGTACAGCTGTACTTAGGGAAGATGGAGGGAAGAAAGAGAAGTAAAGCTTGGGCCTGAAGAGTGGACTCCGGCCAGACAGATAGATGGTCAGCCATTGAGAGTGCTCGCATTGCAGAGGCAGGAGGATCTCCCTGAGTTCAAGGGCAGCCTGGTCCACATAGCAATTTCCAGGACAGCCAGGGCTCCATAGTGAGACCCTGTCCGGGGGGTTGGGGCGCATTTGCTGTTTTCCATAGGACCTGAGTTCAGTCCTCAGCACTCATGTCTGCTGGCACACACCTACCTCTAACTCCTGCTCCAGAAGGTTGAACACCTTCTCCTAGCCTTCATGGGTGGGTACACACCCAAAAACCCATGTTTTAAAAAAGGAAATCCATCCAAAGTGTGCTATCTTTCTGGCGGGGCTCTCTTTGAACAGAACAACAAAAGCAGAGGGCCTCGTATGCCCGGCTGTCTGGACAGTGGACAGCAGTGCTTCTCTAAGCGTTTCAGCCCACTAAGGAGCGTCACTCTCTGTGCTCTCTGTGTCCTCCAGAACCAGGAGAGGAAGCACAGGACCTACGTGTATGTGCTCATCGTCACGGAGGTGCTGGAAGACTGGGAGGACTCGGTGAACATCGGTGAGTCAGCATCAGGCTTGGGAAACTGAAGACAGGAGCTTTTCAGGTGTCTACAGCATAGGGGCGACAGGTGGGAATGTGTCCTCGAACAATTAGAAATGTCTCTAAAATAAAATAAAATGTCCTCAAAAGGGCTCTCCTGCTACACCTCCTGAGCAGATGCAGACCTCGGACCCCTGCGTGCTGGGCCACTCTGGCCACTGGACCAACATTGAGAGCAGGATGTAGGCTCCTGTCTTACAGCTCCCATGCACACCGCTGGGCTGGGCTGGGCTGGGCTGGGCTGGGCTGGGCTGGGCTGGGCAGAGGCAGGGGGCTGGCTTAGATTGTACAGGCTCTGGATTCTGTCCCCAGCACCACAAAAAATTTTCAGCTGGGCAGTGGTGTTGCATGCCTTTAATCCCAGCACTTGGGAGGCAGAGGCAGGTGGATTTCTGAGTTCAAGGCCAGCCTGGTCTACAGAATGAGTTCCAGAACAGCCAGAGCTATACAGAGAAACCCTGTCTCGAAAAACAAACAAACAAACAAATAAATAAATAAATATAAAAACTTAAGTCAGATATGCAGGGTTTGAGAAGGCAACCAGAGCTTGAGCTCAGCTGGCCAGGTTTGCACAGCGAACACTGTAACCTCTGAGGCGCCTCAACAGCCCTCTTCTTTCTGTGGCGGGTTCATCACTTACACAGTTGTTAACTGAAGGGAGTAAGATAGCAGGTTACAAGTCAGCCATCACCATGGTCAAAGGATGAGAATGGTGACCCCTCCTTGGAGATGCGGCTGCCTGCGGAGTGCCTGCTGGCTCCTGCAGTGGGCTCCGCAGTCATGGCGGATGCTGGCTTTACTTTTGTAAGGAGGGAAAAGTACTGAGAGTCGTTGGTTTGGGACAGATGGAGGTAGGCTCTCATGGGTTTCCTGTGTAATAACCAAGGATGGCCTTCAGTTCCTGCTCCTCCAGAGTCTTGGCGTCCAAGACACCGCCATGAAGTCTGCCTCCCACTCAGAGCTGTGCTCACTGCTCCAGCCTGTGCTCAACTCTTCCCTCTTCCTCCACAGGAAGGAAGAGAGAGTGGTTTAAAATAGAAGACGCCATAAAGGTGCTGCAGTGTCACAAGCCCGTGCAGGCGTCATACTTTGAGACGTTGAGGCAAGGCTACCCTGCCAACAACGGCACCCCTGTGGTGCCCACCACCTACTCCAGCTCCGTGTCAGGCATCAGATGACTGCAGACTTCTGTAAGAGCCGGAGAGTGGAAAGCAGACTGAAGCATGGCTCTCCTCACCACCCCTCACCTCACGGCCTTCTCTGTCACCCAGGCATGGCGGGCAGTGGAGAGGGGACACTGAGGTGCTGCTGTGGGCTGTGGCGGGAGGCGGGTGGGTGTGGCAGGGTGGGAACTCTTTTTTCTCTTCCTGAGGGTGGGGCTGGGTGTAACTCACAAGCACTTTCCTGCATGCCCGATCCTCCCCGCTCGCTCACCCTGCCCTGAGAGGGCACCTCCCTCTCCTTCTTGGGTTCCGAAGCACTCCCATTTGTCTCGTCCCGGCCTGGCCAGATATTTCCTCTGAATTTTTTTTTTTTTTTTCATTAAAAGACACCCATGTGCGATGAAACTTTCTAAAAATCTGTCCTGTGCTGTGCTGTTGAGTCCCTTAGGTTGACCACGCTCCCTTGGGACGCACCTGTCCACACATTGCACACTGTCACGGGACACGTAAATAAGCGGCGTAGAACGAGGAGCTCAACTGTTCAGGTTCTCAAAGTTTTGGGTTTTTTTTTTCCTTTTTTTTTCTCAGATATTTCTGGTTTGAAGCCCCTCACTCTTCACATTTGTTTAATGCTAGTAACTTGGCGGGCTTCCCTGTCCTCTGTTCCCAGCCATGCCGAGCCCGGCCACCTTGCTCTCACTCCTGGGACCCTGGCCTTCTGTCTCTAGGCTATTCCTGTGCCAAGGAAAACAGAAGGGAACCTGTTTTCTTTCTGTTACGAAGCCTGGAAAACAGTGAGAGAAACTGAATTCTGTCCGATAGGCTCACAGTAGGCTTTAAACTGTCACCCTCAATGTCGCAGAAACCGGGCACTGTGTCTGTCCTGCTGGCTGGAGATTCTTTCTGTAATGCTATTTATTGCTGACATAGCCTCTCTTACCCTTATATGCCTTCCACCATGCTGACCTGGCTGTGGCCCCACGCTCTGCAGCCATTCTGCATAGTCCTGTCCCCACGCCGAGAGGCCCCACGACGTCCTGAGAATACATGGGGAGCAGTGTGAGCATGTATGTGCCAAGGGGGGACCAAGAGCTTGCTCAAAAGGGACATTAGCTTTCTGTCTGCTCGGTGTGAGAGGTCATCTGGAAGAGGGGCCCACCGGTGACCCTCTGGCTCCGGTTGGTATTTTATAGAGGTTTTGTGCCGAACTCCCCAGCCAGTTGTGGTGGTTAGTCGGGAAGTAAAGGGTCCTGGGAGGGGCCTTGAGCAAGGAGGGCAAGAGGGGAGCTAGGCCTGGCTTAGCGTGGGTGCTTGGGACTCTTTGTGGCATTGCCTATGTTGAAACGTAGCCAAGATGTGAATTGAAAATAGTACTTCTCTTTATTTAAAAACTAATAAATACTCAAACTTTGAAAAGCTTTTGCTCTTTGTTCCATGTCAGGAATGTGTGTGGTGATGAGCACCGTCGGCATTCAACGCTTTGTGGTATCAACCGGTAGACTTAAGTTCTGCATGTATCTAATTTGCATTTTTTTACCCCAGCGTTAAAACACAGATTTCCTCTCAGTGTGTCTCGGGACAGGAGTGGCCTCCCGAGGTGGCGGCCCAGTGGGTAGAGACCTCACCATGTGATTTGAGTTGAGGGACAGGCTTATTGTGGGTCCCCCTGTGGATAAACGCTCTGATTCTTGTTGCCTGGCTCAGAGCATCCTGAAGTCCCGTGCACATGCAGAGGAAACTTCCTCTCAGACCACAGTCTTCTGGGTCAGCTCTCCCTCAGCCATGCAGCCTAATGGTACTGTGGCGGGAAACTGCCCTGGGAAGGAAGCTGCCAGCTGCCTTCTCGGGCCTCTGTAGGTGTGCCTGACTGGGCCCAAGTTAAGGCCAGTTTTGATTGTTGTCACTAAGTCAGTCTAGTGAAGTGCACCAAGTCCCTTTCAGTGGCCTTGGTGACCTGTTAGAGCAGTTAGCAACAGAGATTGGGCCACCAGGTTCAGCTAACAGAAGCCAGCTCTGAACAGTTCCAGAGTCCATCTTCCTCGCCGGCGTCAGTTTTCCTGCGCCCTGAGGAATGGGGCTGGGGTTTTTCCTCCCTGGCACGGCTAGAATGCTGGCGGCTGTTGCTGGCATAGCTAGAGTCCTTTTGTGATAGATTGGTCAGAGCCACAGCCTTAAACACAGTGAAGAAAGTAGAAAGAACAAGAAAGTAAAAAGAACAAAACTCGCCAGAATCCAGACTCTGTCATGGACATTGAGTCCCTCCGATTTTCCCATGCTTCTCGTGGCCTAATGGGAACTGGTGCCCCTGCTCGGTCTCCAGCTCACAGTACATTTGCATATCCTAGATCCAGTAACTGCAGAAAAACCCATTAGAGTTCACCGTACCCTGGGAAGAAAAATAGAGCGTAGAGTGTTTTTTAAAATTTTAAAACTACACTTTTTTGGTTTGTGATTATAGACATTGGAGAGGTTTCAGTGAGGTCGTGTGATCTTTCTGAAACAGGAGTTAATTCTGTGCACGTGTGGTTTGAGAACAAGCAAGAAGCGGGGCATAGTTTAATCCTAGAGTAAAAATCTGGGGCTGGTGAGATGGCTCAGTGGGTAAGAGCACTGACTGCTCTTCCGAAGGTCTGGAGTTCAAATCCCAGCAACCATATGGTGGCTCACAACCATCTGTAACAAGATCTGACGCCCTCTTCTGGAGTGTCTGAAGACAGCTACAGTGTACTTACATATAATAAATAAATAAATCTTTAAAAAAAAAATCTCAACACTTGGAAGGCTGAGGCAGGAGAATTGCTGCCATTTAAGGGTAACCTGGACTCCATAGTCTTTAAGAGAGGGAGGCGGAACAATAAAGAATATGATCGGCCATGTTAGACTTTCTGTAGTAGTGTCCCAGAAACTGCAGCCATTGGGACACGAGCCCTGAGCTCTGGTCTTCTCAGCACAAACACAGGGCAGGACAGCGAATCAATGGCCCTGTCAGTGCCGCATGGAGAAGTTTCCTGTGTTGCCCACCCTGCCTACCCTGCCCAAGTCCTCAGCTGGATGTGACCTATGGGAGTGTCATTAACCAAGAGACTGCCGGAAGCCTAGGATTGGCTCCCATCCTGGGCCTTGTGCCACAGAGCACATGCCGACAAGACAGAGAGGCCTGCTGGTGGTCTTGCTTCCTGCAGGGGGCAGGGTGAGTCACTTCCCCTGGGAGTGAGTGGGTCAGTAATTTGTAAGTGTCTGCGTGGTGAGGTTTCTTAGTGGGAGGCAGAAATAACTGTGTGTGGATTAGGAGCTGGGACTCTGGGCTCGCTACTAAGGAGAAGCCAGCTCACAGGATCCTGCCCGCTTCTCCCCGGAGGCTGGTTCTGCAGCTCAGAGATGGGCTTGCCCCTTGTGCATCCCTGTGTGTGTGTGCTATGCTGTCCTTCACTCGTGCCCACTTGTATTCTGTGTTGGTCCACACCTTTGCTGGAGTCCCATCTTCATTTTAAAAACACCTCAGCCCAAGCAACATCCGCCTCTTGGGTCACAGAAAGGCCTGAAGAAGCACTGTGGTTTGGTTTGGTTTGAGATATGATCTCACTGTGTAACCCTGCTGGTTCTAGAACTCACTATGTAGACCAGATTGGTCTTGAACTCAGAGTACTTGCCTTGGCCTCCAGCGTGCTGGGGTGAGGAGAAAGGCCTGTGCCACCACACTGAGCCAGGCAGTGTGAGTTTTGTTGTAGTTGGCTGATTTCACGATTTTTAGAGTATACTCTGAGCATATCCTAGTTGAGATAAGATTTAGAATCAATGGGGAAGAAAACCTAAAGAAATACTTTTTTTTTCTTTTAAGAAAAAGGGGAGTTAGCTCTAGTTAACAGTATTTTCTGTCTAAGATTCAGAAAAACAGCCCTCCTCTTGACAAAGGGGGCAGGCAGAACCATGCATGCAGCCCATCAGTGCTTGGGGAACAGGGAAGCCACTTGGCTCTTTTGAAAGGTACTTGCACCCGCTCTCCTGGGTGGGGCCGGTTTCTTCTGGCTCTGGTTGCCTTTTAGTGAGCACCCTATCATTTGGAGTGTCCACGAGCGGACCCCATGTTCAGGAAGCTGTTTTCCATGTCACTTTACGGCATTGGGACAGAGGTGTCCTCAGAGGCATTGCCACCTGAGGGTGTTCTGTGCCATGGGTCCTAGGTCCCCTTCCCCACTGTCCACAGCTCTGTGTGTGGCTGAGGCTTCGCACGAGCCCACAAGCTTCTTGCCCGACTCGGGATGCCTCTTCCCCACAGTATAGGCTGGTGCGTCCGCCTGACCTCTATTCATTTGTGGCATTTGGGCCACACCTGAGTGAAGTCCAGTAGTCCTGTGGGTATGGCTATGTGACGGGAAGCTTAAGAGTCACTCCTGTCCCCAAAGTTCCCTGTACAATGGTTCGGGGCATGTTACCGAGCCTTAGAATTTGGCATATGCCCTAAGGACGAGAGCCCAGTGAGGAGACTATCCTCTCACTGGCCAGAGGGCCTCCACTAGGGAGGAGGAAGTCCTGGGGAGGGGCTCTCTAGAAGGTGACGTTATCATCGCCTTTCCCTTCCCTAGTGACCAGTTGTTTGCTCAATCCAGGTTTTTCGTCACTTACAAAGAACCAGTTGTGAGCCCTGACTCTTATCTCACTTCTTATTAGACAATGCTGGAGAGAACCTTTATTCTGTTTATTGCAGTTTTTCTGTCCTGGAACTTGCTCTGTAGATGAACCAGGCTGGCCTCACCTGCGATTCACCTGCCTCCGACTCCCAAGCGCTGGGAATTAAAGACATGCGTGCACCACCCTGCCTGGCTTTAGAGAAGTCTTTCTAACTTCATAGGGAAAAGAATGAGGTGCCTCGGTCTGGTGGTTGGTTGGGCCTTCCAACTCCTGGCTGTGGGGTCAAGTGGATCCTCTTAGGACACCATTTTACCTTAGGCCACTAAGGAGAGACATCTCATGCTGGTTGCTCCTCGCCTGCCTACGGTTGAAGAGATTGGACTTTCTCAGGGGACGATGGGGCTATTTTGGAGAGCCAGGCCAAGCTTGGGAAAACCTTGCAGTGCAGATGGGACGAGGAGGCCTTTCTCAGAGAGCAAAAGGGAGGGGAGAATGGACTCGAGGCCCACAGCCGTCAGCTGACAGGCTAGGGTGTGCTGTGCAGTGTGGCACTGCAAACGACAGAATTAATTGGTTCGGTTTGTTGTAAACTAAACAGCCCGTGGAATGGTTCTGTGAGCCTTGGCTCCGGCTTTTATGGCCAGAACACTTGCAGCTGGTCATAATCAAAGGAAAGGTTGGTGTTTAAAAGTAAGATTGTAGCACAGATGGCTCCCATCGCTGAGGCCGGCTGGGCAGGAGCATCTTGAGTCTAGTTGCCTAGCTTGGAGGTCTTGCCTTCATCCCATGTGGGTATGGGGTCTGAGGGCCCTAGTTACAACCCTGCTCCCCTCTGTAGCAGAAAGGTTACAGTGGCTGGGGCTCACCTCATGGGAGCAAAGTAGCCTCTATGTTTATCTTTCCTGCCCCTTTAGACCTTTTAGCTAAGGCTAAATGGTCAAGTTTAGTCTGAGACAGAGACTCAGGCCAGGTACCTGGGGCTTCACATGGGACACAGAGATAACTGATAAGCCACACAGTCACCGAAGGAGACACATAAGTAATGCCAAGTGAGCTGGGAGTGGCCCCTGGAGGGAAGGAAGGGTTGTTGTGGCCCTTAAAGCTCCCCGCCTTCTCCCCCCCCCCCCACTCCCCCACCCCTCCACCCTGGCTAGGAGAGGAACAGCCTTGCCTGTCACCCTGTCACTTCTTGGAAAGTCCATCGTTTCCTCTCACTCGCTCTTGCAGCCAGCCCAGCCTGGCCCCCTTCCCGGAGCCCTGCTGGGGAGGCCTTGGCAGTCCTCTCTGGCTCTGCAAGAAATGGAATCTGTCCTGAGAAAGCAGAAGGAAGCTGAGTTTTCCCCTTTGCCTTCCATGCAGTATCCTCGGGTTCTTCCACACCTTGTCCCTGGGCTGGGCTGGGTGTGGGGGACAGAGAAGAGTTCTGCACGTGGCACATGCCATCACTCGGCCCCACAAGTAGGAGTCTGGCAGAGCACTTCTCAACGGCCCCCTCTGCAAAAGCAAATGCTCACCCTTGTGAGTGATGCCCTTGCTCCGTGCTCCCCACCCTCCTCCTGCCAAGCTGGCTCCAGCGGTGCGGGAAGGACCAACCATAAAAAAATCAGTATTTGGAGCCGGGCGTGGTGGCGCACGCCTTTAATCCCAGCACTCGGGAGGCAGAGGCAGGCAGATTTCTGAGTTCAAGGCCAGCCTGGTCTACAAAGTGAGTTCCAGGACAGTCAGGGCTACACAGAGAAACCCTGTCTCGAAAAAAAAAAAAGGGGGGGGGGGGGTTGTGCATGGGAGGGAGGAAGAAAGGGAAGAGAAAATGATGTAATCTCAAAAATAAATTGAAAAACAAGATGGGTTGTGAGGGAGACCCCAGTGCTGACATCGGGAGCACATGGGATCTGAACTTGGGAGCAGGGCATCTGATGTGACAAGCAGCCATCCCACGGTGGAGTCGGTCAGTACTATTCAGGGATTACCCTTCTGCCATGAGGCAGTGGTAGCTCCACCAGCGAGGTGACCTGAGCTGACCTTTATCATCACCCAGCTGATGTCAGCATCCGTTGGGCACACATATTCCCTTCTGCACAAGGTCCTCGGCAGAAGGTCTTCTGTCCTGGAAGCCTCTCTTCCACTCAGCGGGTCAGGAAACCAGACCAGTCTGTGCTAAGGGATGGGTGTGTTATCTGGTCACAGCAGGCTGTTTATTAAGGCTTTTATTCCCATCCACCCATAGCCCCTCTCCCTAGTCGACATGGCCTCACAGATATGGCTTCTACAGGCTCAGTCTTCAAGAGCAGCTGCCTCGTGACCCCTTGCTTCAGGAGTGCACGTGTGCATGAATGCAGAATTCTCCAGCATGGGTTTGTTTTTTTTGGTGTGTGTGTCTATAAACAGACCTCATTATACTGTTTTTCTTTTTCTTTTTTTAAAGATTCATTATTTATTATATGTAAGTACACTGTAGCTGTCTTCAGACAATCCACAAGAGGGAGTCAGATCTTGTTACAGATGGTTGTGAGCCACCATGTGGTTGCTGGGATTTGAACTCCAAACCTTCGGAAGAGCAGTCTGGTGCTCTTACCCACTGAGCCATCTCACCAGCCCAAAAGTTTTTTTTTTTTTAGATGTTTATTTATTATTATACATAAGCACACTGTATCTGTCTTCAGACACCAGAAGAGGGCGTCAGATCTCATTACAGGTGGTTGTGAGCCACCATGTGGTTGCTGAGATTTGAACTCAGGACCTTTGGAAGAGCAGTCAGTGTTCTTAGCCACTGAGCCATCTCGACAGCCCCCGTTTTTCATTAAACTAAAACTGTTCTTCAAGCTCGGTATGGTGGTCTGTCCTATGAACCTGAAGTCAGAATGGCCTACAGAGTGAAGCCCACATCTCAATGGCAAACAGGGAAGCCACCTTTTTCCATATTGGGGCCAGGGGGCCAGAGCTTACTGAATGCTGCCCCACCCCCAATACGTCCAAGCTGTGCTGAGCCCTGTCCTGGCTGGGTGGGTATGACTGGCCTATCCTTAGCACAGAGTGAAGGCAGGGCGGTCTGCCCCATGCATGTCAGTGCCTTCATCAGAGGAGACAAAACAGGCCCTAACTGCCCCAGTGCCTGTGGGACCAGTTCCAGTTCCCTGAATGGCAAAGTGAGAGACTTTCATGGGACCATCTTTGACCTCAAGAACCCAGCAAAGGGGATGGGGGTGGGGGTGACAGGGAGGGCAAGCGCAGTGGGATCAGAAGATGGATGGGTCATGTGACTCAGTGGATAAAGGCAGGTGGCTGGCTGCTCCCAAGAACTAAAGACAAGGTGGATGCTGAAAGGTCCATAAAACCGCTCTCTGACACCTACACTGTGACACACATGAGAGGATAGCCCCTCCCCTCCAGGGTGACAATAAACAAACAAACAAATAAAAATTTAAGAACCACTCAGGAAGCCACTGGGAAGAAAAGAACAGACCCCGAAAGACGTGTGTCAAATACTGTTTTTTTGTTTGTTTGTTTTTGTTTTTTTGAGACAGGGTTTCTCTGTGTAGTCCTGGTTGTCCTGGAACTCACTTTGTAGACCAGGCTGGGGATCCTGAATCTCACAGAGCCATTGCCTCCCGGTGACCAGATCCTATGTACACGGAACAGCCTTGAACTCATAATCTTCTTACCTCAGCTTCCTTAACAGGGATTGCAGATGCGAATCTGAGGAACGAGCCAACTGTCCTGTAGTTGTAACTGGGGTGTTAAAAAGACTCCCTCTTGGGGCTGGAGAGATGTCAGTGGTTCTGAGTTCAATTCCCAGCAATCACATGGTGGCTCACAACCATGTGTAATGGGATCAGATGCCCTCTTCTGGTGTGTCTGAAGACAGCAACAGTGTACACACATAAATAAATCTTAAAAAACAAAAAAGACCTCCTCTGACCTACATTTTATGACTAAACCATCAGTGTTTGAGGTAATTCTTGGGGTAACTGTAAGGTTGTCTTCCTGCAGACTGACCAGGATTTATATCTTAGACATACAGGGATGGGGGGGGGTCTCACCCCGAGGAAAGCAGGTTGGCTCCTGACGCTGGACAGGTTCCACATTCCTGCCAGCCCTTGTGGACGTTCTGCTCACCCCTGTCCGGTTTGACTGCCATCCCTGGAGATCTGGTCACCGTGTGGGAAAAAGCTGGTTGTAAGCCACAGCCTTTCTGGTGCAGGCAGACTTGGGGTCTGAATGGTTCGTTTTCTCATCATGGCCAATAGGAGAATATCTGGGGCTGCAGCCATGAGCCTCAGTGCTTTGTCCTGAATATCAGCAGTGTGCTAAATGTGGGACTCTGTAGCCTGGAGTTTGCCTACTCAGCCTTATGCTCCTGGCGGGTGGCGCTTCCAGCCACCCGGCCCCTGAGCTCTTTAGATCCTTAAATGAAACACACACACACACACACACACACACACACACACACACACACACGAGCTTATTTTTGCTGGGCAGTTCTAATCCTCCTGCAGCTAGCATACTTTTCCTTCTGGTACCCCTGTCTTAACACCTTCTGAATCTACTTTTAACTTCGCTACTCTGTTACCTTCCGTGAGGCCCATTGGTCTATGCTGTCCGAGACACTAGCTTCTGGGCGGGCTTCCCCTTTCCCCTACATTTCAGAGATCTTCCCTCTGCAGCTCTAAATCTGATCCGACTCTCCCAGGTCATGGCGACTCTCCTCCCCTGCCTCCTGGCCTTCACAGATCTAAGAGTCCCGCCCCATTTCCCTTTGCCCAGCCATTAGCTGCTGACATCTTTTGGTTTTGTTTTGGTTTGGTTTGGTTTTGGTTTTGGTTTTTGGAAACAGGGTTTCTCTGTATAGTCCTGACTATCCTGGAACTCACTCTATAGACCAGGCTGGCCTCGAACTCAGAAATCCACCTGCCTCTGCCTCCTGAGTGTTGGGATTAAAGGCGTGTGTGCCACCACGCCTGGCTCAGCTGCTGACATTTTTATTGGTGGATCCAAAAGTAGTTGGGGACAAGGTCCTTCAGCATTTGGACAGGCAGATTCCCCTGGCACCTGTCTGATTTGCTCTCTGTTGCTTTTCCTCTATGGCTTAAACAGCTAAGTACTTGAACAGGCTCATGTGGGTGCGTGTATGAGCGTGCACACACACAAGAAAAAGCAGCCATCCTATCTTTAGGTTGTTCTTGGTGGCAGTTTTGCCATAGCTAGGCAGGACGGTGCTCAGCTCACTAGTAACAGCAGACAGACAGAAGCAACAACACAGCAACAATGGAGTCCAACAGGGCCCGGCAAGCCAAGGCACAATAATTGAAGGTTTAAGGGTAGCCCAGACTACAGAGTGACTTCAAGACCTGCCTGGGTAACTTAGTGAGTGAAACCTTGTCTCAGAAATAAAATGCATATGGGCCTTGGTGATGTACACTTTTAATCCAGCACTCAGGAGGCAGGAACAGCTGTGACTCTGAGGCCAGTCTGGTCTACATAGGAGTTCCAGGAATGTAGCCAGGACTACATTAGACTGTCTTCAACACATAGGTGGGTGGGTGGACATAAGGACGGACAGACAGACAGATAAGTAAATACATAGACAACAAGCAGCAAAGGGCTGGTGAGATGGCTTGGCCAGTAATAAGCATAAGTCACCAGGCCTGATGACCTGAGTTTTGTCCCTAGGGCCCACATATGGAAAGAGAGAGCCAGTTGCTATGAGCTTTCCTCTGACCTCCACACATCCACTATGGCAGACCGACACACATAAACACGGACACAGAAAAACGAAATTTAAGCCCGGTATAGTAACTAATATACAATGCCCTTACTCCCAGCACTCAGGAGGCACGGGCAGGCTCTTCTGCATCGTTTCAGTCCAGAGAGGGCAAGTAGGTTGGCAGAAAACTTGCCTAGGGTATGCAAGGAAGATCTTCAGTGTTAACAGAAAAGGCTCAGGGGTGAGCTGGGTCCTTCCCAAAGGAGGAAACGTCTGAGGATTTCTGAGGATGAGGAAGCACCGTGGCCCAGGCTGTGCTTAGTGACAGTGACTGTTGGTTTTGTAACATGGTGGGCAGTGCTGTGAAAATGGTAAACTGAGGCCAGAGGGCCTGGCAGGAAGGCCAGCTGGGACCTTACATGGCAGTGGCCACCATATTGGGTGCCACAGGACTGCCTTTGGTGACCGACTGTTCCTGGAACTTGTTGCAGTTCCCCAAATGCATTAGACGCTGCCGCAGTGTTTCCTGTTCACATGTTCAGTGCCCCACT
Organism: Mus musculus; assembly: GCF_000001635.26. NCBI lineage: Eukaryota > Metazoa > Chordata > Mammalia > Rodentia > Muridae > Mus > Mus musculus. Next base: position 259,856 of record NT_187005.1, on the reverse strand, counting down.
TTGGGAAGCCTCTCAGATCTTTGCCTCTAAACTGGACTGTGTCCCCTTGGACATGCCCCCATTCCGAGGTGCTTTCAGAGAGGAGAGGCTCCCCGCCACCATAGCTGGGGGTTCCTTGGAAATTCACGCAGGAGAAAACAGAGCTGAGTGGCATCTTGAAGACACAGTAAATGGAATTTGTGACCAGCAACAGTCACTCTATCCACTCAGTGCATCCCAATACAGAGAGTCGGACTGGCGGATGGACGGACGGATGGACAGACAGACAGAGACAGAGGCAGTGCACATGCTTTTCTAGCACCTTGGTGCAAAACAAGCTACCTTGGGAGCCATGGAAGAAGGGAGAAAACTTATGGAGTAAGAGGCTAGAGGAGCGGAGCAGGGTCAGACGCCGGGACACAAGACAGACTCGCAGCTTGCTTTGCTGGAAGAACTGGGGTAACATGGCCACAAGCCCAGGGGCACGGGCAGAATTCCGGACCGCAGGGGTGAGCTGACAAGAAGAAACAGATCCAGAACAAAGGCCATGCCCACTTCCACAAACTCCAGGGCCAGCGACTGTTGTGGCGCATGTGCAGGAGCCCCCTGACCCTTTACCCCAGAGTGGGTTTGAGGACCTGAAGCTGACGCTTTGCCTGGACTGTCCCGTTTCCCATGGGGCTCACAATATGCTTGTGATATTGGAGATTAGAGCCTCCAACTCTAAAACAACCAATGGTAGGACCGAGGGGCAGCCAGCCATGGATGCACACGCTAGGAGTTCATTCGGACAGAGCCAGGCGGCCCACCTTTAGCTACATAACGAACCTGAGGCTAGCCTGAGCTACATGCAATCCTAATCTTGGAAGGAAGGAAGGAAGGAAGGAGGAAGGAAGGAAGGAAGGAAGGAAGGAAGGAAGGAAGGAAGGAAGGAAGGAAAAAAAAAAAAAAAAACTAACCAGGCAGCACATAGTGCGTGAGAAGCTGAGCTGAGACGGGATCCTTCTTCCTCTGCTTTTTTTTGTTGTTTTTTTTTTTCGAGACAGGGTTTCTCTGTGTAGCCCTGGCTGACCTGGAACTCACTCTGTAGACCAGGCTAGCCTCAAACTCAGAAATCCACCTGCCTCTGCTTGAGCTGGTTTCTTTTCCTGCCTCTTCACAGTACCTCCAGGTTTTTTCGTTCTGTTTATTTATTTGATACAGGGTCTTTCTCCGGGCTGCCCTGGAATTCTATATAGACCAGGCTAGCTCAAACTCTGCCCACCTCTGCCTCCTGAAAGCTGCGGACTAAATATGTATGCCACCATACCTGTTCCTCTGGGATTTTAAAGTGGTTTTTGAGGATTGCTGGGAGTGGAACACAGGACCTCTCGCATCCTAAGCAAGTACCTTGCACAGAGCTGCAGCGCTGGTCCCTTAGGTCCGTCCATATAAAGGACACCCGGTCCTGACTGCCTTTGGCTTCCTGGACCTTTGCCTTGCTGAGCATATTGTGAAGTTGTGTCACTTGGAAACAGCCCAGCCTTCTTGGTTTCTTTTATTTGGCAAGTATTGTGCGGAAGGGCTCAGAGCAAAAAGGACCTTCAGGATGGCCACTCCAGTCCCAACAATGACCTCAGATGCAGTCTGGGTAAGGAGGCAAGCAAAAGGAGTGGGCCTGGGGTGTCCTTCAGTGGCAGGGCACCCACAGGAGGTACCCAAAGTGTGCCTAAGGTCCTGGGTCCGATCCTTCACAGCACACACACACTGTGCTGCTTAGTTTTGTGCCAACCTCACACAAGCTAAAGTCATCTGAAAGGAGAGGGCCTCTGTCATGAAGATGCCTCCATACGATCAGGTTGTAGGCAAGCCGTTTGGCCATTTTCTTCATTAATGATTGATGGGGGAGGGCTCAGCCCACTGTGAGTGGCGTCATCCCTGTGCTGGTGGTCCTGAGTTCTCTAAGAAATCAGGCTGAGAAAGCCATGGTGAGGGGTAAGCCAGTAAGCAGCACCCCTCCATGGCCGCAGCCTCAGCTCCTGCCTCCAGCTTCCTGCCCCATTGGGGTTCCTCTCTTGACTTCCTCTGATGACAATGCTATGAAAACCCTTTCCTGCCCAATTCGCTCCTTGGTTGTGGTGTTTCATCACGGCAATAGACACCTTAACCAAGACACAACACAAAACCCAAAAAATCTGAATGTAAAATGATAAATGCAGCTCTGGAACAGCTGCCAGCCCAGAGCATCCAGGAAGAGACCCCGTACCCACCATGTTCCCTGTCCTTCACAAGATGCTGGCTGTCACACTGCCTGGGGCCTCAGGCTGCTCCCTGCCCTTCCTAGCTTATCAGAGTTTCTGTTCTAGGATTGAGGCCAGGCCCCCGAGACCCTGGCCCTTTGAATACATGAACTAGCCTTCCAGACATGCTGGATACCTTGTAGCGCACAGCTGTCATAGAACTCCGGAGGTGGAAGCAGAGAAGTCTAGAGAAAAGAAAAGTTAAACTGCAAAAGTCCCGACAACAAACACAAGCTGGGGATCTGGACAACGGAGGAAGGAGCCCCACTTCTAAAATCTCCGACATCCTTGAAGGTCTACAGCCTAAGGTGTCTCGTCTCTTTGCTGAAGGTGACAGCGGATGCCCCTGCAACCTCCAGGCTGAGGGGTTTCATTGATTCTTTCCCTCTCCCCATCCTACCCCCAGTCAGGTGGTGCTGTCTGAGGACGAAGTTTGTCAAGGTTCCCATCGGCCATGCTTCCCTGTTGGGTCTACCTCTGCACCTGACCTGCTGTCAATTATCCTTCTCCAGAAAGGTCTGAGGCAATCCAGGCAGGGCCAGACAGAGGAACTCACTCATAACCACATGGCAGGCAGGAAGTAGCAAGGGGGGCTAGCTCAGGGTACCTCACATCTGCCCCTTGGGGTTTCTGTGCAAGAATAGGGCACCTAGGCTGTCCCTTGTCCTGATTACCATCTGATTGACTCAGGAGGCTTTGCTTCAGTACCACCAATGTTAGATGGCTTTCAACCTAGGCAGGGGGAGAAGAGGCCTGGGGCAGGACTATAGGTATGTATGCATAAACTATAATGCCCACTCAGAGTAAGTGTAGGTTCCATGCTGTGATTATATGTCCTGCTGGTGTGACGAACGGGCCTTTAATCTCAACACTCTGGCAGTAGAAAGAAGAGGTGGGTGGAGGTGAGGAGGAGGGAGAGAGGGGAGAGGAGGAGAAACGGTGGGAGGGTGGGAGGGAGAAAGAGGTAGCGCTGTTGGTAGAACGCTTGGCTACCATTTGGGAAGCCCAGGATCCCAGCATTTAGGAGGTGACCTGAAGGTAGGAGAATCAGGAATTCAAGATGTCAGGGATACAAGAGAAAGAGGGAGGGGGCTCTGTCCCCCAGCATGGTGATACATGCCTATTTTAGCATCCAGGAGGCTCACACACAGACGCACAGAGAGTTCCAAGCCTGCAAGGATGATCGCCATGAGACTTAGTCACGGACTAAATAAATAAATTTTGTTGCATCCCGTGTTGATATGTGCTTTGCCGGTATCACCTGCTTTGCCTAGTGTTCTCGGGGCACAGAAGAGGGTATTGCATCCTCTGGAAATGGTTGTGAGCCACCTCGTGGGTGTTGGGAACCTAACCTGAGTCCTCAGTAAGAGTAATTAAGTGCTCTTAACCGCTGATCTATCTCTCCCCCCCAAACGTGATCTTCTTACTCAGAGTTGTCCAGTCTAAGTAACTTTAATAATCAGACGATCACAGCTTGGACACAGGCTTACTGAGCTGCCCCTGACTCAAGCAAGTGACCCCGCTGCTCCATCTGTGCTTCCCCTCATCGCACAGTGGGGAAAGTGCTTCAATGAGCTTAGCATTCGGGCCACAGGGATGTGCTGGGCTCCAGTCCCACACCATCATTTCAGTTTCACGGCAACCTGCTTTGAAGACGCGGGGACAGAAAGGAATGAGGCCCTCGGCCACCGCCTCTACCCGCGGACAACCAGTCGCCAGGATCCTGCGGTGACCACTGGCCCCGCCCGCCCGTGTGCAGCCGGGAAAGCGCGCCGTCCCGCAACCTTCCCGCTGCGCGGCCCTCGGTCGCCCCCTGCTGCCGCGGCGTGGACGCTGCAGGACCCCGTCCGGCCCGCCCACCCGCATCCGGATTGGCCACCATGCTGGACTGGGGCGCCAAGGCCCCGCCTTCTCTCCCGCTCCTTTGATCACGCGCTGGAGGACTCTTCCGGGGCCGGGGCCAACCCAAGGTGTTGCTGTCAGGGCTGCACGGCGGGAGGTAAGGCATGGCCGGGTTGGATGGGCAGCAGCGCGCCCGCACGGAGCAGCTTGGGGTGCCGGGGTCCCAAGGTATCTAGGCGGGCATCGGCCCCTCGATATCCCCTCCCCAATACCCCCGATCCTCCCCGCAGCTGGGAACCATCTGCCCACCCAGGCGGGCCAGCAGCATCCTAAGAGTGGCCTCATACCTTTTCGGTTCTGGTTCGCCCCCCTCGGCCTGAGACGGGGAGCTCGCAACTGGGAACTGGCAAAACTGACCCATGGACATGAGGCAGTCAGCCAGTACCTCTTCCTCTCTCTGAGAGTCTGGGACAGGAACTTGAGCCATCTCAGTGCTGCCGCCCGAGGATGATCGCGTTTCTGTCGATGGGGGCGACCCTCTCCACCTCTGCCTGTCAGCCCTGGCCGAGAGGGTAGGGACATAGGCGGAGCCCCGGGTGTACTAGAGGCAGGTGACCTCATCTAGATTAGATACTGTCCATCTGTACACAATGTCCACACTCGTACCTGAGAGCGATGCTGAGGACCGTGGATAGGATTACACCAGGGACAAGGATGCAGGCCTGTGGCTCCTTCATACCGTGGGGGAACGGAACCAGAACCCCTTCACATGATCCTAACTCACCCCTCCACCGCAGTGAAGGCCCAGCTATTTCTTTCTCTCCATTTAGCCGTGCACCTGCACCTAACCTTCCCCAAGCAGTTGATACCTGCAAATGTCTACCAGGCATCCAAGCTAAGCCACACCCTCTTGTTTGTAAGACGCTGGGCCGGAACCAAGCCTGGATGGGATCTGGGCCTGTCTGGTTACCTCGGGGTCATTAGTGTTTGGCTTTAAGTTTTCCGGGATTTCCAGACCTGCTTGTCACCACAGGTACAGCTGATATCCTCCCTTCCTCCTCCCCAGGGAGCCCAGAGGAGGCGCCCTCCCGAGGCCACCACTGCCCATGCAGTCCATCCATTCAGCCATCTGGCTACTGATGTCATGAGTAACACGACAGTGCCCAATGCCCCCCAGGCCAACAGCGACTCTATGGTGGGCTATGTGCTGGGGCCTTTCTTCCTCATCACCCTGGTCGGGGTGGTGGTGGCCGTGGTAAGGAATCCTCAGACTTGCCTGGGGTGGCTGCTGGGTGGGCCTGGTTTGGTGGCCACAGCATCTCGGCTGTTATTAAGGGTGTGGAAGTGGGTCTTGAGACTGGGCAGTGCTCGCCTCCCCAGCCCCATAGTACGTGTCTCTGTTACAGGTAATGTATGTGCAGAAGAAAAAGCGGTGAGTGCCCTAACTCCCTGGTACTAATACCCTTTACCCTAGCAGAAATGGGTTCCTTTCTGGCCCAGTGGTTTGAGGGGAGGAGACACCGGATAGTGCGGGGCTGAGGTTCCTGTGCTCCCGCTCCCAGGGTGGACCGGCTTCGCCATCATCTGCTTCCCATGTATAGCTATGACCCTGCAGAAGAACTCCAGGAAGCTGAGCAGGAGCTGCTCTCTGATGTGGGAGACCCCAAGGTGAGCTACATTTCTGGCTAAGAACCACGTTGCAACAGGAGGCCAGTTCCTCACTCTAAGCAACCAGGTCATGGGTCATCCTTACAAATACTTGCCAGCAGTGAGGCTGCAGTGGCTTGCTCTTCCTGACAGGTGGTTCATGGCTGGCAGAGCAGCTACCAGCACAAGCGGATGCCCCTGCTGGACATCAAGACATGACCGTCCACACTCCACCACTCACCCAGATAGGTACAGGAGCATCTGTCTATTCTAACCACCTACAGCTGGCCCCGAGCCAAGCCTTCCAGGCAGCCGCTCTTCCACACTAGCCTATTCCCACGGTGACAGGTCCAGATGTATAGGTGTATATGTTTTGTAAATAAAAACTTTTGTGGCTTCAAGTTGCCCTCCTTGGGTGGACTCCATTGCAGGGTGGGGCAGGGAAGGGTCATAGTCGGCCCCGCCCCTTTTACTGTGAATGCTCCTTACACCAGAGACTGTCCAGAAAAGGCTATTTGTTTTTTATTCAAGTAACTGCAAATAAGAAACCAGGGAGGAAGCCCCAGGCTGGGACAAATACTGGCCACCCCTCCCCCACAGAACAAGGGGAGGTGGCCCTACACCCTTTTCCCATCAAAGTGGGCCCCCATCCTCACTCTGCTGCAGCATCCACGGGGTGGGGCCCCATCTTCCTTAGTGTGGGGTAGGTAACCAGTCTGCTGCGCCCCAGCCCCCCTTCCCCTCGAGTGTATTGTGTGGGGGAGAGAATACAGGCAAATTCAGGAGGATGAACATCTGACGCTGGTAGCAGCAGCAATAGTGGGTATCTAAGAATGAACATGGAACAAAAACAAAACAACACAACCGTCCAGAGGTAGTTTGTGAACAGAGGAGAAGATGGAACCAGAACCATGGGGGGCAGGGAGGAGCGAAAAGGAGGGGGCGGCAAGGCTAGCTCCTTAGTGCCCTGCGGGAGGAAGGAACAGCCTAGAGTGGACTGGGGGAGGCGTGTTGGTGCCCGTTTGCCTTTGGTGGAGGCGAGAACAGGCCCTTACTCTGGAGATGGGCGGTAACCCCATCTGTCTAGTCTCAGGTGAGAACATTAAAGTGGGTGGAGCCAACATCATCCTACTTCCTGTTGTCAAGGGGCTCAGCCAACCCAGTGCATGATCTCTGTAGGGTGGGGCAGGAGGGGCTGAGAAACCCACCCGGTGATACTTTGGTGGGGACATGCTGGGATCTAAGCATCCCCTGCCCTGACCACACTGCTGCTGCTAGGTCAGCCACTGGGCCTTGTCAGAGTGAGATGGGGCTGGGGCCCCTTAAGGCCAGGGAATGCTCCCAGGACCCTCTACGGGGAAGCCAGGAACAGCAGGGCAGAAGGGACCCGCAAAACAAAGCGCCCAGAGAGCCACGGCTCTGAGGGAGGTGCGCAGCAGGTCGGGCTGCGGCTAAATGGGAAGTTAGCCTTGTCAGGATGGGGCAGGTGTGTTCGGGAGGAGGGCACAGGGACTGAGCCGAATCCTGCTCCCTTGGGTGCTGCGGAGCAGAGCCTGCAGCTGGTGCCTGGTGCGGTAGTGTGCAGTGGGGGCGGGGAGGGGCCTGGGAGCAGGGCTTCCAGTCCCAGGGGACAGCTGCTCCTCAGTGGCTATGGAGCAGGCGGCACTGCGAGTGGTGATCACTGCTCCTCCTCAGAGGACTCCTGGGAGATGCCCTCCTCTTCCTCCTTCTCCTGTGGGAGGCAGAGCGACTCAAGGACTGGCCTTCATTCTCAGCCAACACCCCTCTCTCCCCCCTCCTCCCTCCCCGGCTTTCCTCTGCAAAAGGGGGATGAGTCAGGGCTGAGTGTGTGGGTGACTCAGCAACCTCCACGCTGCTTTCATTCATAAAAACTAAGGATTTAAAGGGAGGGAAAAAAAAAACAAACCACACACACACTCTCTCTCTTTCTCTCTCTCACCCCCCCCCCCCCAGGCCAGACCCAGAGTCTATACCAAGGGCTGAGGAAGTGGCTCTCCAGAGAGGGGGCAGAAGGGCAAGAGACAAGAATGGGAGAGCCATGGGGCGGTACAGAGCAGGTGCAGGGCTGGTTCTAAGAAGGCCTGGGGTGTCCAGTGGCTGACCCTTCCCAGGATGGGAAGGAAGGACGAGCCCCAGGGACGCCCTCACTGGGCGGGAATGTTAGCACGCCACAGGGCCCCACAGCCCCCACCATGCCAGGCACAGTCCAAAAACAACTAGTTTCCTGTTACTCACTCCTAGGGCCACGCCAGCAGGGGCCCCCAGCCCCTCCACTTAAGGAAGGGGTGGCTCAGCACAGGAATGAATGACCTTGTCTTGGGCAGCTTAGAAACAAGGCTGCATGGTACCCAGTTCCCTATCCAGAGCTTCACTTCCTGATCTTTCCATGAGGGTCCTAGTAACAGTAATAAGGGGTGGGGACACAGGACACTTTGAGGGCCCAATAAGGTCCCATAGGGCTTCTCCCATAGTGAGTACCTGATATCAGGAATTATTTTTCTGGAGACAAGGGATCTCTGAAGAGGAAGGTAACCCTGAACTTATGTGACATGTTTCACGCATGCTCAGACATTCAACATGCCCACTCTGGGGCATCCTTAACCCACCTTTCACCCAGCAAACACAACAAGCACCTACCAGTTTCTTGGGTCTGCCCCTTGGTTTCCTCCCTGGAGCTGTGGTGACTTTCTGAAGGGCCAGGGGTTAAAACATAAGGTTAAGTCCAAAGTGCTGAACAGAACCCAAGGGACACCCAAGCCCAGCGAGACGGAGATGGAGCTGGCTCAGGACAGCCCAGGACCCCACAAGCAGGTCCACCCAAGTCCAGCTGATGATGACTGGCCAGCCCCCACCCCCCACCCAACATACACGCACCCCTTCTCCCCCCTTCACAAGTGACTCAGAGGATATGAGTCGTGTGTTAAAAAATAAAATAAAAACAAGAACATTTTTGAGGCTGATGCCACCATGACTCTGCCCTCCCCACATGAACAAACCCTTCGTGTCCTTGGGATGAACGAGGGTGACATTCTCAGCTCAGAGCTGGCACAGGCCTTTACTCTCTGCCCACCTTGCCTTTTCCCAGACCTGAGAAGCTAACCCCGGCATCCATGCAGGATGTCCCCTAGGAGGCTCACCCGGGTCTTGGCGGCGCCCTTATTCTTGCTTCCCTTTGGTCGGCCCCGAGGTCTCTTCGGAGTTGGCACTTCACTGGGCTCTTTCTGCAAAGATGTCTGGGAGTCAGGGAAACAGTACCAACCGAGCTGTGCTGGCCCCTAGGTCACCCCAACTTAGAGTCTGCAGAAGACGCAGCAGGCACACCATGGAGACTCCAAACTTGCCTGACACCCCCATCAGGCTCCTGTCCTCAAGCCTCTAAAATCTAAAAGTTTTATACCAAAGAAAGAGAAACCAGAGATCCCTGGGGAGAACTGTCACTCAAGCAAGGGAAACAGTTAGGTGCCCTGACCTGACTAATATTATGTTTCTGGTCTTCTGCAAAAGGCCCCACCCTGTAGCGGATCTCACCTGGTGGGGAACACCTAGCTAGCAGTGTCAGATAAATCAAGCATAAAGCAGTGGTCTGGCCCGGGCCATGATTGCTAGCGCCCCCCCCCCCCCCCGCCCCCTGTCTTTGCATAGGAAATCCCTCTCGCGGCCTGAGTAAAATGCGTTGCTTCCCACTCCTGATCAATCCAGGCACCCAGCAAGCTGAGCCAGGACCGCAAACTTTCATCCAAACCCAAAACCCTCTCCACAACCAGGAGGCCAGACGGCAAGGGCACAGGTCTGCAGGAACCTTGTTCCCATGACCACCACCTGGAGACATCGGCTAAGTTCCATCACCCATCAGATTTTCCCAGCCAAGACAACCTGCTGAGGACAGACTCCGTCACCTTCGCAGGGCCACCAACAGCCTCTCCTCACTTGGGAGAGGGTGGGCATCTCCATTGTGAAGACAGACAGGCCAGGCGTTCAGGGACACCCCCCACCCCCAGAACCTCAATGTCTACTACAGAGCCAGGGCCTAAGTAGGTGGGTAAGCAAGCAGACATCTACACAGCCACCTGACTTAGGGAAGTGCAGAAACAGAAAGACCAGATGTAGAGCCCCGAAGGCAACTGAACAAGAGTCTGATTATTTGTTTAAAACCGTGTACCACCAGTCGAAGCCTGCCTGTTGGCTCCGTTCTGACCAGGGCAAAAAAATTAAAAAAAAAAAAAAAATTTTTTTCTTTAAGATAGGGTCTGGTCTTTCTGATTCTCCCACTTTTCTGGGTGAATGTTAAGACATGGCTGCCTTCACTGTGACCTTAGACACTGAGCTGGACACCTCTGGGCAGTAAGCATACACAGGGATACACATGCGCAAAGAGTCAGCTCTGACCCCCGCCCCCCCCCCCCAGCCCAAGAAAGGAAACAGGAGCAAAGCTTTAGACACCCACCTGACTCCCGACCAGCGCCGTCCCAGGACTCACCGGAGGCTGCTTGCGTGGCCTGCCCCGGCCTCGCTTCTCAGTCCCATCCTTTTCCTGCTTGGAGGCCAGGGGCTGGCTGGACTTTGAGCCCGACTCGCTCATTCTCCTTCTCTATGTGTGGGGCAGCACACAGTGAGTCTGGGGGAGATGCACGGAGACAAAATAGCAGTTACACAGGTGTTCCCTCCACCCGCTACCCCTGCCACACACACCCCAAGGGTGGTGACCTTGAGGTGTCACCCGGCTAGAGAGTCCCAGAGCGACCTGGGGCAAGTTGAGGCTTTTCGCTACCTTGTCCCTTAGTTAGGGGTTGAAATAAGAAGGGAAAGTCCCAGTCCGCAGCTCAAGCCTGAGACCCAGAGTAAATGAAGATCCTTAAGATCTATAGAGGGTGGCCATGTGCAGAGGGAGCAGCCGAGGGTCTTCGTGAGAAACTGGAGTTGTGCTTTGATAGCTAGCAACTACCTTAGGGCAAGGGCAGATTCTCAATAGACCCTTCCAAGTAAAAGACTGGGTAGCAAGAAGTCCTTTAACTGAGGTCCAGCACCACACGTGTGGTGTGTGTGTTTGTGTTTATTGGAAGACAGCCACAAGACCCTGTGTCCCGTACTTAAGAGGCCAGGAGAAGCTTTGGGCAGCAGCCCAGGCTGTCCTTAGCAAGGGCAGAAGTGAAGGTACAGGCTCCATGGCACCTGCAGAGCTACCTCACTGCCACAGTGGAGGACCAGGCTGGAGTTAACCAAGGGTCCATCCTGTACGCGGGGCAGTGCTCTTACCAAACAAGTTGCCCCACCCCCACCCTCTTTCCAGATTTGAGGCAACGGGATAATTTTGACCCAACGACAGGAAAACATTTTGAAAACTTTTGATTTCTAAAACACTTAACGGTTTCCTAATTCTCAAGCATCAAGAGACCCCAGATGGTGCGGACTCTGCTCATTATTCTATTACGAGATTTCAAACTCGAGACTCCTTTAAACAGGGTGGCTGGGCCAGCTCCCATCATTAGCGGCTTGGTCTGTTCTCTAATTACAGGCTGTGATTAGAACCTTACATTACACCACAGGTGTCCTTCAAACCAAACATCAAAATTAATCAGCTAATGAGCACTGACCTCACACCGAGGTCTGCTGGAGGCCCTTCAGAGGGGGCTCTTGGGGGAAAGCCTGCCCCAATCCCAAAGACCTTGCATGCATCTAGCTTGCCTGGAGATCCTGGCCAGTCTCCCGGACACTGTTTTGCCACCTGGTGCCTCCCCAATTCTTGCCGTTAGGGACTCTAAACCACCTGCTCTCCCCAATGCCCCCACTGAATTAAGCTTAGAGTCTCTGTCCAGCGAGGCCAAGGAAAACCTCACCTCTTCCACCTGTTTCTGAGCATCAGGGAGGTCTGGCATGGCCAAGTCACATTTAGGAGTCCAAGCCCCATGTGTCTCTCTTGGGCCTCCAGCCTGTCTCTCACACGGGTGCACACGCTGTGGCTCCTCAACGTTTCAGTAACTATGCAAGAACTACCAGAGGAGTAACATCCCGGCAGGCCTATTGTTAAGGGTCTTAAAGGGTCCCCCTTTAAATATAGAGAGAAGACCCCTCAATAGCCCAAGGTCACACAGCAACTTGGTAAAATGGAGGTTCTTGCGGAATGCTTACAGACCGCCACTTTGTTTACTGAGAAGCAGGTTAAGACCCAGGCGCCCTCTACTCCAGAATGAGGATGCCTTCGCTGGCGTCCCAGCCTGGTGGTTGTAGGCCGGCGCTTCTAGGAGCTAGGACGAGGGGGAGGGGCGCAGAGCCCTTTAGGCGCGGGAAACGGCGCACCCCGACCACATGCACCGCCACGCGGGTGCGCCCGGCCCCACTTCCTGCCAGAGGGGGCACCCAAGCCCGCCTTGGGGGCAGGAAACCTGGTGCGAGTCGCAGGAAGAAAAAAACCCCTTCCTCTCTCCATGAAAACCAAAGCGGGGGGGGGGGCAGAAACGGGGAGTCGAAGGGACTAGTTCTAACAGAACCCAGCAAAGCAGAGGAACCAGTTTGTGGGGGCGGAGGGCAGGCCTGGCCCTGGAGGTTGAAGAGGCGCGGGGCAGGGCCAAAGGTGTGTGTGGGGGTGGGGGGTGAAACCCCGAAACCCAGGCCCTCGCGATCCGGCCTCGTCCACGCACAGTACTACTCTGGGAAAGGCGGAGGAGAGGCCAGAGAGGAATCTCGGGTCGCCGGGCCCCTCCCCCGCACTTCTAGAACTTCCCTGGCTGAGGGGGGCGCGCGCCCACCTCCCGCCGCTGCGCAGCGCGCGCCCCTCCCTGAGGCCGGGCTCGCCGAGCGCGAGGTGCACGGGCGCCGCTGGGTGCACAAGCGGCGCTCGTCGCAGTCGCGCGCCCCCTCCCCCTCCGCGCGCCGTTCCCCGGGGTCTCCGCACCCCACGGTCGCAACCCGGGCACCCTCAACCTGGGGACCGGAGGACGCGGCGCCCCGCGGACACCCACCCCGGCCCCGCCGCCTGCGAGCACAGTGCGGCCTCCCCTTTCCCGCGGCCCGCGCAAGCCCGGGGCCTGGGAATAAAGCGGGCAGCGCGCGCCGCAGGCCCCCCGGGCGCGCCGCGGACACTCACCGCGAGCTCCGCAGGCCGCCGGCGGGGCGCGCTCGGGGCTGCCGGGTGCGGCGTGGCTGGGCTCAGGGCACCGGCCTGGGCTCTGCCGCCACCGCCGCCGGTCGCAAATGCGGATCTGAAACCGGGAGAGGGCAGAGGCGCTGAGACCGCTGCGTGCGCGCCGCCCGGGCCCCCGCCGGGGATGTGTGTCACATCCGAGCTGGGGCGAGGGAACACTGACGGATCCCGCTCCCCTGGAGGATGGCGAGGGGCAGGAAGCTGGGCACGGCCCGTGCGCGGCCTCAATAAATAATAATGTGATTAGATTCTAGACCTACAGGAAAAAAAGAAGCCACCCGAGCGGCGGCGAACTCACGCCTTCTTGGAGCCGCGCCAACACCAGAAATAGCCCCGACTCGGAGTCCCAATTAGAGGAGCGCAGCCCCGGCTCAGGGGAGCTTAAAAAGAGCGACCCAGGGGCAGGGGGGACGGGCCCGCCCGCGCCAGCCGTGTCACCGGGGGGCGGGGCCATGCAAATGAGCCCGGGGATTTAAAAGGGCGGCCGCCCGCCAGCTGCCGCCGCCGCGCGCGGGTAGCTCGCCACTGTGCGCGCGGTTTCCGCGGGCACGCGCGCCGACGGCCCTCGTTTCTCACAGTTCCCGAGCAGCCTGGCGTTGGAGGAACCGGTGACGGCGGCCCTGCTGTTTAAGTGGGGACCCGGGGACACACCTACAGGAGCCCCCCCGTGGACTCCGGCCTCGCGGGGAGGCGCGCGCTGACGCCTGTGCCCTCGGACGTCCACGCGTACCCTAAGGAGCTTCTCGCGGCCCGGACGCCGCCCCCCCCCCCCAGCCCATGTCGAGGGCCTCTCCTTAATTCCCCTCTGCCACCAAGCAGGTGACGGCGTGTGCGTCTCCGGAGGCCTCCAGGCGCGTAAAAAACAAAGTCTTGTGAAACCCAAACGTGAAACTTGGCCAACGCCAACGGTTTAAATCTAGTAACGGCCGCCACCCAGGTGCAGGCTTCAAAGGAGCCGAGCGATTGGCCGCCTCGCCGGGACATCGCGGGGAGGAGCCACGGGTGGCCAGCTGCTTGGTGTTGAGGAAGCACGAGGTCCCTCTGGTGTGATTCCCCGCCCCCGTGACTTACGACTTAAGACAAGGGGCGCCTGGAAGCCCCTTGAGGGCAGGGGTTCGAGTTTCCCGCCTCTGGGCGCCTGGGTCAACAAAAGACTTGTTGCTGGGCCGGAGGAAGCCTAAGTGGGAAGATGGCGGGCGGTGGGGCGCGCCCTGCAGGCCGGGCGCGGGCCCTTGGACGCACCTCCCCACCTCGGTTCCCCGAGTCGGCCTTTCCACACCTCTCGTGATGCAGGGAATCGTAATTCGGGCCCAGTGACACACGACTGTGACTCATAACTCTGTTCCCCTTCCTCCGCGGTCAGCCCTCTCCTCGGGGGGCGCGCGGGCGGTGGAAGGGTACGCGGGGGCCCAGCGTGCGCCCGGCTGGAGGCGGGGTGGGAGCCTTGGGGAGGCGGGCCTCCCAGTTTCAGGAATGCCTCAGGAATGTTTCCGGTGGGGGGTGGGGAGCGCGGCGGGCCCGGCTACCCCCCACCCCCCACCCCCGGGCCGTAGGATGGCGCCCTGGGCGCAGGGCAGCACGTGCTCGGTGGGGGTGGGGCGCAGCGGTCAGGCGCGGGAGGCCACGGCAGGCCGCGGGTCCCGGACCAAGGTCCAGGTGACCCTCAGTTCCAGGGGTGCCCCTGGAGAAGGAGGAAGTCATGGAGGGGCGTTCCCAACGGGTGGAGGGGAGCCTAGGGCGCCGGGGCAGTCTGGGGGAGGAGCGGCTGCCCCTTTGTGTGCAACCGCCGTGGGGGCGGGGCGGGGTGGAAGCGCGCCGCGCCCTCCATCTTTGTGCCCCGCGAGCCGAGTTGGCTGGAGGGGCTCGAAGTTGCTGCGAGCTCTGGGGACCTTCGTAGCGAGGTGTGGCTGAGCAAGCTGCCAACTCCCACCAACGCCAGCCCACATCCTCCCATGGTACAGGTCATTGCCAGCAGCCTAGGCCACTAGGCCCTTGCTGTGGTGTTGAAGGGGGAGAGTTTGGGAATGGCCCCGCGGGCCCTTTTCCTCCGACGTAGTAGTGGCCCCTGGGCGGACACTGCCTCTGACCTGTGTGTACCAGAAAAGGATACCCTTCCTTCCTGGATGGGCTTTCGGAAAGCTTCGCCAATTGCTTGGCCCACTTCTAGTAAACTGGCTTGATCGTATTTTTCTGCTTCTTTTCATCCTGATATGCTCACCGGCCGGTTTTGTGTCTTGTGTTTTTGTAATCGACCCAAGACCCTCTCTAGAAGTAGGCAAACACAATAGTTTGTCTCCCTCCTGCCTTGCCCACTCCAGAAACAAACAGTTCCGCCCACTGACCCCCATGCAGATACCTCCGTGCTCTTCGGCTTGCGCACCCTGTATCCCATTCCTCTCCTTCTGCAATGATATTTAAGCTTAAGAGTGATGGGGGGTGGGGGGACGGTAAGGAGTTCTATCGAACCTCCTGACTGTAATGAAAGAAGACCAGACAAGAGGCAGCGGTGATGTTGAAAACCCGTTTTTGACTTCCAAGTTCTTAGGGCACAGTGAGTGACACAAAGTCCTGTGTGCTTTTAAGCTTAGACTTAGGGCAGGAACCTAAAGACCTAGTAGGAGATGCAGGAAGCACTGGTTAGTGGCCTGAACAGGACTTCCTTGCAACTGGAGAGTGGATGGGTCCGGTACAGGAGGCAAGTGGGGGGTGAGTTCTGGGCCTGTATCTAAGTTGTCTTCCATGCCCTTCTCCGGTAAGCACTGACCTTCAGAGATCCCAACTGGAATGTCAGGGATCCAATGACCTGCGTCCCAGGCTAGCAGGTTAGACTTTGTTAAGAATAGCTCACCCGTTAAAGCTTGGAAGGATTGGTAGGGAGAGTTCCCCCTAGTTTGAGACCTGTTGTTCCCTGAAGGGTACAGCAAGGGACTGTCTGGTGTTCTGTGTCTCTAATTTCCATGTAAGGATGGGGTGTATCTGACTCGGTAACCAAACCAGGACACTGAAAAGAGGTCACCTGGAACAGAAGACCCTACCTAGTTTTGGGACTCAAACTGCAATAAACAAAGGACTGAGGGACAGGTGTGGCAGCAGAGGGACACAGGCTTTATGAGTTCCAGGACAGCTAGGACTGTGTAGAGAGACCCTGTCTTAAAAGGGGAGTGTTGGGGGAGCATGGTGGTAGGATGCTGCCAAGGCCATGTAACAGACCCTGTCCCAAAAAATAAAGGGAGTTATGGGGGCACACTTTTACCTTCAGCCTCCAGGAGGATCTCTGTGAGTTTGAGCCCACCCCCCCACCCCCCCCACCCCCGGTCTACATACTGAGTTCCAGGACAGCCTAGTGAGACCCTGCCTGAAACAAACCAAAAAAAGCTCTAGCGATGGTCCAGCTCAGTGAAGGTGCTTGTGGCTAAGCCTGATCGCCCGAGTTTCATCCTGGAATCTCAGATGGTGGAGAAGGAGAAGCAACCAGAGGTTGACTTGACAGGTTTACATGTGCCTGCCCCCATCACATACATGTAAGAGAGATAAAAGTGTAAGTTACCCATTGTTGACAATTGTGTGTGCACTGAGACATAAGGATTGCCACAAGTTTCGCAGCCAGATTGCACTATACTGCAAGTACTTTCCACTGTAATATTGGATTTAAAAAAAAAAAAAAAGACCTTCTAAAAATAAGAAATTACATGTTTTATTTTATTTATTGTGCCAAGACCAAGGAGCAGGTCTACTTCCTCCCTGACAGAGCCAAAGTCTTACCTGTTTGTGCCCAAGCATGTTGGTGACAGTGGCTTTTACAGTGTGGGCACACGGACTCACTTCCTTCCTCGGCCTTTGGCCAGGCGGACACCACGCCACAGCACGTGGCTGCAGAGTTCACCCACAAGGCCCCAGGCTTCCCAAATGTGAATGTCCCGCAGTTTGTTTACCCTGGTCTGTGGAAGGGTTTCTGGATAGTTGCTGGTTCTGGCTGGTACATCGAGTGCTACCATGGCTGTGGCAGGGCTCCCAGTGAGCAGATCTGCACATTTCTATCGGGTGCGTGCCTAGGAGAGGAACTGCTGGACCACAGTTGGTGCGTGCCGGGTTTCAGCAGACGTGCAGGACGCTACGGAGTGACAGGGCCACTCATCACGGCTATGAGCTCACAGCAGGCATCAACCTGACCTAGCCCAAACCAGCGAACACTGACTGACCCACACCAGCCAGTGTTAGGTTGGCTCACAGTGCTGGCCCTAGGCCATATCAACCAGGTCTGATCCTTGCCAGCCACTATTGGGGCCACTCTGACACGAGGTGCTTGCCCACTCTCCTGGAGTCACCCAGCTACCAGTGCATCTGGTCCTCTGGCAGGATCAGACCTCAGAACCCTGCTGACCACAAACTCTGTTGCCAGGAAGCCTGGCCGGCTGGAGGGGAAGGAGGGCCTCTTCTGGTTCCAACTTTCGAGGGAAAACCAAGATGTTTCGAGAGAACAAGAGGGGGGAGCAGCTCTCTGCCTGCCTTTCTCCCTGCTGTGAGATCCAGGACTCGAACACACACACACACACACACACACACAGAAGGAGAGAGAGAGATTGGGACTATCAATCCCCAGCAAACCCAGCTCTATCTAACCTCAGGAAACACTGAGGAAGAGGGATTATTGAACAAGAACAGAGCCACGAGGGTCTTTCTCTTTACTCTCTGTCTCCCCCATCAGGGAACACTATTCCCACCCCAATCCCAAGGCAATGAAAAAAGGAAGCTTGGGCCAGGCATGGGGGGGTGGGTTGAGGAGATGGGGGGCGGCAGGCTTTAAAACCCAGTACAGAGGAGGCAGAAGCAGGCAGATCTCTCTGCGTTCAAGGCCAGCCAGAGATTCTCAAAAGCAAACAAAACGCTTAGGCTTTTGCCCCTTTCAGCCTAAGAGATTTCTCTCCCGGCACCGGGATCGGCACCAGCTGGACCAGAGTAGCTCCCCTTGTATACTCAAGGCACTTATGTTGAAGGGAAGGATGGGGGACAGAAAGGACCCGGGCAACATCGCCGATGGACTTAGTCTGTGCTGTGGAAGCACAAACAGGGACCCAGGGCCTGGGTCGGGGAAGCAGGCAGGTTGAGACCAGACAGGTTGGACGTCTGTCCAGCATAGGAATAGGCTAGGCTTGGGAGTAGAGAGGCAAGCAAGGTGGCATTCAGTCCCATTCCCCACCCCCACCCCAACACCTCTGAAGCTACTGCTTCAAATGCTAGGTTTCAGTAACAGACAAAAGGGGAAGCGGCTCTCCAGCGCTCCCACCAGGAGCGCTGAGGAACGCCCAGTTGCCAGTGTTTATGGGGTCAGAATACAGGTATGGTGACAGGCAGGCTTCCTGTCCCTGCCTTCACTGGGGCAGAGGCCAGCAGCTCAGGCCTGTTCTAGGAGGTCCAGCCTGCTCCTCCAGTTTCCCAGCAGTTCTGTAAGCACCCGTTCTGAATCTCTTCCTACCTGAAAGGCAAGACCTCTTCTGGCTTAGGAGCCTCAGGGCGTGAAGTCTGGCAGTGGTGATGCATACCTTCTGTCCAGCACTCCGGAGGCAGACACAGGCAGATCTCAACCGGTTGAAGGCCAGCCTGGTCTACATGGTAAGTTCAGGTCAGTCAGTAATACATAGTGTATCCTATTTTAAAAAGCAGCAGCAGTAATAACAACAACAAAAACCTGCCTGCCTGTTCCCTCCCTGTCTATTTAACTGTTGTCAGTGAATGGTCCGAATGCTCTTCTTGTCTGGAGAGACAAGACAAGGACTGTATGCCCTATCATTTGTGCAGTCTGCCCAAGACCAAGCGCAGTGTTCAGTGTCTGCTATCCATTGGTATTTAGTACCAGGACACCTATCCCTAACCCTCAAGGCAAACTGAAGGCAGAAGACTAACTGTCCTAGGATGGTCTAGCCTGAGACATGACAGGGCTCCTGCACCCTCAGGAGGAGCCCACCTGTCCTTTGTCACCATGAGAAGGTGTCATCTCCTGTCTTCACCTGACAGTTCCATAGCCTTTTATCAGAGGGACTGACATCGTTGCTCAATGGGCATTAGAGAGAGAATGTCTCTAGCTGCCAAGGAGAACTGAGCTGGGGAAGTCTGAGGTGTTGTATTGTTGTTTGCAGCAGCAGCAGCAGCAGCAGCAGCAGCAGCAGCAGCAGCAGCAGCAGCAGCATCTGTTTTTTTGTTTCCAAGACAGGGTTTCTCTGTGTCAGGCTGGCCTTGAACTTAGAGACCCACCTGTCTCTGCACCCCCCCCCCCAGTGTTGGAATTTAAGAGGTATATCACTTGGGGCTGGAGAGATGGCTCAGTGGTTAAGAGCACTGACTGCCGCCGGGTGGTGGCACATGCCTTTAATCCCAGCACTTGGGAGGCAGAGGCAGGCGGATTTCTGAGTTCGAGGTCAGCCTGGTCTACAGAGTGAGTTCCAGGACAGCCAGGGCTACACAGAGAAACCCTGTCTCAGAAAAAAAAAAAAAAAAAAAAGAAGAAGGAGGAGGAGGAGGAGGAGGAGGAAGAAGAGGAAGAGGAAGAAGAGGAAGATGAAGAAGAAGAAGAAAGTAGTGTATCACCATGCCTGACTGAGTGAGATCTTTGAAGATCAAATACTTTTCCTTTGGCCCAAAGGAGCTTGTAGAGGTACCAGCCACCTATTGAATTCAGAGCCCGTGTATTTCCTAGACTGGGGACCCCAGGCCACCTTGAAACCTTTCTCAGGGTTGAGAAAACAGTCCTGGTCTCTGTTTGGGGATATGTGGCCTGGATATGTGTGTGTGTGTAGGGTGTCTACCAATCAGGTTGTAGAAGCACAAAAACGTTGTGTAGTCAAACAAGAGGCAAGTGTTAGGGAGTGAGCACGGTGGTTGTGGAGGGACCAGCAGGTCTTGTGGGGCGGGGCAGTGAGCACACTCCAGGGGATTTATTAACCTCCTAGGCTTGGTTTTCTTCATCTTCAACCCCAGCAAGCTGGACACCAGGCCCAAGGCCTAACTGTGAGTGTAAGTCTGGTGAATGGATGGGTGGGCTGAAGGCCTCCTGAGGGCTGGAGGAGGTAGGTAGCTGGGGGTGGGCATAAGGGAGGGGAGCTAGCTCCTGGTAGGAGATGGGGGTGGGGGCTGGAGCTGTGAAGTTGGCCTGGAATCTAGCCTGGAGCGGGCAGCAGAGAGCCCTGCTTTCCCATCTTCCTGGTCTTCATCCATCCTGTGCTTGCCAGGCCTGTCCCCACTGCAGGGCTCACTGTGACTTCCAGGACCCAGTCTCCCTTGAGACTGGCTCAGGCAGCCTCTTTGCATTCTCCTTTCTAGGGACCTAACCACAGCACCACACATCAGTGGCTCGCCAAGATAAAATCTCCTGGGAGCAGGCAGTGGGCTCTAGGCGTGGGTTAACTCGCACTGGGGATCCTCTACAGCCCTAAATCATCTGGTGGGGTGAACAGAGAATCCCGAGATAGTCATGCTGACACTGGCCAGCCATTCCAGTTCTTGGGGGCAGTGCTAGGCGGGAGCCGCTGACAGCCAGGTTTCTGGGTCACCATCCAGGGTGCCCTGCCAGTTCCCAGGCCTGGGTGAGGAGCATGTGCGCTCTGCCACTGAAGCTCATGCCCCTCTGCTGCCTTTGTCCTTGTCCTTTGGGGCGTGTTCCCATCCCCCACCTCTAGTCTGGCAGCAGCCTCAGCCCTGAGCGAGCTCAGGGGCCCCCAAGGAGGGGCTAGGTGCTGACCATCAGAGAATTCCTGGGTTGGTAGAACTGATGTAAAAAAGACTCAAAGCCCCCTACCAACAATGGTCTCTCTTGTTTGGCAGGAGCCTGCCCCTCCAGCCTACTGCTCAGATGGGCTCCTCTTCCAGAGGATCTGCTGCCGGAAGACAGAGCAGAAAAAGGACATGTTCCCACAGAGATGGATTGAGGTTGCCCACCTGATGTCCCGGCTCACACAAGGTCCGTCTGAAAAGGGTGGCCTCCCCTGGAAATGTACCTCCCTTCCTAAGATCTCAGCAGTCATACAGTCAGGCTGAGACCCAAGAGTTAGTGCATCTCACAAAGGACGGGTGAGAGGTCCAGGGGCCATGGTGGGGGTGGAGGTTGGGGCATCTTAGGCCGTCCTTGGTGTGGGTGTCTCAGGCAGCTGGTGAGGTGGGATAAATCTCCTGGGGGACCGTGTTGTTTTGGGACACCCCCCCCCCCACACACACATCATTTAGAGAAGGGAATGGGCCCAGCAAGGATCAGGTCAAAGCTGAGGGCTCTAGGGATGCCAGTCCTCCTGTGATGCTGTCCCCACTGCCCTGGCCAGCACATAGGGCCAGCCCCTCCCCCAACATGTGACCCTTTATTGTACTTGAGGAGGGAGCTGCTGGATGTGTAGCCTCCAGGACGATGGATTCAGGTGCAGGTCTCTCTTCCTGCCATGCAGGTTCACCAGCTAGGGTATCTGCCTCCTGCTCCGTGAGGTGATTTCAGGTTTTTTTTTTTTTGTTGTTGTTGTTTTTTTTTTTTTTTTTACATTTTGTTGTGGCTTCTAGAATGTTTAGATGTGGTCTCTCTCTGTCTCTCTCTCTGTCTCTGTCTCTGTCTCTGTCTGTCTGTCTGTCTGTCTGTCTCTCTCTCTCTCTCTCTCTCTCTCACACACACACACACACACACACACACACACAATCCTAGCACTTAGGAAACTGAGGCAGGAGGATTGTGGCAAAAAAATCTAAAAGCAATAGGCAGTCCCAAGCTTTAATCCCAACCCACTTGGTCTTTACAAGGTTAATCTGGTCTACATAGTGAGTTCTGGACCAGCCAGGGCTACACCGTGAGACCCTGTTTCCAAAACAAACCCACAAACATAAAATACTCACACACATAAAATGAGCAAGTCTTTAAAAAAAAAACAAAGTCAACTAAAAAAGAACATTCAACATTCCTTGGGTGAGCCTGAACCTCTGCAGCACAGTGGCTGGCCTAGATAATTCTCTGTATTTATGGCTTGCTGGTGCGATCCCTGAGCCCAGAATGCCCTCTCCTTTTGTTGTTTGAGGCAGGGTCTCACTAGTTCAAGACTGGGCTGGCCTTGAACTCACAGATACCTGCCTGCCTCTGCCTTCTAAGTGTGGAAACCCCTGTGAGCCAGGACATCTGCGCTTGGCAAGGCAAGTGTAAACATACCTTGTTCACTGTCTTAGCTCAGGTCCTGAAAACCTGGCACAGAGTAGGTGTTCAGAATTTCCGCCATCTAAGGGAAAAGTTCATTTGGGGACAACCTGGGGGCAGCAGGGTGAGGAACTTTCACTGCCTGCCCTAGCACCTGGGCACACCTGACACAAAGGACCTGTAAGGTGGCTTGGAAGACTGCCAAGGGTCATTCTAATACTGCCACTCTGTGGACAGGTGTATGCTGGGGCCCTGGCTGTGTCCTAGGGAGGCTAGGGTAACTGATCCTCCCAGTGCCTGGGGCATCTGGAGCTGGAGGCTGGGTGCCCATGGCTCAGGCTCACACAAGGTCAGTGTGTCAAAGGGACATGGAACACACTTTCTCTTTCCCCGAGATTCCATCACACTGTGAAAGCCCCTTCCGCAGGGACTTCCCTCCCGGCCTGACTCAGGCTGCCTCACGCCCCGTGACTCAGGCAGGAGCCTTGCCAGCCCAGCCCCACATCCTGCACTGCTCAGTCCAGAAGACGGCCTGAGCCAGGGATAGGAGCTGGTAAGAGCCTCCCGGATCCCCAGTGGAGACCCACCACAGCCCCAGCTGAAGTAAACCATGAGCTTGGTGTGGTGCTGCAGTCCTGTGATCTCGGCACTCTGGAGAACCAAGAGTTCAAGGCTGTCCTAGGCTCGACATCGGGTTCAAGGCCAGCCTGGGCTTCATTCGAGCTAAATACAAAACTGTAATAAAGTCCATGGCTGGGTGTGAATGCACAGGCCTGAAATTCCAGATCTCGGGAGACAGGGGTAAGAGGGACCCTGCAAGTTCAAGGCCAGCCTGCTGTACCAGCCAGGGAACATAAATGAGCAAATGAAAAAGAAAGAACACAGAGACTGAACTCCAGGAGGCACAAAGTTATCAGGAGGGGGAAACCCCAGAGGGACTAACCAAGCAACCTGTTACTCTAGACGGAGGAAAGTCAAAATGCAAGACCAGGAGGAGAGAGCAGGGCCAGCATTGGGGGAAGGACTCGGTGAGCATCCCTGGGAGACCAGGATACAGGAGGTGCTGGCCCACACTGGCCGCTTCCTGGCTTCCTGCCCCCTGCTGCCCCCCCGGGACCTCTCCAGGGAGACTGACAAGAACTCCAGCTGAGGACCTTGCTTTCTCTCATCTGCTTTTCCAACTCTGTCCTTGGGTCTCAGTCTTGTGGACTGCAGAATGGATGGGCCCTGGAGAGGCGAGACAGCCACAGAACCGTATCTGCAGCTTTGGTCCTTAGCCCGGCTGCTCCCTGAGGGCCACTGGGGAACCCAGCATCTTTGTTTTTTCTATTGGAGGAGCATCGTGGAACAGAGGCAGTTTGCTGAGCTGGTGCAGGTCAGGGAGGAGGCAGTCGGGGCAGCTTCCCTCCCAAGCGCCAAGTCTCAGAGCGACAGTCGGACAGTCGGATCCGTGTAGCTGGCTTACAGCTGAGTGGGGCAGCGAGGGGGTGTAAATTTCTCAAGACCACGCAGGAAAGTGGGACCCCCTACCTATCTGGTTCTAAATCGATCTCTCTAAACCTTTCCTGGAAATGGGTGTGTGTGGCTCGGTGCTGAGGGGGCTTTGCATGAAGCCAGCTGCCAACCCCAGTAGTTCAATACCAATGCAAGTCTCCAAGCTTCGGGGGAGGGGCATCACTTCCGGGAGAGCGATGGAGGTGTGAGCAGAGCTTGGGGAGCCAAAGCCCGGAGCGCACCAGGCCCTTTCTCGGGCAGGATTAGGAAAGAGTCAGGGACTTGTATCCCAGAGTCGGATGTTTGACCCACTACCAGCACAGTAAAGTCAAGAAGGAGAAAGGTCCACAGAGAGAGCGGGGAAGGTGACCTATGATGCGATGTTTCATAAGGACCCGTGCGGGAGCCCAGAGTCATGGGTCGTCCCAGGCCTGGGATGATGGCATGCCAGGGTGTTAGCAGCCAGCGCGTATAGAGGCAAAGCCTGCTTAGGACAGGGTTTCACTTATTGGTTTTCTGGCCGTTCTCTGGCCTCAGCCTCCCGAGGGGTGGGATTTTGTTGGTGAGCTAATGTACTTGGCTTCTCTTGTTATTTATTTCTTTGCTTATTTATTTATTTATTTATTTATTAAAATTAAAAATTTTTAAAAGATTTATTTATTTAATGTAAGTACACTGTAGCTGTCTTCAGACACTCCAGAAGAGGGCATCAGATTTTTGATACGGATAGTTGTGAAGCACCATGTGGTTGCTGGGATTTGAACTCGGGACCTTTGGAAGAGCAGTCGGTGCTCTTAACCGCTGAGCCATCTCACCAGCCCCTTATTTATTTATTTATTTATTTATTTATTTGTTTGTTTTTTGGTTTTTTGTTTTGTTTTGTTTTTTTGGTTTTTCGAGACAGGGTTTCTCTGCATAGCCCTGGCTGTCCTAGAACTCACTTTGTAGACCAGGCTGGCCTCGAACTCAGAAATCCGCCTGCCTGCCTTTGCCTCCCTAGTGCTGGGATTAAAGGTGTGCACCGCTACTGCTGATAGTTGTTTGGTTTTTGAGGCAGGTTTCTCTGTGTAGCCCTGGGTTATCCTGGAACTCACTCTGTAGACCAGGCTGGCCTCAAACTCAGAGATCTGCCTGCTTTTGCTTCTCGAGTGCCA
This sequence comes from Mus musculus, assembly GCF_000001635.26. NCBI lineage: Eukaryota > Metazoa > Chordata > Mammalia > Rodentia > Muridae > Mus > Mus musculus. Next base: position 235,148 of record NT_187005.1, on the reverse strand, counting down.
AGTGCTGAGATTGAAGGTCTTTCCTTCCTTCCTCCCTCCCTCCCTCCCTCCCTCCCTCCCTCCCTCCCTCCCTCCCTCTCTCCCTCTCTTTCTCTCTCTCTTTCTTTCTCTCTCTTTCTTTCTCTCTTTCTTTCTTTCTTTCTTTCTTTCTTTCTTTCTTTCTTTCTTTCTTTCTTTCTTTCTTTCTTTCTTGTGTTTTGATTTGAGACAGGGTTTCTCTGTGTAGCCCTGGCTTTCCTAGAACTCACTCTGCAGACCAGGCTAGCCTCAAACTCAGAGATCTACCTGCCTCTGCCTTCTTCCCAAGCGCTGGGATCAAAAACATGAGCCTCACCACCCCCGGCTCAGCCTCGGCATTCTGAACAGCATTATTTTATACCGCCGATTAAGCAAGCATGAGAAGAACGAGGCTGGTTCCTGGGCAACTGCGGCACAGGCTGCCTCTGTCCCACGTGCCCAGCCTCCCTCCTCTGAGGACGAAACTCTCTTGTATTTTTAGCTGAGCACATGGCACATTTTGGCCCTCAAAATAGATTGTTTCCTTGCCTTCCGTCGCTAGATATGGTCAGTTAGAAATAAGCAAGGTGTTTCTAAGAGAAAGCAACATTTTCTGCAGTTATTCCTCTCCAGTGGCTAGAAGGGGGGACTGGGACTGGAGCAGAGGCAGCTACGTCAAACTGAGAGAACATTCGGGAAGAACACATCACTGAGAGAGCAAAGGCCTGGGGTCCTGGCCCTGTGGCATGCCAGGGCTGCCTGTATCTTGTTAAACATGAGAAAGAGGTAACTTCTCTCAGGTGGGATCCATTTATTCTTCCCAGCATCATTCAGGGGGAGAGGAGGTGTGAAAGAGAGAGAGAGAGAGAGAGAGAGAGAGAGATCATGGAGGCTGAAATCTCCGTACTTGTAGAGGGAGAAACTTGAGGGTCTCAGGCATTGTGAGAAGTAGAGTTAAAGGTGCCAGAGGCACCTCCCTGTGGCTGCTGATGGCATGGGCCAGGTGTCCAGCAGAGAGGCAAGGCAGAGGAGCAGGTCCCGAGAGAGGTAAGCTGTTGCTCGGTGCCCTCATGAGGTGACCTTTGACCTCCAGAGTGGGTGTTTCCCAGATATCAAGCAAGGCAGGTGCAGGGATGGCTGCTGGGACCTCGGGAATCTGGGTACTGTTGGACTGCAGCATCCCATGGGATCCATGGGTCATCGTTTGGAAGGAACAAGGAGCCAGCAGGGTGAGGTGGCATCCCCGAGGATGCCCCGTGTCAGGTAGGCCAGTCAGGCAGAGCCTTGGCTGGCTGCCCAGGGCCTAACATCTTATTAGAGGGAGACAGACCCAGTTCCGGGGTCAGGGCAGGGACAGAGTGGCTTTATAAGTTCACAGGTTAGCTTTGTAAGTAGCCTGTGAACTGCCCCAGCTGGGACAGTGTGAGGATCAGATGACATAGCCCACAGCAGGCTGTGCTCTGTCACTGTGGGTCACACACATGGGTTGCAGTGTGATTGGCAGGTGACACACTGCAGGCGCGCACACAACACCCCTTACCCCTGGTCCCAGGAGTGGCTCAGTCAAGCTTAGAGGTGGTTCTCCCCCCCCCCCCCCAGAGCTCTTGGGGTGGGAGTGACTGTGCCCTGCAGCCTCTGTGGCAAACTTCTGATACTTGACAAACCTGTGTCAGGTTTGCCCAGGTTAGCCTTGCTTCTAATGCCCAAGGGTTGACTGCCCCTCAGGCCTGCTGCTACCCAGGCTTGTATTCACAGCACATGGACGAAGCCAGTAGAAGGCTCTACACAGGTAAACTGCCTACTTGGAGGTGAGAGGCAGGCGAGGAGCACAGCTAGCCAGGCACACTGGGCCTGTGCTGCTCAGGAAGAAAGAAGGTCTGTGGTCTCCATGCCCTTCGACAGAGGTGCAGGCTGTCTCCATGGTGCATGCATGTGTGTATCTTGTGGTGTTGGGAGTTTAACTTAGGACTCAGATCTTGCTAGGCTAGCAAAGGGACCGCTAAGGTACACCCACTGGCCATGAACATCCTCATATCCTAGGAATACAATAGTCAAAATTAAACCAAATTGGGAGAGGGTAATTTGAGCATTAAAGGGAAGGGCTGGAGAGATGGCTCAGTGGGTAAGAGCACTGATTGCTTTTCCAAAGGTCCTGAGTTCAAATCCCAGCAACCACATGGTGGCTCACAAACATCCATAATGAGATCTGGCGCCCTCTTCTGGTGTGTCTGAAGACAGCTACAGTGTACTTAGATATAATAAATAAAAATAAAAAAAACTTTAAAAAAAAGGATAAGGAAAAACCTGCCTTTATTTATTTTTTTTAAAGGTTTATTTATTTTATGTATATGGGTACACTATAGCTGTACTGATGGTTGGCGTCCCACTCACTCTGGCCTAAAGATTTAGTTATTGGGGTTGGGGATTTAGCTCAGTGATGAGCGCTTGCCTAGCAAGCACAAGGCCCTGGGTTTGGTCCTCAGCTCTGGAAACAAAACCAAACCAAACCAAGATTTAGTTATTATATCTAAGTACACTGCAGCTGTCTTCAGACACACCAGAAAAGGGCATCAGATCCCATTACAGATGGTTGTGAGCCACCATGTGGTTGCTGGGAATTGAACTCAGGACCTCTGGAAGAGCAGTCAGTGCTCTTAACCGCTGAGCCATCTCTCCAGCCCAGAAATACCCATCTTAATCCAAATACCCTTACTAGCTTGCACAAGGCGCTTGGATCCTCCCTGGCATGCCCCCATTGGGAGCATATATGGTGTCCCAGCCTACACCTGTGTCATACCTACAGCCCAGAGCCAGAGCGTGCGGTGTCCAGTGTCACAAAGCCTCTCTTTTCACAGCCTTGCACATTGGGGTCCAGACCCGCTGTGAGCAAGCCCCAGGCCTTCCTCTGGGCATCCCCCTATACATGCTCTCCTCCAGCCTTCCTGCCCAGGAAGGTGTGGCCCAAAGCCGAGCTCCTTTTAGCACCACACAGGGAAGACAGATGGGGGCTCCGTGCTCCTTTGGCTTCTCTGTGGCACACAGGTCAGGAGCCTTACAGACACAGAGCTCAGAGCTACAAAGGACTGGAGTGGCCTGGACCAACCCCTGTGTCTGGGAGGGAGGGCCACAGTGTCCCTTAGCAAGGCTCAGGTTGCCTGTGGTGATGTCCTCAGGCAAAGGACTTCAGCCAGGAAGCAATGCATGCTCCTCTGTAGAGGCCCTCCAGGCCTGATGAATCAAGTAGCCCCACATCACGGAGAACCAAGGCTGTTTTTAAGCCTCTTTCCTGTTATTTCCAAGGATACCAGCCATGTTTTCCTGAAGGCCCCAAGATGGCTGCTAACCATCAAACATGATGTCTAACATGACAGCTTGGAGCACAAGAAGGAAAAAGAATTTCCCTATAAGCAGGTGACAGTATGTCTGGTCTTATCATCTCCACACTCCTCCGTTCTGGTCGTGAATCAACCCCAGGCTCACAGGGGTAGAGGAAGTGCTGGACCCCTGAGCAATGCCCCTAGCCACGGCCCTGCCACTCACAAGCATCCCACCCAGGTGTGCCTGTGCTCCCTGTGAGCAGGGGCCCTGTCTACCCTTTTGCTCAAGATTCCTTCCAGGGAGGCTGTGGAGCCAGCAGCAGCCTGGGAATGTGGCGTTTCCTTCCAGGTCAGAAGGTGAATTGCCTTAGGTTCCCTAATATCTGGGTGCCTCCCCAGCAAGCCTATGACTGCACCTTACTGCAAAGCAGGCTGGGAAATGTAGTCTTTAGCTGGACAGCTACCTGCTTGGCTAAAATTCCTGTCACCATGGAATAGGAGATAGGGGTAAAGGGGACTTTGTGACACTGCTGCCCCTCCCCCAGTTAGCTCAGAGGTCTAAGGGATGCGGAGGTCTGTCTGTGAACCAGGATGTAGCCCCACAGCCACTGTTCTGGTGACATTCTTCCCACCATGACGCTGGGAGTGGACTAACCCTGTGAAACTGTATTCAAGCCCCGAATTAAATGCTTTCTCTTGTAAGGGCCACCTTGGTCAAACTAAGAATACATACTGCTCTCCTTTAGGGAAACTCCCTCCGGCATGATGTCACTTAAGAAGGATGTGCTTAAGCTGGGCGTGGTGGCGCACACCTTTAATCCCAGCACTCGGGAGGCAGAGGCAGGTGGATTTCTGAGTTCGAGGCCAGCCTGGTCTACAGAGTGAGTTCCAGGACAGCCAGGGCTGCACAGAGTAACCCTGTCTCGAGAAAAAAACCAAAACAAACAAACAAAAAGCAAACAAAACAGAAAGAAAGAAAGAAAGAAAGAAAGAAAGAAAGAAAGAAAGAAAGAAAGAAAGAAAGAAAGAAAGAAAGGAAGGAAGGAAGAAAGAAAGGAAGGAAGAAAGAAAAAAGAACAATGTGCTTGTAGCCTAGTGGGGCCAGGTAACCATGTGGCTGACTGGACCCTTGACGGGAGCAGGGGAAGAAAACAGTCCAATGTGGGTGTGAGCGTTTCCTGCCTCCCTAGTTGCTTGACTCATTCCGTTCTTTCTTTCAAATGATCATTGTATTTCATAGGTTTGAGGGTTACCTGCCTGTGTGCGTGTGTGTGTGTGTGTGTGTGTGTGTGTGTGTGTGCGTGTGCGTGCGTGTGTGTATGTGCATGCACGTGCATGTGTGTGTGTGTGTGTGTACATGTACATGTGTGTGTGCACATGCAGTACCCACAGAGGGCATAAGATGTCCTTAGATCTCCTGGAACTTTTGTAAGCTGCCATGTAGGTTCTGGGAACCAGGTCCCCTGCAAGAGCAAGCAGCTTCCTAACTGCCGAACCATCTCACCAGCACTTAGAAAAGACCTTTCTTCCTTCTTTTCTTTCTTCCTTTTTTTTTTTAAAGATTTATTTTATGCGTATGAGTAACACTGTAGCTGACTTCAGACACATCAGAAGAGATCCCATTACAGATGTGGTTGCTGAGAATTGAACTCAGGACCTCTGGAAGAGCAGTCAGTGCTCTTAACCACTGAGCCATCTCTCCAGCCTGAAAATTCCTTCCTTCCAAGATTGATTGATTGATTGATTGATTGATTGATGTGAGTACACTGTAGCTGTACAGATGGCTGTGAGCCATCATGTGATTGCTAACAATTGAATTTAGGACCTCTGCTTGCTCCAGTCCACTTGCTCCAGCCCAAAGATTTATTTATTTTATGTAAGTGCACTGTAGCTGTCTTTAGACACACCAGAAGAGGGCATCAGATCCCATTACAGATGGCTGTGAGCCATCCATGTGGTTGCTGGGATTTGAACTCAAGACTTTCGGAAGAGCAGTCAGTGCTCTTAACCTCTGAGCCATCTCACCAGCCCGAAAATAAGTTTCTTAAACTCTCTTCCTCTACACATCCATTTGAATAATTCTCTCGACATCAGTAATAGTGGCCACTAATAATGCAGTCATTACAAAGTGAGTTTCACACATGTGACCGTCACAGTGAGAATATGAACAGCAGCCAGGTGTAGTGGCCAATGCCTCTGGCCATGGGAGGCTGAGGAGGGAGGGTAGGTTGAGCCTGAAGCTGGAGGTAGCCTGAAGCACGCAAGAAGAGTCATCGCAAAAAGTGAAGGGAAAACTGGATAAATCACACAAGAGAAGGAGCCACCATTAAGGACTGAATGGTAAGGGTTCTTTGTGTCCCCAGCTCTGGGATTCCTCGACTGCTTCAGCAATCAGCCTTTTTACATTTGTATGTTCTTCCTTCCCTCCTTCCTTCTGCCTTGTTTTGTTTTGTTTTGTTTTTTGTTTTGTTTTTGTTTTTTCGAGACAGGGTTTCTCTGTATAGCCCTGGCTGTCCTGGAACTCACTTTGTAGACCAGGCTGGCCTTGAACTCAGAAATCCCCCTGCCTCTGCCTCCCGAGTGCTGGGATTAAAGGCGTACGCAACAACGCCAGGCCTGCCTTTTGTTTTTGTTTTTTGTTTTTTTGTTTTGTTTTGTTTTGTTTTTTTGAGACAGGGTCTCTCTGTGTGGCCCTGGCTGCTTCTGAACTCACTCTGTAGACCAGGCTGGCCTCAGAGATCAGAGTTCGCCTGCCTCTGCCTCCCAAGTGCTGGGATTAAAGTGCTCACCACCGGTGTCAGGCCCCTCCTCACTCCCTGCAGAAGCTGGGAAACCCCAGCTGCCCTCTCCGCCCTTAATCTGCCCAAAGCCCGGGTGCATGGACAAACCTCCCTGACCTGCAACCTCCCCAGCTCGATTGGAAACTCCGAGGGAACCCCACTTCCGGTTTCCGGACCCGCACCCCCAGTGCCTGCCGATGGCTTAGTTTCTGACCGGGTATGGACACCATCCCGACTCCTAGCCGACAGCATTCCCCGCCTGAGCTCTACAAAACCCCTTACTTTAGCTGGACTTGTGACTTTGCTGACCGCCACCTGAGAGGCCAGTGAACCCCTGAAAGCTGCCTCCTGATAATCTTACCTCTATCTACTTTTAATCCAGGCTAATCTGGCCTGTATCTGCATCGAGGAGGGAGAGAGAGTGCCCACCAACCATGCCCGCCATTTTATGTTCTATGGAGTGTTGGCAGTCTTGAATTTCTCACAAGCAATCTTAAAGGTCTCTTCCATGTCTGGTTTGTGAGGTGCTGGGATCTAACCCAGGCTTGCTGAGAGCTAGGCAGACACTGCACCAGCCCAGCCATATCCCTAGTCTCACCATACTCGTTTTGTATTTATTTTGATTTGGGGGTCTCACTCTAACTTCTTGGTTTGTTTGAGACAGGGTTTCTGTGTATCCCTGGCTGTCCTGGAACTCACTCTGTAGACCAGGCTGGCCTCGAACTCAGAAATCTGCCTGCCTCTGCCTCCAGAGTGCTGGGATTAAAGGCCTGTGCCACCACCGCCCTGCATCACTCTAACTTTTTTTATATGTAGCTCCCAATATAGCTCAGGCTGGCCCTGAACTCACAATCATCCTCCTGCTTCACCCTCCTGAGTACTGAGACTGCCCGCTAAACTACCAATCCCTCCTGGACACTTTACTACAGATTTTTATTTGGAAACATTTCTCTTTCATGTGAAGCAGAAGTGCTTTGGGGAAAGCCCTAAACATACATTTATGCTTGGTGGGAAGTCAGAAAGTTCTTTCCCGGAGATGACAGCTGTCTTCCCCACTCACCGTGGCGCCTTGGTTGAAAAAATTGAAAACAAATCAAAGCGCTGATTGCCAACCCTTGCAGGACGGTACTGGTCAGTAGGGTCCCAGCAAGTGTGTGTGTGTGTGTGTGTGTGTGTGTGTGTGTGTGTGTGTGTGAGATTCTGAGCCCACAGCCCCTGCTCCCTGCCGGGTCCCCACATCATCTCAGGTAGCAGCAGCCACACTTCTCCTGACCAGCTTCCTAGGAGAGTGGGGTGTTTATTAAAGGGCACATCATAAAACTGTGTTAATTTGAAACGGACATGTGCACTATTGAAAGCTGACATCAGGACCAGTTCCTGAGGTCCCAAGTCCTGGGAGAGTGTTAGGGAAGGAGGTGGTGTGGGCTAATGAGGAGCAGGCTGCCTTTGTCCATTTGGTTTTAGGGACGGGGCTCTGTGTGCAGGGCTGGCCCCAACTCTTCCAGGACACTGTGATTGTATAATTGTGTGATTGTGTGCACAGCTGCTTCAGGCGCTGTTGCTGATTAAAAAAAAAATTGCCAGGCAGTGGTGGCGCACGCCTTTAATCCCAGCACTTGGGAGGCAGAGGCAGGCAGATTTCTGAGTTTGAGGCCAGCCTGGTCTACAGAGTGAGTTCCAGGACAGCCAAGGCTACACAGAGAAATCCTGCCTAAAAATAAATAAATAAATAAATAAATAAATAAATAAATAAATAAATAAATAAATAAAAAAACAAACAAAACACCCCCAAAACCCCAAACAAACAAAAACAAAATTGCTGTGTTTGTGTGTGTAACTGCACAAATCTATGTGTGGCACAGAAGTCGTCGTCAGATCCTGGGGTGATGTGAACCCCTGAACTAGAGCTACCTGGTGTGGATGCGGGGAACTGAGCCCAGGTCCTCTGCAGGAGCAATAAGGACTCTTAAATGTCTGATGAAGAGTGTGGGTGGGTGTGGGGACACTGAGTCCACGACTGACCTTTCCTGTGACCCTTCCCTGGGAAGCCCTCACCTCAGCCGTGTGGTCAGTGTGCTTTTGTCCTGACCATTGACCTCTCAGCGAGCAGCTGTCCCAGCTGCGCCCAGCTCTTGGCATGGCAGCGTGTTGTCCCAGAGCACTTGAGTGTGTTTTCTGACTGAACACAGGTAAAGGGGCAGGCACGGGCGTGTAGAGTCCACACAGGCAGTGGTGACCGTGGCAGTCTTGACTGTTAAGAAACACACCACCACATTCAAGTCGTAGCCTCTTCCGGCAGCCTCCATGGTTCCTTTCAGTAAAACCACGTCTCTGTGAAGGAATGCAACCCCTGTCCTGCCCAAGTTAATCCTGGAGTGGGAAGCAACCGCCCACACCTCATTCTCAGCCAGAGCCGAGGGCCTGGCACAGAACAAGCGACAGCAGACTCCCTGTAGTGACGCCAAGCTTGGGTCCCTAGCACCACCTAAGGCAGAGCTTCCCAGGCTGCTATGGTTTCCTTTCTCTTTTGAAACAGCATCCAGGTAGCCCTGGCTGGACTCCAACTCCCAGAGATCCCCCTGCCTCTGCGTTCCGAGTGCTGCAATTAGGGGCATGAACCACCATATTTCTTCTTTTCTTCTTCTTCTTCTTCTTCTTCTTCTTCTTCTTCTTCTTCTTCTTCTTCTTCTTCTTCTTCTTCTTCTTCTTCTTCTTCTTCCTTTTCTTCTTCTTCTTCTTCTTCTTCTTCTTCTTCTTCTTCTTCTTCTTCTTCTTCTTCTTCTTCTTCTTCTTCTTCTTCTTCTTCGTCTTCTTCGTCTTCTTCTTCTTCGTCTTCTTCTTCTTCTTCTTCTTCTTCTTCCTTTTCTTCTTCTTCTTCTTCCTTTTCTTCTTCTTCTTCTTCTTCTTCTTCTTCTTCTTCTTCTTCTTCTTCTTCTTCTTCTTCTTCCTTTTCTTCTTCTTCTTCTTCTTCTTCTTCTTCTTCTTCTTCTTCTTCTTCCTTTTCTTCTTCTTCTTCTTCCTTTTCTTCTTCTTCTTCTTCTTCTTCTTCTTCTTCTTCTTCTTCTTCTTCTTCTTCTTCTTCTTCTTCTTCTTCTTCTTCTTCCTCTTCTTCTTCTTCTTCTCCTTCCTCCTCCTCCTCCTTCTTCTTTTTTAAAGATTTATTTATTTATTAGCTGCACACTGCAGCACACTGCAGCTGTCTTCAGACCCACCAGAAGAGGGCATCAGATCCCATTACAGATGGTTGTGAGCCACCATGGGGTTGCTGGGATTTGAACTCAGGACCTTTGGTTTTTTTGTTGTTTTTTGTTTTGTTTGGGGGGGGGTTCAAGAAAGGGTTTCTCTATGTAGCCCTGGCTGTCCTGGAACTCACTTTGTAGACCAGGCTGTCCTGGAACTCAGAAATCCGCCTGCCTCTGTTCCTGAGTGCTGGGATTAAAGGTGTGCGCCACCACTGCCCGGCAGGACCTTTGGAAGAAGAGAACCTGAACGTCCAGTTCCCTGAGCTCTGACCCGTCTTCTGACCAGACACCAGGTATGACATGGTACACAGACATACATGTAGGTAAACATCTATACACATAAAGCATTGAAAAATGCTTTTAAAGTTATATTTACTTGTGTGTGTGTGTTTGACATGACACACCGGTGCTGGTCGGAGAGCAAGTTGCAGGAGTCAGTTCTCTTCATCCATCATGTGGGGTCGTCGGGCTTGGCAGCCAGCGCCTTTATGTGCTTCTCTGTGGAGGAGGAAAGCTGAGTGGTTTGTCCCAGGCCACACAGCTAGTACTTCTAGAGTCTGCTATGGCCTACAGTTGTGACGATCTCATGCCTTTGTCCTTTGGGTACCTAACTCCAATTTTCTTCCCAGGAAGATGTGTAGAGTGGTAGGGAGACCCGAGGGTCAAAGGTGAACTTGAGGCGGCTGTGAAGGCACCAATGGACTTGGGTTTCTTCTACAGACAGGCAGCAGGTACCGCCCCATAACAAGTATCCATTAGGTGTTATCCCCAGAAAGACCTGCCAGGCATGTCCCAGCCTGTCCCTTACAGTCTGGGGGACCTGGGTCTCAGCGGGGCAGGCACCGCGTGGTTCAGCTTCCCCCACAGCCTCTTTGCGGTGCCCTCCTGAGTCTGTTAGAATCAGCCTGGGATGCTGCTGGCTTTGGTCCCAGCAAGGAGCGCTGTTGCCACCTCGTGGTCATAGCTGGCATTGCAGTGCCTGTTCTGAACAAGCGATCCCACGCCTGTTCTTGGGATGGACTGGGGTCACAAGGTGGGGAGGAAGAACAGAGGTGCTGAGGTCTGGTCTGTTGCTATGTATTGCAATGCTAAATTCTGTACCCGAAGGTCTAGGATCAAGTGGATTGTCACATTTACCAGCTTTTGTTGTACAACCGGTGTTTTTAATTTAAAACTATTGGTTAAGCTGGGCGTGGTGGCGCATGCCTTTAATCTCAGCACTCTGGAGGCAGAGGCAGGCGGATTTCTGAGTTCGAGGCCAGCCTGGTCTACAGAGTGAGTTCCAGACAGCCAGGGCTATACAGAGAAACCCTGTCTTTTTGTTTTGTTTTGTTTTTGTTTTTAAAGATGTATTTATTAGTATAAGTTCACTGTAGCTGTCTTCAAACACACCAGAAGAGGGTATCAGATCTCATTATGGGTGGTTGTGAGCCACCATGTGGTTGCTGGGATTTGAACTCAGTACCTTTGGAAGAGCAGTCGGTGCTCTTACCCACTGAACCATCTCACCAGCCGGAGAAACCCTGTCTTGAACCCCCCCCCCCCCAAAACAAAAACAAACCCAAAAAACAAAAACCAAAGCCAAACCAAACCAAAACAAAACAAAAACCTATTGGTTAAATAAAAACTGGCTACAGCCAGTTTCTGGAGGGGTTAGAGTTAGATGGGTTTTGAGTTACCTGGTTAAAGAGGAGGAGGAGAAGAGGGAGAACGAGGAGGAGAGGGGAGAAGGCACCATGAGAGATGTACAACACTGTAGAAATAGCTAGGCCAGCAGTTAGAACAGTAGATTAGGGGTTATCCACCCCCAGTCATTGTCAAAGCCAAATAAAATAACCATAGTCTGAGTCTCATTTATTTGTAATCTAGTTGGGGATAAATTGGTTGTAAGACACAGGCATAGGGGAGGTAGGTGGGGTAGGCAGCGAGGCCCCTTGTGGGTTCACAGGCCACTCAAGCATCCACAGGTGGCTCTCTACCACCCATTACAGCTTGCAGGGAGAAGGGACTCCTGTGGACAGGCTGATGAGCAAGGCGGAGGCAGCGCCTTCCAGAAGGTCTCTGGCCTGCGGAGTCTGCCTGCAGCCAGCAACTCTTGAGTTCAGTGTGTTGAGAAGTGCCAAGGGGGCAGGCTCCTCAGCAGCCCCTGCCATCAGGCGAGGGAGGTGAGAGGCCGCCCCCACACAAGGGAACCAGAGCAGGAGTCAGACCTTCTTTGTGTTTTCTTTCTTTTTAAAATTAGTTTGTAACTATGGGTGGTTTGCCTGCATGTATGTATGCCTGTGTGCCTGCAGAGGGCAGCAGAGGCCATCAAATTCTCTGGAACTGGAGTTACAGATGGTTGTGAGCCACCATATGGACACTGGGAACCAAACCAGGGTCCTCTGTAAGAGCAGCTGGTGCTTTGTTTTGTTTTGTTTTGTTTTTCAAGACAGGGTTTCTCTGTGTAGCCCTGGCTGTCCTGGAACTCACTTTGTGGACCAGGCTGGCCTCGAACTCAGAAATCTGCCTGCCTCTGCCTCCTGAGTGCTGGGATTAAAGGCGTGCGCCACCACGCCCGGCCAGCTGGTGCTTTTAACTGCTGAGTCTCCATCCCTGACTTTTGTACCTGGTCATGTTATGATGAAGTGATGGTATATAAACATATTTTAGTGTGAGTATGTGTGTGTGTGTTTGTGTTTTGGCTCTCACACATAGAGTTTGTACAAACACATACATAATTTGATTTTTGCACTAGAGTCTCCAGACTGGTATTTCTCCTTATTTCTCCTGCTGTATTTCATGAGTTCTTGGATTAGGATACAGTCATGCACCACCATACTCAGCTTATCTCACACTCACACCATATATATATATATATTTTTAAATTTTTTTAAATTTTATTTTTTAAAAATTTTTCCCGAGACAGGGTCTCACTGGGTAGCCCTGGCTGTCCTGGAACTCACTCTGTAGACCTGGCTAGCCTCAAATCAGAAATCTACCTGCCTCTGCCTCCCAAGTGCTGGGATTAAAGGCATGTGCCACCACTGCCCATCTCCCATATATTAAATTTTTTGAGACAGGATATAGTCTTATATCTTTCTCAACCCTATTTTTTTTCTTTTTTTAAAGATTTATTTATTTATTATATGTAAGTACACTGTAGCTGTCTTCAGACACTCCAGAAGAGGGAGTCAGATCATGTTACAGATGGTTGTGAGCCACCATGTGGTTGCTGGGATTTGAACTTCGGACCTTCGGAAGAGCAGTCGGGTGCTCTTACCCACTGAGCCATCTCACCAGCCCCCTCAACCCTATTTTTAATGATGGTTCTTAAACGCTTTAACCTCCCTTCTCCCCCACCACCCTCCAGAAGTGTGGAAAAGAAAGGTTATTAGGATACAAGAGAAGTGGACCTGTTTAAAAAATTTTTTTTTTTTTTTTTTTTTTTTTTTAGCAAATCCCATCTGCGTTGTCAGGAGATCAGCAGTTCAGTACCCAGGTTAGCAGTGGCCGCTCGATCCACTCGCAAATACTTCCCAAATCTACAAGAAGTTCAGTTCAGTAGTGTCAGCATGAATCAGCAATGGTGGCATGACTCAGCAGAAATAGCCAGGCTTTGGCCTTGAGCACCTAGGAAAAGTTCTCTGCCGTGCCTCTCTCACCAAAGTGAAGATCAGCAAAGACTGGAGACCGAGAAGCGCTGCAAAGCTAGATATGCAAGCCTGGTTCACTGACCATTGAGTCCTATTTATACTCCCTCCAGACATCACGGGTCTTGCCTCCTTCACAAGTCTTGCCTCACCGTGTGTCTGTCTCAGCCCGAGTCTGTGGAAATGGCAAAAAACTGCCCGAACAGGACCAGAAAGTTTTTTGGTGCATTTCTCTCTGTGGAGTCACAACAAACGGAGCTCAGCTACCTAATGTAAGGCAAACCCAAACCTGTGTGTCATTAGTGAAGAGTCCCTCATGACGAGTCCTTTCATGTGCTTGCTTTAACGAAACATCCTGGGCCAGCTTCAACGAAACACTCCTTCACGTGTCTGCTTTAGCGAAGCGTCCTCTTGCCTGTGTCCAATTCAGGAAAACGCTCCTTCATGTGTCTGTCCCGGCAAAACAGCATCCAACACAACTGACTTTCCAAAGAAACCAGAAGTTTCCACTTCAACAGGGTCACACTGTGTAGCCATGGCTGGTTTGGAACTTGCTTTGTACACCAGGCTGACCTTGAACTCACAAAAACCTGCCTCCCTCTGCCTCCCCAGGGCTGTATTAAAGGCATGTACCACCACAGCTGGCTGTATTAAGCAAATACAAATATAGCATTACATTTCTTTGCCCCGGGGCTGAGGATGGAGCTTAGTTAGTGGACCCCTGACCTAGAAAGCATGGATTCAACCTCCAGCGCTTTGTAAACGGAGGGAGGTGCAGGCCTGTAATCCCAGCACTTGGGAGGTGGAGGCAGGAAAATCAGAAGGTCAGGGTCATCCTTGGTTACATAATGGTTTGGAGGCCAGCCTGGGCTACCTGAGACCTGTCTAAAAAAAAGACAAAAAAAAAAAGAAAGCTCTTTCTTGAGGTTTAAGGCAGATCAACCAGTGGGCTGCCAGGGTCGGGCTCAACAGGCCCAGGGAAGCTGAGGACTTGATCCCTTGTCCCAGTGCCGAGGTGCACCTTCTCATGAAGGACCGTGTCATAGCACCGATGGTGCCAGCCAGCCCCAACCCACCTCTCAGAGCTGTACTGACGAACGACTTCAGCGATTGACTTAGTGTTTGTGAGCCCAGCGCTGAACTGGCAAGGACTGGCTCTAATGAAGTAAGTTATGCCGGATGGTGAGCCCTGGTCCCCGGTCCTTTCTGGAAGCTTCCGATGCTACCGAGCTGTGTGTTCTTTGATCAAGAACTCCCCTGGGCCTCAGTTTCCTTTTCTGTAAGGTGGGCATGCTAACAGTCCACAGCGGGGCCATTCAGTGACCTACCGTGGGGACAGCAAGGATGAGTAGCTAGCATGGGTATCGGATGAGGCTCCTCCTGTCACTTAGGAATCACTCAAGAGAAAGAAGTGCTGAAGACATAACCTAGGGTATTAGGACACTTCATGGTGACCAGCTTTCCCCTGGGCCTGCGGAAAGTGGCTCAGTGTCCTGAAGAACAGAGAAGGTAGGTGGGGTGGGGCAGCAGGGGCAGGTGACCTGGCCCTAGAGGGCTATGAGAGGACCAAGAGCAGCAGGACGGACCTCCAGGGTACCTGGGACAGGAGTGACAGTACCTTGTGCTCCCCCTGCCTCCTCCCAGTGTGGAGTCAGGGCTGGTGTCAGCTGGGCAGTGGCTGTGTGTGGGGTGTCTGACTAGACACAGATGGAGCTAAAGATGGCACTCCTGGGACAATTTTTTTTTTTTTTTTTTTTTCAAAAGGAGCTCTGGCAAAGTTTTATTAAAGGAAAACTTTCTTGTTTACTTCTCACCAGTCTGTTCTGGCATGCTTCTAATAATATCAGAATCATCTGGGTCAATGATAGCCAGTGTGCATACTCTAGTATTTTCCACACGCGGTGCCCAGTTCAATATTATTGCCACTGTAGTGATGGACCCCAGTTTTAGCCAACATGGCATAGTACTCTATTTCAGATTTCCTCAAAGCTGGACAGTTGTTGGCAAGGATAACCAACTTCGCTTTGCCTTGTCCGATCATCTTCAGAGTCTGTTTGTAGCCCAGCATGTACTTCCCACTTTTCATAACAAGTTGGAGCCTAGAGTTGATCGACTCCAGAGACTTTTTTGTCTTCTTTGCGGCCACCATCTTCCTGCTTTAGGTGCGGGACAACCCCCAACCAACACCAGCCGCCAAGATGGCCGGGGAGCGAGAAAGGAAGGCAACAAATGGGTTTCTGTGTGTATGGCAATGACCAGGGCTTCTCTGAGGTAGTCCAGGGTATTTTCTCTCTCTCTCTCTCTCATTTTATTTTTTAAGATTTATTTTAAAGATTAATTTATTTATTATTTATATGAGTACACTGTAGCTGTCTTCAGATATACCAGAAGAGGGCATCGGATCCCATTGAGGATGGTTTTTTTTTGTTTGTTTGTTTTTTTTTGTTTTTAGTTTTTTGTTTTTTGGTTTTTCGAGACAGGGTTTCTCTATATAGTCCTGGCTGTCCTGGAGCTCACTTTGTAGACCAGGCTGGCCTCGAACTCAGAAATCCGCCTGCCTCTGCCTCCCGAGTGCTGGGATTAAAGGCGTGTGCCACCACGCCCGGCTCATTGCGGATGGTTGTGAGCCACCATGTGGTTGCTGGGATTTGAACTCGGGACCTTTGGAAGAACAGTCAGTGCTCTTAACAGCTGAGCCATCTCTCTAGCCCCTGTTTATTCTTATTGTTTATTTTTATGCATGTCCTCCAAGGTCAGAAGAGAGCGAGCCTTGGGTCCCCTGGAGCTGACATTACAGGAAGCCAACGGATGTGTGTTAGGAGCCAAAGCTTGGTCCCCAGCAAGGCTTGAGCTGTCTCTCCACCCCTATGGGTCTTTGCGTTGCATCCTCTGTCCAGGTTCCCCTTTGGGGGGCACTGTGACTAGGGCTGAATGACCCTGGGGTGAAGGTCAACCTTCTGTCCTTGCTGGATGTGTCCTGGGTCCTGCAGAACTGGGAGTTCGGGTCTTGACCCCTCCAGCTGTGACTCAGGGCACCGTGGGTGCTGAGCTGGAGGGACACCATTAAATGGAACCAGCTGGGCTTTGCCTGAGGCCAGGCTGCCCTACATTCTCCATGCTCCGGAGGGGTCAGGGGCAAGTTCGGCTGCCGGCTTCAGGCTTTGGTGGCCCAGAGGTTGGAGGCCAGGGAAGGGCAGGCAGTAGCTACCACAGTAGCTCCCCAGGTGGCTCTTAGCCCAGGCTGAGGTCACAGGATCAGAGAGACTGCAGAATGGCCCCAGAGAGGGTTAAGCTGGGTTCAGGCCCAAGTCACCTCGTGGCCAGGATCCACACAGGCTCTGGCCGGCCTTGTGAAACTGCCTACAGCTTCTGTTCCTCTGGGCTCTTTGGTTTGGGTCACTCCCTGGTCTGCTTTCTTTCTCCTGTAGGTCAGGTGGCTTCCAGCTCACAGGGATCTGCTCGCCTCTGCTGGAATTAAAGGTGTGGCACCAGGCCTGGCTCACTTCTTTTCCATGGGTTCAGCCTTTGGTTTGCAGAGTAGGTGGGAGTGGCCCCTCCCCCAGGAACTGCCCCCTTGGGGGAGACCCCAACCCTTGCCCCATCGTGGTCAGGGAACCCAACTAGGATAGGATTGTAGGGGCTCTCTCCTTCTCCCTCCTTCCTGGCCTCTCCTCCCTCCTCTTGTTTCTCCTCCATCCCCTTGTTCTCTTCCCCTCTCTACACCATCTTGCCTGGAGGAAAGTTTCCAGTCTCAATGGAAGGTAAAAGGAAAGAAAACAGGCCATGACCAAAAGGGCCACGGGAGGGCCCTCTGCTGGCCAGCAGAGGTCAGGGCCTTATCAGAAACGCCCACCAGCCAACCAACCCCCTGTGGGCTGTTTCCTAGTGGGCACAGGGCTGTTGGATTATCAAGGAAGGAGGGACCGGTTCCAGTCCTCGTGGGGAAAGATGTCATAGCTGTCTGTGTTCATGTGACCTGGCCAAGCCACCTCCCACTTAAACACTCTTGCACCTAGGGACTCAGCTGACAGCTCTGGGCACAGATGGGGCTGGAACGGGTGAGGCTGGCTGCAGCCAGACACCGGGAGCCTAAGTCCACCTCCAACACATCTTGCCGCTCTACTGCAGCATCCTGCCATTTCTTCAGCCATTTGCTGAACTGTTCTCACGTAACTGGGTCAGTGAGCAGTCACCCGTGGCAGCTGCCCCGTCTTCAAGTGGCAGTCTCCATATATTCTTTTGGTCAATGTTCCTCCTCTTCTTTTCCTTGTAAAAGACTCTTGGGTGCCTGAACTTGTCGATCATCTGGGCTGACCAATCACAGTCTTCTCTGGGAGTTTGCAATCTTCCCTGAGATGCAGAGCTGGGGTTCCTCACGCTTGCAGGTTTTTTGGTGGCAGCTGTTGGAAGGAGGGTGTAGCAAACATGTCAGGGTGTCTGGGCTTACATGCACACACGCACGCATGCACCCGTGCGTGCACACCCACATACCCACATAGGCTTTTAAACTCCTTTGAATTATATGTAAACAATAATACCTCATCCCCGAGTCCTTTAGCGTCTTCTCCTGGGAACACGGCTGCTTCTTTTCAAACCCACCACGTGGCTCCAGTCCCCAACTGGCCAAAGATATTTCAATTCTATGGCCTAGCTATTGGCCCTGGCAGCATCTCTTATGGCTGCAGGCAGGTGGCTGAGGCCTGTCTCATCTGTTTGCCTCTTTCACATACCGTGGCTGCCTGTGATCTGGAGCAATAGCTAGCCGCTGGCCCGAGCAGATCTAAGCCACTCATTGTGGCTGGGCCAGGGCTTCCTCCCAGCATGCAGCTGCTTTCCAGGAAGCAGAAGGGGAAGTGTCAGTTCATCAGGCCTCGCCCTAGCACTGGCGTGGAGACACTGTCCATACACAACACTGTCACAGAGCCCAGATGCAGGGACTCACCCAATCAGAGTTCCCCTGGGAGTCAAGGTGGCTAGGGCCTTACTCCTTGAGAGATACTTGCCGTATTTTCTATTCATTTATTACACAAACATATCATCATCTTGTGTACAGAGAATGCATTTGTGCATTCCTTGGGGGAAATGACAATGTTTTTCTCTATTGCTTCCTGCCTTGTTCTTGTTTGAGACAGAATTTCTCTGTGTAGCCCTGGCTGTCCTGGAACTCACTCTGTAGACCAGGCTGGCATCTAACTCAGAAATCGGCCTGCCTCTGCCTCCTGAATGCTGGGATTAAAGGCATGCACCACCACGCCCCGCCTGTCTCTGTCTCTTGAGTCTGGGATTATAGGCCTGTGCCAGCCACCCAGTCCAGCTCTCTGCTGCATTCTATTTTTTTTTTTTAAATGTATGTGAGTACACTGTAGCTGTCTTCAGACTCACCAGAAGAGGGCATCAGATCTCATTACAGATGGTTTTGAGCCACTATGTGATTGCTGGGAATTGAACTCAGGACCTCTGGAAGAGCAGTCAGTGCTCTTAACTGCTGAGCCATCTCTCCAGCCCTCTCTGCTGTCTTCTTAACACAGACTCTCTCACCGAACTGGGAACAGACTGTTTTCCAGGTAGGCCGGAGGCCAGCAAGCTGCAGTAAGCCACCCCACGCCTGTCCCAGCACTGGAGTCACAGGTATGAACAGTCATCAAGCTTCTTCTGTGGGTGTGAAGAATCCAAACTCAAGTCTTCATGACTGTACAGGCTGCTACCCTCAGCCATCTTGTGTGTCAGTATTGTCTTTATAATGATTTGAGATCCAGCCTTGGGCTAGAAGGATGGCTTCATGGTCAAGAGTGCATTCTTTTTTTTTTTTTTTAAAGATTTATTTATTTATTTATTTATTTATTTATTTATTATATGTGAGTACGCTGTAGCTGTCTTCAGACACTCCAGAAGACAGAGTCAGATCTCATTACGGATGGTTGTGAGCCACCATGTGGTTGCTGGGATTTGAACTCGGGACCTTTGGAAGAGCAGTCAGTGCTCTTAACGGCTGAGCCATCTCTCCAGCCCTCAAGAGTGCATTCTGTAGCTGGCACAGGGCTATATACCTTTAAACCCAGCGCTTGCAAGAGGCAGGCAGATCTCTGAGTTTGGGGTCACCCTGCTCTAGTGAGAAGCTGTTTCAAAAAGAGAGTGGTTAGAGTGGAAACTTAAGGGTTGTATGGAAGGTAAGTTGTGTTAGATAGTGTTTGCTGGGGCAAACATGTGAAGAAACATTTAGCTGAAGCAGACACAGGAGAGAGGATGTTCTGCTAAAGCAAGCACACGAAGGGACACGTGATGAAGGATTCTTCACTAACAACACACGTGTATTGGTCCGCCTTACACTGTGTAGTTGAGCTGCGTTTGTGGGGACGCCATAGAAACTCACCAGAAATCTTCTGGTGGCGTGCTGCAGTTTCTTGCTACTTCCTTGGACTTGGGCTGATTGGCAGAGTGATGTCAGCTGAGACAGACACACGTGCTGAGGCAAGACCCGTGGAGGACACGTGATGTTTGGAGGGTGTATAAAAAGGACTCGATGGAGTGCCAGAGGCTGAACTTGGGCTTGCCCGCAGAGCTAGCCATGCAAGGCTTGTTGGTCTCGAGTCTTTGCTGATCTTGCCTTTGCTGAGAGAGTCAAAGCTGAGGCCTTCTCCTGGTGTCCCTCCTGGCCCCTCCTGCTGACTTGTGTTGATACAGCTGAGGCCTGGCTGTCTCTGCTAGGTTGTTGCTATCCTGACACTACTGAACTGGACTGCTGGTCTATCTGTGAAGTGTTTGCGAGTGGATCGAGCTGCTGCTACTAACCTGTGAACTGAACTGCAGATTTCTAGACAACACAGACAGGAGTTGATGCAAAGAACCTTTCTAAATAGGTCCACTTCCCCTGTATCCTTTCTTTCCCACTACCTCTGGTGGGTGGTGGACTAGAAGGGGGGTTAAAGCATTTAAGAGCCATCATTAAGGGCTGGTGAGATGGCTCAGTGGGTAAGAGCACCCGACTGCTCTTCCGAAGGTCCAGAGTTCAAATCCCAGCAACCACATGGTGGCTCACAACCATCCGTAACAAGATCTGACTCCCTCTTCTGGTGTGTCTGAAGACAGCTACAGTGTACTTACATATAATAAATAAATAAATCTTAAAAAAAAAAAAAAAAAAAAAAGAGCCATCATTAAAAATAAGGTTTAGGCCGGGCATGGTGGCGCACGCCTTTAATCCCAGCACTCTGGAGGCAGAGGCAGGCAGATTTCTGAGTTCGAGGTCAGCCTGGTCTACAGAATGAGTTCCAGGACAGCCAGAGCTATACAGAGAAACCCTGTCTCGAAAAATCAAAAAAAAAAAAAAAAGGTTTAGAAAAATGAAAGTTCCAGGTGGAGTTGCTGGTTAAGTGCACTGGGCACTCACTCTTGCAGAGAACCCGGGTTTGATACCCAGCTCCTATATGATGGCTCACAACAGCCTGTTAACTCCAGTTCCAGGGAATCTAACACTGTCTTCTGGCCTTCAAGGGCACCTGGCCTGCATTTGATACACAGACAGACATGCACGCAAAACACCCACACACATTCAAACAAAGAAATTCAAGAGGGCTAAGGAGGTGGCTTAATGGCCGTGTGCCCTTGATACGCAGACTCAGGCTTGGCCCTAGCAGCACACACAGAGTGCTGTCTTCTGCTTGAAGCCCGCCATTCCTTGTCTGGTTGCTAGGACAAAAAACATCCAGGACTGCAGAGACTCTCAGCTGCCAAAAGCCGGGCTCACTCACAACTGAGACAGAAGATTCAGGCAAAGGCAGCTTCAGGGAAGGAGAGTGTGCTTGGCTCACAGTTGAAGGGGGTCATTCCACCAGGGCAGGACAGTGGCTCCGGGGCTTCCCAAGGGATGCCGCCTCCTAATCTAACCTAGTGTAGACGTTCCCCTTCCCCTCCTTCCCCCTCCCTTCGTGAACTCCAAGGACACTATTATGGGGTCGGTAGTTTCTCTCCACGCTCTGGTCGCCTGACAAATGGTCTTGCTGGCTTGTCTTATCTTGTCTTTTCTTTTCTTTTCCTCTTTCTCTCTCTTTCTCTCTCTCTTTCTTTTTTTTTTTTTTTTCGAGACAGGGTTTCTCTGTGTAGCCCTGGGTGTCCTGGAACTCACTCTGTAGACCAGGCTGGCCTTGAACTCAGAAATCTGCCTGCCTCTGCCTCCCAAGTGCTGGGATTAAAGGCATGTGCCACCACTGCCTGGCCTCGCTGGCTTTTCTGATTTGGTTCCTTTTGTTTTCAGATGGACAGGCCTGGACCTAGCTCTGTGGCTTAGGGTGATGCTATCTTCTGAGCCTCCTAGGACTGCAGGTGTGGACGACCACACTGCTGCTGGGGACTGACCTCGATGCTTCCTGCATGTACAACTGAGCTGCGGCCCTAGACCCTTTTGGGGTGTGTGTGTGTGTGTGTGTGTGCTGAGACAGGGTCTCACTGTGTAACCCTGGCTGTCCTGGAACTCTGTGTGTGTGTGTGTGTGTGTGTGTGTGTGTGTGTGTGTGCACTGAGACAGGGTCTCACTGTGTAGCCTTGGCTGTCCTGGAACTCACTCTGTAGACCAGGCTGGCCTTGAACTCACAGATACCCCTGCCTCTGCCTCCCAAGTGCTGGGATTAAAGACATGAGCCATTCTTGTCTTCATGTTTCTGTAGGCCCTTGGTTTCCACAGCTCGCTGTCTCCCCTCCACACATCCTCTCAGCTCCCCCATCACCCTCCCACCCCTCAGCCCCTGTCTAATTCAGACATGGTCAGACTCTTTTGGTCCCTGGAGGTCTCTGCTCAATCCACAGCCATCAGCCCCTCTGCATGCCCTGCCTGGCTCCCGGCCCTGCTGTCACTCCTCTGCAGGGAGTCCCCACCTGGCCCTGGGCTTCACTGGGCACAGGCCTTCATCCTCAGGCGTTGTCCCTCCACTTGGCTGGGGACGGAAGCTGCACGTTCCAGGTCTCCGGCTGTGAGGGCAGGGCAGGGGTGATGACCTTTGTGTTCCCTGAAGCTCTGTGTGAGGTCACAGTCACCGGGATCCTTGTGGTGAACTGATAGACACCTCAGCCGGCAATGACCATCAGGTGCCAATTCACTTCTTATGATTGTGTCTTATTTTTGCTTAATATTGGCCTGAGCCAGCCGGTTGCTGTGACCTCAGGTTTCCTATTTTCTGCATAAGGGCTGCATGGAGAGGCCCATGTGGGTCCTAGGGAGATGGCAAGCCCTGTGCTTCTCTCTCTACCCCCCCTCTCCTCCTCCTCTTCCTTCTCTTCCTCTTCTCTTCTTCTTTCTTCCTCCTCCTTCTTCCTTCCTTCTTCCTTCCTTCTTTCCTCTTTCATGAACCATCTTTTTTTTTTTTGACTGATTGGAATCCTCAAGATGAACTGGATGCTGCGACAGCTGCCCTCTTGGGTTTAGGTGTTGTTCCTTCACAGAATCCATGTCTGCGGTAGACAATCTTTAGGTGCCTCATCTGACCAGTCCCGGTAGTGTTTCGTCTCTTAGCCTTGGCACTCCAGCTATACTTTCTCTTGTGCTCAGTAGGGAGCCACACTTGCCACAGGTCAACTTCTGAAGGTGGTAGGCCTTGGAGCTACAGTGGTGGCACAGCGTGTGTGTCTTATTGCGACGCTTTCCAAAGGATGACATTCATCATCTTGCTTCCACTGGCGAGGCCAAAAAGCCATCCTGATGGCCCAGTCTAGTGAACATTTTTGGGTAGAGCTTGAAGGCCCATTCATCTAAGCCAAGATAAGCCATTTGGTTAAAGGACACCCCACACCCCCATCTCAACCCCTTCTCTCTGCCCAAGATGGCAGAGTCCCACATAAAGCCCTCTGTCCCTTGTCTGAGGGTAGACCATGGAACACCCCAGCCCCTCTGCCCACCATCTCCACTCCTATCTCTGTTATTTGTACATCTCTGTAAGTTCAAGACCAGGTGGACCCAAATAGTGAGATGGTGTCTTCACAAAGTAACCTACCAATTAAAATAAAACAAACCATGCCACAGTTAAAACAAAGAGGGGTAAGGAAGAGCCAGGTGGTGGTGGTGGCACACACCTTTAATCCCAGCACTTGGGAGACAGAGGCAGGTGGATCTCTGAGTTCGAGGCCAGCCTGGTCTACAGAGTGAGTTCCAGGACAGCCAGGGCTGCACAGAGAAACCCTGTCTTGAAACGGTCCACCCCCCCCCCCCCAGTAAGGAGAGACTATTAGGGAAGACATATTGAACCTCTGGCTCTAGAGATACACACATGGGTACACACAGAGGCACAAATGTCACACCTCTCTTGGGAATATCAGCCTGGCCTTGCTAGGGCTGACAATGCTCAGGAGGCTGAGTTCTTTGTCGCCTCCCCTGTCACCCCACACATCTCTGGGGTTGCTGAGGAGGGGGCTACCTCAGGACAGCCTTCCTTCCCTGCACTGAGAGTGCAGCTGTGTGCACTGAGTCCCTGCTCTATTTTGGAGAGTTCGAGGCTGGGGACCTTGTGCAAGTCTGCTGTCTATTGCTGTGATAAAGATGTAGCCCAAAGGCAACTTGGAGAACACAGGGCGCACTTGGCTTACGGGGCCCTGATCACAGCCCATCAGTGATGTAAACCTAGTCAGGAGTCAACACAGACACACGGAGAGTCACTGCTCGCTGTCCACACCAGGACAGTAACTGCCATGGCTGCCCTTTCTTTTCAGACATGTCTCCCTGGGTAGCCATGGCTGCCTTCTGAATGCTGGGATCGAACCTGTTTGCTTCCATGCCTGGGTCTAGCTTACCTTCTTACACTTGTCTCAGGATGAAACTGTGGTCCTCCACATCAATTAATCAAGAGAACCCCCACCCCCACCCCCAGCCTTTCCTACAGGCCAAACTGATGGTGGTTTTTCTCAATAGAGTTTGCTTGTTTTCAAATGACTGTAACTTGGGTTAAGTTTACAAAAGAGAAATCACGGGCGTTTTGCATAGATTTGGGTTTGGCTGGTTTGAGGTGCAGCCTCAAACTTAGTCGGAGTCCTTGTGGTTCGAGCGTGCAGCAAGGGTGAGAGAAGGAGGGAACTGGGATTGGGAAAGGCTGACGGTTACAACTTTCTACCCATCCTTGCTGGCTTCCACACCTCGGCATCGCAGCCCACTCAAGAAACCGGGGACCCGCACGGGTCTCTTTCAAAGGGCATATGTGGATTAGAAAAGCCTTGTCGTCATTGCAGGTGAGTGGCTGCGCACGAATCTGAGGGCGGCGGCCCAGCTGGAAAATGGTCCTGAAATAGGGGCCCTGCCACCCCCGCTGCCTCCTCCCGGAATCTGTTCAGGTGAAAACAACTCTCTGCATCCCGGCGTCTCCCCCTCCTCCCGCTCCTGCCAACTCACACCTGAGCCTGGGTCCCGCTCAGATCCGCGGACGCACCAGCGGCCGGCCAGCGCGTGCAGTGAGGCCGCTCGGCCACGAGGCGGCGCTGCAGGCCCGCGATGGGAGCGTACCCAGGTTCTGCTCGCCGCCGGCACCTGAGAGCCCATCTCTATTTGAAGGTGGTGGCCCGAGGCCAAAGGGAATTTCATCCTGTGGACGATCCTTAGAACAATTCACTCATGCTGCTACTGGTGCAGGGGAGGGTCGGGGCCCTGCAGGACCCCCCACCCCACCCTAGGCCTCTCATGTTCTTTGCTGCTTTTGGTCCATTTCCACACTTTCTGAAGCCTAAACTTGGTAAGAGATAGCCCACTGATCATGTGCCCAGATAACATTAGTTACACATTACAAGGTATAGAAATGGAGGAGACACATAATTCCTCCATCTTTGGGAGGAGAACCACGGACATGAGTACCCTAAAATTCTCCACTTGGGCTTATAAGGTTGAGGGGGAGTTGGGGGTAGAGAAGGGATCTGGACAGAGGGTGAGAGGGGGCCATTGGGTGCTGCCTCCAGATCTGCCCAACCTGACCCATGGAGTGTTGCCTCTCTGTAGAGGAGATGCTGTAGATAGGGGTGGCCTGACTGCACTGTGACTGTGGCTTTGGTGTGGGCCGTGGAGCTTTGAACCTTGGGGCATGTTAGCTCCAGGGGACTACACCCTCTTGTGATCCTGGATTGGTGCTGTGTTGAGATAGGGTTTCCTCGTGTAGCCCAGGCTGGCCTCAAATTAGATGCTCCTGAGCCCACAGATGTGTGCTAAGTAGAACACCTTGGCTGACTACCCCAGCCTCCTTGGTCTGTGTTCTCCGGGCCGTGGTGTGGCTCGTTTCTCGGCAGCCTGCACCTGGGCAGTGTGGAGGGAGAGTTGCCTTGGAATGGCGTCTTTGACATCAGGTGGGGATCCTGCCTTGGGGTCTCTGAGACTGAGCACTGGGCTAAGCTGACTTGGTTTCTCCAGGGTCCTGGGATCTGCGTGCCACACTGGCCTAGTAACTTTGGCTTGGCTTCTAAGTGTCCTCTGATCCCCCGTGTGGGTTGTTACAGGAGTGGCTGACTCACGTGGTCTTGGTGGCCCACCTGAAAGCTTACAAACTTTTTCTTCCCGCACCCAGTGACACAACCCCACCCTGGGTGGGGACAGCTCTTCTCCTCCTCTGCCGTTCCCACCTTCGCCTGCCTGTCCCTCTCTTTTTCCATTGTGGGGGCCCCACGTCCCACTCCAGCTGGTTGAAAGTCTATTAATATTTCAGTTTGATGAATTAAAGATTCTTCCCTACCCTCCTTCTGATGTCCCAGGAGGGAATTAAGAGCGCATCCGATCCAATCAAACGCCATTAGAATGCAGCCCACGAGGGTAGGAGCCTGCGGTGTAAGCTTTTCTTCCCCAGCCTGCTTTGTCCTCTTTGGGGGTCTGCGCAGGGGTGAGGTGGCTGAGAGGCAAAGGCAGGAGGGGCGGAGTCAGAGGTCACCAGGGACTGGGGGTGTGTCCTTGCAGCTGTGACCTCTGCCCCTGGCCAAGGCACGAGATCCTGTTCCCCTCCCTGCAACCTCCATGGGCTTTTTTTCTGGGTCAGCCCAGCTTTCATGGTGCTGTGTGCTCCGTCTGAAGATAACCTCAGAGAAGCCCTTGGATCGATGGCCTCCTCTGGCGGCTGGCAGTGAACTGTCCGGTGGCGTTTCCAGATTTCTGTCCATCCTGGTCCCCTACAGTTAGATACAGTTCCATGGCCGCTGTCCAGCATTTTCCTAAATAGGCCAGGGCTGCAGTGGGGGGGGGGTGGCTGACAGAGGGGCACCCCACTCACCTATCAGCTGGGCTGTGTGGCACCAGCCCCAATCGTGGGGGTGCCTTACTCCTGGTCCTTCCTTTTTTTCCCATCCAGGCTAGAGTTGAGTGGCAGACCATATTATGATTCAGTTGATGGCCAGGCTGGGACAGCACCAGATAGGACAGCAGGCCTAAGAGTGTTGGCAGGGCAGAGGCAGAATGTCCTGAGATGTGGACAACAGATGAGGTTCAGCAGGAAGACAGGATGGAGGAGACTTGGGGGGAGGGGTTTTGCAGGGGGGAAGCTTGACATTGCTCCAGGTCTCCCCTCTCCTCCCCTGTCCCCCTGTAGGCCTGTGCATCAGTCCAAGTAGCCGGCTGGATGGTGTCCTCTCTTGTGCCTGTCACCTGGCAGCTCTTCTTGGAGCTCAGGGGCCCTGCCACTCAGCCGAAGGAGCTGCGGAATGGCTGGCCACCAGGCTGAGGGCGGGAGGAGATTTTAAATGTTAATTGTATTTTGACATCTGGGCTTGTGACATCCATCCTAATGACATTTGGCTCGCGGCTGACAGCCCCTGGACGTGTGGGGAGAGCGGGAGAGATGATAAGTAGTTTTAAATTGCAGAGTGGCAAAGAAGCCGAGAAATCCTGAGTCTTAAGAAAAAAAAAAAAAGAGAGACAGGGAAAGGGGAGGAGAGAGTGGAAAGGAGCAGGGTAGGAGGCAGCCTTTCTTGTCAGGGAAGTCAGCCTCTCACTGGTCTCTGAGCGCCAGCTGTATGCTCTGTGCATTCACTGTGCAGACAGGCGGCAGTCAGAGGCCTTTGGAGGATTCAGGTGTGTCCTGCTGTGTTACACCCCTCACATCTGGATCTTTTGGTTTTTAAACCCGTGCATCCTTCAAGGCCCTTGTCCCAAAGCTTCCCACCCTGGAGGCCTGCCTATCTGAGAAATTCCCATTCCCAGCCATTCAAAGGTTCGAGGCAGCGGGTGCTCCATGAACTAGCCTTCGCGGTCCTTGGGTGCACGAGACCACTTTCTGCTCTCTAGCTCAGGGGCAGGAGAGATCTCTGTCTTCTCTGGGTTTTCATGCCATGGCTCGACGCTGGAGCAGACATTTTCCCAGCCTCCCCTGCTTCTCCTTCTTCACTGCTGGGAAATTGAGGCTGACCAAGGAAATCGCTTTCAGACCAGGAAACCCTGGAGCAACAGTTGGGAAGCAATGTGGGCCTGGAAGCGCCCTTGCTCTCTTCTGCCTCTCTGTCTGATGTTCCTCCTGCCCTGGCCCCTGTGTGCAGTCTTCATGTTAGTGGCAAGGGGCAGAGAGACCCCTGTCCCCCTGATCTCTTGTCCTGTATCCTCTTCCTATGATGCAGGGTGCTAAGGGGTGCCTGGGACACTGCGGAATGTCTTCCATTTGGAGTCCTCCTGTGGCAGGTGCTGTGGTTCTGGGAGGTGTAGCTTAGCCCAGCCATGCTGGATACCTGTCCTTACCTTCTGCTGTTTGCCTGTAAAGACAGATGGACGGTGTGGATCTAGAGAGATAGCTAAGCCTTGTCCCTTCCTGTCCCTAAGACCGAGTGAGAAAATTTGCCAGTGTCTGTGCCCTTGAGACTTGGTTTCTGTCTTCTGCACGAAAGGGCTGTGTGATTCTAGGAGCAGGTGGCACTGATTTCCTGCAGTCCCTACCCTGATCTTGCAACCCCAAGTCAAGGTGACCTCTGACCCCTGGGTGCCTGCATGGTGACTTGGCTCTCTGCATTCTGCCAGGGTGCAGCTGTATTTAAATAGACATTTCTACCTGATTGGCTGGTCTAGGGGGGGGACAGGATGGAAACCCTCAGGGTCAGAGGGTAAGGCATGGCTGCGACCTCGGCCATTTGTCAGAGAGTCCGTAAGTCCTCCCAGGACCATGCTCACCGTGACTTACTGTAATGGACCCCAACTGCAGGGCTTTCAAAGACAATGGTTCTCTCCTATTAGATTTCTCTGAATGCAGGAGTCACAGGACGGCTTTGCGACTCCAGCTAAGCGGCTGGCACAGT
Organism: Mus musculus; assembly: GCF_000001635.26. Classification (NCBI taxonomy): domain Eukaryota; kingdom Metazoa; phylum Chordata; class Mammalia; order Rodentia; family Muridae; genus Mus; species Mus musculus. Next base: position 206,961 of record NT_187005.1, on the reverse strand, counting down.
GGACAAACTCTTTTTTTTCTTTTGGGGGAGGTCAGGATACAGGCATGAAGAGGGAGTTGAGGACAGGGAGTTGGGGACAGGCCAGCAGGAATGCTCAGTGGACAAAGGTGCTTGAGACTACAGTCTGACCAGGACCCACACCATGATGGAAAGAGAACTGACTTCCACACACAGATTATTTAAAGATAGTAAAAGAATCATTTTTAGGTATATAGGTGTCATGTCCATATGTATGTCTGTGTACCATGTATGTGCTTGGGTACCCAGGAGGCCAGAAGAGGGTGTCAGATCTCCTGCGACTCAAGTTACAGACAGTGTGTGGCATCATGTGGGTGCTGGGAATTGAACCTAGGTCTCTGGAAGAGCAGGTGGCAGTGGGTGGTGGCACACACCTTTAATCCCAGCATTTGGGAGGCAGAGGCAGGTGGATCTCTGAGGTTGAGGTCAGCCTGGTCTACACAGTGAGTTCCAGGACAGCCAGGGCTGCACAGAGCAACCCTGCCTTGAAAAACCAAACCAAACCAAACCAAACCAAACCAAACCAAACCAAACCAAACCAAACCAAACCAAATCAAGTCAAAACCTAAACCAAAATCAAGACCAAAACCAAAACACAAAAATCAAAGACCAAAACAAACAAATAAAGGACTTGCTTAACATGCATAAAGTCCTAGGTTCAAATCTCAGTACTGCAAAAATCAGCTGAAAACATCAGGTGTTGTGCCTGGGATGTGGCTCAGTGAGTAGAGCATCTGCCCAGCAGTCATGAAACCCTGGTTGATCCCGGAGCTGTACAAACAGAGCATTCTGGATGCCTGCAACCCCACAACTCGGGAGCTGAGGCAGAAGGTCAGGAGTTCAATGCCATTTCTGTCTCAAAAACAAAACGAAATAGTGGGTATAGGTACAGTACCCAAGAGGCCGAGCCAGGAGAATAGCTATGAGTTTAAGGCTAGCCTGGGCTCTGTAGTAGGTTACTGTCTTTAAAAAAGCCAAAACCAGGGCTGTATGGTGAGATGGCTTAGTGGGTAAGGGGCTGAGCACCAAAGGTGCCATCCTGAGCCAACTCCTGACAGTTGATCACCAGACTTCTGTGAGTGTGCTGTAGTATGATTACATCTCGCAATCACAGATACAGATGGATAGACACTCACACAAATGTATTAAAGAGGAAAAAAACCCAAACCACAAAATACGAGCTCGAAGAAGGAAAGAATCTGCTGCAGCAGGAAGGAGTTAGGTCAGATCTCAGGAACAACTTCCAGGGCACAGTCCTGAACCCGTAGGGCAGAGCTAAGTACCCTTCCTCCGCATCAAGAAGACTCAGGGATGGGCCCTTGTGGCCTCCCCACCTCTTCAAAGGGTATTGGAACGAGGCTTTACCCACTCTGGAATCTTGAGAGGCACCCTCAACTCAGTCAAAGGTCAGACAGATGGAGAACTCCATGCTCACAAAGGTTGAGGACCCCACATCCAGTGGCTCTCAGCAAAGAGGACCCAGCCCTGTCCCCCTTCCATCCAGCCTGAACCAGCTCTGAGGTCCAGGGTCTGCAGTTGGTTCTTAGGAGATAGTGGTTTGAATGAGACCTTGGAAAAGCAGGTCCAGGCAGGGCACTGCGTGACTCCTGGGAAGTCACTTCTGGCCATCATTCCTCCACTGAGGCTGGCTCCCTGGCAGAAGATACCAGGGGAGGGCATGTGTGCTTGTCCATTCTTCTCCATGATGGGCACAAAGAGCAAACTGGATGAGGAGTCAGGCCACCTGGGGCCCATGGCTAAGGGCTGATGGGGGAATACACCGGGCTTCAGTGGTCTGAGGTGTCATGGCTGTCTGGCAGATGTAGGTCTTGGCTGGGGACTTACAGGCTCTCCGGCCCAGCCACAGGCTCAGCATCTGCCAGCAGCAGTTTCTTTTTTTAATCGCTGAAAAACACAGCCTTTAGAAACACAGCTGGTGGGAGGTGGGGGATAATTATGGCCAGAGTAGAGGCGATACTGAGGGGCAGGGGTAGGGAGTGTCTGATGTGGTCCTTTGGGTTCTCAATAAACCAGGGCCCGTGTAATTTTCAGCTCCATCTATCCAACCAACCAAAGGATGCTGGGATTATGTTCTGTACGGGAAGTGCGGCAGCTCCCACTTACAGGAGCCCAGAAAGGCAGCCCAATTCCATTATGCTGGCTTTGTAGGAGGACCCAGGGGCTGGATGAGGACCCAGGGACGTGGAGATGGCCCTGTCGCTGTGAGTGGTGTCAGTTACACACGACAAAGCATAGATGAACGAACAATCTGCACACTTCTCTCAGAAACCGCGGGCCGACTTGGTAAAGGAGACATGTATTTGGGTCATTCCATGTGACAACAACAAGAGTACACAGTTTGACAACAGTTATTCATACACCAAACACTCCTAAGCTCAATGGGGTCCAGGCCCGGGGCCAGGCACTGCATGAACGGTGGTGAACAGTCACCGCGCTGGCCTTCATGGTCTGGAGAGCTGGCGATGGAGGCCTGCATTGGTAGGGGATCAGGGAGAGAAGCAGACAGAGATAGCTCGGGCCTTGCTAGTCCTGGACTCTCCCAAGCATTCCTCTAGGTTCTTTGGAAATCAGGGGGTCTAGCAGTCAGGATGGCGGAGTGTCTCAGGCCTGGGCACAGTGAACACCAGGTGGCACTCTGCGCCCTGGCCCCCTCTCCAGCTGTTAGCAGCCACCCACTCCCCTGGCTCCCCAGCACGGTAGCACCCAGGATGAGGCTCGCCACTTCTTGGGGCTCCCGGGGAAGCCACTTCTGCAGTCTGGGCCTGTTTGCAGCTCTTCAAGGATTGCGTGGTCTGTCCCTGCCTTCCTCTAGGCCTGCCTCGAAGGCACCCTTCCGGGATCATCAAAGCCCACGCGAGGGGAAGGGGGCAGCGAGCTGCCAACCTCTTGAGCTGAGGAACTCTTCTTGGGGCTAGTTCAGGCCACCTGTTACACCGTGTTCAGTGGATCGGGTGTGTGTGTGTGTAAATTGCTCCCCTATTTTGGGGGCTCTGGGGTGTTAGTGCTTCAGGGTAAAAGCGCTCCTCTCCACAGATCGTGAGACCTGGGCAGGTGGATTGACGTCTCTGGGCCTCAGTTTCCTTCCTTGGCATGCTATGACAGAAATGTGCAAATGAGCATGCCGCAGGGGGGCACACGCCACGTGTGTGCGCGGCTATGAGAAGCGGCCCCGCGGGTGGGGGGTTCCAGTGACGCACCGAGTGGGTACGGCTCGCCCCTAAGGGTCCCTAGGCTCTGCTGTACTTTGCAGGGTGTGCGACGGGAAACTGGGTTCCCTGACCCTCGACTTGTGTGGGTGAGGAGGGATCTTCGCCGCGTCTTTGGGGTGCCCGGGTAGTGAGATGGCGCGCTCACGGGGCTGATTGGGGGGTGGGTAGGAGGAGTGTAAGAGGGGAGGCTTCCGGGAGCGGGCGACAACCGGGTGCGGAGGGAGCGGGAGCCGCCGGCGGGGAGGGCGTGGAGGGGTGGCGAGTCCCAGCTTCCGGAGGTGGAGGTGCGGGTGTGTGGGGGTGGACCCGGGCTCTCGCTCTTTAAAAGGCCGGCGGAAGCGTGGTGCGCTCGCCCCGCACTCGCGGCGCAAACTTGCGGGCTGGGCTCGCGCGTGCGGTGCGGCAGGGCGGTGGGCGCCGGGAGCCGTGCGGCCCCCTCGGCCCTCGGCCCGCGCTCCCGGCGCTCGCGCCCCTCCCGCGCCGCTCGGCTCCCTGTGCTAGGCTCGCACGCTCCCATTTTCTCCTCGCCGCCGCCGCCGCCGTCAGGTGCCCGCACCCCGGCCGGCTGCGCTCGCTCCCCAGCCCCGATCCTCGGCGCACGCAGCGCCCCGCACCGCCTCGCCCGCGCTCTCGGGCTCCGCGGCGGCGGCGGCGGCGGCAGCGGCAGCAGCAGCAGCACGGGCACCGTGGCGGCCGCTCCCAGCTCCAGCTTCCCGGGAGCAGCAGCCGAGCGCCACCGCTCGTTGCTCCGAGGCTCCGGCCAAAGCGGCCGCCAGCTCCTCCCCGCCGCGCCCGGGACCGCCGGCGGCTCGGCGCCCGGTTTGGTCCGCAGCGTCAGCGCCACCCGCCGCGGCCCGGGCTCCCGGCACCGCGAGCAGCTAAGAGCTGGCCGCCGCCTCCCTGCACTTCCCGGGCGCAGCCGACCCCTAGCCGTGGCGTTCACCTCGCCGATGCGCGGTGAGTTGTGGCCCGAGGGGCACGGGCGGAGGGGACGATGCCCTCCGGCCTCCGGGAGCGCGGGCTGCGGCGGGGACCCCGGCGTTTGAGGAGGTGGCCTCTGCGAGCTCTCCCTAGTTCCAGGAGGAGGGCGCAGGACCCAGGGACAGGGGCTTCCCTCCGGGCTGGGGCCGCCCCTCCGCTGCCCCCTCAGGGATGGGGCAGTGTTGTCTGCGGGTCTGGGGGAAAGTGGGATGGGGGCTGTGACGGGGCTGCACTGATGACAGGTGGAGTTGGTCCCGATGGGGACGGTGACAGCCGCGCGTCCCCTCTGCGGAGAGGCTAGGCTGTGGGGGCGCGGGGCGCGGTGTGCGCCTTTGCGCCGTGGTCCTCGGCCAGAGGGCAGCGCCAGCCCCGTGTTGAGGCTCCCTGCTCTGAGAACCGCATCCAGCCCCGGCACCACCTTCGCCACTGGCTGGAGCCGAAGCGCCTCCCGCCTGCAGCCGCCGCCGTGGTTTGCGGTGGCGCTGCAGGTCTGGGGTCTCTCCGCAGCCCCGGGACCTGAGGTCAGGCTTTCTCTGGACACTTGGGACCGAACCCTCTCTGAAACCCTGGTGAACCGAGCGTCTCTAAGGGCTCTGTGTGAGCGCGCGTGTGGCGGGGGAGGTCCCTGCTCCAGGGTCGCTTCCCCGAGCCCGCGGGCAACCGTGTCCCCTCCCCGCGCGGGGGCGGGGCCGAGGTGGAGGCCTGACTGTGCGCTGCGCCCCCGCACCCCGCACCCGGCGCTGCGTGGTTGTTTGTGCTGAGCTGGGGCAGCGGCACAGCGGCGGGGAGTCCTGAGCCCAAAGGACGAGCGCCCTCTGCCCCTAGGTCCTGAGCGACACACTCGTTGTCAGACAATCCTTTCTGCAGGGGGTACCTGGTTTCTTCTCCTTGATCGTCTCACAATCGGCTGCCCCTGGCTAGAGAGAAAGCTGGCTTTTGGGGACACCCTCTGAACTGGCTTTCAGGGCTAGGGTGCCGCAAGCCATAGTGGCAGTGTGATGCCACCCTTGCTGTGAGTCTGGCGGGAGGTGTGTGTGTGCCACCCCCACCCCTCCACCTTCCACCCCCTCTACTCTGGATTCTGGATGGGACTTAGGGCAGGCAGAAAGGCCAGTACTCTGAGGGTGACCCTGCTAAGCACCTAGTGTTGCTAGAGGGTCTCTCCACCTCAGCCTAACACCTAAGCAGCCCTGGGTAGCTGTCTTCCTGGGTAGCCACTTGACAGCTCCCTACCTCTCAGGTGGCTTGGTCTTGGCCCTCTTTCCCCTGGGCTCAGTCTCCTGTGCATGGGAGGAGGTGACAGGCCTTTGGTGAAGAGCTGAGAACTTGGGAACTTTCCTGAGCTGCTCCCAGTAGAAGCTCAGAGCCTCCCATGGAGGTTGTGGGAGACCATCGCAGAGAACCCTTGCAGGCCCTGGGCAGGCAGTAGTGTGCTGTGGGTGTTGGTTCTGAGTAGATTGCTTCCTGGAAGAACCCCCCAGCCTTGGTCAGCTTCTTGTCTTGGGTGGGATCTTTGGGACCTGTGCGCTGAGTCTCTGCTCAGCCCTGCGTTGCACGCCCGCCCTCCTGGGGCGGGGGATACCGTTCTCATCTGCCTTCTACCATCCCCAGAAATGATCCTTTGCCCTGGAAGCTGGCAGTGTTTAGCCTACAGGAACATTTCATGAATAGTGGTGGGTTTTCCTGGCATGTTCAGAGAGGGCTCACCCAGATCAGGCCCTGAATAGGCCAGGAGCTGAATAGCCTGCCTGGCCTCTACTCTGGTCTTCCCCTCCTCCTGTGACCTGTGTCAGTGGCTTCTGCATGCTTCTGTTGGAAGTGTGACTTCTTGGGAGCTTCGCAGTCAGCCTGTGTGTGACTAGTTTGCTGGGCAGAAGAGCCTGGAAGGCAATGTCCCTGTCCTGAGGGCCCCACAGCTGGTGAGAAGACACAGAGCAAAACCTATGGACTCCAGAGCCTTGTAATTATAGCTGACAGACCCGTCCTCTCCCTACAAGCACGGAGCAGCAGCCCCTAATTACCACCCACCTCAAGACATCTGCCCACCCTGCTGTCCTCCCGGCCCCGGAACCCAGCTTTCCAGTGGGCAGGTCCTGCCTGGGGACCGGGCAGCTGGGCTGTCAGCTCCTACCACTGGAAGGTCTTTGCACTTCTGCAGAAATGGCACCTCCTGCCACCTGCAGAAGGCGTGAGGGAGCCAGCAGCCAGGCCCCAGCCCTGCTCCTGGTCTGACAGAAGACCTGCCAGCTGAGCAGGCTCACCCGAAGAAGAAGCAGAGGGGCTTGGTGTAGAGACAACAGCTTCCTGTTACTCTCTATAAGACCTCTTATTTCCAAGAGTGTCAGCTCTGCCCTAGTCAGCCAGGATCAGCAGAGATGCACTGAGAGGAAGCTGGAAGCTGGTTCATCCAGGGAGCACCAGGACCGGAGCTTGGGTCTAGCATCTGTGTGAGGGGGCAGTGTGGCTGTAATCCAGCACTGGTGAGGGAGAGACAGGTAGCCACAGCCAGCCTCACCTCGTGAGTGAGCTTCTCAACCTATCTCAACAAACAGGGAGGAGAAACAGAGGGAGACACCAGTATACTTGTGGTCCCCATATGTGCACAAGCATGCACGTGTATGTGCACCATACATGCACACAAAGATCACACCCCCATCCCATGCACATAGCTGCATTGAGACGTGTCCCTGCTTGGGGCCCTTAGAGAGCAGACTGGCTCATTAGTCCCCATTAGCTGCTCCCTGTGCAGCAATACCTCCCTCTGCCCTCTCTCGCTCCTCCCTCCAAAGCCCGTGTGTCCCCTTCCCCATCCAGCTTTGCTCCTGTAGAGAAGCAACTGCCCGGCTCCAAGCTGGCCTAGCCCAGAGCTTCCCCTACCTCTGAGCCCCATGAGCCCCATGAGGCCCGAGAGACAGTTCTAGTGCCTCCCTGTTCTCTGGTTTCTTGATGAAAGCAGCACACTGAGGACAGTCACCCCTTAAATGAAAGCTGCTGCCCCCCCCCCCACTGAAAGTATCATCTCATGAATGTCTCTGTACAGCAAGCAGCCTCAGTCTCGTGGTGGCCGTCAGGTGCTAATGTGTGTACATGCATATATTAAATGAATTGGGTAACTCGGTGCATAATGGCATTATCGGGACCCTGTTCAATTAAAGTAGATATTATCTGCAGTAATTGGGAAATGACAGCTCATAATGACAGCCTGTGCCATTTTAGGCCCAAGTGAGACAATCTAGTTAAAGCCACCTCTCTCCTGGAGAAGGCAAGGCCACGGTCATTGTCACTGTAGGACCAGGAGAGCCCAGCTGATCCTGTGGGTTGTACCAAGGCATTGGGGGGTGGGGAGGGGACACGGGCCAGAGGTTTGGGCTCCCTGGCTACCTTTCACTTTCTTGAGTAACAGAAACCAACCCTTGTTCCTACTGGTCAGGGTAAGACTTCTAGTTAAAACAAAGCCACTGCCCTGATGCAGGGCTGTCTTCAGGTTCAAATACAGAGATGAGAGGCAGGGACTTGGCTTGAATTCTGCAGCACCTGGCAGGCACTGTCCATCACAGATATCGTGGCCACTTCTGGCCCGTGGCCTTTGTGTGGCCATCGTAGGGATGGAGTCCTGTTCTCAGCTGTGGCAGGATGCATTGGATAGGGCTAAGCACAGGGTTCAGGCAGTGCTGGGGTGGTGGTGGCGTGAGGTGGTGGGTTTAGGAGGAGGGGGGCAGGACAGGGAGGGAGCAGAAGCTGAGGAGAAGCCAAAACAGACCCTCCTGGGCTTGGGTCTCCTGCAGGGAAGCTGGGGACTATGGCAGTGTTGAGGGAGGTCCGGACCGTGGGACGTTGGAGGGTTAGCATGAGCTTTGACCCCCTAGAGAAGGCAGGCAGTGCGAGTTTCTGACCTAGAACTGGTGGGATGGCTGGCTGAGGCCCTGGACTTTGGTGAGGAGACTTTCTGCTGACGCAGGTGCCTGTCCTTCTGGGCCTCAGGTTTGTTTTGCCACTGAGCTCAAAGCTCCCATTTCTCTGTCTGCACAGTGGCCACGGAGTCACACTTGACCTTAGCCAGTTACCCTCTCTGGCCTTTCCCCCTCTGGACCTGCTCTCCAGACACAAAGGCTAAGCGTCAACCTCAGGACCTTTGCCCCTGTGGTCCCCTCTTGGCTTCTGCTCCGAAATGGAGCAGGGTGCATCCTTCCTAGCTTTCTGCTTCACAGTAATGCCTCAGAGAAGCCTTCTCTCAGACCCTCTTCCCAAAGGGCTCCTCTGGGTACCTCCCCCCAGTCCCCTGCAGCGCTGCATGGCTTTTGGGCCCCCCTTCATCCTCAGGGTCAGCTGCACAGGTGTGAGTCTCTGAGGGCAGGGGACAATGTAGGATCTCAGCCATATTTGATTGAATGGTCCCGGCCAAAGGGAGTGCGTTCCGTGCCTGAGCACACCCGAGGGTCTCAGGAGTTTGGTTCAAGGGCCGAGTCCTTCCCTGTGGACTGCAGACATGGCTGCTGTCTGTCTGTCCTCGATCTGCCCCAGTGGAGATGCATGACTGGCTCTGGGCGGGACCTGTCTCTGCCTGTCATTGATTGAGCATGTTATTGTGTGTCCTGAACCGTGGATGAAGCTCAGGAGACATAAAGGAGCTGGTCACACGGGCCCCAAGGTGCCACCTCCTCCCCACCCCGTCAGCTTTAGCACCGTTGAGACCAATATCTGTTGTGGGAACTGGAGCAGTCAGGGCAGATTTCCTGGGGGACGAGGGGGTCTCTGCAGAAGTAGAGGACAGTGGGTGCCGTGTTTTCTTCTTCCTGGTTCCCATCAATATGGAGCTGGGACGTGACTCCCTGTGCCCTCCCTTCTCTCCTCCCAAACACATTTCTCCAGTCACCCCTGAATCAGGCCTGTGCAATGAAAGCAAGCCTGGGAATATCGGATGTGGGCTTCGGAATTTGGTGGGTTCCCAGTCTGGGAGCTTCAGCTATCTGGCTTGTGGGGTTTCCAGAGCTGGGTAGGGAGTCTGAACTCCTGCTCTTTAATAAGTCTGATCAGCTGGGTGGGAAAGTTTCAGATGCCTCGATGCCTCGGCTCTGCCAGGAAGGCCTGCTTGCAGCCTGAAACGCCAGGTTCCACCTTTAGAACCACTCTGTGGGTTATAGAGTCTAATGAATGTGGCGCAGGCCCCTGGGGAGCGGCTCGGACCCCTGTGTCTCTCCCTGGCATCTGCTCTCCACATCAGGCTGAGGATGTACGGGTGGCATGCCCGAGTGCAGAGGCCACAGAGGACATAGCCTGCTGTCCTGTGGGAGGCTGTATGCCTGTGGATCTGCAGTGCTGGTCTCAGGCAGGCAGGGGTGTTGTTGACTTTCCTACTGTGGGTCAGGGGAGATTTTAAGTGACCTGCTTGCCAATTCCAGGCACTGGCCCAGCCCCTTTGGTATGATACTGACTCACAGACTAATCCTTTGTTGGGCCGTGGGGTCCTAGGAGTAGTGGGGAGATGCTCAGGCGTGGAGAGGGGGAGAGAGGTCCCTGGTTCTCTTTCCCTTTGCCTTTTAGGGTATGAGATGTGGGCCAATTGGTGTCTATACAGCTGAGGTAAAGGACAGTCCCTACTAAGCCATTCACAGAGCACCTGGCTGGCTGGGAACACAAGGTTGGCACAGGCCACTTGCTAAGTGGAGGATTTGGAAGCAAGGTTCAGGAGGACTGAGGATGTAGTCTGGGCTCCCAGGGATGGCTTGGTGCCCCCTGAGTACCCACATCTCTCCTGGGGCACACCCTCAGAGGATCAAGTCTAGCGGCTCCTGCCTCATCCCGTGACATGGTACAAGGCCTGTTTTCTGTGCTCAATTCTGGTGTTTGGGTTTTGTAGCTTTCTAAAGCCTTGGGTTGGCTTTAGAAGAATAGAAGTCAGCTCAATGAAAGATGGCTAGAGTTTTGGTGAATCAGGCATGGTTTTCCAGGATTCCATGGTTGTTGCTCTGTGGTCTGGTTCCTTCTGGATTGGGCCATGCCTGGGGAGGAGCCGTTGAAGTCAGAAAGGTATGAAGGACCTGCTTGAGGGGACTTTGCGTTGCCAATGTGACAGGTTCCAGAGCCCTCCCACACCACCTTCGGGTGACGCAGGCCCCTCCCAGATTGCAGTCCGTCCCAAGTTCCCTTCACAAGCTCCTCCATGAAGAGTATGCTCTGGAACATGCCTCACGGTTGGCTTGTGAGCTTGTGAGCGATGCTACACCAGGAAGGCAACGCTGCTCTGTCCCTCCTCTGTGCTGTCGCTGTCCACCCTGAAGCCAGTGGGCGGGATTAGGGAGGAGGACTAAGGCAGGGGCAGTGGGAGGAGCGGGAGGAGAGGAGGGAGATGTAGCCATCTGCATCTGGGGGCTCCTTCTGGGGAGAGGTGCCCCTAGTTGACCTATTTGAGTTTCCATGGCTATTTTGAAATTACTGGGGGGAGAGAGTCTGGGGCCTGGGGAATGGACATCAAAGAGCCTCCCCCTTTTCCCTGCAGGTGGAGACTGGCATCCCCAGGGCTGCTCTCTGCCTTGTTTCAGGGTGTTTTTACTTCTTCTTGTTCCTATTACAGCATCAAAAGACGGGGATTGGGGGTGGGAGTGGGGGTAGGGCTGAAGGAGGCTTGTCCACCAAATCCTTTGGAGGAGTCAGGCCTGCCAGGGGAACCAGGGGACCTGATATGGTCAGGGACTGGGACCCAGCCCCAGGAGGGCAGGAGGCATGTGGAAAGTTTGGCATCGCAAGTGCCTTCAGGGCTCCTGATTCTGGCCCTGTTTGTGTAGTCTTCTTTCTCTCCGTGCCTTGACAGTTCCCACATGTGGGCCGTGGGCCGAGCCCGTAGGAGAAGCTGTCAGTGAACCCCTGGAAAGAGCTGCAGGCTGTGTAGGTCACTGTGACAAGCTGTTTCATGCAAGCTCCCTGTACCAGCTGGCCCTGAGGTAGCTCATGCTCTGTCAGGGTGCAAACCCCACCCCACCCCGTGTGACACCCATGGAGACAGCTGTGAACCCAGAAGGCCTGAGCAGCTGCCCAGCACAGCAGTAGGGGTGAGCAGACCACAGACCCCTGCACATGCGTGGGGTCCTGGGCTCTGTGTGTCTCTGTAGCACTTAGTGGTACAGCTGCTGCCTCTGTGGGACAGGGCTGGACACTCCATCCAATCCCAGGGCGGGGTGTCATGTTTCTCCACCGCCTCCCCCCATTGTCTGAACCATTCGGTAACCCCCTAGGCAGATGTGTGGCCTGCCCATGCCCTGGCTGTACACACGCTGTTTCAGTGATGGTTGTAGATGCGCCTCAGAGGCCAGCCTGGTGCCTAGGCTGGAGCCTCCCCCAGCTTCCGCAACTTAGTATCTGAACAAGAGACCCAGAGGAGGGCAGGGCAGGGCTCTGGGACCCCCAGGGTGATCCCAATCTCGTTCCAACTGCCTGTGAACTGTCTACTGCCCAAACCAGCAATTCCCAAGGAGTCACCCAGAAAGCGATACCAGAAAGCCATTCTCCTGAGGGGCAAGAGATGTCAGACCACTCAACAGAGGTAGCCTTAAGATCACCCCTAAGACACTGGCTGTAGCTGTAATGCTACAGGTCCCTGAGTCTTGGAGAAGGTGGTTCTTCCAGGTTCTCCATTTGCTATGTTTCTAGACCTGACATATCTTGATCTCCTGGGTGACTCTGGGAGAATTATGGAATGCCTCAGGCTACCATTTTGCCGGCAGAGCGAGGCAAAGTGGAATTCGTCACTAGAGCCTTGGTTGTTGAGGGGCTGTGGCAGATGGACCGTTTGAGGTCTGGCCTTGTAGCTCAGTGGTGAAGAGCTTGCTTAGGCTCTGCTAGACCTTGGGTTCAACCCCCAACCCCTGCAACGCTCTGACGACCCCGCAGCCAGAGAAGCCCAGAAACTGAAGCTGTAATCTGGTCTGGCATCCTTCCCTCTCCTTGGGCTTCAGTCAGAGAACTGGCAAGATGGGGAGCTATGGTTCCCAGAATCCTGCTGGGCCTTGATGGAGGCACCCTGTTTCTAGCCGGGACGTTTTCAATCTGGACTCCAGCTCCATTTCTAGTTGGGCGGGAAACCGAGGCACAGAGTAGTCAAATAGCTAGCTGGCCTTCACTTGAGAAGGGGCCATGGATTCACCTCTTAGCCCAGCCCTGACTCAGCTACCAGCCATTCTCCCGGTGGCCTCCGAAGTTGAGAGAGGTGGCTGCTGGCTTCAGGGGGAGACGTTGGGTGGGGGGAGGCAGAATCCCCAGGGGAAATTAGCCCAAATTAGCTGTGAGAATAAGGAAGAGCTTTGTTTTCTTCTCTACCCCTGCAGATAAATATTTAATCGCAACAACAATAACAACGACGATGGCAGTAATATGCAGAGGCTCAGGTCGCAACCTCAGCCCCACTGGGGCAGACAGGGATGGAGGGAGGCTGGATGAGGCTGAGGCAGGGAGACATGAGGGGCAGGAGGAAGGAGCCGGGCTCTGCCCTCTGCCTGGGCACTTGTGTGGCTGGGGTGAATACGTGGAAGTCGGGGACCACCTCTGAATCCCAGATTCCCACTTTTCCTCACCCTTTGGAGTTATAGCTCTTGGCCTGGGCACAGCCAGAACGACATACAGCCTTATGGGGCAGGCTGCCTGCCTCCCAGGTCTTCTCTTCTGGATCCTAGGTCCCCCAGACAGCTGTGCTGCTTGATCAGAGCTAGGAACTAGGAACTATCAGAGGTCTGCCAGGGTCTCAGTCTCTTCGTTTCTCTCATGAGGTTGGACTGGCAGGGTTGGTATTTTACTACAGCTTCTGAGGACGGGGACCCGTTCTTCCTCAGTCATGCTTGCTGTCCCTAGGCATAGTCTCTTGGAGACCTGGCCTCTGGGGGCAGTGGGCCCTGGCCAGCGAAGGTCTTCAAACGTGACCCAGTTTCTGCTTCCAGCTCTGCATTTCCCCAGGAGCTGGGCCACAGAGCACTGGCAATCAAGAAGAGATTTATGGCAGCTTTGGCGATAACCTCTGAGCTCCCTCTCCCAGGCTCCCGATGAGAAATCACAACAGTTAATGTCTGCTTCAGGGCTGGGTTGATCCTCATTCTCTCTCTCTCTCTCTCTCTCTCTCTCTCTCTCTCTCTCTCTCTTTCTCTCTCTCTCTCTCTCCTCTTTCTCTCTCTCCTCTCTTCTCTCTCTCTCTCTCTCTCCCCCCCCTCTCCTCTCTCTGTCTTTCTCTCTCTCTCTCTCTCTCTCCCCCAGGTTGGTAGGAGTGACCGAAGCTGTTTTCTCCTTGATTCTAATATCGGCTATCAGGATAGGAGCGCGGCTCCCTTTCCACAGCCAGACACGGATATCTGGTCTTCAGGACACAGGGACAAGGATCTGAGACCTCCTGTATCTCTGACCACTGGCTGTTGTCTGTGGTTTTGGCCTGTGTGGGCCTCTGAGCTCAACTCAAGTATCAAAGAGGAGGAGGGGAGATCTCTGGAATGGTCCACCCCATCGGCCTTCAGCAGCCATCCTGTTGCTGAAGCTGCGCTGTCCATGTACACCCAGATCATGGGACCCAGGGCCTGCTAGGGCTAGGAGTGGGGCCCGCTATTCATGGGTCTCTAAGCCTTTCCGAAATGTCCGGGAAGGGAGGCTGGGCCTGGTGGTGGGCCCGGCTGCCCCTCTGCCTACTCCTCAGCCTTTATGGCTCCTGGGTGCCTTCATCCCTAGGAAAGCCCAAGGGTCACCCCCACATGAACTCTATCCGTATCGATGGAGACATCACCCTGGGAGGCCTGTTTCCCGTCCACGGTCGCGGCTCCGAGGGCAAGGCCTGCGGCGAGTTGAAGAAGGAGAAAGGTATCCACCGGCTGGAGGCCATGCTCTTTGCCCTGGACCGCATCAACAACGACCCGGACCTACTGCCCAACATCACGTTGGGCGCCCGCATTCTGGACACCTGCTCAAGGGATACCCACGCCCTGGAGCAGTCCCTGACCTTTGTGCAGGCGCTCATCGAGAAGGACGGCACGGAGGTCCGCTGCGGCAGCGGGGGCCCACCCATCATCACCAAGCCTGAACGAGTGGTGGGTGTCATCGGAGCTTCGGGGAGCTCCGTCTCGATCATGGTGGCCAACATCCTCCGCCTCTTCAAGGTTAGTGCTCTCCATGGCCCAGAGTGCCTGGCTGATGACTCCTTTCTCTCCTCATCTGACCGTGGGAGAGTGTTTGAGAATGGGGCAGCTTGGGTCTGATTCCGGGTTTGAAGCTGGAGCCAGGAATGAGGGTGGGCTGAGGAACGGGCCCCTTGGTGCTGACCATGGGTCTAAAGCAGAACCCGCCCGGGCTTCTCTTTCAGACGCTGGCCCTGGGGAGGGCTGGAAGTCTGTGAAAGAACATTAATGAAAGGCAGACAGACAGACAGACGGAAGACAGGCGGGTCGATGGAAGGGCAGACAGACAAAATATAGGATGGAAACCACGGTGTTACAGATTGCCGGGGAGAAAAAGCAAGACTTTTGTTTTGACATTGTTTTCAAATAATTGCAATTCCCAAGAAAGACGCGTTTTCTCCTGGTTAGTCGAGGAAGCCCCTGGTGGCCCTGGCAGCCCGCCCTCGGGTTCGGGCTGGAGAGGAGTGTCCTGGTTTTCAGATGGGGGCGGGGTTGTGGGTCAGGAGGACGAAGAGAGAAGGGGGTTCAACTAGACTCCAGGCCTCCCTCCCTGGTTTTCTCCCCTATGCCCTCTGCCCTCCTCCTCCTCTACATCTTCCTCCTCTCCCTCCCTAGCCCCTCCCTGCCCCCTCCACCACCTCCCTTTCTTCTCTTCCCGGGGCAAGAGCTGCTGATTTGCAATTCAATTGGAGCCAAGTGCTTGCTAAGCTGCTAAAACAACTGAAAGCTACTAGGGAGAGGGGAAGAAAAAAAAACCGTTACAAGCATTTTACCAATAATTATGCAGCAGCTGCCCCCACCCCCAAGCCTTCCTCTTTTGCTCTGTACGTGGTCTGAGGGGGGGGGGTAGGGGGGAAGGAGTGGGAGGGAGCAGAAGGGATCTGAAGAGGCCTCAGGTTCCCTCCTTCCCTCTGACTCTGACCTGTGTGTGTGTGTGTGTGTGTGTGTGTGTGTGTGTGTGTGTGTGCCCTTGTTGTGGTCTCCAGAGCTTGCTGAGGTCTGGAAGAGGCTGTCTGAGCCGAGCCACTAGGGGTAGGAGGAGAGGAACGGATCCCTCTCACCTGGAGCTCATTTGTCTAACTCCGAGGATGCATCAGAACTGGGGGTGGGGTGGTGTGGTGTGGTGTGTGTGCCTCTGAGGAGGGGATGAAAAAGAGAAAGGTCCCTGTCTGACGAGGTAGAAGTGAGCCGTGGTGAGTCTCAGGTAACCCCCACTGCAAAGTGTCTGCGGCCTGCCAGCATCTGTGGCCATTTATAAGTGTGTGCACACATGTGTGTGTGTGTGTGTATGTGCACGCGCGCGCCTGTGTGCACACACACATGTGCTCCTGCTGTGGCCCCGGCGATGGCCGACTCCTGAGCTTGACTTGATTTGGGTGTAGGAGCAGCAGGGACCTCTGAGGAGAAGCTGCCTCTACAGTGGACATTTCAAGGGGTCTCTGGGGGCCCCCCAGTGATCCTGATCTTCTCGTGGGCTCTCAGAGTGCTGCACTGGAATGAGCAGCCTGGTTGGGTCCACCCATGGAGAGGAGGGGACAATGGGAAAACCAGGGCTGGCTGTCCCAGGCCTTGCTTCAGAGATGGTTGGGACTGCTGAGTCACCCAGGCCCTGCCAGGCCTGGGAGGGAGGCAGCCTGGGCCACTCCAGTGTGCTCCCAGTGACGTTGGCCCAGCCTCTAGATCATGGTGAGCAAGCCTTGCATGGTGTCAGACTCTGCTCCTAACACTCTAGAATGCAGGGGCTTCCCGGCATCTACTTCATATTGGGGAGAACCCCGGTGATGGGGGTGTCACTGGCCCCCTGGCATTCTGAGTGTTGAGCCCACAGAATGGCCTGTCTCGATGTTAGACTTCAAAGCATACTCACAAGAACGTGTATATCTGGGGACAAGGGGCTCAAGTCCCTGAGATGGAGTGGCTAGGATTTTGGTGATATTTTACCCAAGGACAGACACAGTTGCCACAATAGGAGCCAGGGCTCAGGGGATCCTTTCCTTCTGTCCCTGTGTCCCTCTGTCCCTCTGCTGGATGTGAAGAGGCTCAGCTGCCGGGTCTGTGCCTCCTAGGACGGTAGGGATTGGTGTGTGTTGTGAGGCAGGCAGGCTACAGTGACTGATGGTCTGGAAAGATGGAGGGGTAGGGAGGGCAGAAAAGGCTGTGGTCTGTGTTCCTTGGGTCCCTTTTAGTGATATTAATGGTTCAAGCTGGGGACAAGGGACTTCTTCACTAATGAAACAGAGAGAGAGAGAGAGAGAGAGAGAGAGAGAGAGAAAGAGAGAGAGAGAGAGAATATGAGATGAGAGATTGGACCAGAAACTCAAAAGCCATTTATGGAGGCAAGAAGGTTAACTTGGAGAGGGCAGAAGGGGAGCTGGAGAGCCATGTCTGGAGTGTGGGGTGGGGGTGCCCCCCCCCCCCCCCCGCCCAGGTCTGCCTCCCAGCCCTGATGGAGACTAATTCTTGGCAGGGGGACTGGGATCTGCTGTTGTGATTTCTGCTTTCCTTCCCTCTGAGGGGATTACAGGGGTACCGCCCCCCTGGAGAGTGCTTTTGGGGTGCAGTTGGGGCTAGAGCTGTGTGCTATAGCTGTCAGGTCTCCTGGCTTCTTCTAGGAGGAATTTCGAGCTCACACAATCACACAATGAGCAAAGTGGATGGAAACCCAGGCCATCTTTGGGGAGCAGATGCCAGGCTCTGGGGATTCATCACAATTCTATTGCCTTAGTCTGGCCTGTCCTGGCAAGAGAGGGAGTAAGAGTGTGTGGAGCACACCTGCTGAGGGTCTAGAGTCGCTGAGGAGAGAGGAGGATGTGGCTGTGCCAGCCATGGGGCAATGACAGCGCTGGGCACCTCAGGCCTGAGGTTTAATCCTGGTCCCTCCAGAGTCATTACCAGCCCACTTACTGTATCAGGCAATGACAACCCTGTGGGAATGGGCCAGTAGGATCTTCTGAGAGCAGATGTTGTGGGTGGTCCTGACAGACTGTAGGCTCCAACCTGTGCCCTTGTAAGAACTCAGAGGAAGACAGACTCCGTGAATCACTATTTCCTTTGCATGGGAGAGAGCTGAGGCCTGGAGGAGGGGCTGGCCAGGGTCCTCGGTGGACGTGGGCCGACCATGTGGTCAGCCTTATCCTCTCTCAGCATCTTTGTTTGCAAGATGAGTGCCAATAGCCACCTCCTTGGCCAGGCGGATGGAATTAGGAGGCAGGGGTCTGAGCAAGGGCAGCTCAGAGCCTGGCGCGCACAGTCAGCCCGCAGGAAATGTCTCACCCAGCTTGGAGCTGGGCCTCAAGTCAGCGTGAGACACTCCACTGAGGCAGAAGAGCCAGGAGCAGGCAGGCTGCAACAGACGGTGACCTTTGAGGCTGATCCCGGAGAGTTCCCGCCATCTGCCGGGCCTCTCTTCTTTCCTGTGAGGGCTTCGAGCTCAGTCCTGGCTGAGCAGCCAGTGGCTCCACGGGTAGTGACAGTGTTCTTGTTGGGCCTAGTGAAGGAGGAAGCGTCTTTGAGCTTCCCCAACCTGGCCATCGCCTGTGGGTCTTAGTGCCCTTGTGGCTTGAGGCTGTTGAGCAGGTCCAAGGCTCAGCCCTCAGCTCTTGCCGGGACTCCTGGAAGTGTTGTAGTAGAGTTTAGACCGGATTTCCTCTGGAAGAATGGTCTTGGTGTTTTTGCCATGTGTCAGGTATGGATGAGAGGAACTTTGAGAGTGTCCCCCACCTTCCCACACAGTTCATGTCCCTGGGAGGCACTGCCTTCCAGGCCCAAAGCTGGGACCTGCAGACATTGGCCCTTCCTTCCTGGAGAACAGTGCTTGGATTCTTTCTGAAGCAGCCTCTCTCAGCGTCTCACAGGGCCCTGCCTTATGCTTCTCCACAGTCTGCTCATTGTCTTTTCTCTCACTTCCTCCCTCATTTTTTTTTCCTTCAGCAAGGTTTCATGTAGCTCAGGCTGGCCTCAAACTTGCTGGTTGGCTGAACTTCTGATCCTCCTGCCTCCACCTCCCCAGCACTGGGAGGGCAGGCATTCACAATGATTTTTTGTTGTTGTTGTCTTTTTGGTCAAATCGGCACAAGTTAGTTGTCTGGCAAGAGGAACCTCAATTGAGGAAATTTCTTTGTCTGTGGGGAATTCTTTTGATTGATGATTGATTGTGCGGGGGGCAGGGGGGGGAGGGTGTCCAGCACACCGAGGGCAGAGCTACCCTTGGTCTGGTGCTCTTAGGGTGTTTGAGAAAGCAGGCTGAGGAAGCTACCGAGTGCAAGCCAGCGTGCAGCGTTCCTCTGTGGCCACTCCATCACTCACTCCCTGCCTGGAGTTCTTGCCCTGTTGTCCCACAGTGATGGGCTGTTACCTGGAAGTGTAAGGTGAAAAAAATAAAACAACAACAAAACCCAAACAAACAAACAAACAAACAAACAAACCCTTCCTCCCAAGTTCTTCTTGGTCTTGGTCTTTATCACAGCAGCAGAAACCCAAGACACACCACAGTACCCAGCTTATGGAGAGCCGAGCATGGAATCTGGGCTTTCTGGATGCTAGATGACACCTGCCCACTGGACCATGCCCCAGCCTCTGGAGCCATCTTTCTAGAACCCAAATTGAATCTCCTGCCTCAGCCACTTAAACCTGGTGCAGACTTCACACCGTGCTTGGCAGAGTCAAGTCCTGCTGGAGGCCTGTGCCCTCTGATACCCCACCCACTTCCTGCTCTCTCGGGGCACACTCCACGCCGGTCACACTGTTCTTGTCACACCCCTGAACACATCAAGCTGTCTTCAAACCAAGAGCCCTTGTGCCCATTATTTCCCTCTATCTGGAATCTCCTCTCTCTCTCTCTCTCTCTCTCTCTCTCTCTCTCTCTCTCTCTCTGTCTCTGACTTTCTCTCTGTCTTTCTCTCTCTCTTATTTATTTAGATACACCCCCTCTATGTAGTCCTGGCTGGCCTCAAACTCATGAAGATCTGCCTGTCTTAGTCTCCCTCTATCTCTTTTAAAAAAGATTTATTTTATACATATGAGTACACTGTAGCTGTCTTCAGACACATCAGAAGAGGGCATCAGATCCCATTACAGATGGTTGTGAGCCACCATGTGGGTGCTAAGAATTGAACTCAGGACCTCTGGAAGAGCAGTCAGTGCTCTTAGCCACTGAGCCCTCTCTCCAGCCCCTGTCCTAGTCTCTCGAGTTCTGGGATTAGAGGCATGCTCTTCTGAGCCTGATGAGGGGCATACAGTCCTCAGCCCAGGAGTCCTCTTTCACTGGGTCTCAGTTTCTCCTCATGGCGCTCTTTGCAGCTGCATTCACCATTCATGTATGTGAACTACATGTGGACTTGTGTGTCTTCTCTCACCTTGCCTCCCCTTCTAGACTGGACATCATTTTTAGCTCTCTCCTGTTATCATACGGTCTGTGAGTTACAAGACGGTCCCTAGAGTCTAGACATGTCTAGTCCAGGCCTATGTATGGGCTGTGTGTGCCCCAGGACAGATATGAATGTAGCCAAACACAAAGCCTATTACTTAAGCCTATTGAGGGGCTAGAGAGATGGATCAGTTAGTAAGAGCAGTTGCTGTTCCAGCAGAGGACCCAGCTCAGTTCCTAGCACCCACAACAGGCAGTTCACAGTCACCTGAAACTCCATCTGCAAGGCACTCAATGCCCTCTTTTGGCTTCTGTGGACACACACACACACACACACACACACACACACACACACCGCTGACACTTAAGTAAGTAATAAAAATAAACGTTAAAAAATTACAGTATTTTGGGCCAGTAAGATGGCTCAGTGGGTATACAGGCTCCTGTGGCTAAGTCTGGTGGCCTGAGTTCAAATCCCCAAGATCCACATGGTAGAAGGAGAGAACTGACTCCCACAAGCCCTGGTGTACACACACTATCATACATACATACAATATACACTATCACATATACATATAACACACACACAAGCAAAATAGTATAACAATTTTTTAAAATTATGAGTCTTTTTAAAAAATTGCCCAGTTATCAAGTGTGAATTCTGTTGTGTTACTGTGTCAAAAGTTTGGGTATACCTGGAACTTTAAAATGGTGTGTGTGTGTGTGTGTGTGTGTGTGTGTGTTGTGGGGGCAAACCCTCAAAATACAATGTGTCTCGACGTGAGAAAGTCCGTGGGGGACACAGCCACACCTGCCCGCTTCCTGCCGTTGACTTACAGCTTCTAGAGCTGACCCAGGGCAGTGTCTGTCTGTCTGTCCGGCTGGGGTTTGACTATCTGCAGGACTCGTGGTGGAGGCCAGAATAGAAGACCCTCCTGACGGACAGAGGCAGCTGATGAAACTTCCGCTCACGGCTCTCAAATGGGCTCCATCATGCCTCTGTTCAGGTGAGCATGTGGTCTGAACAGGCAGACCGGCAGGCAAGCTGAGGACTGTCAGGAACCCCGAGCCCCATGCAAGGGGACCTGCTGACAGGGTCTCTGCTGTCTTTCCCATAGCAGCTGGCCCTGTGAGGGGTTGGTGGCTTGGGAATGGCTTTTGGTCCCCTTTTCAGTGAAGCCCAGGGCCTGGCGAGGCTGCCACCTCAGTGCAGGGCTTCTGGTGGGTCAGCTGCTGTCTCACTAGCTGAGGCTGTTGGCCTAGGTGGGCTGTTACCCTGCTCCTTGGCTAATCAGGGTGGGTGTTTCCTAAAACCAACCTTGGCCCTTGTCTCTTCTGCCTGAGGCCTTTCAAGGTTCATCAGCCTGCTAGAATTTTCCCTCTGGCCCAGCATATTAGGAAGTGGGGTGGAGGCAGCTTCTCTTGGCTGTTCCTCATGTTCAGGCATCTGACAAGCGGATCAGGGAGCAGGCAGTGTGGAGCCGGGTGATTGGTCAGTGCCTGGCCTAGGTCTTCCAGGTTAGGTCCGGTGCCTTCCCTGCCTGCCTCCTCTAATGAGCTACAAATGTTTTGTGTCCCAAGTTTATTAAACTAGCATTTTTATGACCCACACACGCCGGAAAGAATAAGAAGCAAAGGTTGGCTTGATAGAACACTTGACCTTTCCCACTGTGCCCCTGGGGGCCTGGCGGGGTGAGGGAGAGGCTCTGAGAGCATCTGAGAGGTGTTGGGAGGGGCAGGGACTCCTTTAGCTTCACCCCCTCCTCTGTGTGTCCAGGCCTCATGCCCACTTCTGCCATCCGCCTCCTACCTCCCACTAGGTAAGTGGCTCAGTTCTAAGCGCTTTCCAGTGGGCACCTGACTCACCTGGACCCTCTCCTGTGGCTCAGGATACCCCCTGGTTCCTGAGGTTCCAGAAGTTTCCCTTGGCTGGTGCCTTTCCCGCACGCAGTCTGGATGCCAGTGGGTAATGAGGCTGAGATGCAGCCTGGGTTTGAATCCTGGCTCTGATCCCCGTTTTCAGGGCCGTGGCTGGGGAGGACATTGTGGTTCACTGAGCAGGAGAGAGGGACAAACCCAGCAACACCAGGTGCACAGGAGTCATCCCTGTTGAAAGTCAGGAGGTGGCTTCCTCTGACACTCTCCTTCTAGAGTTCTCGGAGCCCAGTTTCCCTGTGGTGTTAGCTGAAGGCAGATGTTCTGTTTGGCCCCCTCTGGCCCTGCTTAGGTGCAGCCAGGGTGGGACAGGCCAGTGGTAGCTCATTCTGTAGCCTTTCTCAAGGGCACGGGGGACTTTGAAGCTTATCACAGGCCATCGGTCCTGTAGGGGTGGGAGGCCCCTCCCTGGAGGAGAGTGACAAGATCTAGTGGGGACTGTGGGGCTGTAGATGGCATTTACCTCTTATGTCCTCAAGGTGGTATGGGTTGGGGAGGGGTAGCACCAACCTCTGCCAGGGCCTGGGATGGCATGGGTGCTTCTAGATCTCTCTCTCTCTCTCTCTCTCTCTCTCTCTCTCTCTCTCTCACACACACACACACAGAGGGTCTCTCTACATAGTCCTACTTGTCCTAGAACTCACTGTGTAGACCAAACTGGCCTCGAACTCACAGAGATAAGCTTGCCTCTGCCTCTGCCCTGGCTTCTGCTCTATCCCTTTGAGCCTAGTTGTCTTCGTGTGTGACTGGTGACAAGAGGCTTCAAAGTTTCCCACCTGTGGGAGGGAGGCTGCTTGGGCTTGGGGTGACTCTGGCCGTGATGTGTGGGGAACTTGGGGACACTACAGGCAGCCATGCACCTACCAAGGGCTTGTGGAGTTTGAAGTGTGAAGACCAGCCGAGCACTTTGTAAGTGCTTTGATTATTTTAAATTGCTTAAGTGGCTAAGATGGCCCTGAGAAGTCTGAGTGCCGAGGACACAGACACAAAATCAATTAGGAAAGTACAACAGAGCTAGCGGGAGCCTTCACTGCCCCGCCCCCTCTGCCCTGTTCTCCCCACAGGTCGGTCCTGTTACTTACTTAGCCCTGCCAGGATCTCTGCTGGCCCCTGCCTGCTTCCGGCTGCAGCATGGCGGGCCACTGGGATAGCCTAGAGGGTCTCCTGAAAGACTATCTGGCCACCAGGCAGCTTGCCACAGACCGGCCTGGCTGTCTCTTAGAGGGCAGTGTTACTTCAGTATTCTAGTTCCACAGGAGGGGCTGGTCCCATGGACTCTTGCTCAAAGATTTCGGCCTCCCTGGGAGATTGCATGGAGTCTTTCTGTGTTGTTGGGGCCTGAGGGGACTGGACCCTGCCTATTTCCCCTGTGTGTGTGGTTTCTGGACACTGAGTGTGACAGCCCTCTTTTCTGTGTGTGACCATGTGACACTCCTGGTTTCTGTGGCTCCTCTGAACAAGATTTTCTGCCATGTGTAATGACATGGTGGCCCATTGATGGCCCTGTCTCCGGTGCTGTGCCTATTTCTGTGGGGCCAGGTTGGACCAGTAGGTACTGTTGGGTGGGTCTCATGTCTGCATCTGACCAGGTGCTTCCATAGGTGCCAGTCCTGGCCTGGCCTCTGTGTGGCCAGGTCCTTATAGAATCTAGAGAGGAGAAGAGGAGCCGTCTGCATAGATGAGCCAGCACGGAAAACCCTGTCTGTTCTTGGAAGATTCCTGGTATGGAGACAGGCCCACTCAGACAGCTGGTGTCTTCTCAGTTACAACAGGGTGGACGAGCAGCCTGGTTTGGGTGGTTGCTCTCAGATATGTCTCTGAAGCTGTCCACAGACCTTGTCCTTGCTGTCACACAAGGCTCAGATACAGCACACAGTCCTACCACGACTCTGGGGTTTGTGGTTTTACTTTTTTTAAAAAAGCAAAAAGAAATTTACCATTATTTAAAAGAATATTCTTTATCTTATTTTATAGGCTTTTGAGTGTTATATCTGTATTTCTGTTCACCATGTGTGTGCCTGGTGTCCAGGGAGCCAAAGGAGAAGGTAGCAGGGTCTCTGGGACATGGTTATGAGCCACTGGGAACTGAGCCTCACTCTCAACCACTGAGCCATCTCTCCAGCCAGCAAGTATATATTTTTTTAAGATTTATTTATGTATTATATGTGAGTACACTGTAGCTGTCTTCAGACACACCAAAAGAAGGTGTCAGATCCCATTACAGATGGTTGTGAGCCACCATGTGGTTGCTAGGATTTGAACTCAGGACCTCTGGAAGAGCAGTCAGTGTTCTTAACCTTGGAGCCATCTCTCCAGCCAGCAGAAAGAGCTATTATTTCACTTTTAATTATGTGTATGTGTGTCTAGGTCTGTGCACACCAGAGAATCATCTAGAGGTGTTGGATCCCCAGGAACTGGAGTTACAGGCTGTGAGTGCTGCAAGCTGTGAGTGCTGCAGGCTGAGTGCTGCAGGCTGTGAGTGCTGCAGGCTGTGAGTGCTGCAGGCTGTGAGTGCTGCAGGCTGTGTGTGCTGCTGGATGTGAGTGCTGCTGGATGTGAGTGCTGCAAACCGAACCCAGGTCCTTGTGCTTGTGTTGCTGAGCCATCTCTTCAGCCCAGGGCTCAGGGATTGATTGCTATTGGCTGCTATTGTTGACATCTGGGACTACATAGGGCCTTTCTTTCTTTCTGACCACATAGGACATTTGTTTCTTTGTTTGTTTTGTGTTTATTGAGACAGGGCCTTTCTCTATATAGTTCTGGCTGTCCTGGAGTTTGCTATGTAGATCAGGCTGACCTCAAACCCAGAGACCCTCCAGTGTGCTAGAATTGAAGGTGTGCACCACCATGCTTGGAAAAATTGTTTGATACAGGATATCATGTACTCCAGGCTGACCTTGAACTCACTGTTTAGCTAAGGATAACCCTGACTTTCTGAGTGAGTTGCTGAGATCACAGGTATGTGGGCCACAGCAGTGCTTTATGTAGTGCTGAGGACAGAGCCCAGGGCCTCTTGTATGCCAGGTGGGCATTCTATCAGATGAGTCACATGCCAGCCTGACATGGTCACGTCTTGATCATTCTCACAACCTGCAGAGCCATCAAGACACTGACCCCATTTTACAGATGAGAAAACAGAGGCCTGTAGAAAATGAGGAGGCTGTGCAGACAGAGCCAGAGCTGGGCTGAGTTGGTCCTTTCTGGCTGCTCTGTCTCTGCAAGTCCAGATGTCAAGTAGATGTCCCTGAGACAGGACAGCCAGCTTAGAACCCCATGTCTGTGGATGCCCAATGTCCCCTGTCTCCTTCCTGCGGGATTTTTAAAAGCCATCATGTACAGCTGTGAACACATCTGTAATCCCCGCACTGGGGAGGCAGAGGCAGGGGCTCCCTGGCTGGCTGGCTAACTAACTGGTCAAGCTGAATCAGTGAGCTATGGACTCAACGGGAAACTCTGTCTCAAAAACGAGGGTGGTGTGTTTCGAGAGATGATCAGCAGAGCTCCGGTTGCCCCTTTAGAAGACCCAGGTTTGAGTCCCAGCACTTGCAGGGTGGCTTACAACTGTCCATAAATCCAGTTTCAGAGGATCTAACGCCCTCCTCTGGACTTTGTGAGCACTGCATGTGCTTGGAGCAATACATACATACATACATACATACTACACACATGAAACACTTAGATACATAAAATAAAAATAAAATAAAGCTAAAAAATCTTTTATAAATTTGGTAGAGTGATTGAGGAAGACACCTAATATTGACCTCTGACTTTCACAGGTGCACGTGCGCATGCACACACACACACACACACACACACACACACACACGCACACACAATCACATAAACATGCACACATGGGAAAGAGAAGGCTGGAGGGAGAGGTGGCTGGTTGGTTTAGGAAGGCTTGATTGCCAGCATTCACATGGCAGCTCCCAGCTATCCATGACTCCAGCACCAGGGGACCCGACATGCTCATCAGGCCAAGCAAGCATGTACAGATATCTTCGCAGACAAAACACTCTTCTGCATTGAAACACATATAATAAAATAGGCAAATAGAAGTTGCCAGTTCCCTTGCCAGGTGGCAACCTGTCTCCCACAGCCCTCTATTCATTTAGCAGGCTGAGTTCACAACTGTAGCTGGTGTTTGCACAGACAGACCACGGCGGTGAGCATCTACTAACGTCCCTAACGAATCTTTGAAACATGTTGTTTGCTGGCGGCATAGTCACCGCCTACTTGGGGCCCTGGCCATTCCTGGTTCAAATCTTACTGGTGGCTAGTTTGATGTGTCATTTGGGGGTTGCTACACATGTCTATTTTTCCAGTGGGCCATCTCTCTTCAAGGACACATGACAAAGTGGCCCCCGGGTGGCTGGGGAAGGTGGTTGAGGGAGGAGGGACTTACCTCATGGGAGCTGTGAGTCTGGGAAGGACAGGTGCTCTCAGGAGCATGGGAGCGTGGTGTTTGGTGGGGGGGAGAAGGATGGGAGGGGGGGCGTGAGCGGGGGTGGGACATATTCAGCTCCTCTTGCAGCATGGTGGCTGACCTTAGGCTGGTGTCCAGGGAGGGAGATGGGCTGAGGGCAGGGTGTCTTGCTTGGCAGGAAGGCTGAGGAGGACATGAAGCCTCAGGAGAAGCCTTCTCTGTCTGGGCACCCCATCTCTAGCTCCTCCTTGTCCTCTGGCCAATGTCTCTCTCCACGAGGCTCCTCTTCTGCTGGACTTGTCTCCAAGCTTCACCTCAGCACACACACACAGTAGGGCCTCTGCTGTGTGTGTGTGTGTGTGTATGTGTGTGTGTGTGTGTGTGTGTGTGTGTGTGTGTGTGTGTGTGTGTGAGAGAGAGATCCATCCTTGGGGCAGGGCATGTTAGGAGCCCCCCCTTTTAAAAATAATGGTTCTGTATTATCTGACTGCGTCTTTATGATAATTCATAATTCATGTATCCGTGCTGCTGCTTCTGAGCATTTGGGATGAACCCAATGGTTGGCTCACACGAAGAACCCTGAACGTGTTGCGCTGGGCTTAAAGCCTCCTTTCCCAAACTGGCTAGGTTGCTGGAAATGCCCGCCCCAGAGCTGCATGTGTTGTCAGTTTTAGGGGTGCCGTCTATCGGTGTCCATTGTTTTCCCAAGCAGACGATGTCTCTCCCTACCTTTTAACTTGCTCTTATGTCCAGAGGCCCCTCTCAAGTGCCAGCTCGTGCACAACCCTACACGCAGATCTCCGAGGTCAGCTCTGTGTCTGTGGTATTGGCATTGCGTTTGTTACACTGCTGTCTGGGAAGGGCGGCAGCGTCTTAGTAGAGGAAATTGAGTTTCTTCTATGCTGGATGTGTTAAAATAGAAGCATCCCAAGGCCGGGAGATGGCTCAGTGGTTAAAGTGCTCGTACCCAAGAGTATGGATCTGAGCTCAGATCCCCAAACTTCACATTAGTGCCAAGTAGGATCCCCTAGAGCAAGCAAGCTACCAAGAACAGCCATATTGATGAGCTCTGGGTTTGATTGGGAGGGCCTGCCTCGACGAATAGGCAGAAAAGGGACAGAGGAAGACGCCTGACTTCAGTCTTAGGTCTCCACACAAGTGCATACACATGTGCTTGTGCACTCTCACACGTGCAAAGCGTGCACAAACACATACATGCACACAACATACACCCGTGAAAGGAAAAAAATTAAAAAGGTGAGAAGGACTTGCGAAGGCCTTGGGGCCCGAGGCACTGGCTGTGAGGTTCTCTCTGCTCTGTGCTCTCCCTGGGCTTGTGGTGACAGCCGCACTGCTCTTTCTCCGCCTGCCCACTCTGATCTCACGTGGCCTCATGTTCTGATCTGGGGGCTAGTGAATCGGATCTGGTGGGTGACCCAGTTAGCATGTCCCCACTGGCTCTCGTCATCTGAGTCTTCACCCCAGAATCAGGGGCGATAACCCGTGTGAAAGTTCACCTCTCCGCCACCGAGGCTGACATCTTCCTGTTTTTACCTTTTCAAAGTCCCTTCCCAGGGGCCTGGGATGTGGCTCAGTGGGCAGAGTGGTTGCTTATCATGATGAAGCCCCGGACTCAATTCCCTGCACCCCATAAACCAGGCTCAGCATGGAGGGTCAGAAATTCTGCTCATTCTGGCCGTAAGTCTGCAGATACAGAAACTAGGAACTGTCCAAATTGTGCCTAGTGGAATTGTATAGACTCATAAGAAAGAGCCATTTAAAGGACAGAGTAAAATCTTGTTTGGTTTTTTAAAGTTAATTTCCATTGACTGTGACCACCGTTGGATGCAGGGGATGCCCCAGCCTGGCCACTGTCACTTGCCCCTGGTGTCTGGGGTTGGCGTGTTGTGTCTGAATGCCTTCTGAAGTCCCTGCCCCCTGACTACATGCAGCAATGCTATTTAGGAGGTCCAGTGACTGCGAGTTGGATCAGCTCCACATCAAGGCTGGTCCCAGGCCCCTTTGGGAGTTGAGAAGGGATCTGTAAGGCTGACGGTTGTAAGGATCTTTAAGAATCTGTAAGGCCAAGGCCGACTGTTCCTGGAGAGAGAAGGCAGAAATGTTTCAGCAGCCGATGGGCTGAGTCCAGGGCAACTCCTGAGAATGTTGTCCAGAAACATTGTATACTTCCGGACAAGCTATGGAAACAAGCTATGCTGCCAGGCGGAGGCGGGGCCTCGCATGGGGCTGGGCCTCTGGCTGCAGCGGAGGTTCTCTCTCCCGTGTTGGTGGGCATGTGGCTAGGCAGACGGTGTGGGTGCCTTGATATTTTAATTGAAGCCTGGAGACACAGTTGCTCTCTCTACTGTGCTAACAATGTACGGAATAAATAATTCAACCGTGGTTGTGTTTTGCCTGCCATCCTCGCCCATGGGGGTGGCCACACGTGAGCGTGTGGGTATACACACACACACACACACACACACACACACACACACACACACACAGAGCCAGGAGTAAGCAGAGCCGCTGTTAGGGGTCAGTGTTTGGACTGAAGGCTAAGCATTTCCATGTTAACTGGGCACTCGCCAGCTTTCAACTTCAGAGCAATGGCTTCTTTCCAGGTAGCCCTTAAAGACAGGCTAGTGGTCCTGTGTGCTGGCCTCTGACAGCCTGAGATGTCACTGACCAGGAGACAGGGACCCTTTTAGTGGCCACATTCTCTGGCTCTGTTCCTGCCCCAGCCCCCTCAGATTTAGCAAATCTTATGGGGCTCCAAATTGGTGGGAGGTACAGAGCAGGCGTTGGGGTGGGGATGGCCAGAGTGAACCCATCTGGTCTTCCGGGAATGAGGAGGTGGCATGCTTCTGGTTGGTCACTGTGTTAAGTAGGGTGTGGATGGCTGTGACAGAGGTACAGGTGAGGGTCTGGACACTAAGAGGTAGAGAGCAGTTCTGATGAGGGGGTGTGTGGAGGTAGCTTCCTAGAGAAGGTGACTACTGTCCCTAGACAGAAATAAGGCTGTGGCATCAAGGGTGAGAAAGGATGGGATGTGTGGGTGTCTGCAAGGGACAAACAGGGCCACCAGGGAACCCCCTTGCCCCCAGGTAGGAATAGTCAAACATAGACTCAGGGGAGGGTAGAGCTGGTGCAAAGGCCCTGTGGCAGGAGGATGCCTGACCCAGCTGAGAAGCAGTGGCTGTTGAGGGATGAAGGGACCTAGAGGCGGGCCTGGGTCAGCCACGACATGGGACCTGGAGCCCACTTTGACTTTGGGTTCCAATGGAGACTTTGGAAGTTTTAAGCATAGGCTATGACTAGTTTTATGTGCGTTCTGGGTGTTTTTATTTATTTATTTTTCTTCTTTTCATGAGTTGGTGTGTGTGCGGTTTGCCTGCATGTGTGTGCGTCTGCTGGCTTACATGTGGGCACATGTGGGTGTGGGTGTGCCTACGGACACATGTGGAGGCCTGAGGTTGGTATTGGAGGTCTTCCCCCATCATGGTTCCACCCCATTCTTTGAGATAGGGTCTCTCAGTTAAAGCAGAACTCTCTGAGAAGTGTTGCCACCTAGGCCCAGGGGAGCTTGTCTTCACCTTTAAGGCTGTACCTAGAGCAGGCTGCCGTGCCCACGTGGTGCTGGGGATTCATGTCATGTTGCCTCAGCATGTGCCACGGAGTCATCTTGCTATCCCATGCTTTCCCCTCCCTCCTTCCCTCCCTCCCTCCCTCCCTCCCTCCCTCCCTCCCTCCCTCCCTCCTTTCTTTCTTTCTTTCTTTCTTTCTTTCTTTCTTTCTCTCTGAGACAGGCTTACACTGTAGCCCAGGCTAGCCTGGAGCTCACTCTGGAGCCCAAGTACTCTTCCTGCCTGACCTCTGATATTAGGGCACGAGCCCAGAGGTCCTGCTGCAGGGTTATACTTTTATTTGGTCGGATGTTTTTTTTGTTTTGTTTTAAAGATTTATTTATTTATTTATATTTGAGTACACTGTTAGCATCGGATGCCCATTAGAGATGGTTGTGAGCCGCCATGAGGTTGCTGGGAATTGAACTCAGGACCTCTGGAAGAGCAATCGGTGCTCTTAACCACTAAGCCAGCTCTCCAGCCCCGGATTTTTTTTTTTTTTTTTTTTTTTGAGCCTTCCTGCTGTGTAGCCCAGGCTGGCTCAGATCCCCCAGACCTCCTGCCAAGACCTCCCAAGTCCTGAGATTTGAGGCACACATCCCTGCAGGAGATCAGCTGCCTGGAGATGTTTACCTGCGGTCACCTTTCTCCTCTACTCCCCCTTTCCCTTCTCCTTGCAGGGGGTCATCTGTCTCCAAACCTGCTACACAGGAAGCCCCAGAGGAGGCTGGAGGTGTTGACTCCACACAGTCCTGTTCACCCCACACCCTAGCGCTGGGCCTGCAGCTGCTGACAGACAGACCCTGCTTAGGGCTCCTCCAAGCTGTGGTTCTCCTATACCACATGTCTTTTGAGGCTGATGTGAGGCCCGTCTGAGCTGTAAAAGTGTGGGGCGGAGGGACTGGCGGGGACAGTCATTTGTTAGGGCACCTTGACTCCAAAGGAGGCCAGGCTGAAAACATACAAGGATCCAAAAGTGGCAGGGGGAGACGTCTGAGGGATCAGAGGAGGTGAGGGGTGTGTGTACCCAAGGCCTACAGGGTGACACTCTGAGGGCCTGGGTACTCTGCGCAGGGGGACGAGGCAGGGGTTGGACTCTGGTTTGCTGGGCAGTCTTCCTCAGCTGTGCTTCCTGGCTGGGGGCCCAAGGTGGTGTTTCCCGTCACTGGTGTCTCATCGGACTGTGGTGAGCACCGGCCCTGTCTCTGATATCCCCAGCAGCAGGGTCCTCTCCCTCCCCCGCCCACATGTGCTGCTGCTGCTGCTGTTGCTGCTTCTGCTGCTGCAGCAGCAGCAGCAGAAAGGCCCTCTCCTGTCTGTGGCCATGCGTGAGTGAACTTTTTTTTTCCTTTTTAGTTTTGGCTAAGCATTAGAGATGGAAATGGGAGTGTATGAGTTGGGGAGTCCTGACTCCTGCCTGGTGTCGTTGTCCCGCATAGTGGCATAGTTATAGAGCTGTAGAAGGGCTATTGCCTCCCTAGGGGTGGGGAGAGGCGGGAACAGAGAGCCTGTTTAATTTAATTCCCTGTTTTATTGCTCGTTGGATAAATAACCTTCATTAAGACAGAAAAGCATGGGGCGGGCGGCGGGGGACACGGACAGGGAGAAGTTTGATTAATTTCGAGCTGGTTTCTCATCTGTTAATTTTCTTCCGGTTCAGCAGGATTATTTAAACAAATTACAGACATTACTGTCCTCTTCTTCCCCCTGCAGGACTGTGGCCCTCAGGGAGGGCCCTGGCTCCTTTTTCTACCGTGGTTATTTAAGGTCAACTTAGGGGCAAGAAAGGAGGTTCTCCCACTCCACTTGCTGGTGAGGGTCTCCCTGTTCCTCATGCAGTATTTGGGGCTGGGATGGAGAGGTCGCTGGCAAGGCAGGGTAGTTCCACAGTCTAGGCTGCTCCAGAGCCCCCATGCCCTGTGTAGAGGATAGCATGCATGGGACTCAGAGTGCTGTGTGTGTACACGCCTGTATTCTTGCATGCGGAGTCTTGGGTGCCCTGTGTGTATGAACTCTTGTATTGTTGAATGTATGGGGGTGGTATCTCAGGTGCCACTATGTCCCCAGCATGCTCTGTGTCACACATACAGGCCTGGTTCACAGGGCTGTAGACAGGCAGGAACTGGTTAGACTGGAGAGGGAGATGAATACAGGGTAGCAGAGCCAGGGGTAGCAAGGCCAGGGGGTAGCAGAGCCAGGAGGTAGCATGCCCATTAGTGCGGAGCCATGCTCCCAATGCCAGGGAGTGCCATGCTCGTGAGCACAGAGCACAACCATGTCCATGTCAGATCTAGAACTTCTGAAAGCAAGGGGGACTCAGCTCCATGCTGGCTTATGTGTAAGCCACCTGCTTGGAAAACCCTGTCAGAGGCACAAGCTGGAGGAGTCCATGGCTGAGGAGGGTCTGAAGTGAGAGATTCTTTCCAGGGACATGGATGGGTCTGACACCAGGATGGGAACCTCAGATTGGCCACAGGTGCTAGAAGAGCAGAGGGACCGGACAGGGCCTTGGCTTTTCCAGCTTTTGCCATGCTGAGGATGAACTCAGGGCCCCGGTGCATGCAAAGCAGGCATTTACCGCTATGCTATAAGGGCTCTTGTTTTTGAGGAGCCGGCCATGTAGCTCAGGCTGGCCTCAAATGTGTAATGCTCCTGTCTCAGCCCGAGTGCTGTATTCAGCTCACACTCTCCTGTGATGATCCCACTGTCTGCTCTCCCGGGAGACCTTGTCCTGCCTGCTCTCTCAGCTCTGTTCCTTGAGCTGGCTTTGGAGACGCACTTGAATTGTATGGAGATTTTGGCCCCCCTCCCCCCCCCCCCCCCCCCCCCCCCCCCCCGCAAGGTGGAAAAGGCTCCTCTTTCTGCAGGACTGTTGGTGCCTGGCTGGATGCTGAGCCTGTGGGCACTTCCTGCCCACTCCTGGGAGGTTTGGATTAGACTCAGATGCGCTGGTGGTCCTCATGAATTTGGGGGGCGGTGTGTCAGGGACACATTTGGTGCCTGGGGGCCCAGATTTCAGTGGCAGCTGCTGAATGGGAGCCTCAGAGCCTCTGAGTCTTGCCTTGGGGTTCTCAAGTTATCGAGGGGAAATCACATCAGCCATAGCAGGTAGATCTCTAAGGCAGGCCTGAGATGAAGTAATGTTGTTTTATGTGGGTGGTGACCTCCGGATGATTGTGGAGAAGAGCAGTGTCATGGGAAAGGGCTGCCTAGAGTCTTAATGAGTGAATCCCTTTGTGGGCAGCAGACCAGTCACTAAGTCCTTCTCGGCACTAGAGAAGGGCTGTCCCATACTCTACCATGTCCCATTGTCTGGGCCATGGTGGGCACATGAAATGTGGTGGCAATGTTGAGTGGCACGTGTGGAGGTTTCTGCAGCAAGAGGCTGGCAGCAAAAAGCGGGGGCTGCCCACTCCCTATGGCACCTGCTGTCCAGCAGCAGCAATAGCCTCCTTGGCATTTATAAGCTGAGAATCTTTGGAGGCTGTCCCTCTCTGGGTCCCTGGGGTTCAGAGGTGACAGAGACTCAATCTTGTTCCCCATGGAGGTGGCAGATTTTACTGGCACGTAGAATAGAAGTAGAGTTGGCCCAGCCACTCACCACCTGGGTGACATTAAACATGATCCTGCACCCTGGAGGGATAGAGAGCACCTGTCCCCTTGGAGGGGTGGGGAGAACCTGTCCCCTTGGAGGGGTGGGGAGAACCTGTCCCCTTGGAGGGATGGGGAGCACCTGTCCCCTTGGAGGGGTGGGGAGCACCTGTCCCCTTGGAGGGGTGGGGAGTACCTGTCCCCTTGGAGGGGTGGGTAGCACCTGTCCCCTTGAGAGCTGGCAGCAGCCTGTTCTGATTATTGAATGAGCCTGGGTGAGGAAGGCCAAGGGAGAGGACTCCAGTTCTGTGAGTGGGGGTCAGAAGAACACCCACAGGGATGGGTTCTTTCTCTCCACTGTGTGGGTCTCAGGGATTACACTTAGGCTGACATTCTTCGCAGCAGGCACCTTTGCCCCCTAAACCATCTTGAGGACCTCTGCATAAACTTTCCTCCAACAGAATCTTGATGGGACCTGCGTAGGAGAATCAGCAACTGTGGACAACAGCTCCTTACTGGTCCATAGTCGTTCATATCCGTGGTCTACATCCTGGGCTATGGGAGGTGGGCAGAGGCAGACAGTGTGTTCTCCTCAGGGTCTGAGGGAGGTGTGTGATGTCTCAAGAGAGTCCGTGAGGTGAGGGAACAGCAGGACCCAGGCCTTGGGATGCGGGAAGTGCAGACCAGAGCCAGGGAGCAAGGAGAAGGGAGAGGTCAGACCAGGGGAGAGGTCAGGAGAGACTGAGCTAGCTTAGGGTTTTGTTTGTCCTTCCAGCTGTGGGTGGGAATGCTTATGTGTGCAAGGGGGTGAGTGTGTGTGCGTGTGTATGAGTGTGTGTGCGTTCTGGATGTTTCCAGAAGAAAGCTGGCAACACCAGATAATAAGCCAGGCTCAGACAGCGAGGAAGACTCAAGGTCTTGAAGATTCTTTGGCCTGAATGCAGAAAGGACTTAGTGGCTCTTCTGAGGCTGTTCCTGCTCTGGACACTTGTTGGTGTCTCCAAAGGTGGTCAGCTGGGTGAGATCCTGACCTTCAAGAATCAGAGAGTGAGCATAGAGACAGGCAGGTGAGGGCATGGGGCTGGGCGGGGTGGGGTGGGGTGGGGGTGGTGGTGGTGCTCTGAACCCTGGGGTGCAGGGCTGAGGCAGGAAAGGGAGGCTGTGCTAACTGAGGAGGCACAGGACCCAGAAGGAGACCACACAGTGAGATGCCACAGTGAGGACAAGCACAATAGAGGCCAGTTAGGGGAGAGCTGCCTGCTGGGGACTCTAGCGGGGCACCCAGCCTGGGAACCCCGAGGCTGTGCCAGTTGTCAGTTGTGAGTTTTTTCTGCTTCTGGCTGCACCCCCAGCCCCTTCTCCCAGATAAACCCCAGAGCCCCAGTGGGGCTTCATTCTGGCTGCCTGGCCAGTCTGACTGTGGCCTGGCTGTGGATATAAATCACGGGGAGTGTTGATGGTGTGACTTTTATCGTCTCATGTGTTCAATGATGTTAAAACATCCCATTATATCATCTTATATTAATATGGTGCAGTCCATCACACACACACACACACACACACACACACACACACACACACAGTCTGATGGAACAGTGGTGGACAGCAGAGTGGCTCATTTCCTTGAAGGCTAGCCACGCCCCCACCACTTGTGCTCGGCAGCTAAGAGGACCTTAGGGCACCTGCATAATAATAACCGCTTTGGGCATTGAAGATCCTCCTGGCCCTGCCCTAACTCCTGAAGCTCCTGGAGGGTCATCAGGTTTGGGACAGGTTTTCATGAGATCCTGCTTGCTGTAGAGCCCCCTCCCTCTGTTCTTGATGAGAGCCAGGCAGCTCATTAAATTCTCACTAAACGGGAGGTGCAGGTGGAAAGTTGACTGCTCAGGGGTGCAGGGCACGGGGTGGGGTGGGAGGTGGGGGTGTGGGGGTGGGGAAGCAGCAAGAGCAATCCTGACCCTTATTTACACTGTCTCCTGGGCCCAGACACCGGGTGGGTGAGGGGCTGGGGGCTGTGGGTTGAGAACACTCAGGCAAAGCCCTCAGACATGGGTTCAAATCCTGCCTTACAATTTGCTGTTTGAACTCTGGATCTGTTTCCTCATCTGAAAAAGAGAGTTAACAGTGGTGCTGTTGTGTGTGAGGACTGACAAGATGGTCTGTGTGTGTGTGTGTGTGTGTGTGTGTGTGTGTGTGTGTAGCACAGAGTTGATTCTTAGTGTGTCACAAATGCTGAGATGAGTCACCACGAACACCCTCCGTTGCTCACCTGTTGACAGGGCTGCCGGGCCTGATGTGTACGGGCCCCCCTCCATGCTTTCCTGTTATCTTTCCTGTTTAGCTCCTAGCTCAGGCCCTGGGGTCCTGAGGCCACCTGGGCTGGTCTAGTATGACCTGGTGACCTGGATAAGCCCTTCCATGTCTCTAACCTGGGCAAAGCCTTCTTTCTTTAGTTTATGGGGATTGAAGCAAGAGAGCAGAGAGGTCCCACATTTGGCCATCCACACCCTGGACAGGATAATGGCTTTAGGCACCTAGGTCCTCTGCCTCTTTCCCCAGCTTCCTTCCTACCCATCCTCTTGGATGCCCCTCACCATGGCCTCACTACGACTTCGACAAAGACTCAATTCTCATCACAATGCCCACTTTGCAGACAAAGAGACTGAGGCTCTATTACCTGCATCTCATCTCTGGGAGCTTGGTTCTAGCTCTCCTTGTAGCGAGCACAAGGGCTGTCTGTGGTCCTGGGTGTGCGAGCTTGGCTCCGGCCCTCCCCTCCAGGCCTCAGCCGCCACCCACCTCCCCTAAGATTGACACGGACGAGGGGCACAGTCAGCGAGCAAACCTGCTACCCTGAGTGTAGTTGATTGATCTACATTTTGCTTATGAAGTAGGGCAAGTGCTGATTTGAGGATCTTGTTTGCTCTCGGCCCAGGGCTGGCGCCCGCCCGCCAGCTCGAACAGCCTTATCTGTCTTCAAGCCCTTCCTCCAACGCACTGGTGCGGCTCTTTTGTCAGCCGATGCCAGGAAAGCTGGGCTCTCTCCTCCCTCCGCACCCCATCCTCCACACCCCATTCTTCTCCAGCTCCCAAGCCTCACAGTAGGGGTGTGTGCTGGGTTCCTATGAAAATATGCACCGCTTAAAAGGGCAAGCAGGGACTGAGCACGCGCCTTCCAGGGGCATATCTGCCCAGGGCCCGTTGCGGTGCTGCCGATTCCATCCAGGAAAACAATTCAGAACAGGAAATTAATCCAAGCGCAAGTTTCCTGTATTGATAGGAGGCTGAGCAGCCAGAGTGGAGGCAGGAGTGTTAGACAGAGTGTCACCGTGGGATCAGAGAAACAAAGGTCTGGCAGAGCCCTGCAGGCCAGAGGCATCATGGGAGGTGGGGGAGTCAGTATTGCCCTTTTGTGGGTATTATCATAGGTGGCCCATTTACTGCCCTGGCTGGGTACCGGGCAGAGTGAGGCCTCCCTGGCAGGCTGCCTATGCTGTAAATGAGGGCGAATAGGGCAGATCATGTGCACTGCTGTGCGGAGGATATCCTGCAGCAGGGAGGACCACTGCGAGGTCCTGAGGTACGATGTGCCCACAGGACCCAAGGTATGGAGGGAGGCTGGCATGACAGGAGCTGCTGGGGGCCAAGGTGGTGTGGGAAGAGATGGGGTCAGAGGTCATGCACGTGAGAATACTCCAAATTAATTATTCTGATGGACTGCCTTGCTGTGAGCTGCAAGGGAGATATGGCCTGATACCCACGATGTGAGCACCCAGATCCCAGACAGGGTGTCTCTGTGTAGCCCAGGCTTTCCGGGAACTCACTACGTAGACCAGGCTGGACTCACAGAAACCCACCTCTCTCTGCCTCCCAAGTGCTAGGATTAAAGTTGTGTCAATGGCGTGGACTCTTGCCCAGTCATTCCCTCAGTGTGTTGCTGTGGTGGTTTGAATGTGAACGGTTTCCCAAGGGCTCATGGATTTGAATACTTGGTTTGAGAATACTTGAAAACTGTTTGAGAAGGATTAGGAGGTGTGACCCCCCCCCCCCCGTCCCTTCCTTCTCCCACTTGCTCTGCTCTGATCACTCTGGCCCCACTCGTAGGTGTGGTCTTCTTGGAGGATGCTTTCTACTGGAGGTGGGCTTTGAGATTTCAAAAACTCAAGCCACGAACCAGGCAAGGTGGCACACACCTTTAATATAGCACTCGGGAGGCTGAGGCCAGCCTGGTCTACAGAGTGAGTTCCAGGACACCCAGGGCTACACAGAGAAACCCTGTCTTGAAAAACAAAACAAAACCAAGCAAACATCTGACGACGCCAGCCATTCGCAGTTAGCTCTCTCTGCCTCATGCTCTGGGATGTCTGCATCACCGCTCCAGCGCCATGCCCGTGTGCCCTTGTGCCTGCTGCCACATTCCTGGCTAGGATCGTCATGGACTCTAACCCTCTGGAACTGTAAGGCCCAACTAAATTCTTCTAGAAGTTGCCTTGGTTATGGTGGCTCATCACAGCAATAGAGAAGTAACTAAGACAGTTGCTTAGAGAAAAGAGAGGCCTACCCAAGGCTGTGCTGTGCTGTGAGGGACAGGGTACAGCAAGAGTTCTGGTGACAGGTGCTGTCCTGACCTATGGGACACTGGCAGCTGTAGACTATGTCCTCCTAGGGAGTAGTCCTCTTTGGCATCCTGGGGGATGTAGGGGGCAGCAGGGTGCTGTTGGAGACCCTAATTAAAAGCTTAGATCCAAATGGCTTGATGGTGGAATTTCTAATTAAATCAATTTCATCTCGTCTGGGAAGCAGAGGTTTGCATACGATAAGCATGAAATTAATAATTACGCTTAGAAATTAGCTGTTGCTCAAAGCAGGCCGTTTGCACAGCCCTCTGTGGCCTGGGGCCAGCCTTGCTCTGTCCTTTGTGTTAGAGACAGATGGACCACTTCAGCCCGTAGATTGACAGGCAGACGAGGTGGACCTGAACACAGAAAATGCAACTTCTCCTCTGCTGCCCACTCTCTAAGCCTTGGGAGATTCAGGCAGCCACCTGTCGCTGGAGGCTGTGGGCACCACTCTTAATTTCTAATTAATTTTATTAATTAATTATTTTTTAATTTTTGGTTTATTGAGACAAGGTCTCACTAGCTACCTAGACCAGGCTGGCCTAAAACTTATAGATATCTGCCTGCCTCTGCCTCCCAAGCGCTGGGACTAAAGATGTGCACCACTTCGATATTTTATTTACTTTGCAAATTACTTATTTTGCATGCATAACTGTGTATTCCATGTGCACAATGACCATGCAGGCCAGTAGGGGGTGCCAGACCCCCCTGAAACTGGAGTTAACAGACAGTTGTGAGCCACCCTGTGGGTGCTGGGAACTGAACCCCGCTCCTGTGGAAGAGCAGCCAGTGTTCCTAATTGCTGAGCTGTTTCTCCAGCTCCCGCCTCGGATTCTGTACATGCATGCATGTTCGCTGTGTGGCTACATGTGTCTAAGGCACATTGCACAGAGGAGACTGAAGTTTTACCTGGCAATTACTGGTAAGGGTTCTGGAGTAGGCCTTCTCAGGTTCAAATCCTGCCTCGGCCTGTCAAGAGCTGTGGGACATTGGATAAGTAACTTGACCTTTCTGGATTAGTTTTAGGTAAGTGAAGATTAAAATAGGTGATTGAAGGTGCTATGCGTAGAAGCCCTCTTAGGACATAAGGCATCTAAGCAGCGTTGGTTCTGATGATGCTCATGAGTCGTGTGTTCTAGAATGAATCTAATTCAATCTAGTCTGTCCCCTCCTAGCCGAGAAGTGTGCTAAGAGTGAGCCTGACACATCCAAGTTCTAAAATGTCAGCCATTATTAGTGTCTGGGAGTCAGAGAATCATGTCACTGCTGACAGTACAAGCTGACACAAGGGGCAGGCGGTGGGTGCTTTGGTCACGACCAATCCTCAGACCTGTTTTGAATGAAGGGGATTCTGGGAAAAAGCAGCCCTCAGATCTGTCCCCTGTATCAGTCAGCACAAGCGAGGGAGGCTGTAGTAGCAACCATTCTGCCAACCTCTGGGATTTGCAAGGACATAGGCTTAGTCATTGCTGAGCCCCCATCATGTGGTGTGCTTTGTCCTGCCTCAGGAACGCACGTCAGGCTGGAACCTTGGTGGTGACAATAGCAGAGGGTACATATACCATGGAGTGTCCCCTACCTGTGGTGACACGCTCGGGCCCAGAGACAACATGCATCCCCCTGCTCCTGACTCAGTGAGCAGGGCGTGTCATGTGACCTGGCCAACACAGGGTCAGGGAGCTGTAAAGGTAAGGAATGTGTACCACGGGGTGAGAGTCGGCACCGTGGGCAGCGGTGTGTGAGCAACGCCTGACATTAGATACCTGTGTGTTTATCGCTCAAGTAGTTGTCTCTGTCTCCAGTGCTGAGATCAGCTTCACTGAGGTCTCCATGTCTCCCAGAACTCGCAGGTAAAGCACACAGCAGGGGCTTGGGAAGCCATTACGGATGGAGTGAGTAGGTTAATGAAGAAGCCACCAGGGTGTGTGAGACAGCCACAGAGGCAAAGAAACCTCTTGACTCTAGTAGACGAAATTTACTTTCCAGGACACTGTGGCAGTTTGAAAGTTCTCACGAGTGCTCCCAGTCCCAGTGGGGCTCTACTCTGGAGGCCCCCGAGGAGCGACAGTTTGGCACCTGTGTGATGCAGTTTCAGGTTCCCAGGGCAGAGGAGAACCCTGATACCTTGGAGTTTTCAAGCTGTGCAGGGAGCTTTGTGCGCTGGGCCTAGGTCCCAGGAAGTGCCTTGGGTAGAGAGGCCAGGCAGGGTAGCTTGATAGATGCAGCCTGGGCCAGGCAGAGTGTGTAACTGGGCCCAGAGAGGCCAGAGGCTGGGGCTGGCCTTTGTCTGTGGAGGTTAAAAAAAAAAACCCTCTATGTGATCTGGTGTGCCATAGGCAAGTGACCAGCTGTGCAAGATCCTTCAGGGGCCACCCAACAGGAATGGAGATCTTCTGTCCCTGTCCTCTAGGCCTTCAGTGTTGGCTGTTGCAGACAAGTCCCCTGTGGAGCTAACCTTGGGTGAAGATTTCACCCTAACTTCTCAGAACAGTTCCAGAGACACCGGGGACTGACAACACCTTAGTTAGGCTCTGTGATGAGGCATGTCCTAATTCAGCGGCCCTCTGGCCACTAACAGCCACCTCCCTGGGCCTCTGAGTCTGACACTTTGGAGGCTTTTTCTTGGGCCTGAGCTGTGGTGTGATGAATCCCTCCTATGTACTGGCCAGGCTTGGCTTGCCTAGACTATGGGGGTGAGGGCCTGCTGTAGTCCTAAGGGCACATAAGCATCCCAATGCAGGCATATGTGCAT
Source organism: Mus musculus (assembly GCF_000001635.26). Taxonomy (NCBI): domain Eukaryota; kingdom Metazoa; phylum Chordata; class Mammalia; order Rodentia; family Muridae; genus Mus; species Mus musculus. The sequence continues at coordinate 166,276 of NT_187005.1, read as the reverse complement.
AAATACCATCTTGGTCCCCCTATGCAGATTACCCTCCCTCAAATACACCTACAGCTCCTTAGAATTTGATACCATTGTCAGTCACCCTGGCAGGGGCCTCAGTCTCTTCTCCTTACACCCTGCCTTCTCATCTCCCTTTTGCCTCTGCCTTCTCCTCCTCCTCCTCTTCTTCCTCCTTCTCTTCCTCTCCCTCCTTCTCTTCCTCTTCCTCCTCCTCTTCTTCTTCATTTTTTTCTTCCTCTTCAACAGGGCGTCACTATGTAGGCTAGACTAACCTGGAACTCATAAGAATCCTCCTGCCTCTGCCTCCCAAGTGCTGGGATCTCAAGAGTGCCTCCATGCCCAGCTCCTCCCACTCCAGAGCTGTCTGGCCCCCTGACTAGGCAGGTGACCAAGGGACAGGTGTCCACTGACCTAGTGGCACTCTGCAGGCTGCATTGCGGTGGCTGCGTGACGTAGCGTGACATACCCATGTCACATACCACGTGCTCAGGTGACTCAGCACGTCTTCTGGAACATGCGTGCGGGTGCAGAAGCACCGGGTCCCTGCTTGATGGTTGCTGAAGCCCGGAAGCAGCTTTTCAAAATTGTCTTGTGGGATGGACATCCTAGTCACTCCAAGAGTGCCGAGGGGACAGAGGAGAGAATTTTCACATTCTTTCTTCTTGGCCGCCTGCATGAACCAGAGCTTTCCTGGGGGCCAGTGGCAGACACGCTGTGTGCTATCTGAGCTTCACACTTTTTTGTGCTGTGGGAGGCCGAGGGGAACCTGGAGGACCCTGGAGGACCCTGGAGGACTGACTGGAAATGGTGAAGTCAGACTGTTCAGAGCGTGGAGAAGGGTCTATGAGTCGGTCTATGAGACAGTATGTGAGCTGCAGCAACTAAGCCCTGGGAATGGAACGGGGCTAGTGAGCCTGGTGGCTGTGACGCTGGTCCCCACCCACCCCAGAGCAGCGTCCTTAGCACACAAGACAGGGCAAGCCTCATATCCAGTGGGTATTTTGTGTTTATTCCAGGCAGGGGGAGGCTGAAGGGGACTGGCTGGAGTCTTTTTGGGCTTCTATGTTGAGAATGGTCGCCTGTGAGGAGAATTCTAATTGAGCATCCTCCACTCCCTTCCCCCGCCACCCAGGCTGGGGCCATTGGGAGGGAGGGGGCCTCAGAGAGCACAGGCATTCAAGGATTTTGCCCTGAGGGTGGTGCAGCAGAGGGAGCTGGGTGAGTACAGGTAGGGTGGATAGATTTGGGGTGTTAATAGAAGACTGAGGGAGGTGGGGGAGCAGGGGGCAGTGCAGGGGTCACACAAAGCACCGCAGAGAGCCACAGGCCTGCTCCTGGGTCCCAGGGACTCCCCACATTACCAGCAGCTCTTAATTGCTCGTTCGGGAAGACTGAGGCCTGGGAAGAAGGAACTGGGCTCAGCACTACCAGCCAGGCAGCATCAGGGTTGGGCTAGAACCCCAAACCGCAGTCTGGAGCCTTCTTAGCAGGAACTTCGGAACCTGTGAAGTGGTAGGGAGAAGGGACTGGTCTCTTGTTCATACACTGGCCTGGTCACAAGGGCCATGGTGACTGTTGGGACAGTTCAGCATGTGGCTTTCCTGCTGTATAGCATGCAGGAGCCCCATGTGATCTCCCACCTTTGTGGGAATGGGGTGCATGCGGATGATGGAGGTCACCTGCCTGGATTAGTCCTGCTGGTGTAAAGCTGCTGACACTGGGGAAAGGGGCTCATGGGGGGGGGCTCCCAGCCTAACAGCAGGATATTGGGGGTCTAGTTGGGAGGGGTGAGCAGCAGCCTAGCTGGGCAGGCATGAGGAAAGAGTGGGGCCCCAGGTGCTGCTCATCTGGAGGAAGGATGGGTGGACAGGGGCCCAGCTGACTGCACCCCAGATCATAGCGTATAGTATTCTTTTTTTAGGAAAATAGACATTTTAGACATGTACAAAGGCCCACAGTCCTGCTGTCACTAAACAATGGTTAGATCGCTGCTAATTGGTTTGCTCTTCCTGTGCCATAAAGTTCCTGTGAGGCTGACCCTAGTACCACCTTGTTATCTCCTCTCTAGAATCTCTCTCTACCACCAAGACAGGGTTTCTCTGTGTAGCCCTGGCTGGGCTTGAACTCATACAGAGATCCACCTGCCTCTGCACCCCAAGTGCTGGGACTAAAGGTGTGTGCCACCGCCACCAGCTTCCTCCCGAGCATCTCAACACAAATCTCTCAACACTGATCGTCAGCTGGGGTAGTCACGCCTCTGGGACTTTTGACCACGTCTGGAGATATACCACTGGTCACCGTGGGTGGAGGTGCTTCTGGCACGTGGGGTACAGGTTGGGTATGGAGGACATCCGCAGGACACAGAACAGCTCTGTTTAGGAGCCTTCCTTCCCTAGCCTGTCTGTGTGGAGACTGAAAGCCCTGATGAGGGAGGAGGGGAGGAGGGGCAGAGGGCTATGGCTTCCATGGTGTTGGAGAGGAGGGGGATGGGGAGGAGGGTGACATGGCTCCTTTCTTGTGCCTTTAAACAACCACAGGAGGATACAGGGTCATGTTACTCCATGGCTGGAAGGGTAGGGGCAGGAAGAGAGGCCTAGGGTGCCCCTGAGGTGGCTTTGCCTCTCCAGGCCCTTTGCCCAAACAGTGGAGAGAAAGGATCTCTCAGTGGATGCCACTCTGGGATGGGGGAGCAACTGAGGCCTGGGTTCTGGGCTGTGTCCTCCAACTGGGCAGGAGACAGGAGACAGAGGCCACTGGAACCATAGAGACAAAGCCGTCTGGATGGTGACTAGAGGGACTTGGAGACTGAGGGTCCCTATTCCTGCTATGTGTGTGCCTACTCAAGTGTGTATTTTGTATCTGGGATGTTCCTGGAGACCATTCGTCGTAGATCCCATGAAGCCAGCTGGGAGTCTCCCTTGGGGCATAGGCAAGCTCGTTGTATGCAGGAGGTAGGTGGCCTCAGAATCGAGGAGAGCTGGAGGTAGGGGTGGCCACCATCAGACCGTTTCCTGTTCCTCTCAGTGTCTGGAACTTGTCTCACCATTTCACAGGATGGATGTGGGGAGACTGTCTCGGTGAGAGGGGTGATTCTGGGTTTAGGGGTCCCAGAGCTGTGGGTGGGTAGGAAGCAACTGCCCCATTTATGCCTTTGCCCATCGATCCGCGTGTCCTCTTACCCCCAGATCCCCCAGATCAGCTACGCCTCCACGGCTCCCGACTTGAGTGATAACAGCCGCTATGACTTCTTCTCCCGGGTCGTGCCCTCGGACACATACCAGGCCCAGGCCATGGTGGACATCGTCCGGGCCCTCAAGTGGAACTATGTGTCCACGCTGGCCTCAGAGGGTAGCTACGGCGAGAGCGGCGTGGAGGCCTTTATCCAGAAGTCCCGAGAGAACGGTGAGTGGTGTGTGGGGCTGGGCCCACTGCTGCTGGGTTCTCGAGCTCTTCTCTGAACTGGGTTTGTCTGGTGTCCCCTCTCCCCAGCCCCATCGTGGGTGAAGGCCACGAGGGACATCTGTAGACATCCCTGTCCTCTCGTGGGCAGGGGAGGGAGGACACTAGAGGGTTTTATTTAGGTGGGGACCAGGGACTCAGTTGCATATGCGATCAGCAGGAGGCTCTTGGAGCAGGGGATGTTCAGGACTGGGGTACCCTCCATAGTGGGTGGGCTGTGTCTCCGTGCTGCTTTCCCACTGAGCAGACAGCTGTTCTCACTTGTCCCTGTGATGGGTGCTCTGGAGGCCTCTGGTAAGCCACAGGCACAGCAAGGGCTAACATCAGGATGGGGACTCCAGCTATCGATCTGAAGGGGTGTCAGGAGGGTTCAGTGGTAGCCCCTGGGGTGGGGGACTCTGGATCCTGTGGCTCCCTAGGGTCCCCTGCACAGAGGAGTACAGGGGTGGCCTCGGTGCCCCTGACAGCCTCATCCTGTGGGTTCTAAGTAGCTCACTGCTGCTCTCGACCTTGGCCAGTGTATATTTATACCCGCAGGGCCCAGACCTCTAATTGCCTTTCCTAAAACTGCAGAGTGGCCGGGGTTGAGGGTGGTGATGGCCTGCAGGCATAAGCCTACTGCAATTCTGTGATAAGCCCTTTAATTGTACTAGGATAGCTGCCTGGGGGGCCAAGCCCAGTGCAGGGGCGGTGGGAAGTGGGGTCCTCTCTAACTCTAGCAAGTGTAGGATGGAGGCCTGGCCGTGCCCGTGCAGACTTGCCAGGGTCTGGGATATTGGAGGGATGCAATGTTGGGACCTTGTCAGAGCCCGGGAGCCATGGCCTCTCTCTTTTCTCTCTTTTCCGGGGATGATAGATGCCACACTGTGCTGCTGGCTTCTGTAAACCTCAGGGGTTGCTCCTGCTCTGAACAAGCCTGCTATTAAAAGCACAAACTGTCCTCCATGGGACTCAGGACAAGGCGCTGCTTAGGGGAAGACAGAGGGTTTAGAGTCATAGTTGTGGGTGGCTTGGAGGTACTAGATCATGAGCCGCACCTGCTGTCTGGGTGGCCTCTGTCTTATGTGGAGGGGACCCCATTTCTATGAGCAGGCCAGCATCAGAGGCGTCATACAGTACAGAGAGGTGGGTGTGGGGTTTGACCTCAAGTTCCAGGGCAAGTAGTGTCAGCTGGCTTCCTGTCCTCGCCTACTTTGTCTTCTGCCCGTGCTGTCCTCTTGCTGGGGTCTATGGCCAGCTGGGGGGTGACAAGGACACATGGAACACTGTGCGTATGGCCTGCAGGCACAGAAGAGGCTGGCGTGTAGTGTGCTTAGCTGATGGCAGGACCGTGAGTTACTTTTTCAAGCTCCTAATCAGGTGTAGGGAACTGGGAAGAGGAGTGTACAAGATGCTTAGAGAGGACCTCAGAGTCTAGAGAAGCAAGAGACCCCCAGGCCTTGGGTCCTCCGTCCTCCTGTCTGGCAAGACCCCTCACGTGGCCACCTCTGCATTCTGTCCCGTGCCTCTGAGGTCCAGCTGTCCACACTTCCTTAGATTCTCCTGGTTAACCTGAGACCACCTTGACACTGGGTCCCCAACCTGGCCCTGTTGCTAAATGGGACTTGATTTGGAAGTCAGCGCTTGGTGGGTGAAGAGGGAGAGATACACAGAGGGAGGAGGAGGGGGAGGGAGGAGGAGGAGGAGGGAGGGAGAACGGGGGGGGGGACGACGACGACAACAGAGAGGACTGCTCCAGCAGGCCAAATTGAAATCAGAATTGAACATTGGGAGAAAGAGGCCACAGCACCATATAGCCTAATCCCCGAGAAAGATTAAAGATGTTTTTGGCCGCATACTGTATTGATTTGTCCTCTGAAGTATAAGTCACCTGGGAGGTGGTGGGAGGCTTGTGGGGGAGGGAGGTGGAGAGGGGAGGGCTGTGCTTCCCTTGCTCACAGGCTGGGAAGTCTCACCACGATGGTGAGTCTGTCAGGCCTCTGGCATGGACATGGCTCTGGGTCCTTCAGAGGAGTTTGATGTTAGCCATTTCCAAGAAAAAGACAGACCAGAGAGGATAAGTGGCCTTCCCTAGGGTACACGGCCACATTGAAGGAACCTGGACAGGAGCTTTGTCCTGTGGTGGAGACTGTTGCCCCCGGCAGCCCATGAGACTCTCACCTGTTAACTCATGCTCAGAGTGGTTCCATTGTTAATGGAGCCCAGCCTGTGTTGGTCACATCCCACCCCCACCCCCACCCCAACCATTACAAATCCTTCCTCACATTGATTAAGTGTTCGTAGACACTGGCTGAAGAGGACTTAGGCCCATCTCCCTCGGCGGACGCATGAGAAAGACTGAAGCTTGCAGGAGCGGGCACTCAGAGGGGCTTGGGGGGGCACCCAGAGGGACTTGGGGGGCACCCAGAGGAGCTCAGAGGGTACCCAGAGGGGCTGGGGGGCACCAAGAGGAGCTCTGGGGGCACCAAGAGGAGCTGGGGGGGCACCAAGAGGAGCTCAGAGGGCACCTAGAGGACACTTCAGGGCTTCACCCTTGTGCCTGTGTTTGGCCAACTCTGGCTGCTTTGTTTGGAGATCCCATCAGGAGTAGGGGAGACAGGAGCGACTGTTGTGGCTTCAGCTTAGGGTATCCACCTGTTTTTGGCTTCAGCAGCTTTGGACATCCCTGCCCCCACTAGCTGCCCACTCCTTGGAGTGGTAGCCTGAGGCCTGGCTTGTGAGCCCTTGTTGGAGAATTCAGGAGAAGAGGGGGCCCTGCCTAATGGCCTCCTCGCAATCCCAGAACCCCCACAGGCTGCCCTGAGCCCTCCCATTCAGTGTCTGGGGCCTGACACTGCCCTTGGATCACTATGAGTGGCCCTGCTGAGTGATGAGGCCCACCAGGCCCCAGCTGGTATCCTTGCCAGGATGGGGATTGGCAAGGTGTTGGCATCAATGTGACTGCTTGTGATGGCCAGGTCAATCCTGTGTGACGAAGATGAACTCCCATGCTCGCGTGGCCCGCCTCGGGGACTTTGCCTGTCTGCTCTGATTTCTCTGATGCTCTGGCCTGTGGGAGGGTGTTGACACCTCTCAGGTCAGTGAGTCCCTAGGGCTAGATGTCGTGAGGCACTGGTGTGTGTGTGTATGTGTGTGAATATGTATGTGTGAATGCATGTGCTTGAGTGGGTGTGTATGTGTGTGTGTTCATGCATGTTTGTATGTGTGTGTGCGTGTGCGTACATGTGTGCGTGTGTATGTGTGTACAGGTGCATGTACCGGTGTGTGTGTGCTTGAGTAAATGTGTATGTGCATGTGTGTGTTAATGCATGTTTGTGTGTGTGCATGTGTGTGTGTGCTTGAGTGGGTGTGTATGTACACATGTGCGTTCGTGCATGTGCATGCATGTGTGTGTGTGTGTATGTGTGTACAGGTTCATGCACTGGTGTGTGTGTGTATGTGCTTGAGTGGGTATGTATGTGCACCGGTGTATGTGTTCATGCGTGTTTGTGTGTGTGCGTGTGTGTGTGCATTTGTGTGCATACTGTCACTTTCCCTGGCTCTCCCTGCCAGGGAATGTACCCACACAGCAGTAGGAAGACAGTTGGGCTGTCTGTCCTGCTCTGATTTGCTGCTTTCTGTCCTCCACGGGAAGCCATGTGCACATTTCGAGGGACACCCCTGAAGATGTTTTGGAGTATAAAGAACCCCTTTGCTTATGGCAGCCCCTTTGGGGCTTTGGCCTTTGAAAGCCAGTTCTGGGTGGTTCTGAGCCCAAGCGCCATGGCAGGAGGCTGGGCTCTAATCCATGTGTGTGGCCTTGAACTTGAGACTCTGGCTCCCTCTTTAATCTAACAGGAACATGAATAGAGAGCACATCCCCCCCCCCAAGTGCTGTGAGGCTGGACGGCTCTGAGTCTGGCTGAGTCTAGACCTGGCCGTGGGGTGCAACCGCAAGCCTTGGCTTTTTCCTCTGCTGTGAAGGGGCTGGGGCGGGGACCTCTGGACTCCCATGGCTGGGTTCCTGGTGTCCCTTAGCTTTTCATCTCCCCTTAGTGTTTGGAGGCCAGGTCCCATGGTGCTCCTTGGCCCTGGACCCCAGGTCACGGTACTCGTGAAGTCACACATTCTCCCAGCACTCTCCTGTCATTTCCACAGGTCTTTGAACCCCAAAGTCATTACATTCATCTTTTTCTCCTGCAAAGCATATTGTGATGTCTCCCAGACACCCATGGAATGGAGAGGGTCCCTCTAGCTGTTTCTGGTTGTCCAAGAACATCTGGCTAAAGCTTCAGGCCGGTCTGATTAATGGCCTTCTCCCCTGTCTGTTGGCCTACCTGGCTGCTTCCTCCATGGCCCCTGTGCTGGAGCTGTGACTAAGTGTGAGCCGTCACCGTGTCCCTGGGGAGGAGTTTGCAGCCAGTTTCTTTTCCAGGCTTCTGTGGGGCCCTGTTCCAGGTCTGGCACTGAGCAACTTTGCTCTGCCACCACCCCGTGTACATGTGTGAGACCCTAGTCAACACCCCTCCCCAGACCCTTCAGTTCTTTGTGTGTGGGACCAGCAAGGGGTCGTGTGCCTTCCTCCATGCATTCATGTGTGAATACTGAAGTCATTTCTGCCTTGTTCCGTCCACTCCAGACTTCCCTTTCAGAGTACTTGAGCATGGACAGACTCTGCTGCCCTGGCCAGCCCTCCATCAGCCCCTTCACCAGCCTGTCTGTCCTAGTCTTCTGAGACTCCAAGACTCACCCGACACACATTCACTTCCAGACACAGGTCATTGACAGCTGTAATGGAAACCCCTCAGTGCCAGGCCTAACTTTAGCCTTGGTAAAAGTCGTGTGTGTGTGTGTGTGTGTGTGTGTGTGTGTGCGTGTGTGCGTGTGTGCGTGTGTGCGTGTGTGCGTGTGTGCATGTACATGTGTTTAGGGTGGGAAAGAGGGAGAGAGGGACAGGGAGAAAGAGAGGAAAGAGTTGGGGCTAAGATGCTCACTGGGACACAATGGTCATCAGCACCACTGCAGGCTCAGTGAGGTGAGAGGGCAGGGCCGAGAGTGCTAGGGAGAGACAGGCTTCTCTGGCTGTGTGCAACACACACACACACATACACACACACACATACACAAATGCACACATACATATACCACATACATAACACACATATATACATACCATACACACTTACATCTCCCATATACACACACACCACACACATAATCACACATACACAGACACATACCCTCACACAATATGCACACACACAAATACACACACATACATACATACCCTACACACACATATACCACACACACACCATTCATACAAAACATACACACCACACCTACATCCCCCATATATACACACACACCTCACACACACAATCACACATACACAGACTCACACGCACATATACCACACATACATTCTCAACACTATACACATACACACACACATACCACACATACACACCATACAAACCCACATTTCCCCATACTTACACACACCACACACACTCACATACTCACACAGACAATTCACACACACCGTCACACATACTCACACCTACACTCACACATGCACAAGCTCACACACACATATCACACACATATACTATACACCCACACTCATATACACATATACACACTTGCCTACCATATATATTCATACATACATACACACATACATACATGTATATTATACACACACACACAAATGCACACATACATACACACCCCCACATATACCACACATACACACTCACATCTCTCCACATACATACACACCACATACATAATCACACATACATCTCTTACATATACATATACATATACATATACATATACATATACATATACATATACATATACATATACAATGTATATATATATTTAAGAGGTGAAGGTTTGGACCCAGGGATTCAGGTGTCGAGAAGAGAAGGTCAGGTTATATTCTACTTGTGAGCTCACAGATCCCTGAGTTTGCGTGGGCTGAGGTTGTTGAGCCCAGCCCAGCCCAGCCCAGGCTTCAGCACCTCGGAGAGCGGCACCCTGGCCCTCCTGGGCTGCCTGTAGCCAGCTTCCTGCTCCTAGGCAGTCTGTGGAGGCTGAGCAAAGCCTCTGAAACACAGGCCGCTTCCCCTCTGCTTTGTTACTGATTTCTTTCTTATCCACACACATTTATTCCTGGACACTGCTGTGACCAGGCAGGTCCGGCTCAGCTAGAAAGCTGAGATGAAAGAGTTGAGGTGCTTGTCTCCAACAGTCAGCAAGCACGGTGTGTGTGTGGGTATGTGTGTGTGTGTGCGCATGTGTGCACGCACACGAGTGCTTGCAGGATGGAGAGGCCAGGCCAGGCCAGGAAAGAGCTTCCTTTGGGAGATCTAGGATTGGGCCTGGCCCTGAGGGTGTCCTGGAGGGGTCTGTTCTTGTTACCTTCAGAAGGCCATGTTCCTCCCGGAAGCAGGGCAGATGGAGCAGGCACCCAGGCAGACTGGTGTCTTCCCTGCGTGAGCGGGCTGCAGGTCCTTTTGGGCCCTTAGTTCCTCTGAAGTGGAGGTAATTCTAGTTTTGAGGCCCCGTGAGGTTTGGAGGGCATGCCCACCCAGGGCGAGCACTTGGCGTCCTAGACTGGGGCTTCTCCCCCTCCTGGGTCTCTACAGTCCTTGACTCACGCTTGCTACATCTGGCTCTATTTTGCTATAGACAGAGTGATCATGTGGCTATTCTATGCAAATTCTATGCAAATTTTTAACAAGCCAGAAGGAAGCTAACGATGCCTTGGGACCCAAGGGAAGCCTTGGGTCTAGGAAGCAGCAAGGCAAGGAGAGGAAGGAGGGGATGGGAGGGGACCGGGAGGGGACCAGGAGGGCTCGGGAAGGCCCGGAGGCCTTTGCCACTTCAGAGAAAGTCCTGCCTGGCCCTGTGTCAGATTTAGGAATGTGGGGAGAGGGGCAGGATGAGTTACTAGCTACCTAGAAGATGGGAAATGGAGAAAGAGAAGGAGGAGGGAGAGGAGGAAGGGGAGGAGGGAGGGGAGGAGAAAAGGGAGGATGGAGGATCTGAGTCAGAGTAACAGAGGCAACCAGGCAGGCTCTGGCTCACAGGTGGCCTCAGTTTCCTCGTCTGTGAAATAGGCATGATACGCAGGATGTGAACTGGTTGGGAGGGGTCAGTGAGGCAGCACAGGGTAAATGTTAGCTGTTGGAGGAGAGCTGTGTGGTTGTGAAGAGGCGAGAGGGAGGAGGCAGAAGACTGAATGAGAGTGGGGGAAGGGCTGGCGATGGGGAAGGGGTTTCAGGACCACTGTCTGGCTACAATCCAGGTGTCAGCCAGCGATTTGAGCTTGCTTGTTCTTCAGTGTCTAGCTGCATTTGAGGGCTGGCTGAGCTGTGGTAGCAGGCCTCTTGAGTGGCCATTCTCTTTGTGGGTAGGGAACAGTAAGAGGGAGCTGGGGTATCTTGCTAGCCTCCTAAAGGAAGTGTTGGACTCTTGGGGGAGGAGAGTGGGCCAGGCCGACTGGCCGGCTGAGGCTATGTGGTCTGTGAGAATAGGACCCACAGGAGAAGGGTGTAGTTGTGGTGTGGTCAGCTAGCTGGGTCTGCGCTTCTGAGGCAGCCTGGTGACAGGCAAGATGGAGACAGGACCTTGGGCACCAGACGTGTGTTCCTGGCTCACACTGGTCAGCCTGGGGCAAGCTGAAGCCCTTCTGTGGACTCTGGTTTAGATCATAAAGAAGCTCTCAAGGCTGGGTGGTCCCATTCTTCTCTTGATATTCTTACAGACATGGGCAATTATCACAACTTGGGAACGTCCTCTGTGTCATAGTGTCATAGCTTGTGTTGGTCTTACACCAGAAATAGCCTACACCAAACCAGAAGAGGTAGCGGATCTATCCCATACTGCCCAGCAAGGTGGGCATCTAGGAAGGACCCCCCTACCCCCACCCTGCTCCAGGACTGGTGGCTGTTTGGAACTCTAAGCTCTCTCCCAGTGGCAGCAGGGTTTCAGGCAATTTTGATGGATCAGTTCCTGACCTGGTCTATCCGGTTTTTATTAACCAGAGCCCTAGGCAGCTGGGTCTCCTGGTACCACCCACCCCAAACTGGATCAGGCTGGCTTTTGCTGCTTTGGGCCCATGTCACCCTCACTGCCACACACACACTGAGGCTATCTAGCAGCCCCCTTTCTGGGGCATGAGTCAACAGCTCCATTTTCTGCCAGGAAGCTAACAGATTGTGGGGTCTGCCACAGGTCCCCGATTCTACCTGCCAGCTGTGGCTGTCCTTTCCTAGCCTGGCTTGTAGAGAGGGCGGGGCTGGCTGGGAGGGCCCTAGAGGACTTCTTTACCAGTGGCTGATGTGGTAGGCTCAGGGGCTGAGCTGCCTGCAGTGAGACATGCTTGGGCTGCCTGCGTAATTACATCTCAACATTTCATTTTGCTTGGCAGTTCCCACTTCCCGGGGATGTGGGCTTCTAAATATTTCATCCCCGTCTGCAGCAGCCCTCCCCACTCCGGCCAAACCACAGGCTCGCTGCTGCCAGCCCCTAACTCCCTGCCGCTCTCTCCTGCCTGTATGTTGCTCCTATAGAGGGTGGAGCTGTCCAGGGGCACCTGGAATCTCTCCCCACCCAGGAGTCTCCAGCACCACTGGTGTGTCCCATCTTCTGGACAGAGGCTGGAAATTAAGATACATTGAACCAGTGTTAATTGAGCTCCCCTATCTGCTGGGACTGGGGACAGGGGTCAGAAGGGAGGAAGATACAGCTCTTGGAGATTCTCACGGAGGAAAGCTGACCGCAGGACAACACAGGGGGCAATTTTGCTATGTTCGGGCATCAGACACTGTCCTGTGGCCCTTACCTAGGTCTGCTTGCTCAGGTTTTTTGTTTGTTTGGTTTTTGAGATAGAGTTTTTATCATATGGGCTTGGTTGGCTTTGAATTCAAGGTCATTCTCCTGCCTCAGCCTCCTGATTATACCACACTCGCCTATATGTCCCATTCTTATACTTTGTAATGGACATAATCCTCAGCGGTTTACCTTGTCCAAACTTACACAGCTAGGAAGTGGTAGCTGGGGACCTGAACCCTGCCTCTTCCAGGCTCAGCCCTCTCTCTGAGGCTGACAAGTTACACAGCACAAGGCAGGGGCAGCCAGAGCCATTAGAGCAAGCAGGTGGGCAGAACTGGACAATGCCAGGATTTGGAAGGAGGAGGAAGGACCAGACCCACGGCTTCTTGGGCTCGGTGGACAGGAAGGGGGTGACTGTGCCTTGCTTCAGGACTAGAATGACAAAGCCTTGAGGTAGCAGAGGGAGCGTGGATCGGAGGAGGTGGTCATGGTTAAAAAGCTGGGGTGGGGGTGTGTGTAGCTAGCCCCGCGTCTGCCTGTTTCTAGGGGCAGAGGCAGACGGGAGAGGTATGGAGGTTTTATTCTGTGTGTGGCATACTTGGGTGTGGCTGATGGAGACAGAGCCTTGGCCATACTGAGGGCCTCCCCTCTTCCACAGGTAAATCAGTGGACTGGTCAGTAGGCCTGGAACTGTACTTAGCAGCTATGAGTATGTGGGGGTCTTGGGAGAACCCTGGCTCTGTCTGCAGTGAGTCTGGGGAGCAGGTGTGTTTCCTCCATCCACAGACATGCTACTGAGGGAGGATACGGGGTTGGACAGGGTCCCCACTAATATTTTGCTGATATCCTGTCTGCTTAGCCCCCGCCTTGCTACCTGCCTCCAATTCCCTTTTCTATGTAGTTCTGGCTTCCTTGCTTTTGAAAGTGTTTTGCCTAAATGCATCTGTGCTAAGATATTGGAGCAATCGCTCAGTGGATTTCCTCTCAAGAGCCCAACATTGTGGCTAATGAAATTCTAATAGCCAGGGACAGCAGGGCTTGTGTCTTAGTCAGGGTTTCTATTCCTGCACAAACATCATGACCAAAAAGCAAGTTGGGGAGGAAAGGGTTTATTTGGCTTACACTTCCATGCTGCTGTTCATCACCAAAGGAAGTCAGGACTGGAACTCAAGCAGGTCAGGAAGGAATAACTGATGCAGAGGCCATGGAGGGATGTTCTTTACTGGCTTGCCTCTCCTGGCTTGCTCAGCCTGCTCTCTTATAGAACCAAGACTACCAACCCAGAGATGGTCCCACCCACAAGGGGCCTTTCCCCCTTGATCACTAATTGAGAAAATGCCTTACAGTTGGATCTCATGAAGGCATTTCCTCAATGGAAGCTCCTTTCTTTGTGATAACTCCAGCTGTGTCAAGTTGACACAAAACTAGCCAGTACAATTGACCCCTTGTCAACTTGACACACAAAAACATCACTAGTAAGCCTCAACCCTTACAATCTTATTCATCCCCAAGATCTAAATAACTTTAAAAGTCCCACAGTCTTTACATATTCTTAAAATTTCAATCTCTTTAAAATATCCATCTTTTTTAAAATCCAAAGTCTTTTTACAATTAAAAGTCTCTTAACTGTGGGCTCCACTAAAACAGTTTCTTCCTTCAAGAGGGAAAATATCAGGGCACAGTCACAATCAAAAGCAAAAGTCAATCTCCAACCATCCAATGTCTGGGATCCAACTCACGATCTTCTGGGCTCCTCCAAGGGCTTGGGTCACTTCTCCAGCCAGGCCCTTTGTAGCACATGCATCATCCTCTAGGCTCCAGATGCCTGTACTCCACTGCTGCTGCTGCTCTTGGTGGTCATCTCATGGTACTGGCATCTCCAAAACACTGCATGACCCCTTCAGTCCTGGGCCTTCAATTGCAACTGAAGCTGCACCTTCACCAATGGCCTTCCATGGCCTCTCACAGTGCTGAGCCTCAGTTGCTTTGCATGACTCCTTCATGCCTTCAAAACCAGTACCACCTGGGTGACCCTTACATATTACCAAGTCCCGCTACAGCAGGAGTACAACCGTGGCCATCTCTGGAACACAGCCTCTTTGTGCTTTTAGAAAACACTTCCCAGAAGATGTCACCTCAATGATGCTGATCTCTTCTTAATCACTGCTAATTTCTTAGCTCCAGCTAACCAGCATCAATAGTCCCAGTAATGCAAAGTTTTTGCTTTGGTAGTTCTGGTATCTTGTTAATCACAGCTGATTCTTCAGCCCCAGCTAACCAGAACTACAGAATCTTCACAATCAAAACAGCAATGGCCCTGAAAAGAGTCTTTAATTTTCTCTCTGAAATTTCACAAACCAGACCTCCATCTTCTGCAGTGTTCTCAACATTATCTTCCAAGCTCCTACACAACATCTGACAGAGCTCTTAACAACGGATGGATCTTCAAGCCCAAAGTTCCAAAGTTCTTCCATAGCCTTCTCCAAAACATGGTCAGGTTGTCACAGGAATACCCCACTATGCTGGTACCAATTTGTCTTAGTCAGGGTTTCTATTCCTGCACAAACATCATGACCAAGAAGCAAGTTGGGGAGGAAAGGGTTTATTCAGCTTACACTTCCATACTGCTGTTCATCACCAAAGGAAGTCAGGACTGGAACTCAAGCAGGTCAGAAAGCAGGAGCTGTTGCAGAGGCCATGGAGGGATGTTCTTTACTGGCTTGCCTCTCCTGGCTTGCTCAGTCTGCTCTCTTATAGAACCAAGACTACCAACCCAGAGATGGTCCCACCCACAAGGGGCCTTTCCCCCTTGATCACTAATTGAGAAAATGCCTTACAGTTGGATCTCATGGAGGCATTTCCTCAACTGAAGCTCCTTTCTCTGTGATAACTCCAGGTGTGTCAAGTTGACACAAAACTAGCCAGTACCACTTGCATTAGGCTCCTGTGCCCTACCTCACCCTAGGCACTTGGCCTGGCCCAGGGTGGGTATGTGTCACATTCTCAACACCGGGTGACTTGGCTGTCAGTGGGTAGCAATGGGCAGCTGAGATGGGACCAGGACCATCGATGGCCTCTTGGCCTCTAGTGTCATGGAGGCTCACTGCTCTCTAATATCTGAGTTCCTCTCTGCTTCCCTGTGCATTCCTAACCCCACAGAGAGAGGAGAGTGGAGACTTTGCTTTAGTCCCTGGGGGGCTGTGTGGCAGTCCAGCCTTGCTCCCAGCTAAGTTCAAAGCCGCCAGCAAAAGGAGAGGCTGAGATCTGTGAGTGTGTGGGCAGGGTCCAGAGAGCTACTGGGACCCCCAGGTTCTAACAGACCCTGGCGTGTATAGGGTTGCATGGTAGCAGGGTCATTGAACATGCACGGAGAGGAGCATGGGAGACCTAGGGAAGCTTTGGAGAAGCAGGCTGTGAGCTTTGTGGGGTGCATGGCATAGCCCGAGTTAGCAGGCTTATTGCCTGATTGGTTAGGGACATGCCCGTGTGGTTTATGTGACAGCTTGCTGTCTGTGTATGTGTCTGCTGTATGTATGGCTGTGTGAAAAGGGCTCTGTGCTTGGGAACACACTTGAGGTCATTATAGGCACAGCCGTGTGGCCTGGTGTGCACAGCTGTGCGGTGTGCTGTGGCTGCCACACAGGTGATGTCTGGGGTGCCTGCACTTGTGTTGCTGTATGGTTCCTGCATGAGCTTGCGAGCTGTGGATAGGGCAAGGGGTGACTGCTTAGGGTGGCGTGTGGCCCTGTGCGGGTCCTTATGGTGGTGGATTTTCTTTGGGGCGGGAGAGCTGTGGGCGTGTCTCTGTGCGGTCCTGACTATGAGCAACCTGCTGAGCCCACGTGTGTGCTGGTTGCTGGTGCCAGCATCAGCTCACATAGTCCCTGTGCTTCTGAGCTGTAGCCCGGGAACTGCCCAGCACCGAGTTTCCGGGATAGCTTTTTCAGAGTGCAGACCCTGCTCCACAGAGCCAAGGACACAAAGTTCTGATACAGTTGAGCAATGATCTCCATCTCAGCTTCTTCCCAAGTAGCAAGGCTTTCCCTGCTCCTCGGGGCAGTGGCTGCAGCCGGCCACAGCACCAGACCGTCACAGACACTCTAAGACTCACTCCTCTAGCCCTACCAGGGGGAGTTTAAGTCCTTGCCTGTTTCACAGAGGGCAGGTCAGAGGCTTAGTTAACCTGTCTGAAAATGCACAGGAAGGCAGCAGCAGCAGCAGGCTCAGCTCGCCCTTCTCTGCCTTTCTTTGTTTCCTTTTTACAAATGGACATGAACACAGGGAATGTGGGCAAACCTGGATCCGCTGGAACCTGACTGGTTTTCTCCTAGAGGACCCACTGCCCACCAGGAACTCAAGTCGCTTGCCACAAGGAAGGGGATAGTGCCATGCACCTGTGTGGCCCAGCAGTCTCACCCTGAGCTTGGGGCAGGCTAGTGGTGAGTCATATTGCTGTCCTGCTGCCTGTTCATGCTGCAAGTCCGTGCTCCCCAGCTGCGAGTCTGTGCTCCCCAGTGCTTGCTGCAGGGGTACAGGACTGAGCAGAGGGAGTAGACAGGGCAGAAGGCAGGGTTGAAAGATGGCTCTGGGCATGTGGAAAGCTCAAGGCACAGATTCTTCCTGGCACGGAGTGGACATCAGGCACCACAGGGGGCCCAGAGCCTGTGTGGGACATGGTGGTAGCTCTGAGGGATCACTGTGGGCTCTGGGCACCCCTGAGAGGGCATGTGCAGGTGGGATTCCTCCCAGGCCTCTGTCACCTGTGCTTGCCAGTGTCCCTTTGCACTCCTGTCCCGTGTGTGTCTACCAAACATGGACAGCTGCCTGTCTTCAGTGAGTCCCTGCGGAGGAGAATCCAGCAAGGGAAGGGGTGTTGGGTAATGATGGATACCTGGCCAGTTGGCTTGGGGTTCTCCTGACTGGGGGCAACCTGCCCAAAGGCCGACTGTGAGGCATTCATTGTTTGGGGGTCTGGAAGTGTTGCTCACCCCAAATGTCACATCACAGCTCAAACATTTAGGCCAGGCCTTGTCCCATGGTAGAATCGCGTCATGGAACCATCCACCCAAACTTTCCAGGGAGCAGGCTTGCTGACAGCCTGGCTCCGAAAAGGAGAAAGGGAAGAAAAAGTGATGTATGCATGCATATGTGTGTGTGTGTGTGCACGCATGTGTATGTGTGTGTGCACACATGTGTATGTGTGCATGCATGCATGTGTATGTGAGCGTGTGTACAGGCCCGAGAGTGTGTGTGTGTGTGTGTGTGTGTGTGAGACCCCCCACTGCCTCCTGTCTGCCCTGCTTCCTGCAGGGAGCCTAGCATGGCCTGGGGGACCCTCCCCGCCTGCTTTCCTCTCTGCAGTCTGCCATATTCTGCAGCAATATAGGTTTTTCCACTTGACTTCCTAGGGTTTGTCTTTTCATTATTTTTTTCTCTGTTTTTACATTTAAAAGCATTTTCAGAAGAGGGGAAAAAAAAAACGAGGAGAGGAAGCACCCACAGGCTGCTACTTGGGCTGTGAGAAATTGAGGTGGAGCCTCTGAGACTGGGGAGGAGCCTGAGGGAGGGGGAGGAGTCTGAGTAGCTGTGGGAGGAGTCTGAGCAGGTGGGGAGGAGTCTGAGCAGGTGTGGGAGGAGTCTGAACAGGTAGGGAGGAGGCTGAGCAGGTGTGGGAGGAGCCTGAGCAGGTGTAGGAGGAGTCTGAGCAGGTAGGGAGGAGCCTGAGCAGGTGTAGGAGGAGTCTGAGCATGTAGGGAGGAGCCTGGGTAGGTGTGCAAGGTGGGACTGCAGTCGTAGGCATTCAGAGGACACCAGGCTTATCCCTGCTACTATGTGTCCCCAGGTAAGGCAAAGCCCCTCTCTGGCCTCAGACCCTCTGTTCTGGTGTAGACTGGGGTCTTAGGGGTCCCATGTAGTCAGAGCTATCTCTGGTGAGAGGCTATGGCATCTGACTCTAACCAGCACATCTGGCACGGGGCAGTTGAGATCTGAACAGTGATCTGGCAGCCAGGTTCCTGGTAGGAGGTTGGGTAGGATCTGTGAATGATCTCTAAAGGGGACCCAGGAGGACTTTGCTGGGCTTGGGAACCTTGGCTTCCTCCAGCCCGCCTGGTCCTGTGTCTGTCTGGAGCTGGGAATTGGTTATTTCTTGCCTGTTTGCCGGCTTCCCTATCACAGTGTGGACAAGTGGCTCTTGATGAGGTCCACGGAGAGGCTGAGGGTATGGGAAGGAGGCAGTGCCCCAGGGGAGGGTAAGAGTGCAGTGTAGACCACAGTGATAGGGGCAGGGCCTGGACACCGAACCCTATAGCAGCATGGTTTGTGATCGTGTGCACATGCGTGCGTGCGTGTGCATGTGTGTGTGTCCAAAGGAAGGTCATGTGATTGTGCACATATAGTCTGGTGTGCGTGCTCCCAACCATGTCCACACATGTGTGTAATCTCTACCCATTCCACAGAGGTGAGTGAGACTTTGGCAGTGGCGACCCTTCCTCTCAGTCCCAGGAGCAGCCCTGGAGAGCAGGGCTTTTTGGATCAGGAGGGCTTCAGGAGAGAGGACCTTGGTCTGATGGAGACTCTGGCCTCACTTTCCCCGACCTCTGCTCAGCTGTTTGCCAGCTCTGAGCCTCAGCTTCCGTGCCTGCCAGGTGGGGATATTCGTATGGGGATATCTGGGGTTGGTATCAAAAAGCCATGCAGGCCAAGCCTAGCCCATGCCACCACAGGGTGGGCGCTCAGTCAGTGCTGTGCCTCTGGGACCATCCCAGTCCTCTCTGGCTGTGATGGGGAACCATGCCAGTCCCAGGAGCCATGTCCCTCAAGAAAGACCCTGTCCCCCCCAGTCCTCCAACTGCCTGCCATGTTGACCGTGAACAATAAAGTCATGATATATACTTACTTTCTTGTGACGCAGAGTCACAGTGTGGGGACATCCACCCAAGTCCATGCGTAGGCATGTCCACACCCCTGTTCGCAGACACCCCATCTCCAGAGCCACCCCAACCCCTCCACCCCCGCTAAGCACACTATGGGCCAACAGTGTGGCCCTGCAGCCTCCTCAGCCCCTCACCTAGTTCTCTTCATAACCTGGAAGCCACTCCACCTTCGAGAGCCTCGGTTTTCCCATCTGTCTACTGGGTATGTAGTGTGAATCCTCCAAGGGGTGACTTTGTTAGGTCACAATCAGCTTATATGGGATGCTCCATAAATATCACACCTCCAAGGCCTCATGCCACACTCAGTTCCTGTGATTAACGTCCCCCTCCCTGAGCCACCATCACCTAACCCTCTCTTCAGCTACGTGAAGTGAAGCGTGCAGTTCGCAGCAGGACAGTGTGCGCTGGCCCAGGAGCGTGACTTATCCTAACACCCTCTCCCTGCTGGAGAGCCATCCACTCCCTACTTCCCGCTTCCCTCCTTGAGCCAGGTGGCCCATCCCCACCGCCTGGGCCAGCCTCTTCCTTTTGTCCATCTGCCTTCCCAGATGGGGACGAAGACATGTCTCCATTGGCCCATTTTCTGACTGGAGAGAGGCCATATGGCAGCTTGGCAGGAGCTGAGTGCTGCCATCATTAGAAACTGCGAGGCAGTGAGGGCAGCAAGCCATTCTGGGCTCTGACTGTGGCCCCGGGGCTGGGGGCTTGCCCGGGTGAGGCCCTGACCAAAGACCCTCAGCCTCGTTCCCTGATCCCTGTGTTCTTAGAGGTCGGGCTCTGCTTCAAGTTTGGGATTTGCTAGCTATCTAGGAGTGACCTAAGATCCCCCTGCATCCTCGTGTGTGTGTGTGTGTGTGTTGTCTGTGTTATGTATGCTTGGTGTGTGTGTGTGGTGTGTGTGTTATGTGTGTGTGGTGTACATGTGGTGTGTGTGAGGTGTATGTTGTATGTGTGTGGTGTATGAGTGAGGTGTTTGTTGTGTGTGTGTGTGAGGTGTGTGTAGGTGGTGTCTATGTGTGTATGTTGTGTGTATGTGGTGTCTATATGTTGTATGTGCTATGTGTGTGTTGTGTGTTTATATGTGTGTGATATCTATATGTGTGTATGTTGTGTGTCTGTATGTTTTGTGTGTTGTGTGTGCTATGTATGTGTGTTGTGTGTGTATGTGTGAGGTGTGTGCTATGTGTATGTTGTATATATGTATTTTATGTTGTGTGTGTGTGGTATATGTGGTGTGTGTGTTGTATGTGTGTGTGGTGTATGTGTGAGGTGTGTGTATGTGGTGTCTGTATGTGTTGTGTGTGCTATGTGTGTGGTATGTGTGCTTTGTGTGTGTGGTGTGTGTGTGGTGTACATGTGGTGTGTGTCTGTATGTGTGCATATACATGTGTGCCCTGGCTGAAAGAGCTACCCTTAGTGAGTGGCTTTGCCCACGTGGGTGTCTCACTATCTGGCGAGCCACCTCCTGCCCTCTCACACTCAGCTGTGGCCTCTGCTGAGGAAGCTTCCTGGAACTGCCACCTCCTGGGCCTCCAATGTGATTCCTGTCCAGTTGTGAGCACCATGCAGAGGTGTCTCATACCTGGGAGCACTGCACCTATGTTCAGAGATCAGGGGGAAGCCCTAATTGGGGCAACACAGGGTAGCAGCTATGGAATCGGCCACGATTTAAGGGAGGGCTGGACCTAGGGGAGGACAGACACCTGTGGGAGAGAGCACAGTGGGCCTAGGGGTGGACAGGCACCGTGGGAGGGAGCGCAGGTGGGCTGTGAATATACAAACAGGGCAGTGTCTTCCTATCTGTGCTCACCTGAGAGAGGGGTCACAAGACACTCCCTGGTGTCTGCTGCCCGGGTGCATCATGGGGACTGTGCTCACCTTGGTCCACCCCAGCAGCCACACGAGCAGGCCCCCCTGAGGACATTTGGTATGCCGAGTCTCTAGGACAGAAGCCCTAGGAGGTGTGTGGCCATGGGTGTGGGGACAGCAGCTACCAGGATGGCCATTCTCAGATTTAATCCTTCAAAGAACCTTCTGAGATGGTTCTGATAAAAATAGCCAGAGCTCCCAGGTACTTGCTCTGCATCAGACAGCGGGTTTGTTCACAGATTCCACAAGAAGCCAGTGAACTAGGTCGCCCTCTTGTCTCTGCTTTATAAATGTGACGTTTGAGACACAGAACGCTTGCCTGACTGCCCTGAGGTTACCCCAGCGATTACTGGTAAAAACCAAGATTTCAAATGGGCAGTCTGGCTCTTGCTAGCCTCAATTAGGGAAACGGAGGCACAGAGCCGTATCACATCTAAGGTCTTCTGTATTCATGCAGTGGCTGGTGTTTGTGATCCTGGTGTGACTCATTGGGGGTTAAGCCAGAGATCCTGGTCACAGCATCCTGGGTGTGTTGGGGAAGAGGGACGCTCAGGCCTGATGGCTTGAGCTGACATCGGGCCGGGCCTCTCCACAGGAGGCGTGTGCATTGCCCAGTCGGTGAAGATTCCACGGGAACCCAAGACCGGGGAGTTTGACAAGATCATCAAACGCCTTCTGGAAACGTCCAATGCCAGAGCCATCATCATCTTTGCCAACGAGGATGATATCAGGTAGGGTGGCCATGACAGACAGTAGCCCAGGCACCACCCACTGGATGCTTTCCTTCTAGGGAGACAGGGAGGAGCAGGCAGTTAATTGGAGTGGTGGCATTCCTAGGCTAGACCCAGCTACTATAATGGGGCTTCTTCATGCCTCTGTTTCCCTACATCCATCCTGCCAGTCACGGAGACTTTAGGGGAAAGGCTGCTGTCTCATGGACTTAAGGTGTGCTACCCAGTTCTAATCCAACCTGCTGGAGGGGGTGGGTGGCCTCCGCCAAGTTTCATAATCTCTCGGAGGCTCTTTGCTGTTTAACAACACAAAACAATTCCTGAGCAGTAGCGTTTGAGGACCAAGCATAGGAAGATGCTCGGAGCCACAGAGCAGGACCTGACAGGGAGTGATGCTCAGAGGCCGTAGGCCACAGCTCACGCCTGAACTCTGCTTCTGGTGAGCTCAGGACACGGGGCTCCGGCATGTTCGCACTGTCGGAGGCTGGTTCTTTCCTGGACCCCAGGCTCTGCAAGGAGACCCTGCCAGGGGTCCTACACAGGGGGGTCACAGTTCACAAGCTCAAGGACTCTCTACAGACCATCTCTGCCAACCAGTCCCCACTTCCCTCCTTTCTGCTTGCTTCTCACTTGACACACCCTCCCAAAACCCAAGTGGCAGGTCCCTGAGTTTTCCCTTTGAGAGAGAAGCCCACATCTGAGCAGAACGGGGGTGCTGGGACTATGCTGACAGAGGAAAGCCAGCCTGGGGATCAGCAACCTCTTCTGGTGGACTCTAAGGCCAATGCTGGCCCCTCTTCCCCCTTTTAACCCTTTGCCACACCCTACCCTGGAGTCCTGAGTTGCAACAACACAGAGAGGCCCCAGAGGCACGCGGCAAGGATGGAGAAAGGACCCACTCAGCTAGGGGTTCCCAGCAGACACCACCTCTGGAGGCCCTCCGGGATGCACAGAGACAGTATGAGCCTCCTCAAGGCTCGAAGCTCCCCCAGATGCTGCTGCCAGAGCGCTCCATGCCCTCAGGGAAATGGCCATCAGTGGCCAGGCTTCTCTGAGCTATCCCTCTGGCTTCTCTCTCACACCCCTACAACCAGGCCCACATCCAGTTATGCATTCCACTTTGAGCACACTGCGACTGAGGGTACCTCCGTTCAGATAAGCCTCCCGTTGGGAGGGAGGGTGAAGGTCCGAGTCTTTGTCCCTTGGAAAAGGCCTGGATGGTACTCTCCTGAGCCACATGGGCAGCCTGGCAGGAAGAGGGCTGTTTCTGGAAACACACTGTGTTTTCGGAAGCAGACCAAGGTATAAATAAACGCAGGTGACTGGCTGGATGTGGGGTGAGATGATCCTGGCTCCCCTTGACTTCTCAGATGTAGGAAGCATTATCAGGATCGAGGCTGTGGTTCTGTGTGCGGCCCCAGCTACCATTAGTGGTTGCCCAAGGTGGGTGGTGACCTGCTAAGGGGCCAGGAGTTGGCAGAGAGATGAGAGCAGGAGCTCAGGATGACTGCAGCTGGCTTGGAAACAGGTTCTGGGGCTTGGGGACAGTAGTTTCTCTCCAGATGTTAGTCACTGCCTCCCTAAGCTGCTGCCTGCCTCGGCCCAGTGCCCTTGGGGCCACAGACCCTATTCCTCACCAGAGAAGGACAGGAATGATCCCTGATGTCTGTGTCTCCCACCCGCAAGTTTCCGACTCTTCTAAGCCCTCGTTCCTCTCCAAGGGAGTGGGGTCATAAGAGCTGGTCTTGAGGGCCATTGTAAGACCAGTGGAGTGCCATGTGGTTCCCTCAGCCATATGGTGGGCCTGGCATGTGCCCTTTGACTCAAGGCTCTCACCTGGAAGAGAGGTGAGCCCTGGAGGGCCCACCCTTCTCTGAAGCAACTGAGGAATGGCCTGATTTCTGGAGTGGGGGGTGGGGTGGGGTTGGGTGGATACCCTGTGGGCAGCCATGTGAAGATGGCTTTGGTGTGGGGTGACCTGGTACCCAGAGAACATGCCTTTAAGAGGATAGGGGTTGGCATCTGGAACCCTGAGTAAGGCAGATATGGATTTAAGGAGACATAGCTGGCTGTCTTCACCGAGGAAGATGTGAGCCCATGAAGACAGGTTGGGATGAGAGAGGTCACTGTAGACATGTAGACAGGCATAGGCCAAGCAGTGGAGGAGCTACGGGCCTGGAGCACTGGCAGAGGCGGTTATAGGCTTGTGAGTCAGGGGTGAAGGATTCAGATATAGCCTGCGGGTGGATGTGGGCCAGGGGGACAGATGTATATGGGAGTATCATCTGTGGTTGGGAGCAGGGGTAGCCAGGAGTTCTGGACTGAAGAATATGAGAGGAGGGTCCAGATACAGCCTGGGGCATAGGCACGGGGGCTGGGGCTGCTGGGTAGCCATACAAGTCTGGGCTGGTTGCTGTGTCCCCACAGGAGGGTGCTGGAGGCAGCGCGCAGGGCCAACCAGACCGGCCACTTCTTTTGGATGGGTTCTGATAGCTGGGGCTCCAAGAGCGCCCCCGTGCTGCGCCTTGAGGAAGTGGCTGAAGGTGCAGTCACCATTCTTCCCAAGAGGACGTCTGTGCGAGGTAGGTCCAGCAGGTGGCTCCCCCCCCCCCAAGGTCTACTTCTGCCTTCTTTTCCCTGACTTGCCTCTTCATTTGTCTACAGCCTCCTGCATGCAGAGGCCTCTAGCATGGCAGAACTAGAGTGTAGACCCCTGGCCTCTCAGCTGCTTGGATTCTGGGATGCGTGAAGCCCCGTGTCACCAAAGTGTCTCTTACTGGTCCGACCTCACCCTTCTCCTATCTGGGACCTTTCCTTGCCCTGGAGAGAGCCCTCAGGGGCTGCAGAGAGAGGCCAGCAGGGCTGCATGTTTGAGTGTGGCCAGCTCAGAGCCAACAGCAAGGGCCTTGCTGGGGTTGAGGCCTGATGTCAGTGTCTCCAGAATGGCTTGACCTGGCGGGACTCACAGTCTCACGGAGGGGAGCCAGCTCCTGGGGCCTTCTTGTTACTGTGTTCTAAAACGGAGTAGAACGCAGCAGTCATTGAGTTGACAGGCTGCCGGGGAAAGGAACTCAGGAGTCAGCCCTCATCCCTACTTCCCATCACTTGCCGAAGGTCACGTGCAGTGTCCTCTCTTCACCTTGATACCCAGCCAGATCAGGCAGTGGAAAATTCCATAGCACCTCAGCCACACTGAGCCGGGAGGAGCTCAAAAACGACCCTAGCGGATGGCTGACCAGCGCGGTGCGGTGTGGTGCGGCCCCTGCCAGCCAGGCTCCTCATTTTTGGCTTCCCTGCCATACTCCACTGTGTCGCCCATCCTATATCATGGGCACAGCTGGGATTTGAACCTAAGACTTAAGTACCCTTTCTCTCTGAGACAATGCAGGAGTTTGAAGGATACTGGTTCTGTTTTGTTTTTTCTTTTGTTTTTTGAGACAGGGCCTCACTAAGTAGCCCTGGCTGTCCCGGAACTCCTTATGTAGACCAGGCTGGTCTTGAATTCACAGAGATCCACTTGCCTCTGCCTCCCTAGTGCTGGAATTAAAGGTGTGGCCATCGTACCTGGCTACTGGTTCTCCTCTAGAGAGATGATTGGTTGTAGTAAGAGAGTGAAGTTCTTGGAGTCTGTTTCGGGGAGACCCGGGGTGCTATTTGGTATCCCATAATAGTCCCCACAACAAAGTTACCCAGTTCCTCCATAGGTCAGGCTTCATCTCCTCTGCTACGCCACTGTTTCCTACAGTTTAGCTCCCTAGCTCCATCTGGGCACACCGTGAGGTGAGAGGGGAGAGGGCACCATCTTGTTAGTGCCAGCCCTGAGGCAGGGTTGCCTGGGTGAGGGAGCTGGGCAGAGCACGGAGGAGCAGGTGGTATTTGCCTGCAGTGAAGATGCTCTATGCTAAGGGAGCAAGGTAGACCCCAGCCCTGCGGTTTGCTCTAAGACTCCTTGCCATTCTGACCCCTGATCCAAGAGGGTGTCTATGCCAAGGAGGCTGTGACCCTACATTTTTTGTGCTCCCCTGGGACCTAACCCAGCTCTTTTTGTTTTGCATGGCATAAAATGACACCATGTTCTGTCTTTGTTTGTTTGTTTTGTTTTTGTTTTTTAACTGCCTGGGCCCCAGGTCAGAGGCTGCCCCTTCTCTTCCTGGTCTCTGTTCTCTCCATGATGGGGTGCATGTGGGGAGGACAGGCTCTGACATCTTCACTTCCTGCCAGGGTTTGACCGATACTTCTCCAGCCGCACGCTTGACAACAACAGGCGCAACATCTGGTTTGCTGAGTTCTGGGAGGACAACTTCCATTGCAAGTTGAGCCGCCACGCGCTCAAGAAGGGAAGCCACATCAAGAAGTGCACCAGTGAGCATGCGCCTGTGGTGGGGCCTGAGGAAGGTGGTGCTTGCTTACGGAATGTGGGGTCTGGGAGGTGGGACCTGCAGAAGGTAGGACTAAGGGGGTGGGGACCGTGGAGGCAGAGCCTGTAGGAGGTGGGACTTTAGGGGCACGGGCATTGCCTGCTGGCAGTGGGGTCAGGTGTTAGGCCCCTGAACTCCCGCCAATTCTGGCCACAGCCAGCCCAGTTCTCAGGCCAACTCCGGAAGAACCAAGAGCCTAGCCAGAGAGGCTTAATTAAGAACCGATATTCAGAAACTGCCCCTCACATTTGTGGACATGCAATGGACTTGTCTGAGAGTGGAGTCTGTAGGGCTGAAGGGACAGGGCTATAGCTAACGTGGGGTGCAGCCCTCAGTGGCCCTGGGAGGACAGAGTGGGAAGGAGCACTGTGTTCCCTCCGGAGAGCAGAGCTGGATGAGGAACAGGCTCAGGTATCTCACCAGAGGAGCTGTCCAGTTCTGACTTGCCTTGGGAGTCACAGTGTTAGACTGACCCTTCATGGATGGTGCCCAATCCTGACTGAATATCATACCTCTAACCCATCAGGGGCTTCCTCGTTCCCCCAGCAGACACTGGGCTGGCTCAGATTGCCTGAGCCTGTTCTTGTGGAGGATGAAGAACAAAAGAGGCTGAATCCTCACGGAGTTTTTATTCTAATGGAAAGACAGATGATAAACAAGATAAATAAATCATGGGATGTGTCAGAGGGAGATGTGTGCTAGAAACAGAACCCATTTGAACAGGAGTGGGGCGTGCCGGGGCAGCAGCCCTCCCCAGCCACTGGGGTGTGCTGTGGGGAAAACTGAGCTCCCCCACAGAGGAGCCAGGTTGGGGGAGGTCTGAAAAGGGGGGTCTTTTTTTCCCCACAGGTGCCAGGGGCTAAGGCCTGAGCTTCAGGTTCCCGGAGGTTGCAGCCTGGCACTTGCTTAATTTGTACTTGGGGAAGATTCTGTCCTGTGTTTCCTGTGTCCTCTGGAGTAGCCTGGGCTGCTTGGGCAGAGCGGGGCTGGAGACCTGCCACAAGGAATCTTTGGTGGATTGAGGTTCCCTAGGGTAGGGCAAGAGGTAGCCAGATGAAGTAGGAGAACGGGGGTCTGGGTGAGTGAGGAGTGCGCCACCCCCTGGTGACCACAGCTCATGGACAAGCAGACACTGGCTGGTGGTGTCCTCCTGGGTCACAGCCAAGCTCACAGTCAAGTTCTTATTGTCTGGGCTGCAGAATATGTGTGCGAGTGTGCCAAGGGACAGCGTGTGTATCTGTGTGTGTGCATGAGGGTGGGCCCGAGCTGGGCTGTGTGTGGGTCTCATGTGGAGGCTCACATGTCCTGCCTGAGCCCATTTTCATCCTATTCCATGTTAAGTTTCACCCTCTCCACTCTAGCAGCACTTACAATTTAAGTGTAAAAGAGGCCATGGAGATTGAGAGAGGCTAGGAACCATGTCAAAGGCTGCACAGCACCTGCAGCAACGATCACAGTAGCCGTGCAAGCAGGGCAGGCCTGTGGTGCAGGCCTTCAGAGCTGGGGAGATGGATCAGCGGTTAAGAAGGAGCATCTTTGTTGTTCTGGCCGAGGATTCAAGGTCAGTTCCAAGCAACTCCAGAGTAGCTCACAATTATCTGTAACTCCAGTTTCGGGGCATCTGATGTCCTCTTCTGGCTTCCACAAGGACTGATGTGTATGGTGCACATACATACACACAGGCAGGCAGATCGCGTATACACAAAACAAAACCATAAGTGAATCTAAAGAAAAGGAAAAGCCAGGCATGACTTGCAGTTGTTATCCCAGGGACTTACTTGGGCTTACTGCATGGCTGGCCCAGCCCACTACCGAGT
Organism: Mus musculus; assembly: GCF_000001635.26. Taxonomy (NCBI): domain Eukaryota; kingdom Metazoa; phylum Chordata; class Mammalia; order Rodentia; family Muridae; genus Mus; species Mus musculus. The sequence continues at coordinate 138,215 of NT_187005.1, read as the reverse complement.
TCCAGGCCAGTGAGAAATCCTGTTGCAAACAAAAGGTAAAAGGAATCTGTGGAATGACACAGAGGTTGTCTTGTGTCCTCTGCACACACACGTGCATGTGTGTACCTCCCTGAAAACACGTGCACCCGCACATACAAAGAAGTACAGACATGCCTAGTAACAGAGGCTGAGCCCTCACAGGCAGGCCCATCATGTCTCCTGTCCACCCCTGCCCTCTCCCTGTATCCCTGTGGGGGTAACACATTGTCTGAACACCCTGGTCACAGCTTACCAGAGCTGGGTCCCAGGGTGGGTGGGCGAGACTGGAAGTGGGGTGAAAGGGACAGTTGGGGCATCCTGCTCCAGTGTCTAGGTGAGGAGTAGAGGACTAGAGCTTTCTGGAGTCACCTCCTGTCACAGGCGCAGCTCAGACTCTGGCTTCAGGCTGGATAGAGGCTCTGAGGCAATTGAAGGTGGAATCCCAGAACCAGCTGTGTGTTGGAGCAGGCAGCCAGAGGTCCTCGCGGGGTGCCCAGGCCAGCTCTGTGACCCTCTGGCCTTTGCTTGCCCCTCTGAGAGGTTGGACTAATGTGAGCTGTCCCGGGGTCTGCAGGAGGAAATGAGGTCACTCATAAAGTCCCGTTCTGAACTGAAAAGCAGAAGCGTTCCAGCCTGGCTGTGCATTAGAGACCCCTGGGGAATGCTTAGGGTCCCCATCATGGGTGGACTTGGCCTTTTAAAGCTCCCTTGGTGACTTTAATGGGAACTTGGGGCGGGGCATTGAATCTGAGGTTTAGTCCACAGGGAATTAACTGGGGAAGCCCACGAGTTCTCAAACTGGCTCTACCAGGGCAGTCTGGCAGCCTACCACAAAAGCTTTTATCTTATATACAGGGGCCTTGTAGCTTGGGTTGGTCTTAAGAGTCTTGTTGTAGTAGAGGTTGGCCTTGAACTCCCGACCCTCCTGCCTCCACCTCTCAAGTGCTAGGATGCACCACCACCAGGTCTGGCTTGTAATTTCTTTCTTTCTTTGTTCGAGGCTACAAGTCTCACTCTGTAGCCCAGGCTGGACTCACACTTGCAGCGATCCTCCTGCATCAGCCTCCTTACTTCTGGAACTATAGTACCTAGCACACTCGGGTTGCTAAGAGTCCTGAGGGAGTTGTGCTGTGTAGGCACCTGGGACTTTGTAGCTAAGGTGGGGTTGGTTGTGGGGAGAGGGTGGCAGTCATTGGCTTAGGCACAAGCAGATGGGCAGGGTGGCATGGGGGGCAGCACCTCATGGAAGACCCTGCCCACCCCCTCCTGAGGACGAAGCGTGAGCAATGGAGCTGGGGTGAAGGTGCCGGGTGCTGACGGCGCTGTGAGTGTGGAGAGTATTTGGGATTTAAATAATCAAATAGGCTGAGTCTCTTGGTACTGATTTGTCTGCTCTAAAAGATGGAGAGAAGGATTATGCCATCCCAAGGGTGGGTGGTCTAGACTGTCTCAGGGCCAGCACCCATTTTGCAGAAGAGAAAACTGAGGTTACTCTCAAGCATCACGGTGCTAAAGTCGGTGGGATGCAGCTTGCCTCTGAGTAGCATGGCCTTGCTGCCGAAGCAGGTGCCCTATCTTCCCCCCACATCTCCCTCTTCTTTTTCCTTCCTCGAACCCCAGGACCTCTTTCGTCTTTATCTATCACAGGCAGCCAGAATGGAGGCAGGAGTTGTGTCCCCGCTGCCCTGGAGCCTGGATTCTAACACTGTCCCTCAGCAGCACTGTTCTGCTCCTGGCAGTGGGACTCCACGGTAGCCTCTGCCTGTCTGGGTCCCATGGCCATGCCTGCCCTGCCCCTGATCTCACGGGGAGCATGGACCACTCTTGCTATGTCTAGTTTATGTCCTTCCTGTCCTGGCCAGCATGAGTGATGGGAAGAAACTTCTGGAAGATGCTTAGGGCCTGGGGCAGGGTGCGGGGGTGCGGACAGCTTTATTTGGGATAAAATGCAGAAAAGGCAGTGGCAAGAAGACCTCCCTGGGGACTGTGGAGCTCAGTCCTGGGTACTTTGGAGGGCAGAGAAAAGCAGCCCTCATTCTCTGGGTCTGTCAAGGTAGTGGGGGTCATGGGGGGACACTAGGAGGTTTCAGTGTCACCGTCACTCAAGGCTGTGCAGAAAGGGCTGGCATGCAGGGACAGGGCTGTGTGAGGATACAGGTAAGGCAGGCAGCCATGTGGTCTGGTATTTTCCCGACACAGCTGCGGGAACTTGTAGACCCGGGTGTGCATCATGCTGCCAACACTTGCCAGTGTGACCTTGAGCAGGTCCTCATTTGTAACTGGCACCCTGCCACCCTGCTCAGCCTCCAGAGCCCCGGGACGGGAACGGCCCTCCCTCACAGCCTCCCCTGGACGATGGGAGCTGCTTTGCTGTTGGTGCGTGGGCTGCTCACACTGAGCGAGAAGGGTCACAGAGAGGGGCAGCTCTGTGGCTGTCAGGCCCAGGAGGGCAATGCCTGCCACCTGCCTCCTGCGCGCCCAGCCCCTCCCCAAGAGTGCACTGAGCAGGCTTGGGAATTAAAGTCATAAACAAAGCAGATGTGGCATTCGTCTTTTTGACAGCGCTGCCAGCCAGGTGATGGCTGAGTGGAAGAAGGCTCGGTTTATGAGAAGATAGGAAAAATTTACTGTTGGCTGCTCCCAGGGGCTGGAAGTCCGGAGAGGGAGGGCAGGATGGGCTGGCTGGGGCTGTGTAGGGAGGGCTCATTACCCACCGTGCTGGCTGCAGTTAGAACGGTCACAGCTCTCCCAACAGCTAGTTTAAACTGTATTCATTTGTGTTTTATCAAGATCTGACCTGGGATTTTGCATTTCATCTTTATGGTAACCCATTTTATAGATGAGGAACTGAGGCTGAGAGAGGTTAAGGACCTCCTTAAGGTCATACAGGTAGTAGCTGACAGAGCTAGTATTTGAACCCAGGGCTCTAGAGGTGTTCTGCCCCCAGGTTTCCTCAGCCTTCTTGTGGGATCTTTCCACCAACTCCTCCATAGAGGGACCAAGGAAGCCTTCCTTCTGGGAAAGGGGGGAAGGACAGTATTTTGAGGTGTTTGGTAGTCAGGGGATGCTGGGTCCTTACTCCAAACCCTTTTCTTGGTTTTTCTATCGGAAACTCATGGCTTTTGTTTAGAGGCTAAATGTGAGGTTGGGAGATGGCTTAGTCGGTAAAGTGCGCGCCTTGCTAGCAGGAGGAACTGAGTTTGATCTAGAATCCATTTAAACAAGCCAGATGCATGTGTGTAATCCCAGGTCTAGGGAGGTGGAGACAGGCAGATCCTGTGCTTAGTGGCCAGTCAGCCCAGTCTACTCAGTGAATCCAGGCCAGCAGGAGACCCCATCTCAAAACAGAAACAAAGATTACAAATCCCAGTGTGGATGGCTCCCTGAGGAATGATATCTGAAGGTAATCTCAGGCCTACACACAGATATATAGACACACACATAGACACAAACACTCACACACAAACACACATTCATACACACAGACAGACACAGACAAACACACACACTCACACACAGACACACAAACACAGACACACACACAGACAAACACACAAACACAGACTCACACACAGACACATACAAACATACACACACACTCACAAATACAGACACATATACACACAAAACAGACATGCAGGTACACATACATGCATATGCACACACTCATATGCACATGCACACTCTCACACACTCATGGACATAAAAAGACACATGCATGCGTACACACACACACACATACACATAGACACACATACATACACACATGCTGGGTGGGAAAGAGAAGAGATAGGGAGAGGGGGAGGGGGAGGGAGGAGGAGAGGGAGGGAGAGGCTGAGTGTGTGCCAAGCCTGTGCTACTTCCACTGAGAGTAGACCTGCCTCAGAGTTCTCTGGCAGCCTGACAGCTCCAGAGAGAAGGGAACCCATTCTGGTGCGGGGGTGGGGGGGGGGATGGGGGTGGAGGGGTGGGGAGGGGGCGCTTTGGAGGGAAGTAAGGAGTTCTAGGAGCCAAGGCAGGTTGTACACTTAACTGAGAAGGTGTTCCTGAGACTTCCAGTGACACTCAGGCACACACCTGAGGAGGGAGAGGGAGCACTATGTGGAGAGAGAGCTGGGAGAGCCCATGCCAGGGAGGGGGCAGTGTGTGCAAAGGTCCTGAGGTGCGCTCAAGCCCAACCCGTGCTAGGAAGTCATGAGACTCTCCTCCCACAGTGCTAAAGTGGGGCAAGAGGAGGGGGATAAGGCTAGAGAGGTGCAGAGAGGTAGCCTGGGTCACTTGGTGACCCAGGACAAGGAGGGTGGTGGGACCCACCCGGTGCTCCAGCTGTCCCCTCTGTCTGCTGTCTGGGAAGGAGCTGCTGGATGGATGGCAGAGATGGCTGTGACCCAGGAAGACAGGGACAGGGGCTGTTCAGGGGCCAGGCGGTTGACAAGCCAAGGATGGAGCCTGAAGTCCAATGGCTGAACTTACCTCATCTAGGAGGGGCAGGGTGGAGGAGGAGTGGGTGGGGGCTGGGCAGGAGCTCAGTCTAGGATCCCAGGGAGGGGGTCAGCACAGATAGCTGAGCATCAGGAGTGAGCATGGTTGGGGAGAGCCCTGCCAGGAAGTGAGGGGGAGCCCCTGGGAGGGAGTGGCCTTGGAATGACTTGGGGAGCAACAACCACTGAACTCAGCTAGCTTAGGCAGGCCTGCGCCTGCGGTGTCCGGGAGGTCTCCAGGGAGACAGGCCCCACACTTTTGCTTTCTGCTACCATACCTTTGTGCCCTCTTCCCCCACTCTTGCCTGTTCCAGTTCTTCCCCACTCTCCCCCAAAACCCTTCTCTATGCAAATACTGCACCTGCCTGCCATGGTGGGGCACCTCTGTGTTTGTAGAACTTGGGAGGCAGAGGCAGGATTACCACTCTAGTTTCTGAGGCTGGCTTGGGCTATAGAGTGAGACCCTATTCCCCCCAAACAACCCCCAAACCCCCAACTAACCAAACAGACATGGATAACAGGTATGGAGTCAGGTGTGAGGCCTGGCCTACCTGGGAGGACTGAGGGGGACGTGGAAGTGAGTCTTGTCAGCATCCCCTTCATGGGATGGGTCAGCCCAGGATACAGGGATGTTGGACAGCCCATATATGTGCTGCTGTCTTGTAGTGGTATATGTATTGTATGTGCATTGATATAATTGTCTGTATTTGTGTGTGTGTGTGTGTGTGTGTGTGTGTGTGTATGCGTATGTGTGAATCTGCATGTCTGGGCTGGCAAGGGGACTGGCTCAATCCTGAAGGCGTCTCCAGGAGTGGAATTCAGGTGGCAGGGTGGGGCACGCGGGGGAGTGGAAAGAGCTTTGGACTCTGATTATTTCAACCTTGAAAACTCATTCCGATCACAATTTACAACCTGGCGACAAAGGCTGCAGTCTCTGCAGTAACTACCGCTCAGGGCTTTGAGGGAGAAAATCCTCCCTCTGTTCCCAGCTGCCTGTCACCCGTGGCTGAGCCAAATGCATCTCTGCCTCGCGGTGCCCCGGGACACAATTAGGACATCTTCAAACTGTTGCTGCTGTCACCACACCATGTGTCTGGAATCTATCTCCTCCTGCTGCAGCTCCTTGCAAGCACGTGGGCCTCACCTCCTCCCAGAGCTACGAGGCTGCTGCTGGGCCTGGGGTTTCACTCACCTGGGAAAGGGACACTGACCCCCTCACATCCCCCTGGCCACCTCCCTGCTTTGGACCTGCAGACAGGGAGTCTCTAATGTTATCTTGGCTTGGGGCAGGGAGAAAGAACAGTATGGAGACCCCTGGAGCAAGAGCTTGGGGTTCGGATCAGCACCTATTGAAGGGTGCTTTGGCCTGTCACCATTGCCTTCTGGGGGTACAGGCCTGGAGTCCCAGGCTGGGAAGGGAGGGGAAAGAGTGAAGGGGAGAGATAGAAGATAAAGACAGAAGGCTCACTCACAGTCTGGCTCACTCTTGGTAAGGGGTCTTGCTCTGTGGCATCTGTGGCATCTGGGCTAGTATATTGAGGAGCCAGTGGCCAGCCCTGTGATTTGCTAGCTGGAGAGTCAGGGGGGTTGGGCATCACTCTGCACCTAGATCCCTTCCACAGACGCTCTAGTAGAGACAGGCTTTCTGGCTGAGGTAGCTTCTGGAGAGCTTGCCTTTGTCCTTAGCATCTCTTTCCCCAGTGACCTTTGACCCCAGTGGAAACCTGCCTGGGATATCTAGGACAGGCTATTTGGGAATCGAGCCCAGCCCCCTCTGCTGACTTCGCTCCTCCTTGGCTCTCAGCGCCCCGCCCCGCCCCATGGTGGAGATTTTGATAAGAAGACAGGATAGGCGAACTGGGAGATCTGTGTTCTGCTGCTCCAGCTGTTTGTGCCTTGACCTAGAACTGACAGAGCTGTTGGGAAAACAGACAGGGAGGCTCAGAGGTGGCACAGGCCAAGTGTGGAGGGAGAGGTGCAGGCTCGCTCTAGAGGGTGGGATACTTGCCCTGCCATCCAGAGGCCACACCATATCCGTGTAGCTGGAGTACCCCTCTCCTGGCCTCTGCTTTCGTATTTATGACAAGGTGGTTGAGGGAGGTAACCAACAGCCCAGTCCCAGGATATTGCTGTTTGACATCTCCTATGTCTACTCTCAACCAATACTCTGGGTGAGCCAACGCTAGTCCTGGCCAACAGGGCTAAGTGACTAGGCCAACCCCTAGTAACAAGTACCATAGCTGTCAGATGTCAGCCCTGCCTCCCAGGTCCAGGGGGTCTGTGACTGTCTTTCCTGGTGTGAAGGGGTTGGATGGCGGGGCACACACTAGAGAGGGCGCTGAGCTCTCCCTACCTCAGGTCTGTTTCTGAGGTGCCCGGGGCAAGAGTATGGACATGACGTCCTGAGTTCCCAGGGAGTAGGGGCTGAATGCTAACCCAGCCCACTGGTCTTTGTATGTGATCTTACCTTAGGACTGTTCTTCACAATAAGGCTTCTGCCCTTGGGCAGGGATCTGGGAGTGTGGCTGAGACACAGCCAATGCCCTTTCTGCTTTGCGGCAAGGCAGTGTGTGTATCTGTGGCTTGCAAGCACCCTGGGCTTCTTGAGGGCTTCACCCATTTTCTCTCTCCTTCCCTGGCCACCTCTGGGCCCTGGACCCTCTTCCCAGATCACCTCCCTGCTTCCTTCCCATGCTCAGCACTGAGGACAGCCTGGGGTTAGGACGTCCGCATCTAGCTCCCGCTAGGACCCTGCTCGTTGCCCGGCATTTCAGTGCCGTAGTCTCTCCATCTCTGCAAAGGAACTGGTTGGTAATGTAAGCGAGGTAAGGATTCACCGATGTCCTGAGACCCACATGGTAGAAACGGAGACCTGACTCTTTTTTTATTAAAAAATTATTTATTATTATATCTAAGTACACTATAGTTGTCTTCAGACACACCAGAAAAGGGCATCAGATCTCATTACAGGTGGTTATGAGCCACCATTGGTTGCTGGGATTTGAACTCAGGACCTCTGGAAGAGCAGTCAGTGCACTTACCCACTGAGCCATCTCTCCAGCCTGAGACCTGACTCTTCCAAGTGTCCTCTGACCCCGACCTGTGGACTGGACACAGGAGCTCACACAGTTAATAAACAAATGTAACTCAAGAGCTATTGCTTTTTCAGAGATCTCAGGTCAGTTTCTAGCGGCTCACAGCCATGTTTAACTCCAGGGGGTGCAATCCCTTCTCAGCCCCCCTGGTGTATCCAGGGTGTGGTACAGACATGTAGACATCCAGGGTGTGGTACAGACATGTAGACATCCAGGGTGTGGTATACACATGTAGACAAAAGCACTCATATGCATCAATTAAAATAAATAATATGAAAAAACATAATAAAGAATTCAATGAGCTGATCCCGCAAAGCCCAGCCCATACAGGGCTCAGCACAGCACCTAGCCTATAGGAGCTCAGCAGATATTGGAAGACACAGTTTTAAAAATCATCATTATGACCTAGGACCCAGGCCAAGAGCTGCCATCTCTAGGGAGACTTCCTGGATGTCCCAGTCCAGGGGTCGTTGCTGCCACTTCAAAAGCCCCCATTCTGGCCACCTGTACCTAGATGACACTGGTTGGCCACCAACCTGTATCTCCCTGCCCCACAATCTCACAGCCATTGGAGCAGGGTTGCTGGACCCCTGTTAGATGAGGGCACCCAGACCTCTGGAAGCCCAGGGGCTTGCACAGGGCTGCTGAACAGGGTGGCCATCCAGGTAAGGGTCGTAAGAAGCCTTTCCTGGAATGTGGAAGCATCTGACCAACCAAGGTTTGAGTCCACCTCGGTTCATTTGGGATGCCTTTCTTAACGCTCTGTCTCAGAGAGTCTCAGCCAAGGACACAAGCCATGTTGTGAAGGACAGCTCTAAGGTGACAGGGAGGTCACATACAGAGACCAGGTGGACTGTATGGGTGAGGGGTTACGGGCAGAAGTGTGGGTAACCTTAAGTAGCCATGCTGGAAGGTCTGGATTCAGACTGACTGAATGATGGCTCCTTCCTGGCCACACCAATGGGGGTGCCTTCTATTTGTGTCCCCCAGCTTGGAGAACTAGAGCCTCCTTGTCACCCTAAGCCACAAGGGAAGAATTGCACCCAAGTGGCTGGGAGGAGTATCCAGTGACCCTGGCCTCCCTCCCTTCTGTGAAGGGATCCAGCTGTTGTACACAGGCACAACTGGTCCCTTGGAGATGGCAGATGTTTTTCTGGGATGGTAGCACCCCGCAACAGGAGGTGTGTGGAGGGGGTGGGGGTCACTTCAGTCAGTAGTGAGAGGCCACTAGGTGAATTCACTCACCCTGGGTTATTGGGAAGTCTGTCACCGATGCGGGAGACCCGAGCAGGCATGACTCTGACGTCTGGTGTCAGGGGACTAAAAGCCACCGAGGGCCTCAGGAGCTTCTCTGGGTCTCCTTTATCTGTTTCCTAGGAAGAGGGCATTACATTCTGGAGTGTTAACCCAGGGTGAGCTGCTTTCGGGACACCACGACCGTCGGGAGAGACACAGCGCCTGCCGTGGTTGTCCCCAAACCTATGGGGGCAGCTGTGCCCTCAGTGACTGCAGGTCAGCCGAGAGAGGGCTGGCAGGTGCCACAGTCCTCAGGTCTCTGCTGGCTGACAGTGGCAGGACCAAGGGGCTTGTCCTGGCTGCTCCTGAGCCTTGTGGAGTGGAGTGGAGTGGAGGGCCGAGGACTCTCCCATTTATGCTCTGGGGTTACCCTCTCCATAAACACATCAGGGTTCAAATCAGGAGGCCTGGCTGTGCCTAGGTGGGGCAGGCTCAGGCCCACACTGCCCTGCTGAGCTCAGAGGGCCTTATGGGTACCCAGCGTGGTGTTCTCTCACAGACCGAGAGCGCATCGGGCAGGACTCGGCCTACGAACAGGAGGGGAAGGTGCAGTTTGTGATCGACGCCGTGTACGCCATGGGCCATGCTCTGCACGCCATGCATCGTGACCTGTGTCCCGGCCGCGTAGGACTCTGCCCTCGAATGGACCCTGTGGATGGCACCCAGCTGCTTAAGTACATCAGAAACGTCAACTTCTCAGGTGGGGGCATGGAACAGGACACTACTTAACCCTGGGGTAGCCTGGGCTATGTATAAAGGTCTGGGGTAGTCTGGGCTACGCAGTTGCAGGGTATAAGGTCTGGGCTCTCGGGGTGGGGAGAGTGCTCTCCTTGGATGTTCCGTGCAGGAATCTCCCCAGAGACACCTCTGTCTTCAGTCATTAACGTCCCTGTGCCTGGGTAAAGTCTCAGTGACACCCTCCCATGCAGGCATCGCCGGGAACCCGGTGACCTTCAACGAGAACGGAGACGCGCCAGGGCGTTATGACATCTACCAGTACCAACGTCGCAACGGCTCGGCTGAGTACAAGGTCATCGGCTCATGGACAGACCACTTGCACCTCAGAGTAAGCATGAGGACAGGGAAGGGACATGGGGACAGAGTGCAGACACCCAGTAGGGCTGCGGGGTACTGGCTGATGCCAAGCCATCTGAGAGCGAGTCTCTGGCTGCTCAGGCTTCACTAGAGAAGGCAGACATTTTCCCAGGTGTTCCTGGTCATGCCCTCCTGGCTTACCCAAGAGATGCCATGGCTGTCCTTCTTGCTCTTGGGGTGGTACCCCACACAGTGAAACATTTTGTTATTGTTGTTGAGAGAAAGCAAACACAGAGTTGTCGGGGGCTTGGTCTCTGCTTTGCAAGAACGAAGGGGAGACATCTGTTCTCTTTCAGGCACCCTCTCCAGGCAAGGAGCTCCAGCAGCCCCGCCCTGCAGGGAACCCCTTATTCTGGATCCCAGAGCCTTCTCAGGGCCGTAAATGTCTCAGGACACGATTCCTAGGGAGGGATTCTCCTGAGGTCACACAGGTTGGAGGGACAGATTCTGATCTTGTGACAAGGTTTTCCAGATGCTGGGTGGAGGGGGGACCAGATCAGGGTGTGTTCTGTGCAGGAGACAGAGGCTCATTCACAGTGGCATATGCACAAGTGCGCCCCTTTGTACTGCTGCAGTTCTAACCGTGTGTCTTGCTGAAAGGCTGGTAGCTCTGTGAGGCGGACATTGTCCTGTTTCTCTTTCATGGACGCTGGGCCTGAAGGCTGGGCAGGTGTGTGTATAGTTCTGAAGGGTCGCTCTTCCCTCCCTGCCAGTCTGTCTGCTCCCACATCCCAGCTTGGTCCAACCCAGATCAGTATGCTCTCTGATATGTGAGGAAAGGGACTAAGTCACAATGGTGAGGTGAGGGCTGGGTCTTCCAGTTTGCTCCCTGGATGGCTGGCTTTAAGTTGCCCAAAGAGCTACTGCATGTAGGCTTCCGGGAGCTGAGGGAGAGGACTCGGGGTAATAGGCTACCTGAGGGCAAAGGAAGCTGTCCCAGTGAGTCTACAGTATTCCCTGTGGGAGCCACAGATGGTAACAAGAGGCGAGGTAGCTTCATCCCAGCCGCCCTTGGGACATGTGGAGAACAGGGGTTCGATAGGCCAGGTGTTTTCTCAAGCCCCCTAGCCGTAGTGGTGACCCTAGGACTTCACTATCTTCATGGGGGACCATGGTTTTCCAGAATATCCACTATCTTCCTGCAGGACCACTACACAGCCACTGCTGCCGTTGGCTGCTAGGGTCACACATCCTATAATACACAGAGCCCAAGACAGCCTCTCCCTTAGGCTTCGTCTCCACCCTGCCCTGCTTAGCTCAGGAGTTCTGTGGACAGCCTCAACCAGCCACACACATTCTTGCAGGAGAGGGCACTCGGGAAACACATGGACCAACACATGGACACACAGACACATAGACAAATACAGACAGATAGACAGGCAAGCAGGCAGGCAGACACACACATAGACACATAGACAAAGAGACACACAGATACATAAACAAACACAGACACACAGACACATAGACAGACAGACATACACACAGACACACAAAGACAGACACATAGGCAGACACAACACAGAGACACAGAAACAAACACACACCCAGACATTCATACGGACACACACACACACACATATACAGAAAGACACAGACACAAACACACAGAGACAGAGACACACAGACACACACATAGGCACACAAAAACAGACACATAGGCAGACACAACACAGAGACACAGAGACAAACAGACACACACATACAAACACACACACACACATACACACAGGCAGACACACACACACAGAAACATACAGAGACACACAGACGCACATAGATACAGACACACATAGGCACGCACACAGGCACAGATACATACAGACACACACATACAGAGACATATATACATACAGAGACACAAACACACACACAGAGACACACACAGACACACACAGGCACACAGATACACAAAGACACACACACATGCTCACATATACAGACATAGACACACAGTCTCTCTCTCTCTCTCTCTCTCTCTCTCTCTCTCTCTCTCTCTCTCTCTCTCCCTCTCTCTCTCTGTCCCATTAGGCTTTGAGAACATACTGACTGCCTTGTGACCCTTAGCGCAATCCCTTTGACCAGGGCTCCCCCGGTTAACCAGGCTCGCTGGTCCAGCACCTGTAGCTCTCTGGGCCACTGGGTTCATTCCCATAATGTTGTGAGGAATTCGGCAGAGTGTGACAATACTCCCCGGCTGGCATTGCTTTCACCAACTGCATCTTCAGAGCCCTGGAGCAGCATTCTCATTTTGAGCCAGATGTAAAGGAATGCTAACCCCCAGGCGCTCATTAAGTGTCTTCTGATTAAATCTTTGTTCCTGGCTTTCAGCAGAGCAGGACTCCGGAGTCGCTGGGTAGAAGCTGTGGTGGGGGCTGAGCTGTGAGGCAGTCTGTCTCCACCGTGCACGAGAATCACACGGGAGGGGCTTGTTCACGCAGGCGGGGGCTAGGCAGATTGAAACGGGCAATTCTAACTCGCTCCTGGCAACAGTCTCCAGCCTCGGGGGTTTGGAAGTCAGGACTCCTATGTCTTTGCTCCGCGTGGGTGACTCGAGGAGTCACCACTATGCTCTCGAGACTCAGTTTCTCCAGATGAGTGATGAGTTTGAAACTTTCCCAGATCACTGGTGTCCGGGTCACACGGTAAGTTGTCTGATTCTAACTCTCAGTTAGCTCTGGTGAGGTCCAGGTAGCTGGGCTTTTGGCCAACGTCCGGCCTATTCAGGTGTGGAGATAGAGAGAAGGTCTGGGCGCTGCCAGCATGTCCTGAGGCCAGCTCTGTGGTCCTGTCATTGGCAGATAGAGCGGATGCAGTGGCCAGGGAGTGGCCAGCAGCTGCCACGCTCCATCTGCAGCCTGCCCTGCCAGCCAGGCGAGCGGAAGAAGACGGTGAAGGGCATGGCTTGCTGCTGGCACTGCGAGCCCTGCACGGGGTACCAGTACCAGGTGGACCGCTACACCTGTAAGACCTGCCCCTATGACATGCGGCCCACGGAGAACCGCACGAGCTGCCAGCCCATACCCATTGTCAAGTTGGAGTGGGACTCACCCTGGGCTGTGCTGCCCCTCTTCCTGGCTGTGGTGGGCATTGCTGCCACGCTGTTCGTGGTGGTCACTTTTGTGCGCTACAACGACACTCCGATCGTCAAGGCCTCGGGCCGGGAGCTGAGCTACGTCCTGCTGGCGGGCATCTTTCTCTGCTATGCCACCACCTTCCTCATGATCGCAGAGCCTGACCTGGGGACCTGTTCACTCCGCCGCATCTTCCTGGGGCTTGGCATGAGCATCAGCTACGCGGCCCTGCTGACCAAGACCAACCGCATCTACCGCATCTTTGAGCAGGGCAAGCGGTCGGTCAGCGCCCCACGGTTCATCAGCCCCGCCTCGCAGCTGGCCATCACCTTCGTCCTCATCTCGCTGCAGTTGCTTGGCATCTGCGTGTGGTTCGTGGTGGACCCCTCCCACTCGGTGGTGGACTTCCAGGACCAGCGGACACTTGACCCCCGCTTCGCCCGGGGTGTGCTCAAGTGTGACATCTCGGACCTGTCGCTCATCTGCCTCCTGGGCTACAGCATGCTGCTGATGGTCACGTGTACTGTGTATGCCATCAAGACTCGAGGCGTGCCTGAGACCTTCAATGAGGCCAAGCCCATCGGCTTCACCATGTACACCACCTGCATCGTCTGGCTGGCCTTCATCCCCATCTTTTTTGGCACCTCGCAGTCGGCTGACAAGGTGGGTGGTCAGGGAACATGGCCGTGTGGGGACTGAGAGCCCAGGAGCCTGTAGCTGCTTTCTTTAAACCTCACTTGGTTTCCTCTCCCAGTTGGAAATCTCTCCTCCCCCAACCCCTGCCTTGCTCTGTATCTCTTCCTTTTTTTTTTTTTCCTGCTGAGGGTGGTACAGGCAGAGGCCCCACTCCTCTACTGGGTGCCCTTGGGGTATATGACCCCACACCCCAGGAAGCTGGCAGCTTGAGAAATTGCTTTTGGCCTCACCTGGGGGTCAAGCATCTGTGTCTGTAGCTGCTAGGCCACAAGATGACAGCCAAGGGCCTCCCATCCTGGATTCCTGCCCTGCAAGAGGCTCTTCTTGGGATCTGGATGGAGATGCTAGGGTGTATCCCCCCTTGGAGATAGCCCCTTCAGAATCCAGAGAGGGTTAAGGGGCACATCCGAGCTCTGTAACAGGCTGCCCTCATCAATGTGTGGCCATGCTACCCGGAGCTAGCCCTCTCCCATCCTCCAAATGGAGTCAGAGAGGAGAGGTTGAGTTTTGAGTCACTTGGGACACTAGCCTCCTTAGAGAGAGAATGAGTATATATAAATGTGTTTATGTGTGTGTGTGTGTGGTGTGCACAGATGTAAGCAGGGTCTTTTGCACGCAGGCATGGTCAGTGGTAGATGAGCTATGTATGAGGCACACAGGGACAGTGGACATGAGGGACCGGTGTACTGAGGGACTCATAGCTTTCTGCAAGGAGGAGTATGTGTGTGCACACAGGGGTTCAGGTGCTGGTGGGTACATACGGGTGGCCATGCAGTTGTCTGAATGAATCTGTGTATATTCATATTCACCCAGCTGTAGGGACAGGATGTCAGCCAGATGTGTGTGTGTGAGGTCAGGTAGGTGTGTGCAGGTGTTAGCAGGAGTGCATGGTTCCCCTGGGTGTTGTGTGAGGCAGTCTGGGCTGTTCTGGCGAGCCAGTGGTGGCTCTCCTGTCTTAACTGGGATTCTCAGGGCTTAAGAGCTGTGAGGTATTCCTGTGAGCCATCTAATGAGGTAATCCTCTTTTGTGTGAGGTCACTGCTCAGCCAGCCTTGTGCAGATTGTGGCTGTAGAGTCAGCCAGGATAGAGGAGGTTCCTGGGTTTGTACAGAGTCTAAGCACCACAGTCCCTGCCTGAGTGAAAGCCAAAGTGGGGGGTGGGGGGACTCAGATCCCCTGTGATTCTCACCGCCCTGGCGCAGAGACAGGGGACAATGGTCCACACATACAACTGTTGCTCTGTGCTTTGTCCCCTGTCAAACCCTATTCATTGCTGGGCAGTGGTGACTGTGAGGACTCTACACAGAAGCTGCAGTGCTGGCTGGTCTGGTCTATCAAAGAACAGGATAGTAGCAGGCTGGCCCCAAGGCAGTGAAGTCACATTGCAGGCTAGCCCTCACTTAGACTGTCCCAAGGCCTCCCCCCACTTACTCTGCCTCGGGTGCCACCTGAGTTCTAGAGGACCTCTAGACTGGCTTCTCTAGAAGGAGTCACTAGCCACCACTTCTGGGAGCCACATATATCTGTACACAGGGGACACCGGAAGGTGCTGGGCTCCAGGCGGGCGGCCACTCTCCTACCCTGAGGTGGCTAGGGACGCTGGAGAGTTTCAGAGCAGATCTTCAGCAACTTTAACTCCAGTCTGAGCTGCCCTTAACCCTTCTGTGTCTTCAGAAAAGCTCCTGGCCTGAAAAAGGGAAATCCGGAAACAGTGACTGTGCTCAGCGCTGGGTGCCACTTACAACCCGGGGCAAAGTCACACACAGGGCTCCTGTGCACACATCATAGAGTCCGAGATGTTGCCCATTCTGTCTGTGTCAATGTATAGTGGGGGCTGTAAGCCTCAAAGAGGGGAGCAGGCCCAGCATCTTACACAGGCCAGGGTAGACAGCCTCGACTTTTTTAGGACCCATGTTTCTTCAGAAAGAAGCACAGACGTGTGCCCCACACTGCAGAGAGAGGACAGTATCAGCCACACTCTAGGGCAGGAACCTAGACTTGGGGCATTTCCTGTCTCCTCCATGTCAACACCTGGAGCCCCAGCTGAGCTGAGAGGAGCAGCTGAGGCCTGGATCATCTGTCACAAAGAAGGAGGTGGGAGGGAACCTGGGCAGGGCGGTGGCAATTGCTGGGCTCTGTTTGGAGGGCTTCCGCCATTGAAGAATGGATTATCCGACACCCAGATTAATGGGCTCCCATTTTGCTAAGCATCTGTCACCGTTAGTGCTGGCGAGCGAGCATGAAATGAGCTTTGACAGTGTTGGTGCCACAGTCATCTTCCACCCAGTATCATGGGTCCCCAGTCGGGGCCTGTTCTATATGGGGAGCACATGGGGGGGGGGGATTCACTGGATGAGGGGCTGCTGGGAGCTATTCCAAGGCACCAGTGGGGACTCAGGTCGCTCACAGCAGCCTCGGGCAGGGATTGCACCTATGAAGGTCAGCTCTGGTCCTCGAGAGCTATGCTGGAGACATTTCTCCAGGTTGGATGTAGGGGGGTGTTCCATAACACCACCACACAGAGACAGTGCTTCCTGTACACCTGACACTGTTGACTCTGCCCTCTGCCAGCTCTGTGAGGTAGGCTCGGCCTTTTTCAGGCCTGTTTTGTACATAAGGACACAGGCACGAGGACTGACCTGCCCGAGTTCACATGCTAGGATGTGAGCGTCAGGAATTCTGATTTCTTCCTGCTCAAAACCATCAGGTGTAGAATGGGTCTGTACCAGCTGTGTGTGCTGGGCAGATCAGGGCCTTTTAGGATGAGAATCAGCTGAACAAAGTGGGTGGAGCTGGAGCAGGGCAGGGCCAGGGCCAGGGCCAGGGCCAGGGCCAGGTGGGTGGAGTCTTGGTAGAATGGGGCGGCGCTGAGGGGCATGAAGGCGGAGCTGGCTCTGACCCCTCCCTGCGGCCACCCACAGCTGTACATCCAGACAACCACACTGACGGTCTCTGTGAGTCTGAGCGCTTCAGTGTCCCTGGGGATGCTCTACATGCCCAAAGTCTACATCATCCTCTTCCACCCGGAGCAGAACGTGCCCAAGCGCAAGCGCAGCCTCAAAGCCGTTGTCACCGCCGCCACCATGTCCAACAAGTTCACACAGAAGGGCAACTTCAGGCCTAATGGGGAAGCCAAGTCAGAGCTGTGTGAGAACCTGGAGGCCCCAGGTGAGTGTATGGCCGCGTTTTCCGTTGTCTCCCAGGCCCGGCCCCGCCCCGCCCCACCCCATGACTTTGCACAGCCTGCTGAAGGCCTCATTACTACCTGCTGTCTGGTAGGAGACGGTAGGTTGCAGGTTAGGCCCTTCCTGGTGGCTGGGAGCGAACCTCAGAGCCCTTGGACGTGACCACACCCTTCTGTGCTGCTGACCTGGTTCCCGCAGGGTGCTGAGACGCCATCATATCCCTTCTCCGGCCTATGTCTAACAGTTCTTCTGGGGGAAGGGGCTGCTGCAGAGGCCCAGTTCCTGGAGTCCCCAAGGAGGGACCTTTGGCTTTGTCTCTAACGGGGCTGAAAGATGGGGACCCTAGGACATAGCCATCCTGGGACAGGTGGGTGAGGATAAAGTAGGCTGGGACATTGGCTGATGTCCCCATGGGATAGCAGTTTCCCCAGACCTTGTTCGGGGCCTCAACAGAGGTCTCTGCTCTGCAGAACTGTCATACAGAGCCAGTTGGTGGCAGCAGGGACAGGCTCTACCTGGGCTGGATCCCCAGTTGAGACCCAGAGGAAGTGAGGTCCCCTCCTGCTATTATATGGCTGACCTCAACATGGTGACTTTCTCTGTGCTATGGTCTCCCTGTCTCTGGGGTGCCCATCCTCTATGTGGGGTGTTATATCTGATTTCTGACATGTCCTAACCTTGTGACAACAGCTTCCCACACAATTTACTTCACTGTTCTTGTTCTTCCTCCTGGAAAACCATGTGACCCCATCCTGTACCACTTTAGGATGGATAGAGGCAGAGGGTCCTCACAGGACATCCCCTCTGGCTTCCGTTTTCACTCAAATGTCAGGGAACATCAGCGTAGCTGTATCTATATTTCTGGCTTGAGCACTAGGACCCCTTGCCCCTTCCTATGGCCATGTGTCCATTCCAGCCCAGTTCCTCCAAGGCCCCTGTACACTGGTGCAGGAGCAGCTCTGTACACAGCTCCACACACAAATTGATGGGTATCCACACATGTACATGCATGCACACACATGCACACACACACATGCTGTCTGTCGAGAGTAGGATACACCCATGCTATAACTCAGGAAGGTTATTACAATCTCGATTACACTCATCAGCCAGCTGGGGCCTCAGAGTTTGATGACCCCACAGACATTGTCCCTCTGTCCTGTTCAGGCTGATCACAAGGTCAGAAAAGAAAGTGTAGTTGTAGAGGGGAGCCAGGTCCTCAACCCTATGCCTTCCAGTGTGGGCCCAGAATCCCCTGCAGCCAGAGCCAGAGGTGGCAGCTCCCTTTGTCCCCTGTCTCTCTCAGTGACAGGGCTCCGTGGTGATCAATTCTAGGAACAGCCCAGCAGGGGGTGGGGGGGGGTGAGAGGGAGAGGGAGGAATGGGGAGGTGTCACTCCTGTGGAACAGGGACATTTTTCACCCTGTCAAGTTCAGGCCACGTATCTTTAAACAAACAACAGAATAAATAATTTAGAACGCTGATTGCTGGCCGATTGGTGCAGAATCACAGGGCGACAAGCGTTGACCGTTAGCCTCGTGCCTCAAGCTGTCTCGCAAATTGCTGTATGGTTGGCTGGTGACTGAGAACCCCTGGGGAGGGCTCTGCCACACCTTCATGCCTCCTGAACACAAAGAGAAAGGCGTCAAGTCCCACCCTGGCCTCACAGCGGGAGCGGAGCACCTTTCTGCCCAGCTTCTCAGAACCGATGCCTCTGGACCAAGCGTCAGCTGCTGTGCTGTTTACAGGGAGGGAGAACGGTGTTGGCTGTCACTGGTTTGCAGGGAGGGAGAACTGTGTTGGCTGTCACGGGTTTTACAGGGAGGGAGAACCTTTGTTCTGTTAGCAGATTGTGTGTAGTTGCTAAGGAGGTGCAGATTGTGTCCCAGGCCCCCTCCTGCCTGGCCGATTCTCTCCGTGTGCTAATCAGTGTGCTGTGCCCATTTTCCAGATGATGAGACAGGCTTTGACAAAAGGCTTGGGGGTTCCCTGACTTGCAGCTGAGGGCCGAGACTCCCATCTCGCAAGCTCTGGAGCAAGCAGCTCCTGCACGGGACCCACGTGCTTCTTTCTTGTCCCCTTGTAGCTCCTGATGCAGCAGGGCTTGGGCTGATGCTTTCCTGCAGGGAGTTGGCTGCTGAGGTTTAGGGAGGGTCTGGCAGCTGGTAAACAGTTCTCACTGGTTTACACAGGGATGATGGAGTCTGGGGAATTGGTTTGTGGCAGCTTGGATTGCCATTGGCTGCTGGGACACTGGGGTTTAGCTGGTGGAGGTGTTGGAAGTTTTGGCAGTCCTTTGGGAAAAGAAGTCTAGGCACAAAGGGCCACCTCACCTTGCTTGCTTGTTCTAGCTATAATAGGGAGACTGAGGGCCCAGTAGGGAAAGGAAGGAGCCATCTGAGGTCACCCAGGACGAAGGAGGCTCACACCTACTAGAATGTGTCTCATCCAGCACACCTGCCATCCTGTGTCCCACCTCTTCTGAGTCCAGCCAGTCCCCCGCAGGCCCAGGATACCTCATTACCACATAATGTCCCTTGCCCACCCTCTCCACTGGCCAGGAGAAAGTTATTTCTTTAGTTGACCTGAGCCCTGGTCTCGGTACCTCCTGAGGTCCCAGAAGGAAGCCAAGAGGCTCAAACAGACGGAGGCTTGTCTCTCTCTAATGTCAAGGAAGGTAATAGATGCACAGGTGGACAGGAATGATGTATGGGCCCAGGTTCCTTCCATCTTGTTGCTCCTTTGGTTCCCTAGGGATCAAGACTGGCTATCTCCAGTGTCTGCAGATAGATGCACAAGGGAAACAACTGCCTTACTCAGACTGTGGCAGAAGTTGTGCAGCATCTCTCCTACTTTGCTTTCTATTGTTATGATAGATGCAGCTTGGGGCCCCTGGGGGAGGTGTTTACTTCATCTTAAAGGTTATATAGCCCATCATTGAGCTCAAGCGGGAATAGAAGGCAGGAGCTTGAAGCAGACGCCACAGAGGATGGCTCCTCACTACCTTGTTCTCTGGCCCTTGATTAGTTAGTTTTTCTATACATACATCTCAGATGCACCTGCATGAAGATGGCAGAGCCTGCAGTGGGCTGAGCCCTTCCAAATCACTCATTAAGACAATTCCTCACAGATGTGACCACAGGCCAATCTGATCTGGCTAATCCCCCAACTGAGACTCCTTCAAATGACTCCAGGTTGATAACTGACCCTAACTAGGCCACCATCCCTCCCTTGGATTTAATTAACAAGATTTACCATAGAGCCTGCTCAGCTGCAAGAGAGGCTGGGAAGCATCGTCCTTAACTTGGCAGCCATGTGCCCAGTGTAACAGGGATGGAGTCAGGGAGGTAGCCTGTGGCCCTCCATGCTGCCCGGCCCCACCTCCTCTCTTCTAGGTCATATGTCCCTGGCCCAACCCAATGGGTGTGCCTCCTCTTCAGAGTGGAAAGACTCCCAAGGGAAACGAGGCAGTTCCAGATGGAGATGGCATTTCTCCCCACCCAGCCTCTTTCTACCCCTGTCCCAGGCTCCCTGTCACTGCCACTGAGGGAGACCTCAAAACCTGTCAAGGCAGGGCAGAACCAAGGGTGTGGCAAGCGTCTTCACACCTCTAGTCCTAGGTCACTGACAGCTGGGGACCCACTGGGCTGCAGGACAGGTCTGAACTCTGCTGGGTAGGGAGGGCTCACATTGCCTATGGGAGCTGATACCGTCACCTGGCTGGGCCCCTAGGGAAGGGTCCTTGATGGCGCTGTGGCCAGGAAATGGGAAGACCCCAGATGTGCTTCATCAGTCTTAGCTGGGCTGGGGGACACGAGTGACAGCCAGAGTGAACAAAGCAGAGAAAGCCTGGTCAGATGGAGGCCTCCGGACAGAGGGGGATGGGCAGGTTAGCAGGAATGGACAGGATGGGCATCTCTGGGACCAGGGACTTGTGTTTCCCATGTGTAAGCCCATTGTGTGTCTCAGCTGCTTGCCGACCAAGGCCCCTCTGTGACACGGTTTCCTCTCAGTCCCAGTCTCCTCCTCCAGGCCACTATTCTAACATGCTGAGCACGTTCTCTTTCAAAATATCAGGGGTTGAACCTCTGAAATATTTCCCTTGGAGGTTGCTTTGAGAGCCTATGATTGTATCATACATCCAAAGAACTATTTAAGGCATGGATAGATTTAGGAGGTGACAGGCTTCTATAGGGGAGGTGCCCAAAGATGGGGGGTTGCATCTAGGTAACACTGTGAGGAGGAGGGATGCTCCAGGTAATGGTTCATAGGAACAAAGATGTGGTGTGGTGAATTCTGTGTGGGACGTGGGGTCTGGGGACCTCAAGAGAGGCAACTTTGGAAAGGTGGGCCCTGTACCCAGTTAGGGGTACCCTGGGTTGGGGGGCCCTAATGGAGTTCTGTGCTGGGCAGCACCTCTGGGGGGAAAAGGCCCTGGAAGAGGTAGTGCTGACTCCCCAAATCTTCTGGTCTCTCCCCAGCACTGGCCACCAAACAGACCTACGTCACTTACACCAACCATGCAATCTAGCCGGGCTGCGGACAGAGCCAAGCAGGCTGAAGAGCCACAACCTCTGAGGATGGTGCATCCGGCCAGGGCCATTCCCGAGGGCCCTGCTGATGTCTGCCTGCCTCGTGGGCATCCACGAATGTGGCTTGGTGCTGAGGACAGTAGAATCCCCAGCCATCACTGCTGGGCGAGCCATGGTGGGCAACTGGAGGAGGCTAAGTGGCTGGGGCAGCTCCAGGTTGTGCCACACAGGCCTTCCTTCCAGACGGATGTTGTGTCCTACTCCAAAGCACAGGGGCTCGGTCTCGAGAGCCCAGTCCTGGCTTTTTCTCCCTCCTTCTGCCTCCGTCTGTCTTGTTGGTGACCCAGTTGGTCCCCACCCTGTCTTTGCGTTTCTCTTCTGTCTCTGCTCTGCATGTGTTGTCTGTTTGGGCTCTCTACTCCTGTATTTTTCTTTCTGCTCCCGCCCTTTCCCCGCCATCTGCCCTGCTCCCTGAGTTGCCCCAACCCTACCACTGTCATTTTCTCTTCTGCACCACTGGACCTCATTTCCTTCCAGCCTCTCCCCCTCTTTGCTTCATCTACCAACTCTTTCACATCACAAAAGAGAAAAAAAGGGGGGAATCAACCCCCCAAAAAAGCCCAAACAAAAACTAATCTTGAGTGTGTTTCGAAGTGCTCGAAGTGCTGCGTCCTCCTGGTGGCCTGTGTGTCCCTGTGGCCTGCAGCCTGCTCGCCCACCCTACCCGTCTGCCATGTGTCCTGCCCGCCTGTCCGCCTTGCCCTTCCTGCCAACGACACGGAGTTCAGTGCCTGAGTGTTTGGTGATGGTCTCTGATGTGTAGCATGACTGTTTTTATACCGAGAACATTTCTAATAAAGAGAAACACATGGTTTTGCACCCGGCCTGCGTGTCCACTGCGGGCCCCCGTGCTCAGCCACCGCTGGTGGCCAGAGGCCAGCAGGGGCAGAAGGACTGTGAACTCCAGAAGGCTGCTGGGAGCAGGGCCCTGTGAGGGCTTTAGACTTGGACTGCTGGCATCTCAAACAAAGTGAGCAGGACACTGCAGAGTGCTGCAGTGCCTAAGGGGGTTGGAGAGATGGCGTGGTGGTTAAATATGTCTTACAGAAGACCCAAGTTTGGGTCCCAGCATCCACATAGCATAGATCCAGGGGATCACCTGCTCTCTCTGGGCTAACCTGGGTACACACCTACACACACACACACACACACACACACACACACACACACACAATCAAAAAATAAATCTTTAAAGAAAACCTGCACCTCTCCAGGCAAGGACGTCTCTTGCAGAATTTGGCTCAGGATACCAGGGTCCCCAGTCCAGTCCTGATTTCCTATCTTCAGGTGCTAGGGTGCCTGGGACCCATGTGTCGGCACATGGCACTGTAGGGGTATGACTCCTTGTGGTCTGTGTGTCTGTCTCCTCTTTTGTGTGCTCAGGTGTCTCTCTACCTCATATGCATCTGTCCTAGCCAGTGGCAAGTGTGTGTGGCAGGCGTGCAAGTGTGTGTTGCTAGCAGCTGGCTCCCTTGACAGGTTGGAAGGTAGGCAGGGGGCATGGCTAAGAGGTTGGGCTCTGCCAGGAGCTGGCAATGGGATCTGACCCTGGTTCTTGGCACTGTCCCTCCCCCAATTCTTCCACCCAACAGCTAATGACAGGGTTGTGGGCATCATAGCCAAAGGGACAGAGGGGCCCTGGGCAGGGTTGCAGATGTCATCTCTGGGTAGTATCAGGTGTTGAGGTCCCCTGAGCCCCCTGAGCCAGCCCTTACTCCTGGGGGCCAGCTCTGCTCAGCCCCTCACATCACCAGGTTTCTGAGTGGTACCCAGGATGTGTGAGGAAGGGAGAAGAGGACTGGCTGTCTGGTGGGATGGTCCCACAACCGCTCAGATTAGGTTTTGGCCAGCCCTGTGCTACAAGTAGGCTCACTCAGGCAAAGCCAGAGTACCAGATCACAGACTTCTGGAAGCTTCCAGGTGAATAGGTATATGAGGTGAAGGATTAACTTCAGAGGAGAAAGGCACCCTCAGGGGGATTCCCGCAGCACCCCGCCTTTCCTCTGGGGGATTCCTGCAGCACCCAGCCTTGCCCCTCCTCAGCTCTGAGGCTTGAGGCTTCCCAGGGAGAAGGCCTGGCCCAGAGCTATAATGCCACGCTTGGCAGCCCATTCCCACTGTGCGTGGTGACATCATTTATGATCTAGTTTGGAATCATCTCTCTGTTCGTCTCACACTCTGGAGGGGCTGAGGTCAGTCCCCAGCCTTCCTTCCCCTATGTGAGAGCTGAGAAAACCCAGCTGCCAGGGAGTCCTCGGGAAGCCACACCAACCCTGAAACATTGATTCCTGTGGGAAGGTGATGGTCACAGATTGTTAAGTAGGAAGCCTTGAGCTGGGTGGGTCTGAACCCCTGAACCAGAATGTGGGTACTTAAAAGTGGGGGCCCATGGGCCCAAGGCTGGTACGACTAACCCGAAAGTCAGGACTGCCTGCAACATGGGAAAGTAGAGAAGGGTCCATATGCACTGCTGGAAGACCGGAGCAGCTAGAGCGCCGGTGTGAGCCACTCGGAGGTGAGGGAGGCTCTTCCTGGGCCAGCTGGCAGCTCCCATCCTATGTTATAAATTGAATTTTATGATCATTTCCTATTGCTGTATGGGGACTGGTATCTTGGGCCGCTTGCACACTAGGCGTGCCCTCTACTCACCGAGCTTACCTCCAGTCTCCCTCTTGTTTTTATTTTCTGTTCTCAGACAGTCTTTCTCTACATTGAACTTTTTGGTTCTGCTGCTCCAGCTTCTGGGGTAGCTGGAAAACAGGTGTGCATGCACTCCCAGCCATACAGACAGGTCTGTACCCCTCTCCCCGCCAGCCACATTGTTCAGGTCTGTACCCCTCCAACCCCCACCACATGGACAGATCTACACCCCCTAGTCACAGGGACAGGTCTGTACTGCCCTCCCCCCCCTCCCCGCTCTCTGCCATATAGACAGGTCTGTAACCCCTAGCCACACGGATAGGTCTACACCCCCTAGCCACATGGACAGGTCTAGTCTACACCCCAACCCCTAGTTCATAAGGGACACTGAGCCACGCAGATAGGTGCTGGAGACACCCAGGCTTTTATATTTCAGTAAGACAGGACGATGGAAACCCCGTAGGGCTGGACTATTCTCCTGGGGTCTCAATTTTGAGGAGGTTAAATGGGTAGATCTACCCTAGCATCCTCTCTATCCTTGATTACATGACACAGCCTAAGGCACTCTCAGGCCACAGACCTACACTAGCCTGGGGAGGCTAAGCGGCTCTCAGAACAGCCCAGGGATGGCTGAGGCACTCCGGACCAGTCACAGACCCAGCCCTGGGGTCGGCAAAGCAAAAGGGAACCAGCAGTGCCCCCCTACAAGCTTGCCTATGGTTCACAAACAAGACAGTTGCTCCTGCCTGGGCCAGGGCCAAGAGCTGCCAGGTGACATGGACAGACTAGTGACACCTCCCCCCCATCCCTTTCAGGACCTGCTGAAGCCAGCTTTGGAATGCAGAGCCTGAGGCCTGGTTCTGCCAGCTCCAGGGCTGGCTCTGTTCTCCTAGCCACTTCTCCTGGAGGCAGGAGGCCAGGGGGGCCAGAGCTAGGACAAAAGGGGCCCCAATTAGCATTGTGCCAGCTGTCCCTGAACCACGTCTGCCCTCAGAACCACCAAGGAGCTGTGGAGCCCCAAGGAAGGAATCTGAAGGACCTGGACCCCTTTATAGTCTCATGAGGGTCTCAGAGCCCAGATGTCCACTGAGCGCCCCGGGTAGTCTCAGGCTTCCTGGCTTCTGTCAGCCTCTCTGTATAGTACCCTGGCCCTGCCCCAAGCCTCGGCTCTGGCCCCGAGCATCACCAGGCCTGTTCCCCAGACAGCTCTCTGTGCTGAACAGCACACGCGCGCCAGGATCTCACTTCATTTGGCAAGGGTAGCAATTAGCATCTAATGAGCCTTCTTGCTTTATTTTTAGGTAACCTCTGAGGCCCTGCCCGTGGAATTCAGCCCGCCATTGCTGGCACATAATTAAAGCATGTCACCATAATTTGCCTTTTTTCCCCCTTACAAAGCCATAATTATGTTTTTATTGCAAGTGAAGGGGGGAAAGCAGGGGAAAAGAAAACAAAGAGAGGCGGGGCCGGGGCAGGAACCCGGGCTAGGCTTCCTTAGCCAGGGTCTCCCTGCCTTCTGGGGGCCACTTCCCCTCAGCATCTCTGGGAACTCCCTCTAGCCCTGCCTGATGGCCCGCCCAGGGGAGAGCAGAAACTGTGTCCGAAGGGATGATTCCTAAGTTGGGAGCAGGCACGAGGGAGCCCCTGCATCTTCTGCAGTTGTTGGAAATTTTCCATAATAAAAAGTTAAATGAAACTCTGCTCCCAGGAAGGAGTCTGCTGGCTGCTTTCTGGGCTTGCCAGAGCAACGTCTCTCCATCATTAATTAGTGCTCTGTGTGTGTGTGTGTGTGTGTGTGTGTGTGTGTGTGTGAGGGGGTGAATGTGTGTGTGTGTGTGTGTGTGTGTGTGTGTGTGTGTGTGTGAGGGGGTGAATGTCCCTTCCTGGTGGGAATGCCTGGAACCAGATGCTCCCAGCCCCCAGCCCCAAAGTCTCAGGTGCCCCCCATTCACCCGAATCTGATCATCTGGCAACTGTGCTGGAGTCCAGCATGCAGACGGCAGCCATGATGGCGAGGGGCGGGGAACAGCTTATGTTTTCAAAGGGCTTTCCAGGGATGTCCCCCCCTCCTCAGGATTCCTCAGGGGTGGGGGTGGGGGATCTGGGGAAAGCGTGGACCAGCAGCACTACCGCCCAGCTTCTTCCCAGCATGCACTGGGAATGAGGAGTCCGGGATTCCAGCTAAGGCTCTGCTACGGACTGCTGGGTGTCCTTGGACAAACTGCCTTCCTTTTCTGGTCCAGTTTCTTCCCCCTTAAGATGAGGAGGTGAGCTCTGAGCTCAAAGCTGAGTAAGCAACAGAGATCCTACCCTGTGGAAAGGGGAGGAATAGACTGAAGAGGTTTGGGGGGGCAGTTACTATGGTAACTGTGCCCCTAATAAGGGGCAGGGGAGAGACCGAACATACAAATGAGACCATTCTCTTCTCCAGCTTTGGTGGATTGGCTGAGGCCTTTTTAGTGCGAGGGAGGGAGTCACAGAAGGGGGTGGAAGAAGGCCCAGAGGAGATCTGCCCAGGGTGATGCTTTGCCTGTCGTGGTGGAAGAAGACAGAGAACTTGAAGGCTGAGCTGGACCAGGCCGCCAAGCCCATCCACTGCCCATCACACACAGGAGTGAGAAGGGGACTCCCAGATTTTGTTTTCTACGTTTTCATTTCTTTTTGCATTTATTCATCTACCGTGGTTGTACACGTGCCATGCCATATGTGTGAGGGTCTATGGACAACTTGTGGGAGTTGCTCCTTCCACCATGTGGTTCTGGGGATCGAACCTAGGTCCTTTAGCTTGGTGGCAAGCCCCTTTACCTGATGAGCCATCTCAGCAGCCCCTGTACTTTACTTCACTCTGTACAGAGCTCCTGAGTTGTGAATGGCAGTGTTTCCAAGGAGCACCCCCTCTGCTGCCACCCTCATCCCTCCTCTGAGTCATCTGTCCCGTGTTCCTCACCACTGGTGGTGTTCCTCTAGTGGTGCTCCCCTCCTCTCGTGTGGTGCTCCCCTCCTCTAGTGAAGTTCTTCTCTCTAGTACGGTGCTCCTCTCTTCTAGTGTGGTGCTCCCTTCTAGCGTGGTGCTCCCCTCTAGTTTTGAACAGTTTGGTAATATGCCATGGGGTAGCATTCTTCATGTTGTTTGTGCGTGCTGGGTTTCTTAGACACTTTAAACATTGCTTGCGTGCACAGGCACATGTGTGGAGGTCAGAGGACAACTCTGTGGAGCTGTTTTCTCCATCCTCCTTTATGTGGTTCTGGGGACCAGACTCGGGGTGCAGCTCCTTTACCTCATGAGTCATCTTGCCAGCCCAGGCTCCGGGGTTTTATCGCTGCTGTTATACTTGAAAAGTCTGGGGCCGTTATCTCTTTAAATATGTTTCAGTGGCATCTCTCACATCCTCCGTTCTAGAGACTTCTGTCACATCTGCAGACACTGATTGTCCCCCGTGCCATGGGGTTTCTTTATTCTTTTAAAAATCTTTTCTTTTTATTACTTTGTTTATTTGGGGGAATGTGCTTTTGAAAATGAGTGGACAACTTGTGCTTATGGTTGGCAGCAAGAACTTTACCTCAGAGCAATCCTGATAGCTTCCTCTTTTTGACTTTTTTGACTATCGTTCTCTGTTTAGTCCGTCTGTCTATCTCCTATCTCCCATCTTCCTGTCTGTCTGTCTGTCTGTCTGTCTGTATCTCAGACACAGTATCATTTAGCCCAGGCTGGACTCCTACTGTGTAGCCCAGGCTGGACCTCCAACTCCTCATCCTCAGACACATATCACCACAACTGGTTCCTTTGTGGTTTCTGCTGTTGACATCAGGGTCATTGACCTTTGTGGCTCCCCGGTCTGCTGCAGATCACACCTGGCACATTAATAGCTTCAGCGTAGGAGCATCCCCACTCCGGAGCTTAGTGGGTCCCTTTAATGTCCTCCGTGGCTCTAGTTACAGATTCATCTCTGACCTTTCTTGAGCACATGTGTGTGATGATCAGACCGTTGGGCTATTGTTGGCTACCTCTGCTGTCAGGTCGCTCCTGGCTGCTCTCTCAGATGATGCTCTCTCATCACTGCCAAACCTTCCCCGCCTTTGTCTCCTGACGCCAGACTTGACCCCAGATCCAGACACGGTGGATGGCCTCCTCCGGTACCAGGTATTTTTGTCTACAAAGAAGTCACCTGACTTTATGGGTATGCACGGTTACTTGGGAACAGCCAGATTCTTTCAAGTCAGCTCCAGAAGATGCTGGGAGCAGCAGTCTGCCAGGGTCCTGGGCAGAAGGCAGGGAGGCCAGGTCTGTTTGTTCTCCACTGTGCCCATGTGCTGGGACAGTCTCTGGGCGCCCATGGGAGCTACAGGTAGTGTCCTCATCTTTCGGGGCTCAGCTTCTTTCCATTCCCCTAGCCTTTCTCTGGATCCTTACCTCATGCCCTCTCCCCCAGCCTTCGATCTCACTGTGGCCTGGAACTCCTCTGAGTTCTCCATGGGACCACTGTAAGCTCTGCAGCTTTGTCCCATCGCAGGCTGCCTGGTGTGAGCCTCTTATAGTCTCGGGAGCTGTGGCTTCATGCATTTTATGTTCTACTATTTAGTTATTTTAGAAGAGTAATCTAGTCCCTTGTTACAGATCGAATATGTGTTCAGATTCAGGGATTCAAGGCCATCATTTCCTAGGTAGTGAGTTTGAGACCAGCCTTACCTACATGAGACATATCTCAAAAAACTGGAACCAAGAGGCTGGAGTGACAGCTTGGTAGGTAAGAGCCCAGACTGTTCTTGCAGAGGACTTGAGTTAAGTTCCCAGGGCTGGCAGGTAACAAGTGTAAGCTCAGTTGCAGGGGGCTCTAAGGCCCTCTTCTGACTTCCCCAGGTAGCCCTGCAGTTACACACATGCACACACACATGAAGAAAAATCAAATAAATATGTAAAAAATCTTTTTAAAAACGAAGGAATAGGTGCTGGACAGCTGGCGCTGGTTAAGAGCACGGGCCGCTCTTCCAGAAGACCTGAGATCAATTCTCAGCAGCCACATGACAGCTCACAACCATCTACAACTCCAATTCCATGGTATCTGGCCTCAGAGGGTACCAGGCACACATGTGGTGTACGGATACATGTGCAGCTAAAATATCCATACACATAAAATAATGAAATACTTTTAAAAAATTTTAAAAAGGAGGAAGATTTATTTCCAAGTCAAGTTATGTGCATATTTACTTAAAATGCCACATTTAAAGCACAAATAAGTCTGCTATGAGGATGGTTGGGTGCGTGCGTGCGTGAATTACTTTTCTTATTGCTCTGATAAAATAAGCAGCTGTTTGAGTCGCTGCTCTACTGCTGTGCAGAGACACCTTGACCAAGGCAAGCCTTATGAAGAAAGCATTTCATTGGGAACTTGCCTACAGTATTAGAGGGTTAGTCCCTGACCATCATGACAGGAAGCGGCCAGGCACGGGGGCTGGAGCAGCTGAGAGCTTCACATCCTGACTCCCAGGCAGCAGCAGCAGCAGCAGCAGCAGCAGCAGCAGAGAGAGAGAGAGAGAGAGAGAGAGAAAGAGAGAGAGAGAGGCCGAGGTGGGTGGCGGGGGAGGAGGTGGGGTGATGCTGAGAGAGTCCGAGAGAGACTGGACTTGGTATGGGATTTTGAAACCTCAAAGTCCACCCTCAGTGACACATCTCCTCCAACAAGGCCACACCCCTCATCCTTCCCAAATCAGCTGGAACCAAGCCTTCCAACCTATGAGCCTATGGGGGGGGGGCATTCTCATTCTAAGCACCACACTGACCAAAGCAATTTATGGAAAGAGGATATTTTTTTTTCTGCCTTAGAGGTCAGGTGGAGAGGTCATGGAAGAGGAAGTAGGGGGCGGCTGGTCACACGGCACCCCAGAGGTGGAGGGGGTGTGGGTGACCTGTCACACTGCACCCCCATCAGGGAGAAGTGGCAGAAGTGTTGCCTCACCCCACTCTCATCTTTTCTGTCTGTATTTATTCAGACCCCGACCCATGGGGTGGTGCTGCGCACATTCACAGGGGGTCTTCTCAGTTAACCGTCTCCAGAAGTGCTGTCACAGATAAACTCAGAGATGGGTCTCCTAGGTAATTCCAAATTCCACCCAGTTGGATCAAGGTAAATTATCACGCTAGACAAATCTGAAAAGGAACCAAGAGACTCAGAAACAAATATGATAACGTTGAAACTGAAAGCCCAGCCAAAGAGTTAAACTGCATATTAGATACAGCCAAAGAGACAGCTGGTGGACTGGAAAATAGATCTGAAGAAGTCATTAGCTGTAACAGAGCATACGCAGAGAGCTAGAGGCTAGGGAGAAGCATGGGGTCAGAGAATGAGGAGTGCCAAGGAGACACCAAGAGAACCACGATGTTTAATGATGGAGAGTGACAAGGAATTTTTCAGTGATGATGATGATGACGACGACGACGATGATGATGATGATATGAACACTGAGGAGGCAGAGAGATTCTTACAGTAAATAAAAGAAACCCAGAGCAAAAATTATCACTGTGAACTACAGACTCCCAAGAAGATGATT
Organism: Mus musculus; assembly: GCF_000001635.26. NCBI lineage: Eukaryota > Metazoa > Chordata > Mammalia > Rodentia > Muridae > Mus > Mus musculus. Next base: position 107,500 of record NT_187005.1, on the reverse strand, counting down.
GCCTCTCTCTCCCTCCTTCCTTCTCCTTCTCCCCCTCCTCCCCTCTCTCTCACAGTTCACATGTACACACATGCCCTACAGTGTGTATGTAGAGGTCAGAGGACAACTAGCGGAGTCGATTCTCTTCCTTCACTGTGAATCCCAGGGATTGAACTCAGATTGTTAGACTTAGCAGCAAACACCTCTTACCCATTGAGCCATCCCACAGGTCCCCAAGAAGAGTATCTTAAAAGCATGTAGTGGTGGGGTGGGGGAAGGGGACTGGCGGGGAGTCAGACAAACCAGGCAGCAGGTCACACCTCAAAGGCATATCAGGGGTTTAAGTTCATCCTTGGCTAATAGTTCTCAAGTCAGTGCACAGAGGACACAGTCCCCATGTGCAGAGAAGAAACTGCTGTGCCGCTCTGGGTACCAGAGTAGGCTTTGGAGGACAAAGGAAGCCTGAGTTCAAGTTCCAGGACCTTAGGTCTCTTGGAGCCTGTGCTGTCCAGGGACTCTGAAGGATGGTGGGGCTGCCTGCCTGATCCTCAAAGGCTCCTAGGAGAGGATAAGGGAGAAAGCTGTAGGGATTGGAAGGGAGTGGGGCATGGGGCAGGGGCAGGGGCAGGGGGTGGGGAGGTGGAGAAGGGAACAGAGAAACAGAAAACCCAAGGCAATCCTTTACTTCTGGGTATGGACAGCATCTCTTGTCCCCAACACACACACACACTCCCATGAGCACCCACACACATTCACACAAACACACACACAATCCCACACTCCCACGAGCACCCACACACATTTATATAGACACATACACACTCACACTTACACACTCCCAGGAGCACACACTCACATTCAGCTTCTCTCTCTTTCTCTCTCTTTCTGTGTGTGTGTCTCCTCTCTGTCTGTCTGTCTGTCTGTCTGTCTGTCTCTCACACACACACTCCCATAAGCACCCACACACATACACACACTCCTACACCCCTTGAGCACCCATACACATTCACATAGTCACACACACACTCACACACATACACACTCCTTAGTGACAATTTTGGAATTTTGGTTTCTTTCAGAACCACAGAAGTATTATAAGAATGTGCTTTCATTTTAACCCCAGGTGTGGGGTATGGGGCAGCTCCGGACTGTCCGAGGCAGATGACAGTGATTTGCCTCGTGCTCTAACAGAGGCGTGGTTTTGCCAGCTGCAGATAGTTTCTGTGATTGTGTGACGTTCAGAATTCTGGGAACTTTTCAGAGGGTAGATAAATGCTGGAGCCCCAAGAGGCAGGGTAGGTGGTGTTCAGGGTGTGTGTGTGTGAGGGAATGGAAGGTTGGTTGTGGTTTGTTAGTAGTCATGGTCAAAGAAGAAACAAGAGAAAATAAATTAGATTCCAGGCTCTCTCTCTCCCCCCATCCCTTCTCTCCTATCTAGTGATGGGGGGTGGGGTGTGAAACTGGGGGAGAAAGGTGGGAGAAAGAACCCACAAAAATAGCTAAGACCAGCCACACACACACACCGCACGGCCCTGTTCTCCATTTTTGCTATGAGTTTCTCACCAAACAAGCTCCATTAATCGTCTAATAACCGGATTAATTAAGGACGTTGAAAGTAAACAGCAAGAAGGTAATTTGCTCCTGATTACTGTGTAATTGCGGGAGGATGAGCTCATTTGCATATGCAAAGAAGGCTGCAGACAGAGACAATGGAGGGAAGGCTGTCATCTGACCTTACCCCTGTAGAGGCTAGGCTAGCCTCAGCCTCCCTGGACAGCTGCAGAGGCCGCCTTCTCCTCAAGGCCGACAGTCAGCTCCTCCAGAAGAAGGGGATCTCAAAATATAGACTGGAGTCTGGCCTTTGCCGCATCTGGTTGGCCCCGGGGCAACAGGTGCCCCAAACACGGGGTGATGCGTCACCAGGCCTGACTGCACTCCACGGACTAAACTCTTCTGCATCTCCACTTTGGAGCGGAGATGGGGGTTATTTCCCAAAGGTGTTCAGGCATTGCCAACTCCGGGACTCCTTCCAGAATTGTCCTGTCCCAGGAGCCCGCTTTCTTCTGGGTGGGAAATTTGCACATTTCTGTAGCAGAGCCATCCACAACTCCGCAGTGTGGCCTATTGACCCTCCTAGACCCTGCCCAAGGTGCACTCAGGCTTGCGGTGGGCGTGTTACCCAAGCTGGACGCCCTGGCCCACTGGGCCTTTTGACGGACGCCAAATTGTTTTCTGATGGCGGCGTCTGTCTTTTCTTGAACTCAATTTGCGTTTTCAAAGCAGCTAATAGACGCATTAAAAAATCCATTTTCGCTCGCGATTGAATCTGACTGAGCCGGATCAATCCGCAGATGCTCCCACCGCCCTTGCACGTAGCTATGGAGACTGCGATGCCGCTTGCCCAAGCCCACAGCAGACCCCACTGGGCATGGTTCAAATCTGGAAGGACCCCACTCCCTGCTCACAGAGTGCCTCTCGTCCACAGCGTGGCTTGGTTCATCTACAGTTCACGTGAATACTCTTCCAAGCGCCCATGAACCTCAAGGCTCCCAAGGTAGGTGTGTCGTTCGTTGTGTGGCTTAAGATCTATCTTCGACTCTATGCAGCTCCGTGCATGCTCAGCAGGTGCATATACTTGGCAATTGTATTGAGAGGGGCAGTAGGGTCAGGGTTCGAATCCTCAGGGCAACATCTTTGTGACTGTGCAACTATAACCAAAATGCTGACACCTCCTTGCAGGTGAGGTTGGGAGGCCCCGTTTGGATAGGCAGAGATCCATACTTGAGCCTTGGCTTCTCTGGGAGCTTTGCCTGAACCTCCTCCGTGCAAGCCAGTGGCTTCCCTACATCTCAGTATTGGGAGCCCCCTACTCTAAGTGCTGGGAGACAGGTTTGCCTGGTGTCTGCAGATTCCCAACGTGGGGGTTCCAGCAGCTGCTCCCTTGTGAGAAGAGAGGCCACTGCAGGACTCCAGACCCTGCTCTATACAACTTGTTACTGTGGTCCCAGGGTGAGCATCCTCAGCCACTGCAGCTGACAGATGTACCTGGGATCGTCAATCATGGGAGTGCCGGCCTGTGGCATAGAGTCGGAAAGAAGCTGGGGTGAGAGGGGCTGGACAATAGGGTGTTAAAGGGTCGGGGCTATCCTAGAAACAGGACATGAATACATGCTGAGGGATCTGTTGGTTTGTTGACAGGCTCTCAGGTATCCCAGGCTGGCCCTAAACTATTTCTGCATTAGCTAAGGATGATTTAGAACTTCTGATTTTTTTTTCTTTTTGGTGCCCACACCTCTGTGCGGGTTTCTGTGGTATGCAGGGGATAGAACCCAGGGCTCTGCTGACCCAGCCATCTTGCTGGCCTTTCTGTGGTTGTCTCGACTTCCTGTGGCCTTTTCCACATTCAGGTGAGTTTGATTGTGCAGCCTGGCCCTGGTCTCCATGCTAAGCAGTTTCCCACACAGCTCCTGATGTCAAACAGGCTGCCCTGTAGACACTGGGTCCTACTGCTGGAAACTCTCCAGACGTTTTATTCTTCTGGTTAAGTTTTTTTGTTTTTTTGGTTTTTTTTTTTTTTTTTTTTTTGGTTTTTCGAGGCAGGGTTTCTCTGTATAGCCCTGGCTGTCCTGGACCTCACTTTGTAGACCAGGCTAGCCTCGAACTCAGAAATCTGCCTGCCTCTGCCTCCCCAAGTGCTGGGATTAAAGGCGTGCGCCACCACCCCCGGCCCCTGGTTAAGTTTTTGTGGCATGGGTCTTATTACTTAGTCTTGGCTGCCCTGGAACTTGCAGCCATCCACCTGCTTCAGCTCCCAGAGTCCTGGGGTCACAGGAGTGCATCCCTCACCAGGCTACAGATCATTTTGGTGAGAACTGACGTCTTATCAATACTGACTCTTCCAGTCTGGGAGGACAGTAGAGCCCTCTCTCCTCTTTCCTTCCTTCTTTCCTTCCCTCTTTCCTGTTTGAGACTGAATCTCCCTCTGTTGCGTTGCCGAAGCCTGACTGATGGAAATTTAGATATGCACTACCATAACTAACATTTAAAACATTTAAATCCTTTTTATTTATTTTGTGGTTGTGGTGGGTGGGCCTGCTCAAGCAGTAACCCAGATGTGGGGGTCAGAGGGTAGCATGCAGGACCTGGCTCCTTCCTTCCACTGTGGGGGACATGGGGGTGGAAATCACAAACATTATCAGGCTGATCTTTACTGAGCCATGTCACTGTGCCCCGCCCTACCTCCAATCCTTTCTTTTCCTTTTGGATTTTTTTGGGGGGGGGGGACAGCATCTTGCCAAATAGCCCAAGCTAGTCTAGAGTTCATTATGCAGCCCTCACCTCAAACTCCCATGATTCTCTTGCCTGCCCCTCCTGAACCGGGGGATGACAGTGTGAGCCACCATACCTGCTGACTTTAAACTGTCCCTGCTATCACTCACCTGTCCTTTCTTCCAGTGGCCTGGTATTTTTCTCTACCCCTTTTTGCTTTCTGACCTTGGTCACTTGTGCGCTAAACCATGTTGGGTCAGATGCCAACAGGCCAAGACTGAGACTCTTGTCACCCTTCCCCCCCAATTTTCTCAGCTTGGGAGGGCCGGCCTGGGGTAGTGGAGCTGGGAGAGTCCAAGTGGTGTCCCCAATTAGGGCCACCTACTCAGGCTTCTTGGCTGAGCTAATTAAATCCTTGGCCACTTCGGCTCTGTCTCCCAATCTTGGCTTTGTGCTGACAGAGGCAGTTTCTTCTCAGTCATTCTTTAAGGGAGCAGGCCCTTTCCCAGGGAACATTTTAAATACAATTACAGGGGCGACAGTGATTCTAAAATACACTTTGCTAAGCACTTTCCCTTTTATTTAAAAACACTCAGATGGGGCTTGTCAGGGCCTAAGCACCTTGCAGATGTCATTTCATCTCGTTCAGGCACTAACCAGGTCGCCATGCCCACCGGGGGCCATGGCAGCACATGGTGGCAGGCTCTCAGGAATGATAGAGCTGGCTGGTGGGCCTTGAGCCAGCCTGGCTATACTGGGGGCTTCCCTGGAATTTGAACCCTCTGCAAGGCCCTCATTTGGCCAGCTTCGGGACAGAGCTGGAACATCCGCAGACGGGTGGGCAAGGCCCTCCCCTACCACGACTGAGGGCAACCCTAACCTCTGGTCCAAGCTCAGCCAAGTCTGGCATTGTTTGTTTTTTGAGTCCTCACTTTGGGGACTTGGTTATGGAATGCAATGATGTTCAGGCCTCCCGGTTACCTGCTAAGTAGAAAGGTGCCAGGCCTGGCATGGGATGTGTGCACGTGCATGAGAATGTGTGTGTGTGTGTGTGTGTGTGTGTGACTGCAATTGGGGGCCTTCAAGAGGAGGTCCCAGGTACAGCTCCTTGAACCTGATCCAACATAGTACTTTTTCTGTGGTGACGGGTGGGAGTTAGAGAGAGAGGTGGTGGGGGAAGAGGGGACCCCTCTGGCTCACTCTGTCTCTCCCTGCCAGCCTAAGACTTGCCATGTCCTCTTTGCTGGTCCCTTTAAGACAGCACACACTCCTGAGCTCCTGAACGTGCTCACCTGTCTGTTGCTCTGTCTCCCCCAGCAGTCTGTCTCCTTCACAGTCCATAAGGGGGGACTTTGACGTCACTGTGCCCTGAGCGCTGCGCCTTCCCACACAGCAGGTGGGTGTTGAGCGCTTGACTGATGGAGGAGTGTCTCCAGGCCTGTGTGCTGCTCTGTCTCCAAGGCTCTCATGGCCATCTCTGTTGTGGTTCTCAAGAGCCTGAGCCTCTAACCACTCTCCTGAGGGGCCCTCAACTCAGAAAACCCAGGATTCTTGCTTTTGAGGTAGAAAAGAATTCCAGGTTTCTCCAGTTCCAAGCAGAGTTGGAGGTTTCATTAAAAGGTAATAGACATGGGTGCACATCTTCCTTGCTTGCCTGCTCCTCCCACTTCTAGCTGCTACCCAGCCTCCAACGCTGGTTCCACCCCCAGTTTGCAGGATCCAGTTCATCTTTCAAGACATCACCAGGTCCCCAGCAGAGCCTCAGCCCCCTCTTCTGTGAAGAGTGTGTCACCGCAAGGGACACCCAGAAAGGTGGCCTGGGACGTCCTGAGGCAGGGACAGAGACTTCAGAGGGAACAAAGATGGGGATCAGTGCTCTGTGGCAGTTCTTCTTCATGGCCAACATGGCTGGATTTAGTCACTAGATAATTGGTGAGTGTACCTCAGAGGGGTGTGTCTGTGAGAGTGCTCCCGTAGGACGTGTGTGTCTGTGTGGGTGATCCCAAAGGAGCTGAGTGGAAACACCCATCCTGAAGGCAGGCAGAAGCATCCCTGAGACCACGGTAAAGGAGTGCTAACAGTTTGGAAGGTGTCAATTCAGAGACTGCTGGTCCATCTGTGGTGGGGCAGCTGAGCATGCTGGGAGCTTGTGAAGAGGAAGCTGCTCCCTCTGTGACTGGCAGGAAGCAGAGCAAAGGAGGAAGGACCATGGGTCCCAATCTCCTCCTCAAGGATGTCTGCCCTCTCTTAAGTTCTTCCATCGCTTCCCTGCCAGCAGTGCTGGGGTCTGGGAATCACACCAATCCAATCCTGTTTGTGGGCGGCTGAGTGCAGGGGACAGGAGGGCAGAGGAACACCATCCACTCAAAGATTGAGTTAGCTCCTCCACTGTGGCATCCTGGAGGCTACGATCAAGAGCTCGCTCAGTGGAGGGACAGAAGTACAGGAGGCATGTTGGTCACATGGCTCCTGGAAGACAAAGTTGGCCTGTGCACTTTTTTTTGTTGTTTGTTTTTGTTTTTCGAGACAGGGTTTCTCTGTGTATCTTTGGCTGCCCTGGAACTCACTGTGCACTGTTTTTAACACCTTGATGCCTGCCAATGTCATCAGCCAATGTCATCAGCCAAGGATATCAGCCAAGGACTTCAGAGGCTGGGAGGAGAATGGAGAGGAGACAGGAAGACAGTTCTTTGCCCCAAACCCACTTTACCATCGTAATTTCAAATGAGCAGGTTAGAGAAGCCATCCTCTGGCCCACGAGGCTTTCCCACTTGGGTTCACACCGAGCCCCCGACCTTACCACCAGCTTTGGTAGCCAGGGCTCTCAGTATTTGCTTCTGGTTCTCTGTGTGTTTGTTTTGAGATGTGTTTGTACAAAGTGAAATTCACAGAACTTGTGTGGAGTGTTTTGGGAGCTCTGAGGAATGGAGCATCTGGATAGTCTAGCCTCAATCAAAATGCAGATCATTACCCACACTCTAGAAATCTCTTCCATGCCACTTGTTAAGGAACTGTTGCTGTGCAGCTTGTGTGTTCATGCATGTGTGTATCCATGCATGTACACATAGGCCACGGGACACTTACAGGGGCAAGAGGACAACTTGTAGGAGGCAGCTCTCCCCTTTCACCGCATGGGTGCTGGGGATTGAACTCAGGGATGTCAGACTTGGCAGCAAGCGCCTTTACCCACTGAGCCATCTCATAGCTCTACATTGCCTTTGGTGTCAGCATCTCTCACTGAACCCGGAGCTTGCTCATTAGGCAAGACTTGGCTACGTCAAGCCTGAGGACGGGAGTTCAGTCCCACAGACTCACGTGGACAGAAGAGAGAACCCACTTCCACAGATTCTCCTCTAATTTCCACATTCTCACTGCAGCATGTGAGTCCCTGAGCATACGTGCGCACACACACACACACACACACACACACACACACACACACACACACAAAATAAAAAATTTAAAAGAATCAACAAAAAATATTATGTCTTGGTGGGGACTCGGGCTTGTTGCCACCATCCAGGGGCTGGTAGCATCATGGCATGAACTGCTGGCTAGCATAGTGTACTGGCTAGTTTTGTGTGTCAACTTGACACAGGCTGGAGTTATCACAAAGAAAGGAGCTTCAGTTGGAGAAATGCTTCCATGATGAGGTCCAGCTGTAAGGCATTTTCTCAATGAGTGATCAAGGCGGGAGGGCCCCTTGTAGGTGGTGCCATCTCTGGGCTGGTAGTCTTGGTTCTATAAGAGAGCAGGCTGAGCAAGCCAGGGGAAGCAAGCCAGTGAAGAACATCCCTCCATGGCCTCTGCATCAGCTCCTGCTTCCTGACCTGCTTGAGTTCCAGTCCTGACTTCCTTTGGTGATGAACAGCAATGTGGAAGAGTAAGCCAAATAAACCCTTTCCTCCCCAAATGCTTCTTGGTCATGATTTTTGTGCAGGAATAGAAACCCTGACTAAGACACATAGGGTCTGTGCCACATGGCAGGGACCCACATTAACAGTGACTGAAATATCCGTGGGAGCCAGGCCAGTCACACCACAAATTAGCCACTCGGTTCCCAGCTCCCCTGGAGGCTGTCCAATGAACGCAGTTTCTGAACATGATCCAGGACCTGGGTCTCACTTAAGGCTGGTCAGGGGCAGTGACAACCTCTGGTCATCACTGTGGCACTGAGCTGTGGACACTTAAGGGTTTTCTCTAGCCCAAAACAAGAGCTGTCCACATATAGTGGCTGCTAGTACAGGAGCTTGCGGGGTTGGCCCTGGCCCCCGACTTATGTTCATGCCCTGGCTCCAGGTTGTCATCTCTAGCCCTCGGTTCCCCTTCCTGGGGCCTGGGGATTTGGAGACAAGGTCTTATCTGGGTCTGCAGCAGGAGACACATGGTCTTTTACTCTCTAGGTGAAATCACAACTTGACACTCCATGTCTTAATCCTCTTAGGCTGGGCTCGCTTTGGGCCTTTGCCACCGTGACTCTGATCCCAGCTGTCACATTTCTAGTCTGGTCCTTGTTCCCCAGTCAAGTCACAAGAGTCTGAGCCTCTGCTCACATCCCGGGGTCCAGGGGTGTTTGGATTTGGGTTGGGCATCGGCCATTACCACACTGGCAGCAGTGTGGCAACCATTGTCGTGTGGAACTTCTGCCTCCTGGCACCTGCTGGGTGACAGCTGTCCTTACAGTTTGCTGCATCTGCTGATGCAGAAAACTAGCTCTCAGCTCAAGGGGAGTAAATACCAGTTTATTCTGGAAATGCAAGTGAACATGCCCAGGGGCACACGGTTATGCTACCTTAAAACCATGTTCCAGAGCCAGGAGAAATAGAACAGGATTAGGCTCTGGACCTGCAACATTCCAACTCTCTACAATCACACCTTTAGAATCTTAACACAGGTGTGAGCCCCACCCCGCCCCACTTTATAGACAAAGCATAATAGTCTTTTCAGAGGGTTTGCCTCTGCTACTACATAACTACAGGGTGTTTCTATGCCCTAGTTAGCCTATTTTAGCTCTTGAATAAAGACACAGAGACCTTATAGTTTTATGAATACGCTGATGGTACTACGCAGGGCTGGTTCTAAGCTGTTCTAACCCGCTAAGGCTGCCGATTTCTCAACCATGTGGTCCTTTATCTTCAGTACAAGCCTTGCCCTGGCTTGTTCTGCTCCATGTGTATCCTCATGGCTGCTCTCTCATCGCGGCCTTATGGCAAATCCTCCTGGTCCATCCATATGGTCCCTCCACACCTCTTCCTTCTCTCCTCCTGGTCCTCTATCTCTCTCCCCCTGGGAACCCTGGCTGGGATGTGAAGTCCATCCTTCCTATCTCCTCTTCTAGTCATGTGCTGAATCAGGTCTTTATTGACCAATGAGAGGTAACAGAAAATAATTTTTATATAACACGGAGACTGGAGATGCTTGGCCACGCCATCATCTGGACTGTAGAATGATGCTTAGGCACGGAAAACAGATCTCGGGGCACAGATTTCTGCATCTGAATACACAATGCACAAGATCACCCCCCAACGATGCAGAAACTGAGGCTCACAGTTGTTAGCCTGTCCTGAGACCACACAGCCCAGTTGAGGCCTGACTCCTTCAGTCCTCTGCAGCTCTGTCTCCCACAGCCCTTCAAAGATCTGGAGCTCAGTGGTCCAGCGAGCCATTGCATCAGCCTTCATGGGGGAACCCTGGAGTCCTTTCCCACAGTGCTATGACCTGTGTATTTACTGCATCCTGAGCTCTAGAGAAAGTGCTTGGGTCCTGGCCTTGCCCCAGGGCCCCCAGGTCCCTGAATAGCACCAATCAAGTTAGTTCAAGGAGGTGGTGGTGTGGCTGGCATGCGAGCGTGTGGAGTGGGCAGAGTCAAAGAGGTTGAGGTAGAGTCGGCAGCAGAGAGGGGGCCTGCAAGGCACGGGGTGCAGTAAGAAGACAAAACCCAGGGTGTCAGCAAGATTTGGCACCTGTTGGAATGCCTCCTGGCAGAAGGTCCCCAGTACCGGCGGCTGGCATTAGTCACATCTGTCCCCATTGTATACCTCAAGGCCTCCATGCTCTTTTGGGCACTGGTCCCACTCTCTTCAGGCCTCGGGAAGCTTCTGGCTCTGTGTCAGGAGTCTGGCTGGAGCCTCTTCTCATACCCTGGGCCCATAGGCTTCCCTGCCTGCTCTAGGGCATGGCAGCTGGTACCGGGTGGGAACCAGGGAGTTGGAAAGGAATCTGCTGTCCTCAGCTGCTGCCTAGGGGTGGGACCATAGCAAGTTCAGGGCAAATTCTGTGCTGTTTACCCATGGGGCTTCCCTCCCAAGTGTTGTTTTTTTGCAAAGATGGGAGGGGAAAGGAGCAGAGGCCTAGCGAGACCTCAGCTCATGGAGAGGAATCACCAGTGTTGACTGATTCTGTGGAGTCGCATCCCTGAGGCCATCGGCATGCATGGCGGGTGTGCAGGAGACTTGGTTACAACACGAGGGTGGGGCTCTCTAGCACAGCAAAGAGAAGCCATGCCACGACTTGCCACTCAGTGTCCAGCCCAGGTGAGGCCCTTTTGCAAGGCTCAAGGGCTGGTACCAGGAGAAAAAACGTGAGGGAAGGGGTGACTAGCCCCTCAGGGCCAGCTGAGCCCTGCTGCTAGGGTTACAGGCTACTCTTCAATGATCTGGGACTTCTGGGGTTCAAGACTCAGTGGACCCCGGCTCTGCCCCTACTGAGCTCTTAACCTTTTGAGATTCTGCCTCTCTGACCACAGTGCAAGTGTCTGTCTGTCTTTTCTATTGCTGTTGATACACACCACAACTAAGGCAGACTAAAGCAACGTATAGAAGAAAGAGTTTATTTGATGCTTCTGATGAGCTGACCCAAAACACAGACTTGATTAAATATCTTTCTCCTTTGATATCTGGGTCTTTTAAATTCTAAAAATCGCAAGGCCATGGGGAGGCCTTCACTGAGCAGGAGGGAGATGGATCTACCCTCCTTGTGGACACCACTTTCACAGGGTGAGGGATGCACTGGGGTCTGCAAACTGGCTCTGCATGTAAGGGCACCTGTGGCCAGGCTGGATAACCATAGCTCAAGCCCTGGAACCCATGTGGTGAAAGGAGAGAAACAACTTTAGCAAGCTGCCCTCTGACCTTTACACACAGGCTGCGGCATACGTGTGTGAGTACGTGTGCGCACGCGCGCGCGCGCGCACACACACACACACACACACACACACATACACACACACTGCACAGACAAAACAGAGTCACTCCATCTTGGGTGTTTGACACCTCTGTTCCTGACAGAAACGAATGAGTATGCTTCTTTGAGCAAAAAATACGCTAGGATTTTCTGCCAGTGATAAAGTTTGAGTTTTCAAGCCTTAATTTGAATTCAGGAAACAGCTGGGCCTTTTGGCTTCCCCACCCTTGAAAGCCTTTCTCACAAGTGGCTGGGCATGCACGGTTACCACAGGAAGCGATGGCGCACACGAGCTGCATGAGGACATTAATATTATGCAGTGTGGAGCCTGTGGCTGCAGTCGTAAGGTTTCAGGCTGTAAGCACCCTCCAGGATCTACCATATGTTAAGGTTTAGCGTTGAATGCCCCAGCCACCGATGGGCTCCCGATGCGGCGGGAGAGGTTAGAGTTTCTTAATTTCCTTCAACCAAAACAACATATTGTGGGAGACCTAGTGCAGAAGCAGATAAGAACCCAGCCATCTGCTCTTAAGCCAGACACTCGACCACCACAAAAACTGTAAAACTTGAAGCGATGTGGCACACACTGGTTGGTTACTTCCTGGAGGAAGCAGCTTGAGGGAGGAGGGTTTGCTAGTTTGGCTCACAGTAGGAGGGGACACAGTCTGCTGCGCTGGGAAGGCGTGGCGGCGGGAGTGTGAGGCGGCTCATGTCCACAGTTATGAAGAGGAGATGCTCACTGAAGTTCTGCTCATTCCTGTCTTATTCAGTCCAGGATCCCCGACACAGGATGACGTCACCCACGTTTAGGGTGAGCCTCCCCTCCTCGGACAAACCTTTTTTGGAAACACCCTCTAGATAAACCCAGAAGTGAGAGATGTTTCCAAGGTGACTCAAAATTCATGCATGGTGATCATGGAGGTTTAATTATCACTCTTCTTGCTTCTTGCCTTTACAATAGTTACCTTTCACAAAAACACATTACTTTGTTAATATGAACTTGGGTGATTATTTTTATCTTAAATGAGTTAATTCATTGGATATTTTAAACATTTATTTATTGATTTTATGGCTCTGTCTGCCCATATGTCTGGATACCATGTGCATTCAGTGCTTACAGAGGCCAGAAGAGGGCGCTGGACCCCTGGGACCTGAGCTACAGATGGTTGTGAGCCACTGTATGGGCTCTGGGAATCAAACCTGGGTCCTCTGAAAGGGCAACCAGTATTCTTAACTGCTGAGCCATCCTTGAATCAAATATTTAAGAGTTCTCTGTTTTAAGTATTTGACATAACAAATATTTCTGAAGCCATACCAATCAACACTGGGAGGTGTCAATACTTTTCAATTTTGAGGCAGGGTCTCACTATGTAGCTCTATTTGACATAGAACTTGTTATGTCAACCAGGCTGACATCCAACTCACTGAGATCCACCTGCCTCTGCCTCCCAAGTTCTTCAGTCAAAGGCATGTTCTACTATGCCCACTGCAGTAAGTTTTGTTTTGTTTTTGGACAAGATCTCAAACTTTGTTTTTATTAAAGACCTTGACTTTCTGACCCTGCTGTGATAGCACATATGTGACATCACTTCCCGTTTCATGGGGCGCTGAGGAAGGTGCTGGGCTTTGTGTATGTTATACAAGCACATTACCGACCAGTTACATCCCCAGCCCAGTTTTTAAGATCACAAAGGGCCCTGGCAGTCTGGAGTCTGAGAACTGGCAAGCTAGGTATGTAGAGTAGGAAGAACACAGGTGTATTGTAACATGGTAGAGGCAGATGAGGGTCTCTGGCCAATCAGAGGCCCTGAGGAGGTGTCCTGGTAACATGGAGAAACATGATTATGGTCCCTATCACTGGGACCCCTAACAGCAAGGAGATCCCTCTACCCAGGGAGACCCCCTCATACACAGGGAGACCCCCATACAGCATGGAGATTCCTATACAGCATGCAGAACCCCCTACAGCATGCAGACCTCCATATAACAGGGAGACTCCCAGGGACTCCAGGAGAGGCAGACCATGGGCACCTGTACAACAGATAGACAAAATCCTGTGTTCCAGAAGCCATATCCAATGTCCCATGTGTCAGGTCCATTATAGAATGGGTGGTGGGTAGGCAACATCTTTTGTAGAACTCTGCCCTGCGATCCCCTCCAGTGCTGACTTCTCTGACACTGGTTCGAGCCACCATGTTGGGGTTGGAAATGACATTCCATGGCCTGGTCCAGTCTCACCTTCCCTGCAAGCCCCAGCTCAACCCTAGCTTCATTTCCAAGCCAATGTCCCTGCAGTGTCTCAGCTGCCTGAGGTCCTCACACCACCCCGTGCCTCTGTTGTAGCTCTAGGTCTGCCTCAGTCTCCTGTTCTATTGAAGCCTCCTCCCCTCAGCCTCTCCTCATGCTGGGCCCCATCCGTCCAAGATTCACATTTATTGGATTCAAGTTTGTAGATAGTCCAGGCTCCGTGCTTTGCCTTGGCCTCTTAGCAACCAGATACGCTGATCCTCTAGTCTCCAAACCTCCAAAGGGGCCTGGGGCCCATCCCACCCACCTGCTCTGCCCTACTCCAAGTGGGCCAGTCTAACTCCATCCTGGGTTCTGCTGTCCCCACTCAGAGTCCCTTACCACTCAGGTCACTAGTGACTGACAGGTATCTGCCCAGCCTCCATTACCACGACCAAGGGCATAAGGTATCTTTGCTACACTTGCTTCCAAAGGGGCTGGGACAGGCTGGGGGTCAGGGGCCTGCTCTTCCAATAATCTTTACAATGGTCCTGACTCTCAAAGACCCCGCTCTCTTGAGAGCCACTTCAAGTACTCCTAGGAAACACCACGGGCTACCTCTACCCTCCAGAGGCCAGGAGGCCACAGCTTGGGTCTCACTATACACACATCAGGATACCTTGCTGCGGCCTGTTTTTGGCATCTGCACAGCCTGTGGGTCACCAATATGCTGCTCGAGGTGAAACACAGGGATACTACTAGGCCGTGTTTCTCCCTTGCCTCTGGGGTGCTGGCTGCGGATACATGCTCAGGGGAGGCAAAATTTTGTCTGAGATAGGCATCCCATCCCCTGCTTCTCTGGTGAGAAATGGCAGGGGCTGGGACAGAGGCTGTGGTTCTCAAACTCCTGTGTGCCCAGATGCTGTTGGGAACCATGGAGAGTTGAGAACAGGGACTCCCATCCTTCTGTGTGACCAGATGCCACTGGAGACTGCAAGGAGTTAGGAATGGGGCCCAAGGTCCTGTGATGAGCCTGGGGTTGGGGAACGAGGCTTAGCTCAGAGTGAGTTTCAAGAGTGTGGAAGGACTAGAAGAGGGATCCTCTATGGGAGACTTAGGCCCAGCTCTATATAGCCCCTTACCCCCATGGCCATCTATGATGAAGGAGACAGTTCTTGCTTGTCCGTACGACTTTTATTCATGGTAGATGAGGATGTATACAACTTACTCAGACTAGAGATTAACTACCTTTTGCAGGAAGGGAGGCTCACTGGCTAAACACTCAGGGACTATCTAGATACCTCATTAGCATGGAGAACTCTAGGTTCTATGCTATGTGACCGGTTGTCACAGTCACCTGCTCCAGGACAGGACCCTGGTCGGGAGCTAGTTGGAACTCCTGCCATTTATCGGTTACAAGTTTTAATGGGGTTCTGCACTTTGATACTACCTTACCAGTTCTTCTGTCTGTGGCATGGTCTACTGCCCCACCCAGCCCACCTTCATTGTAACGTGATGGTGCAAGGGATGTAGAGGATGTTGGTGGCTGTGTGACATCATCTGCCCGCACCCTAGTATGAGTAACATCACTCTCTCAGGGAGCAGCCCCAGCCCTCCTGCTGGGTAGCTTCTCACTGGTGATAGTTTGGAGTCCCCTGGACCAGAGCCTGAGTTGGGAAAGGATTTGTTCTTACTGAGGTGAACCCCAGGGGCAAGGGTGGGGCAGACTGAGCAGGAAGAGGGAAAAGCCAGCCAGTGCAGAGCTAAGCTAGCTGCCGTGGGCACGGTGGCTCCTTCTCCTGGGAGCCTGAGGAGACCACACCTCAGAACTGTCCACTGAAAGTAGGAAATTGGGGCCATGGCCTACCAGCTTTGTCCTCTACTGGCTGTGAGCAGCCAGGGCCTGGCCTGGCCGGGGACCCCCTGGCTGCCCAGCAAAGGGCTGATGGGACTGAAGTCCGGAGGTAGGAAGTGGAACACAGAGATGCATACTCACCTCTGACTCCTGCAGCTTCAGCTGCCAATAGCAGCCATTCAGGAGTGGTTGTATCTTTTGGGGGGAGAGGCCCTGCAGAGTCAAGGGGCTCCTCCAAGCTTGTATCTCTTCAGCATTCACCACAGCCCCTATGTAGCAACCACATACACATACACACCTTAATTTCTTTCAGAGGACTCTGAGGCCGTGCAGCCACAGCCAAGGCCCCACAGCTGTGCACGTCAGACCAGCATCGCCTGCCATTGCTCCCCTACCCCACCCCCACCCCCAACTCAGGGATTCAGATCTTGTCTTCTGCCTTAAGAGCGAGGCCTTTAGAGCCGGTTCTGGGTTGCGCTGTCCAGGCCCCTTCCCCTTTTGCAGCCAGCTCAGGACAGAATCCAGTAAATAACATGCTATCCATTGATCGGGAGGTCACTGGGGCCAGGGCCAATCGATGGCTGCAGACAGCTGGGCAGGCCTGTAATGAAGTCCCAGCTCCTCGGCGGGGGTGCGGGCCAGCCTGGACTTAATCCCCTTACCACCTCCGCTAGGCTTTGTGACAGGAGAGAAGGAGGGAAGATGGATGGACGAGGCTCCGAGGCGTGGGAGGGAGAGGAATGCAGAGTGGGGGAGCCCACTGGGTCCCACTGTGTCGGCCTGTGGGACTTTGGTCCATTTCTGCCTCCTCAGCAAGCTCTCTGAGGTGCCCAAGGACACAAGCGTCCCTTAGCTCTGTCCACAAAGGCACAGTGCATCCTCACTTCAGCTTCAATTCTGTGGGCATGAAACTTTCTAAAACCTGTGACAGGATAGAGCATGGGACAGGAACAGGGCACAGGGAGAGGGGACAGGGCTGGGGACAGGAACAGGGCACAGGGCTGGGGACAGGGTCTGAACATTGTTGAACTGCATCTGA
Source organism: Mus musculus (assembly GCF_000001635.26). Lineage (NCBI taxonomy): Eukaryota > Metazoa > Chordata > Mammalia > Rodentia > Muridae > Mus > Mus musculus. The sequence goes on along the minus strand of NT_187005.1, from coordinate 90,950 downwards.
GCATCTTTTTATGTGAATGAATGTTTTATCTGCATGCCATCTGTGCACTGCATGCATGTCTGGTACCCATGAAGCCAGAAGATGGCAGTAGGTGCCCTGGTACTAGAGCTACTGATGATTCTGACCTGCCATGTGGGTGCTGGGAACCAAATCTGGGTCCCCGTGCAAGAGCATCCATGTCTCTAACTGCTGAGCTAATTCTCCAGCCCCTTCTTTGAACTCTTCCGAATCAGCAGAGGGTAGCCTTGAACTCTTGATCCTCTATTGTTATTGATTATTCAATAACTCTATCTAATAGAGTTATTTATTGTTATCTATTTAATAACCCTATTAGCTGACCAGCCCCACCCCCCATAATTGAGACAGAGTCCTATCGGTTAATTTAATCTGCTTCAGCACAGGAGGACCTGGGCGATTACCTGAAACTATTTTTTCTGCACTAGACTGGCTGTTTCCCAGCTAGGCTCCCCAAATTACTCACCAATCATTGTCCTGTCTCTGCTGGATTTGCTCCATCATGCCATTTTCTGGTTCTCCATCTTTTCCCCTTGCCCCCTTTTCTGTACCTCCTCGTGGTCCCTACCTGAGAACCCCAACCCAGTAACTGAAGCTTTGCCTACCTCTATTTTCCCCACTAATTGGGACTACAGGTTTGCCCCTAGAGCTAAGGCCTGGCTTGTGGCTCTTGGGATCAAACCCAGGGCTTCATGCATGGTAGGAAGCCCTCTGGGCTCCACAGCTTGGCCCAGTCAGCCTTATCAAGCCATCCCACAGACAAGGTTAGATACCAAGAGAAGAAATGTCTGGGAGTCACCCAACAATGGACCAGGCTGGGTGGCCTCCTATGGTGGTGAGATTCCCATCACCCTAGGTATTCAAGCAGCGCCAAGGGGCTCGCTGTTGGATGGGAATGGAAGAGTTGCTGAGAAGGTGGGCTTCAAGTTGCAGGGCCACAGGCATTCCCTGTGTCTGTTGTAGTCTCCAGGGAGGCAGAAATAAGCCCCAGGAGATGTGACAGGACCCAGTCCTTGGGGTGGGAGGTGGGGGACCACGGAGTGAGATGTGGCTTCCCAGGACCCTTCTGGGTATAGCTCGGAGTTCACAGGCTTGGCCCCAAGTTTACTGTTAACACTCATGTGTGAGACAAGCACAGCCCGAGGACTGTACAGCACTCAGCACACTGGAAAACACTAGGAGGGGCAGCGGGAGGGTCCCAGGCTAAGATTATCTCATTGTGGCTGATTTTTCTTTGTTCTCTTTGCATTGCTGGGGATGAGCCAGGAGCCTCAGGGATACTAAGGCTGGCTCCCAGTCCCTCCCTGGGGGGACACTAGGCAGGTGCTCTACCTCTGAGCCGTGCTCCCAACCCTTCCTTGGTAGATTCTAGGCAGGCCCACTACTACTGATCCGCACCCCCAGCCCTCTTGCATCCGTATTTGGTTGAAAAGCATCGTAAGAAGGGATAGATAGAAGAAACGAGAAGCCTCCCCACCCCCCTTTAGTTTGCAAGTAGTTATCTATACCAGTGAGGACAGACTCAGCACAGATGTAGAGTACAAGAGTCTGAGGGAGGCTGCAGCGAACATGGGAGGGATCTGTCTCTGCTAATCCCGTTTTTTCTGTTTTATATTCCCCGAAGCAGCCCTGTTCCCATCTTATCTGATGTGTTCGTAATTGCTCTCTCCCATTATAAGGAGGACGTGGCACACGCATGAACATGCCAAGGGCATCTGTCCTCGAGGAGCGTGGCTCTGATTTGTGGTGCGCACTGCACAAGTCTCTCTTTGGATTTTATTATTTGCGAGGGAGCTCAAGTTGAGTGTGCCAGGCACCACCATGGTGGGTGATCCAAGTTGCCACCCCTAGGCTTCTTCTAAGTAAGTGGGGTGGAGGGGAGACAACAGGGGAAGATGGTGGGTTCACAGCGTTCTGTCTTCACACTCAGACCCAGCTTGTGGTTCATGGCTGGAGAGGCCCAACACTTCCAGTGGAGGAACAGGAGCCACAAGCTCTTGGCTACTCCTCCTCTGTGAGGGTAGGGGTGGGTGAGCAACAGCAGTGTTCATGGGGACAGCCAGTGGTCCATCAAGGCCAGCTATAGCCCCAGACCCAGGAGATCACGCATGCATCAGAATAAAGACAGAGGCCTTGAAGGGTTCATTTGGCCAATGGTGGGATTAAAGGGCAGATGGGCCAGTCTCCAGAATGGGACTGAAACCTTGTTGTGTGTCCTGACACAGTGGCCCAGAGGCTACCTCCCCTATTGCCAGGGTGTGGGTCAGCTGAGGCAATTTCTGGGTTGTGAAGGTATTCATTAGCTTGACACTGAAAGAACCTGTCAGCCTCTCCCCCCAACCCCCAGCTCCCTGTAAACTCAAGAGCCTTCCTCCATCAGGCCTGGGGTTGACCCTGCCTGGGCCAAAGGGTTAAGAATGCCAGCCGTCTCTTCTGTTACTCAGTCATCTCTCACAGTCCTTCTGCAAGCCTCTCCAGCTAGCCAGGTATGTCCTGCATTTACACTCGGTGATAAGATCTTCACTTGAACGTTCCTTCTGGTACAGCCACAGGTGTCCCTTCCTTGGCCAGTGACCCTCCTCCTCCGGGATTCTCTTCACTGCCCACAACCACACTGTCTGCCTCTTGTTTGTTTCTTCACATCCAGAAAAACAGCTCCAGGAAAAGGGCCTGGTCCTCTTTGCTGTGTCCGCTATTTCTACCTAGCGTCATACCTGCACATAGCAGGGCCCAGCAGACCTTAGTGGGATCTGGGGGTTCGTTTCGAAAGGCGTAGGCCTTTCTAGGGTGTTTGGCCGAGAAATGAGCTGTCAGAACCCAGTCCAAGAGTGGGTGGGGATGTGAGGGGAATTCTGAGTGTGTGTGAGGAAACAAGAGCTTTGTGACCTCAATTTCTTCAAAACCACAGAACTGTCTTTGGGATGAGTTTCTGTGCCCTCCCGGGGGTAGCGGATAGGAGTGAGTTTACCTCAGCTTATTCATCACAGCCAGCTATTATTTGCTTATATGCCTACAGAGAAACAGGATTTTGCCACGTGCTGTTTGCCCGCCCCGTGCACCTTAACGTCGTGAGTGGACACGTGGCTCACAGGAGCCCTAGCCCTCAGGGTACAGGTCATCTGACCTCTGGCTAAAGTTGGCTGCTCGTGAGACGGTCATCAACCTCATTCTTTTTAAGGCTCCACGCTCCCAGGTTCATACCGCCAACTAGAGCGGCAAGTGATGGGCACCCTTAGTTTTAAGTGCAGCCGCTGGGCTTGAACAGGAACACAGAGCGAGGGTGGGAGGAGAAGGAAGGAGGCAGAGGGGCTGAAGCATGGCGGTGGGATGTCTGAAGCACATGGAGACTCACCCTGGGTTTTTTGGGAAGCCAGACTGAAGGGCGTGGGGCTCAGAAGTGAGCACCAGAGGAGGGGAGAAGGCCAGCCTGGCTCTGCCCCTCTCTGCAGACAGTGGCTCCTTGTTGAACTGGGACTAATTATTTTGTCAGGAAGGGAAAAATCTATAAGTGATCTCTTCTGACTGCAAAAGGTTTTGGGGGTCCAGTAGCATATACCCACAATCCCAGCATTTGGAGACAGGAGAGTGGCTGGAAGTGGAAGGCTAGCTAGGGCTGCCCAAGACTCAAAACAGTACGGAGAAGCAACCTCAGAGTTGTACTCAGGTGTGCTTTTGTCTGATCTTCTGTTCCTGGGGCCTCATCTGAAGTCGGCATGTTGTACCCCCAGGTCTGCGGAGGCCGGGCTGGGGTAGGGAGGAGTTGCAGGTGAGAGGTACAGAGGCATCTGGGGACCTGGCATGATGGGGACAGCTCAGGCTGTTTCATTCTCTACATCTTCCATGGCTCAATGACAGTCGTCGCCCCTCAGTCTCTCCTCTCCCAGTTCCACCTGCCCCACCTCCCCACTGTAATCTTGTTTGGCAGCAATTAAATTTTAAAGTCCCATCATCGTGCATGCCGGCTTTTTCCCAGACAGCATTATTTAATACACTGGACTGAGACTCCGGGGCCCTGCTTGGGGCTGCAGACACACATTGGTAGGATATTAATAAACGCTACCGCCCTCCGGCTGCCTTTGCTGGGTTTCCCATGGGGTCCATGGTGGTGGCCCACAGTAAGGCTGAAAAAATCTGGGGACCTTGGCAGTGACCTGATGACCCCAGGTCTGCTGCTATGATTAAACGAATGAGAAGGGACGTTTTTGTAGCCTCTGTCCTCTGTCCAGCACAATGGGGTCAGGTGAGGGTCCCAGAGGTGAGCCGTAGGGGACCCTGGGGCTGAGGCTCAGTATGAATCATTCCCTCCTCTTCCCCACAAATTATATTGCTTGTGTGTAGGTACGCACGACCCCAGGGGCGACCAGGGTCCATGGTTGGGTGGGCTCCTGGGATTAGGTGTGGGGCATCAGCAAGAGTCCCCAGGGCCCACACACAGCCCTGGGTGAGGATGCTATCCCCCACACTCTAGAGCATGCCACTTAGCTTCTCAGCCCATTTCTGAAGCCTCCTAGGCCCGTTCCCCACACTCCTCCCTGGCAACCGCAAATCCGTTGCCAAAAGTCGTTCTCAGAATGCAACGGGAAGGAAACGGTGAAGTTGAAAACATCTTGAGATTGGCTCTCATCACTCAGGGTGCCTTTGAGAGTCGTGAAGGCCCAAGTGTCAGTGCTCCCTCTTCGAGGCTAAGCAGTATTCCACAGCGAGTGCTTCCTGCTGGTTTCCCCGAGTGTGGCCGATAGTGGGTAGAGCTGTTGTCGCCATCTCTGTCTGTAGTATTTTTTTTTCAAGGGCACAGAACACACACTCTCTTTTCTCCGGGGTGAACACATGTGGACAGGAGTTGCAGATGCATCCATTCCACTTTACAGGAAACCAGAGCTGGGCCTGGTGGCATATTCCTGTAGTACCAGCACCCAGGGAGCAGAGGCAGGTGGATCTCTGTGAGTTCCCAGTCAGCCTGGTCTATATAAGTTCCAGGCCAGCATGGGCTACAGTTAGACTCAACTAAAGAACTAACTAATTAACTATTAAAAGCAAATAAATAGGGAAAGAAAGAAAGGAGTGGAGCCCAGGAGACTATCCCCAGAGGGTCTGAGCAGTTTGCTTCCTACCAGTCATGTGTGAGCGGTTCACTTCTGAGCCAGCTTCAGCACTGGGAATTTACATTATTAAGAATGACATTATTTATCTACTTGTATGTGTGCCTCAGGGAGAGTGCGGGAGGTCAGAGGATAACCTGAGGGCGTTGGCTCTCTCATTCCACCACATAGCCCCAGGGATTGAACGCAGGTTGACAGCCTGGTGGCAGCAAGGGCCTCTACCAGCTGAGCCGCTTTTCCGGCCTGAGTTTTACAGTGTTACACCCACAGATGTCCCATGAGCCAGTCTGTGCACGGTGTGGGATACGGTCTGAGGTTAACCTTTCCTTACAACACCATTTTTCGGGAAGATGACCGTTTCTCCGTCAGCCCCTGCTGTACTTTGTTAAAGGACAATAGGCAGTGTGTGTTCAAGAGAGTCTATTTCTGGCCATCATTCTGCCCATGGACCTGATGTTTATCTCTTTGCTGGTCTGAGTCCTCTTTACCAGGGGGCTAATTCCATCGTAGAATTGGGTACTGTGAATCCTTCAAATTTAACTTGTTTTTGAGACAGGATGTCATTCTTCAGTTGACCTGGAACTCACAATGATCCTCCTGACTCCGAATTCTGGGTGCTAGATGGACAGGCCTGTGCTACCATGCTCGGGCAACCTCTCCTTTTAAAGAAGTGTTCTTGATGATCTTCTCCTGTCTTTCCTCCACACAGATTCTAGAATCGCTTTTCGTCTACACAGGGCCTGCTGGGACTTAGGCTGGTAATGGATTGAATCTGCACTCACCTGTGAGTCTCCCACACTTTGCCTGTGCTGTGCCTCTCTGTATGTTTGGGTCTTTCCAATCTAGGAGCATGTTCTGTGTCTATTTGAGTCTTTGATTTCTTACTCCAGCGGTTCATTTTATTTTATTGAAATTCGGTCTCTGTGGGTAGCTCTGGATAGCTTGGAACTTACTGTGTAAAGCAGGCTTTGAACTCACAGAGATCTGCCTGCCTCTGCCCCCTGAGTGCTGGAACTGAAGACACGCACCATGATCTGATATTGCTTTAGACATCGTCCTCTCTAGGCACATACCTGTCTGTAGCCAGGGGTGGATTTCTGTGTGCTGACCTGTGTTCTGTGACCGACTTTGCTAACCCCTTACAGCAGTGCAGGGCTCTTAGAGAAAGGTTGTACACACAGGACCTACATAATCGTGTAAGCAGACCGTTCTCCTGTGTTAGTGCCCAGGAAACCAGTCCCTGTTGTGCGTTGCGACAGGAAGGAGTGTGAACAGCCCCGCCCTAATGTTCTTACAGGGAAACATTCCGCCTGCTTTTCTTCCTGCACAAAGTGGCTACAGAAAACTTCTACCTGATCCGTTCAGAGTAAGTTATCAGCATAAACAGTTCCTTCATCTTCCAGACAGCATGGTTGTTCCTCCCACAGCTCCCTTCAAGGTGAGCTCAGCACAGGTGGGCCTGCATCCTCCCCCCCACGTAGGAAGCCTGGTTCTCCTCGGATGTCTGGGGACCAACCATCATCCAGGCTTCTGTCCTGGCCAGCCAGGCCTGTGTTCCTTACCCCCAGTGCTGTGCTGTCCCCACCACAGATTCTGACTCTTCAAGGGAAGTGTTTGCTCGTCAGCACTGCTCTGCAGTGTGGCTTTATTGTGCTGTTTTATTGAAGGCCATTTTAAATTGCAGTCATGGCCTTGGGCCACTTCTGACTGGTGACTGCCAGGGACTAGGCAGCTCCAATTCCCAGAGGTCCCAGTGGAAGAGCGACAGACTTTCCCTAGCATCTGCAAAGCAGCACGGGCTAGCGGGGTCTGTCTCTCTGTGTCCCACACCCCCACTCCATCTGCACCCCACCCTTGCTGACCCTGCTGGGTTACCTACCATTCCATTTACTTGGAACCCCTCCCTCTGGCACCAGATCTCCTCTCCTCGGGACTGACAGGCAGCGGTAGCTACTTCACCCCGTTCCTCCATGCAAGAGACTCTCCTGAGGACCAACCAGTCCCTTGCCGACACTGTCTCAAGCCTGCTTCAGCCTGTCTCCTTTCTCTGCCTAAGATTTACTTTTTATTTTATTTTAATTTTCTAGTATGTATGTATGTATGTATGTATGTATGTATGTATGTGAGTACTGGTGTCTTGCCTGCATGTGTATCTGTGCACCATGTGTACGCACTGCCCGCGGAGGCCAGAAGAGGGCGTTAGAACCCTAAGGACTGCAGTTATAGATGGTTGTGAGCATCCTTGTGGCTGCTGGGCACCTTGAGTTCTCTGGGAGAGCAGACAGTGCTCTTAACTGCTGAGTCATCTCTCCAGAAGTAGAGATGGCTATGCACACATGGTTTAACCATAAGGCTGAGGTCTAAAGAGGGGACATGATTTTGGTGTCCCCTAGGGTTCAACATATCCCTGGTACCCTGGAATCACAGTGTCACATGCCGAGACACCAAGAGACAGGCATGGAGGCTGTCTGGTTGGGGGCCCATTGGCGGGCTTGGGGAAGGGCCCTGGGGAGTTATTGCTCAAAGTCTAGCAGGACCCAGGTGTGAGGATGTGGAGGCAGAAGCTGCGGAGACCCACTAAGGATCTTGGCTCTTTCCAGGGACACAGTGGCGGGGGGATTAGCTGTGCAGGAAAGCCCTTGTAGATGCTATCAGCCACAGGGAGGTCTGGCTTGGAAAGCAGTTTATGCTTGGGGCAACAGGGGCCGGGACTTGTGACTTACGCCACAGGGAGCCCCTGAAGTGTTGCGCGCAGACATGATCTGATTTGTAATTGAGAAAGATCTCAGCAGCTGGTGTGCAGGAGGAGAGCCCAAAGGGAGCCTGAGACTAGCCAGAGCTGATGTCACCGTCAGCAGCAGCAGGCTGGGGGAGGGACAGGCGGGATAGAGATGGGGGAGGGAGGGGTGGCACTGTGAATGGATCACCAAGGGAGTATGAGGAGGAATGGGGGGATATTCTGCTAGCATGTGGGGTGGGGAGATGCTGCCTGAGCAGGCGAGGGGTCCGGGAGTTTGGGTCTGAGAAGCTTTGGGAGAGGAACGGGCTGGGTGATGTCACATAGGAGCACTGAAATTTCTCGATACACTTATTTGTTTATTGCAAGCACCACGGCATACATGTGTACAAGTGCAGCTCAGAGGACAACTTGGAGGACTTGGCTCTCTCCTATCATATGAATCCCAGGGATCAAACTCAAGTCATCAGGATTGGTTGCGAGCATGTTTCCCTGCTGGGCCGCCTTACTGACCCCTTCTAGAACCTTGTGAAGGGTTGCAAGGTGCCTGCAGCAGAGCTCAGCGCCACACATCAAATCACGAGGGAGGGGCTTTGGTTTCCCGATTCACAGTTGGCAGAGGAATCTAGGCCAGGAAGTTCAGGCCCTTTCTCAGACCTCTCAGCAGCCCGACCTATAGAGCTGAGATGCTCCCAGGACTTAGTGTCTCACCGTGGGTCCAGCTCCACTTCAGCCCCTGCCGCCAAGCAGCCTTGGGTAAGGCTGGATTAGGACAGAGTCATAAGGAGAGGGGGTATGTTAGAGTATGGGGAGGAGCAGGGGAGGGGTCTCAGTGGCTCTAGGATGGCAAGTAGAACCTGGCTAGTTCTACTGGATCCAGTGGGCCCGAGAGCTCTAGTCAGTGTCAGTAAGTGGGGTCGTGGTAAGTGTTCTATGCCAATCTGAGAATACAGGGTTTGACTTGTTACCTAAGTTCTTTTCTATTGAAAAGCATTAATTTCAGGGGGACTCTACAGAGACCCATGGGACTTCAGAGAGCACCCCTCCCTGCCCCTTGGGGGAGGGTTAGCTGGGTCTGTGCTATCCAGATTTGATTCAAGATGCCTGTGACCATTCACGGAAGGGTGGAGGCTCAGGGATTTCTCAGCGCTTGCTCTGGGGTTCCTAAACCATACCCTAACCTCTAATCTTAACTTTCAACCCTAACCCTAACCTCCAGCATTAGCTGTGACTTCTAGCCTTGCAGTGGTTTTAATTGTGAACCTAAGACAATCTAGAATCACCTGGCAGAGGTGGTTCTTCTCCCCGCCCCCCAGGAATTATCCAAATCACACGTCTGGGGGTGGTCGTGGTCTTGATTATGTTGTTAATTAAGGTGAGAGGATCCACCCAGTGTGGGCGGCGCCATTCCCTAGAGAAGGATATCTTGGACTATAGATACAGTGGAGACAACTAGCTGAACACAGGCTTGCTTGCATTTATTGCTCTCTGGACTGTGGGTGTATGCAATGTGGCTGGCTGCTTCAAGTTTCTGCCCCTCTGACCTCCCCACGATGACCGTGGAAGCAAATGTGCTCTTTTCTTCTTCAGCTGCTTTTTTCAGGTTATCCCAGTCACAGGAAGCAGAATGAAGATGCCTTGCCCAGAGCCAAAAACTCTAACCCTAATCCAAACCACACCTTACCCTCACAACTTACCCTGAATGCTAACTTGGACCCTAGATCCTAACTCTAAGACCACCACAGACCCTACTTTAAATCCAAATGCAGCCTGGAACCACTAACCCTGACTCAAAGTCAACCCCCGGCCCATGTTCACCTCCTAACCCTAAGCTAAGACCCTGGCCCTGACTGGCCCTCACCACTATCCCAGTCCTAACCCTAAGATTAACCACTACCCTTAAGCCCTAACTTAACCCCCAGCTCTAGTGTTAAACTCTAATACTAACTAGCCCCCAACCCTAGCAGATCCCTGGCACAAAATCATAACAATGGTGGCCCCTTGCACAGGGTCTCATATTGTCATTTGCTCTTCCTAGTGACCTTCTAAGGAAAGGCTGCTGTTCCCCATCCATTAATGACTCTCACTTCTCCTTCCTAGTGGCCTCATCTCCTGGCCTGCCTTGTGGCTGTGCGTGCATGTGTGTGTGCGTGTGTGTGTGCATGTGTGTGTGTGTGCATGTGTGTGTGCGTGTGTGCATGTGTGTAACCCCCTTGTCACCTATGGGAGCTGCGCAGGGGCATGGGGACCAGTTCAAGCAGGGTATTAAGCATGCAGGTGAGCTTCTTGCTCACCCCACCCCTCTACCAATGACACCAGTGGGACTCTGGTGGTGGAAGACAGTGAGAGCCATGAAGATAGTGGCAGGGTATTGGGAAACTCTGTTCCTAAGGTCGAAGTCTGACATTACCAGAAAGCCCTGAGGTTGGCGTAAAATGGTGGATTCCCTTTGTCAGCGGGGCTTCCTCTTCTCTACCTGGGGGGATCTTGGACCTCACACCCCCTTCCTGAGGAATGTCTCCTTGCCCTTAGGAAAATTACAGGTCCAACTCCCTTTCTCCTGATGATAAACCCATTCAGCAAGCACCTGACATTCCTGGATATGCCATCCCATGCTAATGAGGCATCCCAGTAACTTAGCCTTCAGCCAATGAGCTTTGCCCACCCGAGATAGTCCGCTCCCCTCCCCAAAGTTTCATATAAGCATTGTTCACCCTGAATACATTTGATCTGCCTTTCTGAAGCTGATCCCGGAGTGTCATCATTCACTTAGTACCCGAGGGGCTTCCAAACTCCCTGTCTGTCTTCCCTGCTCCATTTGCCCACAGGGAAAGCAGAGCAACAAGACAACAACATCCTGGACTGCTCTCGCTTGCATGTGTGCACAGTAGGGACACACACGCACAGTAGGCTGTGACTCTGGGCTGCGATAGGAGAGAAAACTGACACCAAGCTTGTGTCGTACTTTGAATGTCATACACATTTGCCACTCTCCTAGTGCACAGCAGGGAAACTGAGGCACCAGACGCGGAGTAATTGCCTAGGAGAGCACACTTTCTGTAAGTGTCCAGGGCACCTGAAGTGGCAGGGCTGCCCTGCCCTTTGCTTTCAGCAAGGTCTGATGGTGGTGAAATCTGGGAGCCAGGCTGTTGGGATCTGCAGACCCAGGCCAGGCTGAGCTGGTGGGGGATGGCATCTGAGGGGCAGGAGAAGGGAGGCTGGTGCCCAAGCAGTTGGGAGAAAGGCAGGAGGCAGACAGAGGGGTGAGAGCTGAGACAGCTGCTGTGTGGGGCAGGCCATATGGAGCTGACGGGTAGCTCTGGAGGGAGCTGTGCAAACTGGTTGCCTAGAGGCATGCTCTAGGTGACCTTGGTGGCCCAGGCCTTTTGGGGAAGGAGCTTGTGAGTCAGGTTAAGTGGCTTGCTAGAAGTCCCAGTCAGTGTCTTTCCTTTGTAGTAGACATCTCTTGAGGTGCATGCTCAGCCTGACCCACATCTGGAGCCTGGGGATCCCCAGGGGCAACCCATCCCCGCAGCTGGCTCACGCTGGCACCCCCTTGCCATTATTCCAGTACTTGCTTTCGGAGAGATCCTGCCAGCATGTTAAAGACCGTGCTCATTAATTAACCAGGCGCTTCATTGAGAGTCAACGGCATAATTGTTGTTCGCGGTGGATAAATACTAATTGAATATTAAGAGCATATTTGTGCAGAAGGAGCTGCATTGGGGGCGGGCCGTGCCCTCTGTCAGCCAGATGTTTGGCTGGTGGGGGAGTTGAGTCATGAGTGAGCAGCCTGGCATTTGGGCCATGCTGCTCAGCATCTGAGAAGAGAGGCGGGGGTGGGGGGGGCAGCCTTGGGGAAGATCGGCTGCCAGGCAGTGGAGGGACATCTCCTGGGACAGGCAGCTGATAAGCGTGTGATAAACTGACTTAGGCAAAGCAAGGCCTGCAGAATCCCTTGTCCCTTTGAAACCTTCATATGGCTGGTTTAATCCAGGCCGGTGCAGGAGGCAAGTGACCTCCTGTTTAACAGCATAGCACACTGGCTTCCCAGGGGCCATTGGGACTGCTTAGTCCCCAAGCCTGTCTCCACCTGTGCTCACCTCATCCTCTTGTGCCGGTGGCTCAGGCTTGGCTCCTAGACTCACGGTCAGCTCAGGAGGGGCAACCATTAGTTGGTCAGGAGTCTTGGAGCTTCCTATGGCTGTAGCTGGCACAGCCCCACCAGGCAGAAGGACAGTTAGCAATGCAGCCAGCATTCTTTGAGTTTAGACCAACCACCTGTGTACTGAGGGACTGTGGGTCTGAGGTTAGCCTAACCACCTGTGTACCAAAGGACTGTGGGTTTGAGGTTAGCCCACTGCCCCTGTGCTGAGGGACTATGGCAAGTTGCTTGCATTCTGTGTCTCACACAACAGGCTCAAGTATTGCTTCATAAGCAACATGGTGGGTGTACACATTGGGCTTTAATATAAACCAAAAAAAGAGGTTGGAATAAGTTTGGTCCCACTGGGCTCCTATGTCTGGATGCCTGGTTGCTAGTTAGTTGAACTTTTTGGGAAGGATTAGGAGGTGTGGCCTTGTTGGAGGAGACGTGTCACTCAGGGTGAGACTCGGGGCTTTAAAAGCTCACGCTCTGCCCATTTAGCTCTCTCTGCCTCGTTGTCTTAAGAAGGGAGCCCCAGCTACTGCTCCGGAGCCATGCCTGCCTGTTTGCTGCTAGGTCCCAATTCCCATGGTCATGAGCTAACCAACCCTCTGAAGCTGTAAGCCCCCCAGGAAGCTATTTCTTTCATAAACCGGTCGTGGTGTCTTATCACAGCAATTGAGAAGTAATAACTCCCCTCTCCTCCCCAGTGAAGGATGACTAAGTTCCAAGGACACAGTTTGATGGCAGGAGTGTAAGCTGTCGATACTCTTACCTGGAGATCTCCTACAGTCACTATCCTGACTGACTGTGGCCACTCTGTCTATGGTGTGGGTTTATAGAGCTCAGTGGTACCCATGCTTGTTCGTCCTCACCTTTCTATGTGACTGATGCTACCCACGGGCTAGAAGGCCTCTTCTAGGAAACGAGCTTACCTGGTGCGCACAGTGGTCTGTACCTATAGTCCCAGCTGGAGGCAGAGGCAGGAAAATGCCTGTTTTAAGCCAATTTGGGCAGCATAAGATCTGTTCTTGGGGAAAAAAAAAAAAAAACAATAACAAAACAAAACCAAGCAAACCACCCTGACAAGCAGACAAGAGGATTCTTGTCACAGCACTAAAAGCAGGGAGGGTCTGCTGAACTCGTGGAGAACTGTCTCCTGAAAGAAAATAAAACTTTAGACCTGTGATTCATGTAATTTATGTCAAATAGTCCAAAGAGCTGTTTGTGAACTTTGAAACCTGGGGCTGAGAACATAACAGAACAGGCCAGGACATGCCCGGGCAGGCCCGTTGTTAAGACATTCCTGAGGCTGCTTGGCCATAAAGAGAATGACATGTCCGGACTGGCCCAGCGCCTCCCTATCTCCCACCCTTCTGACCTAAGTTAAATGTTATCTGCATGTACAGTCTGCTGACGTTTAAATGGACTAATCATGTGAAACCTCGCCAATTCCTCCCCCAGCCCCAGACCCTTTTCTATAAAAACCCCTAGCTTCCAAGCCTCGTGGTCGAATCCACTGTCTCCTGCATGAGATACGTTTCAACCCAGAGCTCTGCCATTAAACAGTCGAATCCACTGTCTCCTGCGTGAGATAAGTTTCGACCCGAGCTCCACCATTAAACTACCTCGTGTATTTACATCACGACGGTCTGTTCGTGATTCTTGCGTGATTCTTGGCTGCACGCCGAATCGGGAGTTGAGTGGGGGTTTCCCCACTAGGGTCTTTTACTCCCTAGGGCTGGGGTTAGGGTTCAGTTGTTAGACTGTCTGGTACAAAGTTGGTCCAGAGCCTGAGAGTCAACACCCAGCACCACAAACACCTGTAATCCTAACACTCGAGAAGAGCAGCCTGGGGTATCAAAAGTTCAAGATCATAGCTGGCCACAGAGTGAGTCTGAGGCTAGCCTGGGCTACATGAAGCCAGCCTGGGCTACATGAAACCATGTCTCAAAAGGAAAACAAAAACAAAACTCTTGCCTTGCTCTTGGTTGCCACCATCTGGGCGCCCATGTGTGCCATTGGGATCCCTTTGGGCAAGAGAGGACGCTTCCATATGTCAGTGCTGAGGACCACAGAATGGAAGGAGATTTGTTACCCTGTTCTGTCCAGTCCTCCAGGCTTAGGAAGGGAACCATCTGCTTGGCCCCTGCATGCTCTGCCTTCTCTCCCTGGGTCCCACAGAACCTAAAGGGTGAGGGAGGTTCCTATGCAGCTGCCTAGCCCCTCACCCTGGGCAAGCAGGGGACTCATGGCTCAGAGTGGTGTTTGGACTGAGAGTGTTGCCTCAGTGCAGGGCCTCTGGCAAAATGCCAGCAGCACATCCTTGCTCTTGCTGTACAGCCCAGGGTCCATTTGGGGCCATCTCCCTAGGAGCTCCCACCACAGAGTCCCTAGGGAGATCACCAGCAGTTCTCTGTGCATGAAGGGTGGGGGTGTGTGAAGCATTCCAGGACCTTGTCTGACGAGGGAGGCTCAGCTCTGGTACTAGAGGCAGCTGTGTCCTCCACTTTCTGGTTGTGGTGGATACTAGGGTCTAAATCAGCTAGAGCAACACAGAAAACCTGAAGCCTGGCCCAGTGTGTTGTCCTTCCAGGACGCCCTGGAAGAGAGCCAGGAAGAGAGCTCCCCTCACCTACAGGCGGGGAGCAGGGAAGAACCCATGGGTCCTGTAGCTAGGACCACCCCAGGGGCTGTGCTCTGACTGAGTAGTCTGTGGGTGTTACAAAAATGAACCCCGTGTGTAGGTAATTTAGTGGGGCTCAAGCCCTGGTCACCAACATGCGCTGGAGAGGCCATACACAGCTGGCCAAGGTGTGGAGACCTCGGGCATGTCAAGGTGACCTCTTGTACCTTAGCCGCACAGCCTCAGGATGTCACCCGCCCCAGGGTGACAGACAGACTGTGTGCTAGAATGCAGGCAGCCTAGTCCACCTCCACTCTGAGCTGCCTCCGCTTCCCCTGCTGGGGCTCCTCCTGTGGCTCCTGCAGCCTATATTAGGAGTAAGGCAGATGGAAGCGTTGCGAAGCTGCACGACCCTCCCGCAAGCTCAGGCGCGGGGCACGTGCCACCCCCTCCCAGCACGCAGGAGCCTGGCCCACCACCCTTGCCGAGCTCCCTTCCAGGAACAGCCAGGCTCCAAGAACCAGCTGGGGGAATCCACAGATGAGGGGTAGTTAAGTGTAGGGTAGTGGAGGAAGGGGTGGGGTGAGCAAAGCCCCTGGGCTGTGGCAAAGACCTGGGAATGTTGGAGCAGGAAGGGGAGGGAGAGCAAGATGAGGAGGAGCAGGGAGGAGCCTGGAGCCTTAGCCCCACCCCCAAGCCGCAACAGTAGAGTTGATTCCACAGAGTTACCCTCTGCCACTGAATAAATTGGAAAAAGACAGTTGTCCATAGTAGCTGTGTGAAGAAAGCGACCCTTCCAACACATGATGTGGCCCCATACCAGGGCTTGTGGCTTTGGGGAGAGGACATGGCCTGCTGCCGCTCACTGTCATTCCGTGGAGGTGATGGCTCCTGGCCTGAGCCCTGTGGGGAGTGTGGGTGCTGAAGCTGGATTGCCTCAGGCCAGAGTGGGCACAGGTCTAGCTTAAATCAGCTGAGGGCTCCAACTTTGTCTGGGTCTTGCCCCCATCCCCCACTAGCTCCTGTCTCAGGGTCTCGCTGCCTTCTCTGGTCAGCTTTCTTTTCAAGGTCTTTGAGGGGGACTCTTCATGCTGTGGGTGCTCCAGCTGCCTCCCGGCTCGGTTCTGGGTGGTGCTCCCTGACTTGGGTGCTCAGAAGATGCCAGACTGAAGCACGATTTGCATTTTGATAAAGAAAGTTGGATTTCAGTCATTTGCATTTAAATCAGCTGCTGCTTCCTTCCACGCTTGTCAGCACCTTTGGGAGCAGGCTCCCAGGCCTTCCCAGGGGAGCTGGGTACAGCCTCCTCCTCCAGGGCAGGGGCAAGAAGACAGCAGCACCCACAACTTTGTCTCTCTACAGAGATGTCACCCAAGTATGCACACACACACTCATACCCACACACTCAGGCACTCAGGTGTGTCCCCACACTCACTGCACATGAGCACCCATGCACCTGTGCACAGTTGCGTGTTCACTAATGTGCACCGACTTGCAAACATATGTGGACCTGCCTGCATATTTATGTGGATATGCACACAGAGGCACAAGTATGCCTGTGGGGCCCCAACATGACAAGATCCAAAGTTCTTGATACAGATGACCAATCTCAGTGGCGACAGTAGCAATGGCCTCCGTGGGCCCGAGGCAGCTCTGGTCCTAGGTCCTCCCTTTGAGGCCAGTGGAAAAGATCAGGAAGGCTGATGTCCTTCCGAGGCAGCATGGCCCTTCTTGCTGTGTAGGCCCAGGTGTGAGCCCTATGGCCACTTGAGTGCCAGGCTGCTAGCTTTCTGCTTCCTTGGTAACAGGGTTTGCCAGCCTGACTTCCTGTATTTCCTGAACACTGAGTGCTCTTAATAAAGAGTGTGTCTCTAAAGAGGGTGTTGCCGAGGACCCCAGGATCTGGAGACATTTACGGCTGTGATGCTACCAGGAAGGAGCCCGGAACAGCGGTTAACGTGGGGCTGACATGGCTGTCCTCTTGATTTTCTCGGCTCAGCTCTGTCTTCTGTGGCAGCAGCCCAGTCTGCCCCCTTCCAGTAACTCTCCCTGTCCCATACACCCTTCTTCCCAGGGTGCTCTGGGGCAGCTTTGGCCATGTAGAGCAGGCCAGGCTGGACCCAGTCTTGGCACTGGTCCTCAGCCTCCCTTACTATTCCGTGGGTGTCTGGGCCTCTCACAGGTGGAGACTCACAGGTCAGAGTCACATTTGGCGTGAAGTGGAGGCTCACTGAGTGTCCCTGCAGAAGCCCCCAAATCCACACCTTGTGGTCCCAGCAGAACCTCAGAACCCATGTAAGTCTGGCCCAGCAGACACTGCCCAACAAGGCTGAGGCTAGCTAGCTTGGGACCTGAAAAGGAAGTTTGAGGCCTCTGCACAGTGAGAGGATTTAGTGCTGAGCCACCTAATCCCTGTACCTGGAGTTCCTTACCTGCAAGATGACAACATCAGCTGGGACCTGATGCTTGGGACACTACATGTGGGTGTCATCCCCTTGAGACCCCTCGCTGGGTGGACAACAGATGTATCTTTCCCTAGTTGTCAGGGATCTAGCAGAGCTGTGCTGGGTCTAACTCTCAGGTTCCTCTTGTGCTCTTTCTTGCCAGAGACCTGGGAAGGGATGGGCAGGGACAGCTGTGGAACCCCCAGCAGGACAGACCCAAGGTTGCTGGGGTTTTCAAAGCTGCTGCTCCATCTACTGACTCGCTATGCTGATGCCCAGGGAACCCCTCACACAGTCCTTTTTCGGCTCCACCATCACAGATATCTGAAGTGGAAACTTAAGGGTTCTTTGGAAAGTCAGTTGTGTGTGATGGTGTTTTGCTGGGGCAAACCATGAAGGAGTGTTGTCCTGAAGTGGACACAGGTGTGAAAGGCTCAGGCAGACTCGTGAAGGAATGTTTTCCTGACGTGGACGCAGGAGAGAGGATGTTCTACTAAAACAAACACATGAAAGGACACGTGATGAAGGATTCTTTGCTAGCAACACGCATGCATTGGTCTGCCTTACACTGCATAGTTGAGCTGCATTTGTCGGGACTCCATAAAGAGAAACGCACCAAAAATTTCTGGTGGTGTGCTGTAGATTCTTGCTGCTTGTGAGGGCTCAGGCTGATTGCCAGAGTGATGTCAGCTGAGACAGACACATGCACTGAGGCAGGACCCATAAAGGACACACGATATTTGGAGAGCATAAAAAGGACTTGACGGATAATGATGGAGGGTGAGCTTGGCTGTGTAAGGCTTGTTGGTCTCGCCGAGGGAGGCATTTTTCCTGGCGTTCCTCCAGGTTCCTCCTGCGGAGGCCTGGCTGTCTCTGTTAGGCCGTGCCACCACTGCTGATTCCTGCTTGCTGTTGCAACTCTACTGAACCGGACTGCTGGTGTATCCATGAAGTGTTTGCGAGTGAATCAAACTGCCACTGCGACCCATGAACTGAACTGCCGATTTCTAGACAACATAGACAGGAGTTGCTCCAAAGAACCTTTCTAAACAGATCCACTTCCCCTGTATCCTTTCTTTCCCACTACCTCTGGTGGGTGGTGGGCTACGAGGGAGGTCAAAGCGTTTAAGAACCATCATTAAAAATAGGCATTTGAAAAAAATAAAAGTCACAGACACCCTCTGTACTCACTTCCCAGGAGGCTCAGAAACATCTTTGGCAACCCATGACAACACTGCTCTCTTCCAGGGACAGTTCCACAGACAGCTGCTGCAAGACCAGGAGCTTGGCCTCAAACACAAGCCACAGTTGGAGGACCAAGTTTATGAACTGATTGAGGCACAAAGACCTTCTGAGCCTCCCTGCATCTGGCCCCTGCATTTGCTTAAATATCTCAGGGTTGTTAAAGTGTGTGCTGTAGAAGCAGAAGCCCTTGACTTTTGTCGCCTGCATCGACCCACATGCAGAACAAGGAGGCAGAGATTAGTGTGCCCTGGGCTTGCCTGTAATTGAATTCCAGGCTAGTGAGAAACACAACCTCAAAAGCAAACACACACCAAGATGATGTTGGTGCGTGCCTTTCTCTCCACTTGAGAGAGAGACACAGGCAGATCTCTGTGAATTCAAGGCCAGCTTATTCTACAGAGTGAGTTCTAACCTACAGAGGTGGCACAGAACCCTGGAGCAGAGACAAGGAGGCAGTCTCTGAGTTTGAGGTCAGCTTGGTCTACAGAGTGAGTTCCAGGACAGCTAGGGCTACACAGAGAAACCAGTGGGACAAAAATGGGGTCCCATGTCTGCTCAGGGCTAGGGCCGCTGGGTGAGGTGGACTCCAAGAGTTTGACTGTGCACATCCCATGGTACCGCAGCGCAGGTGTTGGCCTGTGGGAAGCTGGAGGACCCCACTCCAGGGGTGAGGAAGGCACAGTCTGGGGTCCTCGAGGAACTGCTGGAGATGGGCTCCAACTCTTAGGCACCAGATGCTGCTGGGTACCATGGAAGAGCCGGTTCTGGGGTCCCCAGGCCTGCATGGAGGCCAGGGACGACAGGTTCTCACTCTTGGACATCCCAGATGCTCCTGTATGTCTTGAAAGAGTTGAGAACAGTGGGGACCCTCGGGCAGACTCTGGCCCTGGCCGAAGGGAAAAGGGCAGGGAGGAGAGCGCTCTGGCAGGTTACTGCAGGGATGAGAGTCCTAAGCTGGTTCCGTGGGGGTTTGGTTTGGTGGCTTGGGTTGGTGGCAGCTGGCAGCTGTGGCTGAGAGCTCAGGAGGCCTCCTGGGCAGGAGGTTAGATGCCCGGCTCCTTAGGGGAAGAGCTGTTCCTTTGCTCCAGCTCAGTGGATCCTGATGAGAAGATGGTTTTAAGGCGTATATTGTAGAAAGGCAGAGAGAAGAAGAGTAGAGAAGCAGAGGCCGGCCATGGCCAAATGGAGAGGGGCAGAAGGGAAGGCAGAGAGGGAGGGAGCAAGAGTAAGAGCAAAAGAGTAAGAGGCAAGAGAGAGAGAAGGGGGCAAGCAGCCCCTTTTATAGTGGGCTGGGCCATCCTGGCTGTTGCCAGGTAACTGTGGGGAGGAGCATACCTGGCTGTTGCCAGGTAACTGTGAGGGTGGAGTCCAGACAGAATACCACGAGGTTGGGGCATTGCCTACTTGACTGAAGGTCGCACACCTCTCTGCAGGGAGGGGAGGTGGTGACAGGGGGTGGGGGTGGAGGGGCTGTGGGAGGCTGTAGCTGGGACAGGAGCCAGGGACCAGGAGGCGTGGCCAAATACCTGCCATCCCATGAAGGCAGAAGTCACCGACCACCAGGTCACTGTGCTCGACCGACCGGGAACCAGGCTGTCTGTGCACAGCTCACTGCCCCACAGAAACCCTGTTTGAAAACCAACCAGGGGCTGGTGAGATGGCTCAGTGGGTAAGAGCACCCGACTGCTCTTCCGAAGGTCAGGAGTTCAAGTCCCAGAAACCACATGGTGGCTCACAACCATCCCTGACTTCCTCTTCTGGAGTGTCTGAGGACAGCTACAGTGTACTTACATATAATAAATAAATAAATAAATCTTAAAAATAAAAAAAAGGAAAACCAGCCAACAACAACTAAATAAAAACAAAAACAATATAACCAACCAAAACAAAACACAAAAATACTATAGTGAGTCCCCCGCTAGCCAGGGCTACAATGAAAAGACCCTGTCTCAAACAAATAAACAGTAATCTGAGGAATGGCGTGTCTACACACACACACACACACACACACACACCCCACCCCTAGCTATATACACAGGCCCACCCCTAGCTATATACACAGGCCCATAAGATACAAAATCTTTTTTTTTTTTTTTTTTTTAAGATACAAAATCTTAAAGGGAAAAGTCTCAAGCAGCTGACGTCGCCACATCCCAGGTGAGTGTCCGAGCTGTCCTGGCTGGGTACTGCTAGTTTGCATGGTCTGGGGCTCCTACTCACCTCTCAGCTGACCTTCCTCCTCTGTGGGTCATGCTGCCTGGCCAGCTAGGCTCTCTCCAACACAGAACTCCACAGAGGAATTGAACTCTCCTTCCAGGAGAAGTCATGTCTGAGGAGAATTCCCTTCCAAAGCCCCAGATCCCTCAGGTACAGATCCCACATCGGAACTGTGCTTCTGGGCCACAGCCAACCCTTACCCAGTTTTGAGCAGTTCTTGAGCTGAGAATGGCTTCCACGTTTGTACACAGTTGACAGAAAGTTCCGCAGAGCATATTTGGGACATGTGAAACTGTGTGAGATCTGGATCTCAGAGCCATAAATAAAGTTTTATTGGCACACAGCTGTGCTCGTGTTATGCCAGGCGTCTGTAGCTGCTCCTATAGTTGCTCGGCGGCGTGGGACTGCAGGGGCTGCAGGCTGGGGTGGGCCAGGCTCAGACACTCTCTGTTCCCTCCCAGACTGAGATGGAGGTCTCCTACTTGAAGCACGGTGGTCTTTGGAGGCAAGCTTCTAGAGTCAAGGCTACCCTAAAAGGTCCACCATCAGCTTGCTGCCAATGGAAAGGTCTCCAGCCCTCCCTAGCATGGGGGTCTCTTTTCAGCACGCCTCTTGCTAAGATCACCTGAGGGTTTCATGAGATTGATCTTGGCAACATCTGACATGTGTGGGCGGGCCACAGTGGTGCTTTCTAGTCCCTGGAAGGTGCCCTCAATAGACACTGTTACTCCAGGCCTCTGCAGCACCCTTTGCTGGGGAAAGCGAGTCACAGGGACTGCAGTGGGTGGGGAGGGAAGCCCGGCAAGGAAACCGTGTCCCGGTGTCTGTCCTGTCTTAAGAGGCACAGTGGATGGTGAAGACCTCTGGGCTTCACATCGGTGGACACTCACCAGGCTGGGCTGCTCTCTGCCCAAGGGCAGAGATGATGTGACAAAGAGAGCTCGCCAGGTGTCTGGCGCAGCCTCACTGACATCAATAGGACAGGTACAGCCCTCCCCCTGTGGGTCGGCCCCTGGGGGACCCCCAGTTCTCATCCTTGATGTCTCTCTTGTGCCCACTCTTTCTGACCACCACCCTGCAGGCTGTCCTAGGAGCCAGCCAGTATGCCCTGTAGGAGATGACAGCCCCCGCCTTTTACCTCCCAGTGTGCCTTTATTAATTGTTTATATTGCAGTCTGTTAATTGGCAATAACCAGTGTGCTGAAGTGTCTTTTAATCACTCTCTCTCAGCCCCTAAGGCTGCGAGGGATTGGTGGATTCAATAAACTGAGAAGGAATTAGCATCCCCCCTACTCTTCTGTTATCACAGTTAGAGAAACTGCCAACACCTGTCAGCAAAGGCAGGGGTGGAGCCAGGCCCTTTCCAGGCTTCCTCTGCCCCTGCCCCCACCCCACTCCTGTCGGCCAGGAGCCTTTGTGACTCAAGGTAGACTCACCTGGGAAACAAACAGGAAATCCAGATGCATCCCTGTGCATGCAGGCTACAAATGCACACATCTACAAAAGAACTCTCAGGGGGACACACACCGTCAGATGCGCTCCCGTGTGTACACACTCAGTACACATAGGGACTCTGACTCTGTGCAGCTCTGGGGATATTATGCAGCCATTCTGGAGCACACACACT
The DNA here is from genome assembly GCF_000001635.26 of Mus musculus. Classification (NCBI taxonomy): domain Eukaryota; kingdom Metazoa; phylum Chordata; class Mammalia; order Rodentia; family Muridae; genus Mus; species Mus musculus. Next base: position 68,793 of record NT_187005.1, on the reverse strand, counting down.
GTGGTCTGTCCGCTGTAGAGAAACTGCAGCCCTGGAAGGGACGGACCGCACAGGATTGCACTGTCACATCAGAACTACAGCAGAGATAGCCTCAGGTGACCGTGGAGAAGGCTACCCAGGGAGGAGCTGAGGATGTTGTGACCAGAGTTGGTTCCGGGCAGCTGGCTGCTTCTCCCCAGACTCCAGCTCTGCGGATGCACCAGACAGCTCAAGGTGGGGCTCCCACCTACCTCAGATTTGCATAATACAGGGTTTACAGTGTCACCGGCCAGTATAAAAGAAACGTTGAGATGAAGACAAGTTTAAAGCCCACTGGATTAACACAATGGAAGGCGTGAGTTAGGAGACCTGGGCATCTCCAGCCCAGCCTAGTCTCACCTCGGCCTCCAGATCTGCTCTTACTCTACCCAGATCCCATCCCCGCCCTGAACTACCCACTCCATCTGACTTTCCCCTAGCATGTGGGACCCACCCCAGCACAGCCAGAAGCCTCTCCCCTACTCTGGCCCTGCCCTCCCCAGCTCAGGCTGCTTCGGCTCCAGCTCTTGCCTTGCTGACCCCCAGCCTCTCGTGAGGTTTCCAGCCTCTACCCTTCCCTACGCCGCCTCCAAGCCTAGCTGCCAGGACTCCTCGGTCCTGCAGGTCTGGCAAAGCCTGTGCCTGTGGTCTGAAATCTTAGGACAGAGTGAGCTTGCGGTAAGGCCTGAGGGCCCAGTGTCCTGGGGTGGGCAAGGAGATGCAGTTCCCCATCAGAGCCCCCTACCCCCAGGGTGGGACATTCCAAAGAGAACGCCTACCCACTGCGGATTGATTGGACCAGGGCCTGCTCACCTCTCTTTCCTGAGGGGTCCCACGGGGAGGCCGATAGAAACACACGGATCTCCTCCTGTCATCAGGGGTCAGGCTGGTCTGCTGGAGACAGAGCTGCCTCCAAGAAGCTGCAGGAAGGCACGCTCACTAAAGCCTGAGTCCGTACCTATTTCTCACTCGGCAAGCCATTAATCCCTGAAAGTCCTGCCCCTAAATGAAACGCCATTAAGGGAAGAAATATTTTCATTAATTTTAATGAAAAAATTACTGAGAATTCAATCCTGGGCCATGACAGCCAATTTCTCAGACACAGGAAAAATGTTGCCACAGAACAAGGAAAACATGATTATGTTAGTAACCAACAGCTGCTGCCTGGAGTTCAGGGCCCTGGCCTTGGGACCGGCATGGAACTGAAGTCTCTATTCTCACAGAGGAAGAGCCACCAGCTCCAAGAGCATCGGTTTCCAGACAGGGCCTCTGGAGCTCATTAGGCCTTGTGCTCAAATAGAGTAACAGCCTAGAGCAATACTGTGGGGCAGGGAGCAGAGGGGATTTCATAGACCTGTGGCTTGCTGCTCTTGCAGAGGACCCTGGTTCTAGTCTCAGCACCACAGAGTGGCTCACAACTGTGTGTAACTCCAGTTCCAGTGGATCTGGTGCCCTCTTCTGGCCTTCACAGGCACTACATGTACAGTACAGAAAGCAGCCATGCACAAGATTCAAAGAAATCAATATTTTTTAGGAAGCACCTTCAACCTGCACCTGTCGGCAAGTTTGGTCTACTCAAGACTAGTGTGACTTAGAGCCACAGGGGTGTTGGGGGAGGGAAGAAGGGAGGGGAGCATCTATGAAGTGAAAACTTGAGGATTCTTTGGAAAGTCAGTTGTGTGTGATGGTGTTTTGCTGGGGCAAACATGTGAAGGAACATTTCGTTAAAGTGAACACAGGTGTGAAAGGCTAAAGCAGACTGGTGAAGGAACGTTCCTCTGAAACAGACACAAGAGAGAAGATATTCTGCTAAAGCAAGCATGCGAAAGGACACGTGATACAGGATTCTTTGCTAACAACACATTTGTATTGGTTGGCCTTACATTGCATAGTTGAGCTTCATTTGTCGGGACTCCATAGAGAGAAACACACCAAAAATCTTCTGGTGGTGTGCTGCAGTTTCTTGCTGCTTCTGCTAACTCGGGCTGATTGGATGCCCGTGCTGAGGCAGGACAGGTGGAGGACACGTCATGTTTGGAGGGTATAAATAGGACACCACAGAATGATGGAGACGGAGCTTAGGGCTTACTTGTAAAGCTGACAGTGGGTGTCATGTGACTAGCTGTGTCATGTGACCAGCTGACTGTGGATGTCATGTGAGCAGCTGCCTCATACTCCCGCCTTCATCAGTTCCCACCAAGATGGACCGTATCCCTTGGATCTGTGAGCCAGAGTGAACCCTTTCTCCTTTAAGTTGTATCTGTCAGGCAGAACAGCACAGCAACAAGACAAGGAACTCACTGACACTTAGGGCGGTGCTGTTAATAGACGACCCTCAGTTTCCGTGGCTTGGCTTGTGACCTTTTGCCTTCCTGATGCTGTCAAAGCCACATGGGTTCGATAGAGACACCCTTGAGTTTTGAATGTGGACATTTTTCATGTGAGCAATGGTAGTAGTGTCCTCTCCTGCTGTGCTGAGCAGCAGGAACAGGGCCAGCGGGAACACGGCGAGGCACAGAGCCTGTGACCCAGAAGAAAACAAGATGTCCAGGCAGGGTGTGTGGGGTTAACGTAGGTTGCAATCTGTGCTGGTCTCCTAAGGAGAACCCCGTGGTTAGTTGAGGAGCCTCTGCAGCAGGCAGAAACCTTTGCTGAATTAAAGCCAAGGGTCCAGGAGTTGGCTCGGGCTGCAGGAGGAGCCTCAGGCTAAGAGCCCCTACCTCCAGCCCAATAGTAAGCAAAATCACTCCTGGCACACTTTGTCACAGTCTCCATTTTCTAAACCAGCAAACAGACTCAGACCACAATGTCTGAAGCTTGCAGAACCAGAGCAATTGAGAGGCCGGACACTGCTGAAGGGGCAGCCCTACAGTGGCGGTGCCACCGTGACAAACTCTCTGATCCACACTAGCCAACCCGTGGGTCAGAATTGTCATAAAGACATTTCTGTGGTTTGGGGGGGTGACACTCTGTTTCCTGGTCCCTAGGGCTAGGAGGTCACTTGTAGTTTATAGCACTTGTAGTTTTAAGGGTCACCCCTGGCTTCTCGGCTCTCCCTAACAGGCCTATGGTGGAGGAGCCTGTGGCTTTTCTCTCCCCAGCAACAGTTTCTGTTTCCTCTGACTGCAAGAGTGACTTCTGGAAGGAGTTGAGGTTTATGGTCTAGTGCAGAGGAGGTCATATGGGGGGTTGTCCGAGTTCCTAGGTGACAGGCTGCCCTCCAGCACAGTCTTAGTCCTGTGCACTGGAGGGACAGAGATAGCACAGATAACTGTCCAGTTGCCCACTTCCCACGGGGGTAGTGACCCAGGTGAAGGCCGCAGGTGCAGAAGCTGGGGGAACAGATGTCACGTCCTGGGTCTGCCACTGCCTGGGCTGGGCTCCCCAGGTGACAGGCATGCAGGCTCGGCAGTACGCACCAAGCCAGAGCTGCTTTGTTGTTGCCTCAGTCAGGGTCACACTCTCACGGGCCACCATGTCTGGTGACAATCAATTCTTCCATGTGGTGCAGACTCCTTCCCCAGGCCCAGTGGCTCAGGGTTTCCCCGAGGCTGGCTGACACTTTGCAAAGCCACCGAGGTCTGAAACTATTCTGGCCTGGGCTTCCATTTCCTCTCCCCTCTCCTCTGGACTCTCTGTCCTCCACAGTGTCCAGGCCTGGTGGTGAGAGACAGGCTCACTCCCAGCCTCTACCACAGCCATCTTTCCCCTACAAATCTACTTTGCGGGGGTTATGCTAACACAGCTCACCTCTTTAAGAGGAACCAGTAACATGCGTGTGGCGGTCACTGCTGGCATCCACTAAGCGAGGCAGAACGGGGGATGGGGTAGGGGTGGTGGTGGCCTCTTAATCGACATGGCCTGGCAGACTCTTCAGCAGCCACCCCTAGCTCCGGCTAGTTTAGCTTTGTTTATGCCCCGTGCCAAGGACTTTCCAGTCCCTTTTTGCCAGTTAGCACAGATCATCATTTGGTTCTGGTTCTCTCTCTTTCTCTTTTTTTTTTCAAGACAGGGTTTCTCTGCATAGCCCTAGCTGTCCTGGAACTCACTCTGTAGACCAGGCTGGCCTCGAACTCAGAAATCCACCTGCCCCTGCCTCCCAAGTGCTGGGATTAAAGGCGTGCGCCACCACTGCCCGACTTGGTTCTGGTTTCATTAGTGAGTTCTGCAGAGTGTCAGAGCTTCTGCTAACTGCCTGAGAGAACACCCTGAACATGGAATCTCCTGTTACTACACTGTTATTGATAAACAGTCAAGGTCACAGCCATGGTCCTACCTGGCTGAGGCAGCATCCCATGCTCCTCCGTAAGTTGGCAGGTCTTAGGAAATATATATGTTTTATAAAATATACACACACACATATGTATATATAATTACATTAATACATTAAATATATATGTATATATAATTAAAATATATATTATAATATATGTTTGTTGATTGATTGATTGAGAAAGGGTCTCACTGTGTAGCCCTGGCTGTCCTGGACCTGGCTATGTCAACCAGGTTGGCTTTGGATTCACAGGCGTTTGCCTGCCTCTGCTTCTGTGGGCTGAGATTGAAGGTGTTTGCCACCACATACACCTAACCGTTCTGAGTATAATTCTTACCTCCCCCCACTCCACATCAGCACTTTTGCATGTGGACCACAATGAACTGAGTTCGGATCCTGAATATTCTAGAAGAAACGATGAGAGTTAGTTAGGAGGAAACCAAGGCCCGAGGAACCTGAGGATTCGGGGGACTTGGGTTCCTCGGTGAGGGTGGGAGTGTTGGGGGAGGTGGGGGCGCTCCATCTTTCCAGACAGCGTTGTTGCAAAAGGATATTAGCATTTCCTGGCCTGCTCATTCCCTTTCACAAAAGGGACCTGGCAAAGCTGCAAGTCCAGCCAACACGGTAATTCAGTAACTTCAAAACCCATCTCTAAGTTCCGTCGTGAGTAGTTTCAATTCCATGGCTATATGCAATAAAAGATTTGCTCAGCATGCCCATGTAATGGCCCTAAATTTCATTCTGTGCCTCGAGGTGAACATTTTGATTTGAGCTCATCACTTTCTTGCTTTAAATTACACAGTGTCCAATGGGAAAAGACTCCTCGCCCTTTATAAACTGCCCCGTGGCGACTGCTACTCACCCACACTTTTGACTGTCACCTAGTCCCAAGTGACTGGAGGGTGTAACATGATTATCTCACGACTGCATATCATTGGCAACCGCTTCCTTGCCCAGTGATATAAACCCGAGCCCGTCACTTCTGTCACATGCAGGTCCTGCATCCCTCGGGGTTTTGTGTGAATCCTGCCCCAGTACCAGGTTCCACATCAGGATTATTTGATTACAAGCACCAAAAAAAAAAAATGGCTGAGAAGGACAACCACGAACAGGGGCAGGCTGGTGGGCTGGGGAAGGGGGACACGGCATAGAAGGACAAGCTAGGCTATGAGGATTCAGAAATTAGCTTCTCCTGGCCTGTGGCCGAGCCACGTGGGGTGGCAATGTGGACTGCCTCTTCTAGGACAGGGTCACACGAGACACCTCAGTTTTTACCACCAAGAAACTCTATTTCCACCAGAGATGCCGATTCTCCAGAGCTGCCCTAGCGTCCCCTTGGCTGGCCACACCTCAGAGCCAGGGGAGCTGTGGGCCACAGCAAACAGTGATAAGCAAACAAAACTGAAGTATAAGTTCCAGGGACCGTCATCTGTCCCCGCTCAGTTGGGATCCCCCACTCCCATCCCCGGCTCTCTTCCCGGAGGGCTTTGGCTTCCTGCCAGCCTTGACATGGCTGTCCCCTCCTCTGAGTAGGTTCCACTAGTCTGTGGTGGTGTTCTAACAGGGCCATAGCACTGGTCTCAAAGCATTCTGATTGTTTCCTTTCTCTCTCTGCCGTTGGGTTGTGACAGTGACGATGGAGATTCTGTTTCCTTGTTCACAGCTGTAACCCCACGTGGCAGTTGGTGGAACACACTTGACCCTGATAGCCATTAGTTGCGTGAACAAAGGATGAAGCCCTGCCTGGCCCTGGCCCTAACCTGATGTAGTATTGGGATTGCCCCCTGCCCCCCCCCCCCCCGCTTCAGTCTTGCTCACTCAGCACAGGGTAGCTGTGTTTGAAGTGGTCAGGTGGTGAGGAATAGCTTAAGCAAAGGAATGTTACCGGTATCTGCAGAGCCCACAGGCGGCAGGGAGCCAGTCAGTAGCCAGAGAAAACATTGGGATCTTCATGGATGCTGGGCTCACCTTCCTGGGAGCCAACTGGCCCCCAGTGCCTTCATCTTCCTACTCTCTGGGTCTCTGCTGTCTGCAGACTCATGTCTCAGTGCCTGGGGTCTGAGCTGGGTCCCTCAGATGGCAGGCTCAGCTGGAACCTCTTGAGGGGCTGTTTCACACTCTCACCATGCGAGGACAGGCAAGGATGCAGGAATGTATAAGGCGGTGGGCGTTCTGTGTAATGTCATCCCCAAATTGGGGCCTGTCTCAACTCAGTACCTTGGGTAGTCAGAGGGACTGGGCCTTCGTGAGCCCCTCCTATTGGTTTATGATGTGAACATCCCTAGAAAGAGGCCTGTGTGAAAGGGCTAACCTCAGCTGAGGTAGCTCTCCAATGAGCTGACAATTGGAACATTTGAACATTTTGGGGTCAGAGTATTTTCAGCAGCGGGATGGGTTATGTCCCTCATTCCTCCTACGGATTCGGGCAGCCTGTCTCCATGTCCTGTGTATCTCATTCTAGCAGAATCTGATTGCCCTGGATGTTGGTCAGGGGTCCACTCATGTGCCCACGTGCTGGGCTTAGGCAGCTGCCATGTTATTGGGACAAGTGGCCGGCCTTTTAGCGAGGGATGGAGAGACAGAAGAGAGTGAGTGCCCTAGTATGGATGTGATGCCTTCTCTGCTTCTGGGAGTGTAAAATGGCACACGCTTCAGGAGACTCTCCGACACAGCAGCCACCACATTCAGCCAAAGGTGCTGGAGGTGCACTCACACCATGTTTGGAGCAGCACTACTGGGTCCCTGAGCTTGGAAGCAAGATTGTCTGTGGGGCAATGGGCTATGCACAGATGGCCTGGTCTCCAATTGAGTTGAGGTTGTGAACCCCAGTAGGACCCAGTGGTGATAATTTTTACCTACATGGGATGGAAGACGTTCCCTCATGTCTCCTGGACCCCTGGCTCCTGTGGAAGTTATTGTCCCCACAGCCCCCCACAGGAGAGGCTCGTGGCTTTCAGTCACTTACACAATGTCCCAAGCATTTGACCTCCTAGACTCCTCCCAGTTACCTAGCAAGAGCAAGATAACAAGTCCACTATAAGAGGGGCTGCTTGGCCCCACTCACTCTCTCCCTCTTACTCTCTCCCTCTCTCTCTTACTCTCTAAGCTTTTATCTCTCTCTAAGCCTTCACCTTTTTTACTCTCTCTCTTTCTTTCCCTTCCCCCTTCTCTCCTCTTGGCCATGGCTCTCTTCTCTCTCTTCTCTCTTTCCCCCTGCCTTTCTACAATAAAGCTCTAAAACCATAAATTGTCTCTGTTCATCAAGGCCCGCTGTGCTTGGACGATGGGATAGGCTTTCTTCTAGTGAGCCACGCCTAACTCCCTTCAGAGGCCTTCCTACACTCCAGCCACAGACTGGACTAAGGACTCTCGCCTGCATGAGAACCTCTCTCCCTCTGCCCTCTTCCTGTATCTCTGGGGTGAGAGTGCTGCCCTGGGGCCCCCATTCTGTGTTCACCTCCTCTGCCATATCCATCGAGGGATGCTAGAAACTGAGAACCTGGTACCAGGGGCTGCCCCTTGTCTACCCCCACCATGTGGGGGTCTGTGGCTTCACACAGCCAAGTGCCCACCCGGGGCCCCGTGGAAAGCGTCCATCAGTCTTTCTGCGTCCGCCTGCCCAGAGCACAGGAACTCTGACCAGACTTGGGCTGTCTCCCTCCCCACCTTCCCCTATACCCACAGCCCTGCAATTGTCCTGTGAGGAGCTGGATAAAATAGCTGTGGTATGTCCAGACAATGGAATATTACTCTGTGCTGAAAAAGAGCTGTCAAGGGGTTCCAGTTTGCATATAAGGTGTCCCCCATGGACTAGTGTGTTTGAACATGGCCCCTAGTTAGTGGTGCTGTTTAGGTTGTGGAACCTGAAGGAAGTAGGTCCCAGGGGAGGCAGACTGTGAGGCTCATAGCCCAGCCCCACTTCTGGTCCTCACTCATGGAGATGTGGCCAAGTTCCTACTACCATGACCTCCCTGCCATGATGAAATGCATTCCTTGAGACTCTGTAAGGCAGATGCTGTCTCTCTGATTTGCTCTGGGTTTTTTGTTTGTTTGTGTGTTTGTTTGGTTTGTTTGTTTGGTTTGGTTTTTCGAGATAGGCTTTTTCTGTGTAGCCTTGGCTGTCCTGGAATTCACTCTGTAGACCAGGCTAGCTTCGAACTCAGAAATCCGCCTGCCTCTGCCTCCCAGGTGCTGGGATTAAAGACTTGTGCCACCACTGCATGGCCTCATAGCAATAAGAAAAGTATCTGATACACAAGGCATGGCAGGACACTGGGCGCTGAGAGGGCTCAGTGCTGTGGGATCCTTGAAAAGTCCAAAGCATGAAGACAATAAAGAGACTGGCGGTTGGGCAGGCATTGGGATTAAATGGGGGAAAGCAAGCATCGAGCTGGGGATTCCAGGTCAGCAGGTGCTTAAGTGTCTCAGTGATTCAGCTGTCCCGCATCGTTAGAAGGGACCCCACCAAGGAGAGACCAAGAGCAAGCAAGGGCTTTGTGTGGTGACAACAAATATGTGTAGTGCCCTAACATAAGGCCACGGCTTTGATAGTGGGCGATGGAGTGGGGTATGGGGGAGATATGTGTGAATCGGACCATACTTTCAATTTTGGCTTTTTACTGTTCTGTTATTGTGAAGAGAGATCATTACTAAGGCAAATTTTAAAAGCATTGACTTGGGAGTTTCTTTACAGTTTCAGAGAATGAGTCCATGGCCATCATGGCAGGAAGCATGGCAGCAGGCAGGCAGGCATGGCGTTGGAGGAGTGTCTGAGAGCTCACATCCTGATCTGCAAGTTGGAAGCAGAGAAAGACTGGGTATCCTGTGAGCTTTGGAAACCTCACGGCTGTTCCTCTCCCAACAAGACCACACCCCTGTGGGGCTGTGGGTGTAGGGGAAGAGGGGGGAAGGAGAGAGCCCACGTCTGGCCAGAGTTCTGGTGCTCTGGGTGGGTGGACTCGGGAGGACTGCAAGATGCTTTCCACGTGACCCCGGGTGGGCATCTGGCTGTGTGAAGCCACTGACCCCACACGGCGGAGGGTGGACAAGGGGCAGCCTCTGGTACCAGATTCTCAGTCTCCAGCATCCCACACTGGATACGGTGGAGATGCTGAGAACAGAATAGGGGTCCTGGGGCAGCAGCCCTGGGGCGACACTAGGCCCCAGAGATAAGGGAAGAGGGCAGGGGAAGAGGGGCGCTGGGTGGTTCTCACGCAGGCGAGAGTCCTTAGTCCAATCTGTGGCTGGAGTGTAGGAAGGCCTTCTGACAGGAGGTTAGGCGCTGCTCGCTAGAAGAAAGCCTATCCCATCGTCCAAGCACAGTGGGCCTTGATGAACAGAGACAGTCTATGGTTTTAGAGCTTTGTTGTAGAAAGCCAGGGGGAAAGAGAGAAGGTAGAAAGAGACAGCCATGGCCATGTAGAGGAGAGGGGAAGAGAAAAGAGCTAGAGAATAAGGTGAAAACTTAAGAGAGAGGTAAAAGCTTAGAGAGAGAGGTGGGGCCAAGCAGCCACTCTTATAGTGGACTTATCTTGCTGTTGCTAAGTAACTGTGGAGAGGAGTCTAGCCTAAAGGTCAGAAGCTTGGGACATTGTGTAAGTGACTGAAAGCCTCTCCTGTGGGGGCTGTTGAAGCAGTAACTTCGACAGGAGCCAGGGGTCCAGGAGACATGAGGGAACTCCTTCCATTCCATGTAGGTGGGAATTACCACCACTGGGTCCTACCGGGGCTTAAGACCTCAGCTCAACTAGAGACCAGGCTGTCTGTGCATAGCCCATCCCCCCCCCCCAATCCTTTCCAAACAGTTCCACTAACTGGGGACCCAGCATCCAAACATGTGCTTATGGAGGCCATTCTCATTCAAATCACAGCATTATATACACCTTAGACTATTCTTTTTTGCTGTGTATGTCTGTGAACATGTGCACAGACATGTGGATACATGTGGATTTGAGAACGTGTATGCTTGTATATGTACATACATATGTACACGTGTGAGTGTGTGTGCATATAGAGGCCAGACAGTGTGTCTCCCTCAATTGCTTCTTAACACTGACCCTGAATCTCATAGATTTCAGCTACATTGCTGAGCCAGCAAGCTCCAGGGACTCGGCTCTCCCCGAGAGCCCCTCACACAGCAGCTGCACCTCCTCCGGCCCAGCACTGCGATGACAAGCACATGCCACTATGCTCAGCCCTTTTAGAAAAGATTTTCATTTATTTTTTTAAAGTTTTATTTATGTGAGTACACTGTAGCTGTACAGATGGTTGTGAGCCTTCGTGTGGTTGTCGGGAATTGAATTTTTTAGAACTGCTCGCTCTGGTCAACCCTGCTTTCTCTGGTCAGCCCTGCTCGCTCCATCTCAAAGATTTATTTATTATACATTAAGTACACTGTAGCTGACTTCAGACCCACCAGAAGAGGGTGTCAGGTCTCATTATGAGTGGTTGTGAGCCACCATGTGGTTGCTGGGATTTGAACTCAGGACCTTTGGAAGAACAGTCTGCTCTTACCCGCTGAGCCATCTCACCAGCTTGATGATTTTTAAACCATGTGTATGGTGCTTGAGTCTCTGCTCCATGTACACAAGTACTCGTGAATGCTAAAAGAGAGTGTCATATCCCCTGGAGCTGGATACAGATGTGGCCAACCGATGTTTTAGGAATCAAACTCTGGTCCTCTCAAAGAGCAGGAAACACCCTCCAGCCACCGAGCCCTCTCCCACACAGGCTTGGCTTTTTAATGTGCTAGAGATCCAGGCTCAGATCCTCCCGTTTGTAAAGCAAGTGCTTTGCCCAGTTACCTGGCCCCTAAAACTACTGAAAATATTAAGTCTTTTGTTTTGAAATGGGGTCTGGCTGTGTAGTTCAGGCTCACTTTGAACTCTTAGTGCTGGGATCACAGATGTGTACCATCCACTGTCAGTTTAAAAATCTTTAAAAAAAAAAGTGTGTGTAGGAGCGGGGTGTGTGAAACCTTCACAAAGTGATAGCTGTCTTAGGGTTTTACTGCTGTGAACAGACACCATGACCAAGGCAAGTCTTATAAAGGACAACATTTAATTGGGGCTGGCTTACAGGTTCAGGGGTTCAGTCCATTATCATCAAGGTGGGTACATGGCAGCATCCAGGTAGGTAGGCATGGTGCAGGAGGAGCTGAGAGTTCTACATCTTCATCTGAAGGCTGCAAGGGAGAAGACTGGCTCCCACATGTTTAGGAGGAGGGTCTCATTGCCCAACCCCACAGTGACACACCCACTCCAACAAAGCCACATGTAAGTAAAAGGTGATTTTGCACTTGCATTTGGGAGTGACAAATCTCAGACTTTTCCCTACCCATCTGTGGCCGGCAGCAGTGTGGGGACAGGTCCAGGGTGTGACAATGGCCTAGGTGGCTCCTCCATCTCGGATACCACTGATTTACCGCCTATCCCCTAGGGCAGGTCCCCTGATCCCAGCACCTCGGTGCCTAAGCTGGAGAGTCCAGGCCTGAGTCAGAGGACATCCTGCCAACACACAACACACGACACCCGCCCTGCTGCCCTGTGTCGGCCATGTTGGTGTCACCATAGGCAGTGGCAGAGTCAGGCCACTAGCTTTACTCTGAAGGATTTAGGTCAGGCTGGGACCCAGGTAGGCTCAGAGCAAACATACCCCGACTCTCACCCCCACCCCCACCCCAACATTCTTGGCCCACTTGTGACGGACATGCATCAAAGCTTGCAGCGAGGAGAGATGCTTTCCCTACACACACACACACACACACACACACACACACACACATACACACACACACACACACACACACACAGTCCCATACCCCTCCCCCGCCACACACACACATCTGCAGTCTCATGTCTGGGCTCACCCCTAGCTCATAACTACAGTGGCTTGGGACTCAGTATGCCCAGACTCAGGTTCCCCGTCAGTAGCTTGGGTATCAGTATGTGTCTTGAAAGCCCACTGGTGAGGAAAGGGAGCCCTCTGAGCCTTGATCTCCATGTTGTTTCCTTCTTTCACAGCTTCTGCACCTCAGGGTGAGTGGCTGCTCTTTGGGAAGAGAGCTTGGCTGTGCTCTGGTTTCTCAGACATTGTTATCTGCGGAGCTGCTAAGCACTCAGCCCCTGCTCCCTGTGTCTGTGTATAAGCCACTCATTCCATCTCTGCCTGGGTTTCTTCTACTCTAAACCTGGCTAAGGCAGTTGACTCAGCTTGAGTGGATGGCCCATAGAGGGCGCCTTCCCCGGGGTGGGGGGGAGCAGGGACAGGTGGGTGACAGGGCTGGCGCCGGGGAGCTGCATACGGAGTGCTTGGGGACACCCACAGACACTGGTGTCCAGCAAGGGTCTCCTCCCTGCAGGCTGGCACTCCCTAGGGGACTCTGTGTTGTTAGGGCAGTGAAGCATCAGGCCTGACAGTTAAGAGTGGGCAGATTCCCGTCGCAGGCACAGCCCAAAGGGGCAGGCCGCAGCCCCAGGAGAAACTTCCTCAAGTGGCAGAGAATGGAGGGAGCAGGTCAGAGGCCAAGTAAGGCTGAGAGAGAGGCCTGTGGCCTGGCTTCCCCTGCCTCTGTCACACCCGCCCCTGGCCTGGTGCTGGCTCCTCTCAGTTGCCACTGCTGACGTCACAGAAAGCAGCTGGTACTGCCTTGTTAATAAAGGCACATTGCTGCTCAGCTGGTCCCCAGCACTCCTGATGTGACCATTAGCATTGCAGGGAGGATGAAGTCCCACCCACCTCTGACAGATCTAATAGAACCCCCTCCTCTGGGTGTCACCCCCAGGCTCCCCACCCCCTCAGCCCATACATCATTTGCTATGGGACTAGACACATCCTCACTGAGGCCAGTCAAGGGACCCACAGGCTGGCAGGTAGACATTAGGCTCAGGAACAGCCCTGGCTCCAGTTGGTTGAGGGACCTGCATGAAGACCTGAGAGCAGTCGTTTATTAGTTGCCCATACAGAGGCAAGTGATGACATAAGTTGTTGCTAGGTGGCTGGGAGGAGCCTAGTGTGACCACCCTAAGCTAACAAACACCTGGGCCTTCTCACCCAGCTTCTTTTGGCCCTCCCGTCTGTCAGTACAGGTCTCAGAACCTCTTGCCACAGGGAGTTAGTTGGCTCCCATTTCATAGTCACAGAGGTTAAGACATTTACCCAGCATTCTTGAGGCTAAGAGTTCATAGGCAAGTTAGCCCCACTTTAGGCTGCTGCCTGGCATTTGTGTCCCATGGAGTCCTTGTCCCTCACATTCACCTCTCATCCCTATGGCCATGCTATCGCCAGGCTTGCGCTTCGGGTCCTCACGGGTTCCTCAGTGCAGATCTTACCAGCCTTCTCCTGAGTCCTCCAGCAACCACTTTGTGGGACCTCAGGTGTGAGTTCACTCCTGCTGTGGTGGTGGCTGTGGCAGAGGAGGCTGCTGCTGTTGGTGCTGTTGCCGCCACAGCTGCCAGTGCATCCCAGACTTCTTCCTGTTCTCTGCCTGGCTGACCACTTCCTATCTGTGAGGTCTCAGCTTGAGCGCCACTTTGCCTGAGAATGTAAAATGGAAGAGGGCTTTAGAAAACTGTGTGGCTGGATTTTCATTGTTTTTTTGTTTGTTTGTTTGTTTGTTTGTAAGAGGGTCTTACATAGTAGCCCAGGCTGACCCTTGAACTCCCGATTCTCCTGCCTTCCTTCCCCAAGTGCTGGGAGTACAGGTGTGTGTCACACTGCCTGCTTGTGTGGTCACTTTAAAAATCGTTACCTACAGTATATGATGAGCATTTCACTCCTAGGCATCTATCCCAGAGAGATGAGGATGCATGCCCTCCCCCCACCACCCCCACTGCACATGCTCACTGGACACACATCCATCCAACACTGGGGCACTTACCTCTGTGCTGTTCCACCTGGCATCAAAAGGAAGCCGTGTAGACGTAAGCTTTCCGTTCTTGTGGGCGTCCACCAAGGGGTGGGTGGGGTTCCTCAGCCTGTGACTGTTCTGGAACTTCCAGACCCCTCCCCTAGAGGTCTTGTCAAATTCCACCCAAGGAGGGAGGTTCAGATCCTTCTACTTCACCAGTCCTTCTAGAAGGTTCGAGATTGCCCATCCCAGTGTAAGGTGGCATCTCACTGAGGCTTTGATTTCACTCCCTTGGAGGCTAATGATGTTTCATGGTGGACCAGATCTGACTGCCATTTAGACGCTGAAGACATTTCTGCTTAAATCATTTATCTCTTGTCTTTTTTGAGTCCTCAGAGTCCTTGATATCAGACAGAGTCCACTGCTAAGAGGTGCAATTTGCAGAGAGCGTCACCTTTTCTGCACATTGTCTTCTTGTTCTTGAATCTTTGAAGCACAAGTTTTTTTTAATTCCCACACCGTTGGCTTTGTCTCTTTTCTTGGGCACCAGTGCCGTCATGTGCCCTCACAACTGAGATTCCATCACCAGATCTGAGGCCGCCAGCCAGCTTCCTGCCATGACAACAAATACCCCAGTAGCCGACTTGTAAGTCGGGTGTGATGGTACAATTCTGTAATCCCAGCACTCAGGAAGGAGAGGCAGGAGAGTAAGAAGTTCAAGGCTTGTTTTACTGAATAAGAACAGATCAATTTTTTTTTTTTTATTTTGACATCTATAGAGGCTGCAACCTTCAGCTAGGTGGCTGTGTTGTTTTTAGACCTCTGTTGAGGTGGACCACTCATCATGGGTGGGAGTATGCTGAGGTGAGAAACCATTCCCTCCTGGCCCAGAAGTACAAAGGCTTTGAGATTTGATCCTCACACTGCCCTGGAGGGAACACCCCCAATGACTCAAAGGAGCCCTCCAGGCTCCTCTCTCTTAACAACACTGAGACTAGAGGCAAGCTGGGAACAAGCATTTTAACACATTGACCTTTGAGGGACCTTCAGGAGGAACAAGAGCAGACATCATGGTGACTATACTTTTCTAATTTTGGCTCTTACATATGTCTTTAATTTTTTTCTTCCTCCCTTTAATCAGTACTGAGGATTGAACCTGGGGCCTTACTTGGGTTTAACAAGTGCTCTACAACCAAGCTGTATCCCTGCCTGACTTAAGAGCTAATTTTTGCATATGATGTGACTGGTTATCAACTGTGTCAGATTTTTGCGTTTCCAGGAAGTGACACAGGTTCCGCTGTCCTAGCTTCCTGCAGGACCTGGGCAGCTAGGCTACCGGCAAGTAGTGGCGAGGAGAGCCTGGGCTATCTATCTAATCGCCGTGCAAGGCTTGGCACTGTTCTCTCCCGGGCTGAGCCTCTGTTTTATAGTGACAGTTTTGGCATTTTGTATTGTAAGAATGTTTTTGTTTTGGTCCCAGGTGAGGGATAGGGCTAGTTTCAGGCTGTCCACAGCAGCTGACTTGGATTTGCCTCGTGCTCTAGCAGGGGCGTGATTTTGCCAGCTACAGATAAATTGTGTGACGTTTGGAATTCTGGAGACTTTTTGGAGGGTATATAAATGCTATGGCCCCGAGAGGCAGAGTGAGTTGTTGTTGGTTTGTTGGTTGGTTGTTGTTGGCTGTTGGTGGTTGGGGTTTGTAAGTAGTTGTGCACAAAGAAGAACCAACAAGAAGAAGAAATCAGCTATCTGGATGGTGAAGCTTAAACTTGCCCCAAGGAGCTCCAGTCTACCCTCCTAATCCTCAAAAGAAATCTTCCAGTAGATAACTCTTTCCTTTCAAGCCTTTTTCCTCCCCTATATACTGTTAGGGGGTTGAAAGGGTGGAAAAAGGAAGAACCCACAAAGTAGCAAACACCGCTACAAGTTTCCGCACTCATGATAAGACTCACAGCAAGTTGGGCAGGATGGCCCCCACAACTCCACATAGTTCTTTATCTATGTTCAGCTCTCATCGTGGGAAACATGTCAATAAATGTCCACATTTCACGCCACCTCCCACCCCCACCCCCCCACCCCCACCCCACAATCATCCTCCATGAATAAAGCTATATAGCTATGACTCACTCTGCCGCAAGTTCCTGACTCCGCCGTTTAGCTCAACAGTCCCAGACACTTGGATTTCATCCCCTGGCAAAAATCTCCACAAGATATTTTCGGGACCAACATAGGGTTGCCAATGTTTTATTTTGTCAAATAGGACATTCAAAATAGCAAGCCTGGCCACCTGTTGTAAGTACTGAGTGATATAAAAAAAGAGTATAAGGAAGGACAAGGGCGGCCCACGCGTGCTGTGCTGCTCTCATTCTCGGATGAGGGGGAGCAGACAACTTTTCTTACTATGCTCAGAAATGGCTGCTACATCTTGTGGCTGTATCTCTGATAAAATGCAAATTTCATCAAGAGCAACCCCAGTGGTCGGCACAGGAGTGGGGGCGGGGCGGGGGCAGGCAGGAGCAGCTCAGGGAAGGGCTTGCAAGATTGCTCAGAGCACCAGGTCTCTGGTAGTCTGCCTCACCTGGCGGGACCTGTGCCCAGGTGGTAGCATCTTGGCAGCAGCCCCCACCCCATACACCCATACACACACACACACACAGACCTGTGTGTTTCCCCAAACAGGAAGTGCTGGGAATCTAGCTGCCTCACTTTGCACCTGAGTCCTCTCCACACCCGCCACCTTCTATTCGGGGCCATGCCACTTTACACTTGTGCCTCATGACTGTGGGAAATGCTGAGTCTACCTCAAATGTGTTCCCTCTCAAGGCTGTGAAGAATACTGGGTCCACCTTAAATGTGTGCCCTCAAGTCTGAGGAATACTGTGCTCCCCAAGTCTGTTTGGGTCCCGAGGCACTTGGCATTGGTGGGTCATTCTGTCTGGACCGTCCAGAGCTGCATTTCAGGAGAGATGCCCGCCCCACTGCCCTTCACCACCCATTCATTCTCCCAGAGTCTGGCTGTGCATGGTGCAACTGTACCTTTAAGAAGTTCTTTTGTGCTTCTGGGGGGAAACCAATCAGAAAGCAGAGGGAGAAATGTGACAGCTACCTGTGCCAATAAAGTAAGAGTCTGTTGGAACCTTCCAAGGACCAGCACCTCCTGGGGCAGGCCTATTTAAAGAGACAGTGCTGTGTGGTTGGGCCACTGCAGTGGGTGTGCCTTCAGAATCCTTAAACTGACCAGTGCCCTTAGATTGCTGCTAGTCTAGCTACAACCAGGGGATCTGCTCAAAAAGATGAGTGATTTAGCTGACTAATTGGGCTTTTGTTTGTGTTTTAAATCATGCTCTTTTGCTAAACTAATGGGCCCTCTATTTATAGATGACTCCAACACAAAGTGACTACTAATTACTACAATTAATATCACGTTAAGGGCTTGCCAGCCAACTTCACAGAAACTTGTGTCGCCTACTCATTTTCAATTAAGGCCCACTGACGGGGAATACTGGTTATTAAGATGGACCCTGGGGTGTAATTACTGCTCATAAGGTCATTAAAGCTGTTCTCCTGCAGGGCTGGCCCATGATGCCCAGGGCTTGGGAGCTGGTACCCATGTTCTACCTGGAGGCCACAGAGGCTCAGAGCCCCAGGCTGCCCACAGATAGTAAACCTGGCCCTGAGCTGCTGGAGGAGGAGCAGATAAAGTCAGGATGCTCAGGCAGGGGGGCTATGGCAGCTGAGGGGGCTGAGGGAGATAGTCCTTTCTTCAAAACAGCTATTGTGGCAAAGACGGGGGAGTTGACAGGACTACAGCCTCCTTTGGGCAACAGCAGCAGCATCTGCAGCCTCCTCTGAGAGGCAGTCACAGTAGGGACTGTTTGGTGAGAATCTGAGAGGAGACAGCTGTAGGGTACACAAGACAGCATCCCACAAGACATAGGGGGCCTTGACCCTCTGCTCCTGGCCTCTTTTCCTCAGAGCACCTTCTCAGAGGGCCATTGTCCCACCTCCTCCTGCTACTCAAGGGGCATTGGGTTCTGAAGAGCTAGAAAGCAGGGTGGGGTATGTATATATATAGACACACACACAGAGAGAGAGAGAGAGAGAGAGAGAGAGAGAGAGAGAGAGAGAGAGAGAGAGAGAGAGAGAGAGAGGTTTGGCAGTCTATGAGTGAAAGCTCCTAGAATCAAGTTCAGCCCATGAGGGGGCAGCTGGGGGCAAGGGGGTATTGTGGGTGTCTGTGGAAACTGAGGTCATAGCTGTGGGAGAGAAACATCTGCACCAGCCCGGTGCAAGCAAAAGACTGATCCACTATTCCCTAACGGAGAAAAGACGAAATTCTCAACTGTCCAAGTCAAACAAGCTATGTTTGGGGTGGACCCTGGTCTGGCCAGCCAGCTGTCTCACTCTGATTCAGCCCACTGACCCAAGGGACCCCACTGGCCTCTTGAAGTCCCTTTTATAGGAGAGATAAGGTGTTTACAGGGTAGGGAGAGTTGCCTGTTATACATCGTTAGAAAGATACCAGGAAAGTGAAGGAACAGGGTAATTACATCCAGTGAACAGGGATCCAGTGAACAGGGTCCCAAGTTTAGTGTAGGTAGAAAATTATGTTTTGTACTGATGTAAATCAGAGCTAAGAAACGGAACTTGGGAATTACAAACAGAAACTTCGACTTGCAAGAACCTAACATAGGACAAATAGGAACTTAGTCTTTAACTACAAACAGAAATCTTAACCTGCAAAGTATATTGTTCCTGTTTGGGTCTCAGAAACTCTTGTTAGGGGCCACACAGTCACTGGGTCTATCAGAGGCAGGAAGAAGGGGCATTGTGTGAGGCTGGCAGCCAGACAGCAAGTCATGTAGAAATACTTTTGAAGTTCCTCAGAGTTCTCGAAAGTTCTGACAGTCCCCCTACACACACATACACACACACACTTTTCATTTTGTTTCCTTTCCTTTTGACCTAGGACAAAGTATCTCTTGTTCTTTGTTCTGCACTTGCAAATTTGTTTGTTCAGTGAACTCCCTGAGCAGCCACACTTTGCAACCAAGACTCAGAGAAAGCAGGGTTAAGAGAAGAGAGGAGTGGGGAAGGCTTGGGAGATGCTGCACCACTGGCCTGCTGCTTTTAGTGACCTCACCCTGATCTGCCTGCTTCCTGCTCTCATCCCTGCTCCCAGGAAAGCTGGGGGGGGCCACCCCCCCACGCCCCGCCCCACCCTGTACTAACAAGCACTCCCAAAGCCTTTTGCTTTCACCCTTACCTCCATTGCCTGGATCAATGACACTCTTGCCCTCTCTAAAGAGCCGCTAGAGGCTTTGACTTACACTGGCCTCCCATGGAACATCAGCACGGAAAACAGAAGGGAGAGAACAGGGGTCGCATCTCTGTGTCAGGATCAAATTTGCCTGTAATCCCCCGCCCCCTACACACCTAGGAAACAGATAGAAAGAAGCATTGGCTTCCCTTGTGATGTGAGACTATCCAGCGCTGGTGCTGGGATGTCACTGACACCTGGTCCCCTTCACGATTCTCACTGTGCAGCTTCGTCCTCCTAGTACAAGATGGCAGCCATCACTCTAGTTTGCCTCCAGCTGGGGTCGACAGGGTGGAGGAACCTGAGGGCTAGCCACTTGCCACAGCCCAGGTAGGCATAGGCTCCCTGCTGGCAGCCCACACACACATACACACTGCACTGGCCCTGTAGGCTTGGCTGTAGTCCCCTTTTACCTGACAAGGCACTGCCATAGACTCAGAGTGTCTTCCTTTGCTTCCAGGGCCAGCAGTGGTACCAAGAAGGCAGTGTAATTAGCAGGGTACCCTGGCAGGCCTTGGCCGGGGCAGCCAGGGAGCTGGGGGTCGGGGGGGAGTTTGCCTTGTTGCTACCACCGGGGGGAGGGCACTGTCCAGAGAAGCATGAAAAACTCCAGCATTAGCAGCGAGGTCCTATCTTTGTAGGAGGTACGCTGACTAACCCCAGGCTTCTTCCCTCTGGTCAGGAGTCAGAGGTCAGGGGTCAGAGGTTGGGGTGGGACTGGAATAGGAAGTGCATTATCCAACTGGTAGAACATGCACGCATTTGGTTCTCCACGCAGACTGCTGGCCTGGCCGGCCTTTCTGCTTCTGGGCTTTCTTTTCCTTTCCTTCAGGAGATACCGAAAACATGATGGGGGGCGGGGGGTGTTATTCTAGTGTCAAGATCTGAGAGCTGTGGAAGACAGGTCACTCACAGAGTCTATTCCCTACCAGCAGGGCCTCTCTGAGAAACTGGGATCTTGGCCGGACCACACTGAGGACAACTAGAGGGAGTCTTCTCCCTGGGACTGTTCTGTGGGTGGGTAGGGAACAGATGGGAACAGGCACAGGGAGTCATGGAGCCTCAGTGGAGAAGAGGAGGGCCAAGCAGTAAGGCATGTCAGATCCACAGAATGAAGCACAGGTGTCCGCTAAGGGTGGGTGTTTGCAGAAAGGTTGGGACCAGGGTTGCACCAGGAGCTTGGCCCTGGGCAGGCACCCCAGGCTAGAATGACAGGTTAGAGGTCATCTATGTCCCCTCTACACTAAACCCTGCAGGCGCTGCTCACTTTTTATTGAGCACTTACTATGTAGCAGGCATTAGGCTCAGGATCTAAAATGTTATATCCATTTCTAACTGCCACCCTTCCCCCACCCCCCACCCCCCAAAGATCCCACAAGATGCATGCTGCTTTGGTCTAACTATGGACAGTGTCCTCAAAAGTCCAAGTATTAAAGGCTAGGAGCTCAGGAGAGCAAGACTGGACTGTGCGGTCAGACCTTTGAGAGTTGGGCCTGTGAGAACAGCTGCACATGGGGGCCGGAGGTGGGGCGTCCTCAGAGAGCAAGGCAGGCCTGGGTAGGACTCTCTGCTTTCTGGCTAGAGATGAACTGCTCACTGTCCCGTGAGCCCCCCCCACTCCCGCACCCCCAAACTGTGTGCCCTTCTGAGAGGCCCAAACCAACAAGGCTGCCCAGTCTTGAACTTCAACTTCCAGATCCATGAGCCAAAACAAACCTCTCTGCTTCCGGAGCAGGCTCCAGCTCCGGGCTTTGTGTGACCACAGTACAGAGGGCGCTCACTTCATAGTGCAGTGGAGAAGCTGGAGGCATGGGGGTGAGGTGGGGGGTATCTGTCTCAGGCCTTGGCTGCCAGCAGTGGGGATGCCAGTCACCCACTACTGTCACCTGCTCATGTGGCTTGCCCAGGGTTCAGAAACCCGATAGAGCTCATATGGGAAGTGCCACAGAAGGCAAATGGGGAGGGCCCTGGGAAGTTGGGGAGCTGAACAGCTCCAGAGGGGGCATTCTAGCTCTTAGAGCCAGGAGCAGCCACCCACCCAAGATTAGGATCGTCCTAGACTCCCCCGTCTCCTCTCCTCCTATGAGATAGCCTCTCTACCTTCAAGACTAGCATCTGTGCCTCAGTGCACCAGGATAGTGAGCCCGGGGGTGGGAGGTGGGGGGCATTAGGACTATAGATGACTATATCCTCTGGCACCCAACCACGGTCCTGTTTCTCCTCCCTATAGACACCATACTGGGCCTATCTCCCTGCTTTGGCTCAGCTGGAGCAGCAGGGGACACCAGAGTCACACACTACTTCTGTACCCAGCTACTGACAAGGTTGTTTCTGAACAAATTGTATATCCCATGGCGGCTTATCCCCCTTGAACAGGTAATGGGTAGGGCATAAACTGTTGGTAGCCACCAGTGGAAAGAGGGTACACAGTAGGCACTAAATAAATGCTTTTTATTCTTTCTCAGCAACACAAGTGCCTTGTGGGAATTCCTGACTGCTGATTAGAAGCTCAGTGACTATATCTCATTTAATGTCTGTTCAAGCAGACACAAACATTTTGCATCTCCGTTTCCTCTTGGGATACTAATATACATTAAAGACAAGGTATTGGTACCCACCACGGAACAGGCCAAGCATCTGGGCTTTAGGGACCCGGAGGAGTAGTGAGGCACGTGGCCACCTGCCACGACAGTACCTAGCAGACACCACCAAGCAAATGTCACCTTGGCCAGCCTACCCTGGGTCCCCTCTTTCTCTCTGGATCAGGCTCCTAGTTTTTCCTCCTCTGGGCCTTGGGCTACTGGGACTGCCTTCTCTTTCACCTTCTCAGCCACATCACCATATTCATCTAATCAATAGTGTCCGGCCAAGTCTCTGCTACCCACTGAGCCGCCTTGATGGGCCCCGCTCCTGGGCTGCTAGCTAGTGCTATGAAGTCCTAGTGGGAACCATAGCATACCAAGAGTACCAGAAGACAAGAGTTAGTCAGTCACTGGGGAGCCTCCCAGTCTTCAGAACCCCTATATTTCACAGAGAAGAGACCAGCTACCAGACCTGTCTCTGTCCCCGCTCCCTCCCATCCTCTACCTACCTCTGCCACATATGCCCCACACACCAGCAGTGTGTACCCCCGAGTCTCTGCCTTCTGCTTGGGAGACTGAGCCCTCTCAGGGCCTGGCTGAGCCAGAGGCTGGCTAGAGGTCTAAATCCATCTACCTCCTGCCTCTAACACACCCCTGGATAACCAGGCAGGTAGGCCGAAGCTTGCGTCCTGTCCCCTCTGCCTGACTGCTTCTCTCACACTCACATGGCTGCCCCTCTTCCTCCTGGTCCAGTTCAGAGTGGAGGAGGCCTGCCCAAGCTCCAAGGCAGCAGCTGCCTCCTTCTCACCCTCCTCGCCCTCCTCCTCCCTGCCACATTATCCTTCCACCCCCCGCCCCTTTCTGTGCCATGCCCAAGCTCTTGGATGTCATATTAATTAGCTGTGCATTAATTCTGTTCCTTGCTCTCTCTCTGCTGGACATCGGCACAGGAGCAGGCGCTCTGCTCTCTTCTTGCTTGTGGGTTCCCAGGGCCGTAGGCGTGCCCTTCTGTCTCACAAGATACAAGTTCCGAGAGTGATCCTGTGCACGAGTGACTGGCTACCCTGACTTTACAGGCGAGGAAACTAAGCTGGCCCCTGCCTGCCCCCCTCCCCACAACACACACCTAGGCCTTCTGTTTCTGCCCAGTACACTATGGGACAGTGCTCTGGCCTCCTGTCTGTCCCCAGTTCCAGGAAGCATTGCCCACTCTAGGCTACAGCTTATTGAGCAAGCTGTTGGGCCTGCCTTCTCTTGGGCCCCATGGACCTCACGGAGCCCATCCATGGACCCAGGGAGATGCCTCCTTCCACACCCCCACTGGTCCACACTCACCAAAATAAAAATATTTGCATTATTTTACAAGAAGGGGATTTCTTAAGTGGACTCTGGCAGAGCAAGCTCACTATCGACAGGCCCCCCAGCACAGCAGCCACTCTGAAACAGCTCAGAGCTCTATGCTCGCTACCCCCAACTGTGTCTGGGAGGCCCCTTGTTTTGGCTTAAGTAGCCAAAAAGAAAGAACCCTGGGCCAAGCCAGAAGCTGCCAGACTTGCCCAGTTTCCCCATCGCATGTGGGAACTGTCAGCTTCTGCCAGAGTGGACTGTTATGGAAGTACTCAACAAGCCTGCCGCAGAGGGAGACTGCCTTGACCTGTGAGTTAGTTGGGGAAATTGTACCTGCCTCTTCCCCTAGCAACCCTTGAAACCTCAGATCTGTGTAGGGAGCCGCCCTCACATTCGCTGTTGCAAGATGGCGCTGACATCCTGTGTTCTAAGTGGTAAACAAATAATCTGCGCATGTGCCAAGGGTAGTTTTCCACTACATGTGCTCTGCCTTCCCCGTGACGACAACTCGGCCGATGGGCTGCAGCCAATCAGGGAGCGACACGTCCTAGGCAGAGGATAATTCTCCTTAAAAGGGACGATAACTAGTGTCGCAACAATAAAATTTGAGCCTTGATCAGAAAAAAAAAAAAAAAAAAGGGACGGGGTTTTGCCATTCTCTCTCTTGCTCTGGCTCTTGCTTCTTGCTCCTGAAGATGTAAGCAATAAAGCTCTTGCGCTCTTGCCCTCGCTCTTGCTCTCTTGCTCTCTGGCTCCTGAAGATGTAAGCAATAAAGCTTTTGCCGCAGAAGATTCTGGTTTGCTGCGTCTTTCCTGGCCGGTCGCGAGAACGCGTGTAAGAGTTGGTGCTGAGACCCGGGATGAGAAGACCTGGGACGAGAAAACCCGGGACAAGAAAACCCGGGACGTTTACCATCACCGGAGCATGGAAGATCCCTCATTCCGGAACCAGAACTGCGGGTCATGGTAATGAAGTGTTCCCGTAAAACAGACTGTTGAGAAGGATCCAGCCTGGATTCAGAACTCCTCAGCTAGGGAACGGTGGTAATGAAGTGTTCCCGCAAAACAGACTGTTGAGAAGGATTCAACTGCGTGAATTCAGAACTCTTCAGCTGGGGAACAGGGTACCCGTAAGTATAGCTTTACAAGGTAAGTCTGGTCTTGAACTTTCTAACGAAATTCAAGACAGTCTATCAGAAGTAAAGTGGGAAATAGCTTTACAAGGTACGTCTGGCCTTGAACTTTCTAACGAAATTCAAGACAGTCTATCAGAAGTAAAGTGGGAAATAGCTTTACAAGGTATGTTTGGCCTTAAACTTTCTCTAGTGTTAGAAGCCCTTTTGTTCCTTTTCACATGTTATCAAGCGGTTAAGGCAGGGCTGAAAATTCTGGATGAAATTCAGGGCAATCTATCAGAAGTAAAGCGGGGAGAGAGAGTAGGAGCAAAGAGGAAATATGGTTCACAAAATAAGTATACAGGCCTTTCCACGGGTCTTGAACCCGAGGAAAAGTTTAGGTCAGGTAAGAATACCTGGGGAGAGATTAGAAGGAAGGAAAAGAAAAAAGAAAAGAAAAAAGATCAATTAGCGGAGGTCTCTAGGAGAAGGAGCCTATACTCATCACTAGATGAGCTCAAGGAGCCAGTTCTTAGTAGTTCTGAATCAGATGAAAAGGCTATTAGGGCCTGGAAGGCGCTCTCCCGCGCAGGTGAAGCCACTGGACAACTAACAAAGATCGTCCAGGGACCTCAGGAGTCCTTCTCAGATTTTGTGGCCAGAATGACAGAGGCAGCAGAGCGTATTTTTGGAGATTCAGAGCAAGCCGCACCTCTGGTAGAACAGCTCATTTATGAGCAAGCCACGCAGGAATGCAGAGTGGCCATAGCCCCAAGAAAGAACAAAGGCTTACAAGACTGGCTCAGGGTTTGTCGGGAGCTTGGGGGACCTCTCACCAATGCAGGCTTAGCGGCCGCCATCCTCCAATCCCAAAAACGCTCCATGGGCAGAAATGATCGGAGGACATGTTTTAACTGCGGGAAGCCTGGGCATCTTAAGAAAGATTGCAGAGCTCCAGATAAACAGGGGGGGACTCTCACTCTTTGTTCTAAGTGTGGCAAGGGTTATCATAGAGCCGACCAGTGTCGCTCTGTGAGGGATATAAAGGGTCAGAGAGGCTACCCAGGAAGACCCACAAGGGTGGACCTGCGTGCCGCCTCCGACTTCCTACTAATGCCTCAAATGAGTATTCAGCCGGTGCAGGTGGAGCCTATACCATCCTTGCCCCTGGAACCATGGGCCTTATTCTCGGCCGGGGTTCACTCACCTTGCAGGGCTTAGTAGGCCACCCTGGAGTTATGGATTGTCAACATTCCCCTGAAATACAGGTCCCACATGTGCTCAAGCCCTAAGGGCGTTTTTTCTATTAGCAAAGGAGATAGGATAGCTCAGCTGCTGCTCCTCCCTGATAATACCAGGGAGAAATCTGCAGGACCTGAGATAAAGAAAATGGGCTCCTCGGGAAATGATTCTGCCTATTTGGTTGTATTTTTGAATGATAGACCTAAGCTCCGCCTTAAGATCAACGGAAAAGAGTTTGAAGGCATCCTTGATACCGGAGCAGATAAAAGTATAATCTCTACACATTGGTGGCCCAAAGCATGGCCCACCACAGAGTCATCTCATTCATTACAGGGCCTAGGATATCAATCATGTCCCACTATAAGCTCCGTTGCCTTGACGTGGGAATCCTCTGAAGGGCAGCAAGGGAAATTCATACCTTATGTGCTCCCACTCCCGGTTAACCTCTGGGGAAGGGATATTATGCACCATTTGGGCCTTATTTTGTCCAATGAGAATGCCCCATCGAGAGGGTATTCAGCTAAAGCAAAAAATATCATGGCAAAGATGGGTTATAAAGAAGGAAAAGGGTTAGGACGTCAAGAGCAAGGAAGGACAGAGCCCATATCACCTAATATCTAATGATTGGGCAGTTTTAGTTACCTCCTTTTCAGGACAAATAGATAACCATTATCCAAAACATCCAATTTTACAGTTTGCACAAAATCAATCTGTTGTGTTTCCACAAATAACAGTAAGAAACCCACTTAAAAATGGGATTGTGGTATATACTGATGGATCAAAAACTGGTATAGGTGCCTATGTGGCTAATGGTAAAGTAGTATCCAAACAATATAATGAAAATTCACCTCAAGTGGTAGAATGTTTAGTGGTTTTAGAAGTTTTAAAAACCTTTTTAGAACCCCTTAATATTGTGTCAGATTCCTGTTATGTGGTTAATGCAATAAATCTTTTAGAAGTGTCTGGGGTGATTGGCAGCTAATTTGTTAAAAAGTCTTTCTCAGTATATGTTACAGAATTGGACGGCTGAATTTGAACAGACCCTTCGGGAATTGAGAATTGCCATTATTCAGGTCAACTCCACGCGCTTGGACCTGTCCCTGATCAAAGGATTACCCAATTGGATCTCCTCAGCATTTTCCTTCTTTAAAGAATGGGTGGGATTGATATTATTTGGAGATACACTTTGCTGTGGATTAGTGTTGCTTCTCTGGTTGGTCTGTAAGCTTAAGGCCCAAACTAGGAGAGACAAGGTGGTTATTGCCCAGGCGCTTGCAGCACTAGAACATGGTGCTTCCCCTGATATATGGTTATCTATGCTTAAGCAATAGGTCGCTGGCCATTCAGCTCTTGCACCCCACGAGGCTAGTCTCATTGCACGGGATAGAGTGAGTGTGCTTCAGCAGCCCGGGAGAGTTGCACGGCTAAGCACTGCAGTAGAAGGGCTCTGCGGCACATATGAGCCTATTCTAGGGAGACATGTCATCTTTCAAGAAGGTTGAGTGTTCAAGTGTCCTTCTCCCCAGGTAAAACGACACGGGACCAGACCAGGACCCCTCTGGGTGATGAGCCTGGGAGGAGGTTATGTGTACGGCTCCTTTACCTGCACACTGGGGATTTGACCTCTATCTCCACTCTCATTAATATGGGTGGCCTATTGCTCTTATTAAAAGAAAAGGGGGATCTGTAGGGAGCCGCCCTCACATTCGCTGTTGCAAGATGGCGCTGACATCCTGTGTTCTAAGTGGTAAACAAATAATCTGCGCATGTGCCAAGGGTAGTTTTCCACTACATGTGCTCTGCCTTCCCCGTGACGACAACTCGGCCGATGGGCTGCAGCCAATCAGGGAGCGACACGTCCTAGGCAGAGGATAATTCTCCTTAAAAGGGACGGGGTTTCGCCATTCTCTCTCTTGCTCTGGCTCTTGCTTCTTGCTCCTGAAGATGTAAGCAATAAAGCTCTTGCGCTCTTGCCCTCGCTCTTGCTCTCTTGCTCTCTGGCTCCTGAAGATGTAAGCAATAAAGCTTTGCCGCAAAAGATTCCAGTTTGCTGCGTCTTTCCTGGCCGGTCGCGAGAACGCGTGTAAGAGATCTGGAAACTGCCCTCAGCACCTTGCCAAGGCAAGCAGGAGGAGGACAAGTCACGGGGTCAATAGTGACAGCAGAGGGAGCAAGACCGGGAGGGAGTCCTCGGAGGGGGGGGGGTGGGAATGAAGGTGGCCCAAAGGAAAGCAAGTCTTATCTTTCCCTTGTCTTGTCACCCACTGTCCTCGTTGTCAAGGACATTCTCATCTCTGGCCATGGTCTCTGCACATGTAGCATCCCAGGGAGGCAGCTGGGTCTTCATGGCGAACAGCCAACTTCCGGTCTACCCTCTCCTCAGGCTCCACTGCCTCTGCAGTCCCTGTGGCCTCTTCTGCCTGCCTTCTTCTAGCCTCTCCCTCCACGTGAGAGAGCTCTGCTTCGCAGTCTATCTTTTATGTCTCTTTGAAGGCTTCCTCGTCTGCACCCTTTTCTGAGCTCAGGCCTAGTTTTCCCATGCTGGCTGGTCTTGCTTTTGTCAACTTGACTGGAACGAGAGATGCCCAGGACCTGTACAACAAACAAACATGCCTCGAGTGCGCCCGTGGGGGCATTTTCAGAGAGAATCGACAAGTGAGACGGACGGACAGCACTAAACTGAAAGACCCATCCTGAATGTGAGGAGCACCATTGTCCAAGGGACTGCAGCCCGGATGGAAAAAAAGTTGGAAGAAAGGAAGCCAGCCTGTGCACGCAGCTCTGTGCCAGCACCTGTCATGGCTGCCACCAATCACCTGCCCACGGACTCTAGCAGCCCCAGGCCTCGGTGTTGAAAACACAAACTGAGCTGTCCAGCTTCTTGGACTGTGAGGCTGCTGGGCTCTATGTCCCTCCCTCATACGCTGGGCAGTGGCTGCACTTCCACAGCTCTCAGCCGTGGGGAGCGCTGCTCTCATGTGTGTGTTGACTCTGTCCTTCTAGAAGGTGGCCTTTGTCACAACTCTAGTCTCTTCCTGGTACTTTGCTTTCTACCCACCCGGTGTCCCAGTCTTGCCGCAGCCGGCCCAGAAGCCACTGTGTGTCCTGCTCTGACCCACTTCCTCTCCAGCCATAGCTTCTGGTTCACCCCCAGCTCAGCCCTGCGGCACAACTTCTGTGTGTAGCCACTGGCACCCTGACTCTTCTCTGGCTTGATCTAGTGGGTCTTTGAGGTCTGGATTCGGCTGCTTGGTCCCCAGGAGTCATCTGCCTGGCTCTCCTCCTCCTCCTCGACATTTCCCCCTCCATGTCCTTCCCAACACCTGGGCTGCCCTGCTTAATAATCTTTAAATAAATGTGGATACTCTGTGGTGACAGATGATATACCCTGCTGACTGCCACACCCCAAGGTGTTGCCTGAACACCTATGTGTTACACTGGCTGTACCTCAGAAAGGCAGATAAGAGTTCAGACCCAGCCCTCAATATGTAGGGAGGGCCTGAGCAGGAGGGAACTGCTGGCCAGGGACTCGAGACCTTGTGAGATGGGTTCTGGCTGGGTATCAGGCTCCCCCCTACCCCCCAGCCACCTGCAATGGCTGCATATGGACCTGGCCTGGCATCAGCTCTGACCAATGAGACGGAAGCAGAAGGTTCTAGGTCTACAAGAGCCCTGCCTTTCAACCAGGCCTGTGTCCCCTTCCTCTGCAAGCTGCCTAGACACACATTGTGACACTGTGAGCATGAGCTGACATGCTAAGAATGGCAGAAAGATATTCGAGGGCTTGAGGGGCAGTGCCCGGCCTCAGCAGACTCTCCACATAGCAGGAGAACAGGCTGCTAGACCTGACTCACTGCTTACGGCCTGGAGAAGACCTCTGTCCTCCCTCCTAGGACATCCTGGCTGCTCACTGGGAACTGAAATAACCTGCTGGGCCAAAGCCTGGTAAAACCTTCGAGGCTCCACCTTTTCTGTCAGTTGGCAATTGCTCAAGCCTCTCCATGATTGAAGAAGGTTCTCTCTCATGTGCTGCCTGGCTTCCTGTGTACTTCAGAGACTCCCCCTCCCGTAATGAGGGAGTCCCTTGATCACACCTCCAAAGGGTCATCTAGGACCTCAGGGTTGGAGGAACACCAAGGGCAGCCCAGCCCACCACCTTACTCCTTGAAGGCAGAGTCCTGTCTGGCTGATCTTATACCATTTTGCAGGACAGAAATTTTTCAGGACAAGGCATGGCACAAGGTGTTGGCTCCAGCAGTTTGTTCCTGTTGCTCAGAACAAATATCTCTGGCAAATTAAAGACCAGGAACTCTAGAGGCGAGGCTGCTTTGGTGTCTCCTGACATCCAGGGCAACCGCTAGGGCAGCCAGGGTCCTAACATTTAACCAGCACAGAGGCTGGGCAGAGACAATGACATATCTTTCTTTGATCTACAGCTTAAAAAAATGTGGCCCTAAGCCTGATTTGAATCAAAGTTTAGCCCCACATAGGAAGAAGAGCCTCTCCTCCTAGAGCTCGTTATCATGTGGGGTTTAGGGGTGGACCCTTCCTTTTGTCCTGACCTGCATGCTTACTGCCTCTCTTGAGCATGTTGAGTCTCCTCTGGTCTTTGCCTGGCCTCCACCCTGGAGTGATACTCCATACCAGGCACCTTATGAACGAGCTCCTTCTGTGTCCTGTTCTCTAGCATACGGGAACAAGGACGGTTCCAGCTTTGCAAACACTGTGAGTAACTTGGGAGGAACCGAGAAAGGAGCAAAGATTTATTTTGGCTCAAGTTTCAAAGGTTTCAGCCCATGGTGGCTTGGCCCTGTCCCCCACAGACTTGTGCTGCTTCAAATCATCATGGCAAGGGAGTGCAAGGTGGTACACAGTTCTGTGGAAGCCAAGAAGCCAAGAGGGCTTGCAACTGTTTTCCCAAAACCCACCAAACTATGAGTCCATCCATGAACTGATCCACAGAGAGAACAGAGCTCTCGGGGACCAGGTGCCTCACCTCTGAACACTTGGGTCCTTGGGACAGAACTTCCAACACATGTGACATTGAGGGACATTTAAGATCCAAACCATGACTGTTAGGGAAACCAAGCCTTCCTTACCCTGATCATGCAGGTGGCCACGCCCAGGTGGCTGTGAGGAGCTGTAGGCTTCACACTGACCTAGTGGCTTCTCCCTGACCCAGAGCTGCACTCAGACTCGGGGCGGGGCCTTTTCCATCGTCTGCTCCTCCTCTCCCTTCCCCACCAGAGCCTCAGCCAGGGCCTTGTTCTCAACACACTTCTGATGGGGAAGGAGGACTCAACTTTCCTTCAGAACCAAAGCCAGGTGTGCCCCATCGCAGGATGTAGCTAGCACCTTTGCAGGCTCTGAGTTTTCTCCCTGGCCACCTTCACTATCTCCAGAGTGACACCTCTCACATCTCCCCATCTGGGTTCAATTCCTGGACCTCCTCTCAGGTGACCATTCTGATGTGGAAACTGACCAGTTGCTGATTCTCCCAGTTCCAGCCCCAAACAGCCTGCTGCCCCCTGCTCTTGTACAATCTCTCTTCACAAGGAGATTAGGTGAGGAGACTGCAAGTCCTCTGTAGAGACCAAGAAGTCTGGCCATCCAAGCTGAGTTCAAAGCCACGCTATGATCACCAGGAACCTGCCAGCCACTTTCCCCCATCAGGCTTCCAAGTTCTTCAGCCAGGAGCAGCTCAGCAAGCCTATCCCACTTCCCAAAGCGGGCAGGCTCTTGCCTTCTCTGTTGCCCCCCACTGTGCTAATAGGGAGTCTTTCTACACTGCCAGGGTCCCAAGCACCGCCAGGTAACTTTAGCCTTGGTGACAATTTTGAGCCACATTTCTGTCCCACCACATCCCTGACTTTCACTTAATCGAGCTCCCAAAGCATATAGATCCCCAGAAACTAGAACAGTAGTGATGCTGCCCATTGGAAAACCCACGTCCCAATTCCTTACAAAACTGCTATTACTGGCTTGGGACAGAGCATCAGGCAGGGTCAACCTCTAGGGTGCGTGTCTCTCCTTCCCTCTCCTCTAGCCAAGGCTTATGTGAGCCCCTCGCTAAGTCTTCTCTAACCTGTGGAGGTCCTGGGCCTCACAGTGGCTGACATATGAAGCCACCAAGTTCTTTGCCTCAGGCATCTGTCCATCTTGGACAGCTGGCTTCTCTGCCTCCTGCCCCGGACCTCACCCAGCCCCACAACTTCCTACAGCTTGTGAGCCCACATACAATATTCAGGACAAACTAGATCTCAGGTGTCCTGAGGTCAAGAAAATCCAGAGAAGTGGGGAGCTGTCAAGCTTGTGAAGAACCCAGCCAGGGCCATCTCCCCAGCCATGGGCATCTCTGCTCAAGGACGTGCATTCGCAATCAAAGTCTCGGAGGTCCTCAGATCCTCATGTCATTCCTTATGGTCCTCTTCTCTGTTCTCAGCACAGAAACGTTTTAAGATTAGTAGCGATTTCATATTTATTTAGCAGGGGGTGGGGAAAACAAGCCACAACTGTCAGCAGCCATGGCTGGAGGGCAGGGGGAGGACTTGGAAGGCAGGGCAGGTAGTTGCGACTGGGAAGGGAAGAGGGAGCTGGCCTGAGAACTCTAGGCCCAGGCCCCCAGGAGGTGCAGGGCAGATGGGACCCAAGGCCTGGAATCCTAATTAGATCCCTGTTACATAGCAGGGGACAGGAATGTGAATGAAGGGAACAGCTTGTGCCAAAGCCATGGGCCACGCCCCAGTTGCTCTGGGGAGGCAGCAGTATGGCGGCTGCAGACACAAGTCCACACCTGACAGGCAAAACTGGGGTGTCCAAAGCTGTGGCACCCTGTGTTCTGAGCACACAGGTCAAGGCACAGAGGCTACCGAGGCTCCAGTTTGGGTGCTCTTTGGATATGCCACAGGATGTGTGGCTGATCTTTCTGCTCAAGAGTAGGCAGACCCAGACATCCAAGTCTGGGTGACAGGTAGTCCTTTCGCTCCTTTGTAGAATTGTGCCTAGCAGATACATTCTGGCCTAAATGTTCCTGGGCCTGAATGAGATCTTTCCCAAATTCAAGGTATTTTTCCCTTTAAAAAAGATCCACACCCCCTAACAAGTGTGCAGGGAGGACTAGTGAATGTATTGCCCACCAATCTGTAGAAAACCACCTTTGGAATAAAGGTGTTTATCCCTTTGTCTTTGCGTTTGCGTTCCCTTCCATTGTCCTACACACACACACACACACCCTTCCCTGCACCACCCCCTACCACCCCGTATCACGGCTGGCCCCTCTTGTCCTATATCCCCTGAACTCTGCGGAACCCTGAGGGCTGGAGGGAGGACCTTGGGGGTGGCTCGGGTGCCTCTGACCTCCCCTATCCTGGCTGGGTGGAGCTTCTGAGATGGTGGTGACAGTAGAGTTACTTTGAGCTAGAACTGGTCACTGCATGCTGGAAAGAGATGAGGGGCCACTGTCCATCCCAAACACCCTGAAGCCAGGGCAGGGGCAGAGCAGGATAGCTGGACTCATTCCTGCACCTGACACAAAGCTCTATCTTTGGGTGCCCTGCTACCCAGTGCGGGACTAGCCTCCTGTGTGTTTACTGTGCAGAGCATGCCATGCCAGCGGGCAGCCTGGAGACCACGCTTCCTCTTCTTCCACCTCTGGAGCCCTTTCTCCACTTGTTGTCACTTAGCCTAGGGAAAGGGTGAATAAACCCATTTTGGGGTAACCTTCTCTACCTTCAAGGCTCATGCCCAAATGAAACAGGAGAAGCAATCCCAACTCATAATCTTGCAGCTAGCCATTTGTCAGGGAGCAAGCAGGGCCAGCCTTGGCCTAGAACATTCTCTACTAGGGCTCAGCACTCCACCCCCACCCCCGCCCCAAGCCAGCAACAATGCCAGCGAGGATACGAATCAAGGAGGTTTGATCCAGGCCTGTCCCTCCTGTGCCCCATCTGCCCAAGTGCTCCATCCGGTGTCATCCACCCATTCATCCATTCAACAAATACTCATTGAGCTCCTGTCTACGCAGCTCCTGCCCTAAAAATCAGCCTGTGAGGATCTTTTGTGTGTGAGAGTGGGTGGGTGGAGACAGATAACTAGAGAGGTGGGGGGTAAGTCCAGATAATGATAAGTGCTATGAAGAAACCAAGGAGACCGGGATGGCAGGGCAGCAGGGGGGTGTGGGGGGGTGGGGGTGGCAAGCAGTCACCATGGGAGGCTAGCAGAGCCACGCTGACAGCACGAGGGACAGATTTTTTTATTCCGGAGATTGGTTTGTAGCTCTCAGGGTTGGAGGAACATAAGATCTCACAAGAAGACAGGGAGGTCACAAGAGCCCCAAAGGAACAGGAGCAGGTGTGGTTGGTCATGCAGACCCCTCTGACAGCCTTTACAGAGAGTCTGTCATCTTCTTGGTCTCTGATGGGAGCCTCTCCTCGTTCCCCATTACTGTGAGCCTAGGCCCGGATTAAGCAGAGCTCAACTAAATGGGAATGCACATGACCCCCGGGTCCCAGCAGAGTCCTCCCCACTCGCCACTGCACTCTTCCCTAAGGTGCAGTAATAGTCCTCCTTCAGCTGCCTGCTGTCCCAGCTGCCTTGCCCTGGAGTTGAGCCCTCCTGGAGTGTGGCCGTGGACCCTGGGAAGAGCCTGGGAGGAATCTCTTTCCTTTTCTACCAAGAGCCGATTTAACTACTTTGGTAGCCACCATATGTTGGGGCTAAGCTGATGAGGGGAGGGGAAGGGTGGGCTTCTGGGTCTCTACAGTCCCCTAATGCAAAGTAATTAAAAAGTTCCACAGCCCAGCCTCTCTGCCGCCTCAGGGATTCTTTAGGGCCTGCTTCTCCTGTCTGTACACGTCCACTGCAGCTCTCCCATGCTTGGTCTCCTTTGCCCTGTTTCTGACCCCACCTCTGGGTGTCTTGAGCCTTCTCACATCCTATGGTCTCCTGAGGGTCCTAAGCACCAGGCTTCACCTTCCTTTCCCTCAGAGAACTCATGTCTTCCAGTCCCTGTGAACTTCCTGTCACTACTGTCCCCATTAGACACCAAGCTCAAGCAGCACGATTACTGCTGAGCCATCCATCTCCTGCGTCTGGCTGGCAGGTAGTGTTTGGACCAGAGCATCCCCGATGATCACTGAATTTCTTTGTGTATTTCACAGGAGGTGGGGAGCAAGGAGGTTGAGAGCCAAGCCTTGTCATCAAGGCTTGGGTGTATCATCTTGCTAGAAACAGAAGGTTGCCTGAGGAGCTCTTCAAGAGATCAGAACAGTTGGTGCCCTAAATGGGGTACAAAAAATTGGTACGTTAATATGGGCTCCGGAAGTGCCAGGAAGCCGAGGATTATAGGTGGGGACTGTGAACAGTAAAGGGGACAACTGGGAAGTGGCAAATACCAAGAGAATTAAGTTCCAAATAACCAACCACAGCACTCATGAACCAATGCCACAGGGCTTCCCAGGGTTCAGGGCAAATGAGGACCTTTTGTATTCCACTGTGGTTTCCCAGAAAGTGTCTAGAGAGAGGCTGTGGAGGCCTGTTTGGTCTGAGTCTCTCTGGTGAGGCCACACCAGTTGAGGACTGGGCACATCTGGAGAGTCTACTGGGATGGAGAGGCACTCGGGGAGATGCCCTCTCAGCGAGGAATGGGAGCAGTGCATGTCCAGAGGCTGCCCAGGCATGTCCAGAGGCTTCTCCTGGCACAGGTAAGTGATTGGGCAGGAGCTGAAGCATAGCAGGAGACGAGTCCCAGCAGGCCCCATGCTGCACAGAAGAAAAAGTGGAGGTAGATGGAGGTCTCCATCAGGTTGCCTAGTATGAGCTACAATGGTCCAAATGGATGGCTTTCATCTCCCGGCCGCATCTCCCTGCTACCAAGACCCAATACATTCCTCCTCCTCCTGCTCTTCCTCCTCCTCTTCCTCTTTCTCCTCCGTGGCACCCTGTGGAGTTGCACAGCCCCATCATGCCTCCCTCTCCCTTCAGAGATGCTCGGATGCTTCACTCTGTACATTCTCTTCAGCTCTCAGCTCCATTCTAGCTGTTCCAACCTCCAGATCCATTCACACATGGCAAAGCCCTGCCGGCGGGCATTGACCATCTTCTCACAGCCTGCACCCCCCTTCTCCCCTCCTCCTCCCTGGTTGCTTTCAGTTTCCCCCTCCCCTTGATGCCAGCAAACGCCTTTCTCAGCACAGGCATTTCTACTCTTACACTGTCCTGTGCATCCCAATCCCCAGCACCCACCAAAGACATGAGAGAGACTTGGCCTCTGGAGCCACTGGGCAAGCTGCATGAATTCTCAGTCGCTGGGGGTGGGGGACTCCAGTGAGGCAGGATATTCTCCCCACTAATACCGGAAGAGAGGCCACTCAGCATCAAACTGTAGGTCTGACTAGGGCCAGCCAGCAGTCAGTTAAGAGGAGGGACCCTGGGCTAACAATGGATGTAAGCCACCGACCCTGACAACAGTCAGGCTTAGAAGTGGCAGGAAAACAGACAAAAAGCATGCAAGGTTTAAGACAGCATGGAGGGTCTAATACCTCCTCAGGGCTGTCCGCTGCTGCTGGTGGTGGTGGTGGTGCTGCTGTTGCTGAATGAGTGTGACCAGACCGGAAATTCTACAGGAAGGAAGAACCGCAGAGAGCCCCGCCCCCTTCTCCCCCCCCCCGCCCCCAGGCAGCCACCCAGAGATAAGCAAACCCTTATAAACAGGACCACAAAGTCACTCTTTCCAATAGCAGGCTCTTCCTTACTTTACCCATTGTCCTCACAAGCCCCCCAGGCCTTTCGAGAGCTTTTTCTCCAGTTGTGCTTTTCTGGATAATGAGCTCAACGCAGTGTCCACACTATTGCCATTAAATCCCCAAGAGGGAGGAGACACCCTCCCCTTGCCCTCTTACACCCTTCCTCAGCAGGGGAAGTGGAGGCACAGCTGTTAGTTAAGGTAGATGATTGATCTACGGTGGGTCTATCCTTGGGCGGCACTTTGGGTGTTAACTCCAACAGATACCAGGTATTGATTAACGGTAATAAATCTGGCAGGAGAGGAAAGACCCCCCCCCCAAAAAAATTCTTCTCAGGTCCCTGCTGTCAGGCAAGGGGGACCATGATGAAATGGGGCTGCTAATGACAGGAAATATCAAAAGACACTGTTTAAAGAACTAAACCCATAGGAAGCCTCACAGAGTATTTAAAAGTGGGTGTACTGGCTGGTTTTATGTGTCAACTTGACACAAGCTAGAGTCATCAGAGAGGAAGGAGCCCCAGTTGAGAAAATGCCTCCATGAGATCTGGCTGTAAGACATTTTCTCAATTACTGACCCATGGAGGAAGACCCAACCCATTGTGGGCGTTGCCAACCCTGGGCTGGTAGTCCTAGGTTCTGTGAGAAAGCAGGCTGAGCAAGTCACCTTGAAGAGCAAGCCAGTCAACAATGCCCCTCCATGGCCTCTGCATCAGCTCCTGCCTCCAGGTTCCTGCCCTGGGTGGAGCTCCAGTCCTGACCTCTTTTGGTGATGAACAGCAGTATGGAAGTGTAAGCTGAATAAACCCTTTCCTCCTCAACTTGCTTCTTGGTCATGGCGTTTCATCTCAGCAACAGAAACCTAATTAAGACAATGGGGGGCGGGGAGCAAAATATCCCACAGA
This sequence comes from Mus musculus, assembly GCF_000001635.26. Classification (NCBI taxonomy): domain Eukaryota; kingdom Metazoa; phylum Chordata; class Mammalia; order Rodentia; family Muridae; genus Mus; species Mus musculus. The sequence goes on along the minus strand of NT_187005.1, from coordinate 31,403 downwards.
TCACACAGACTAGGCCCATGATGGGGCTTATCAGGCAGCTAAACGAAAAGTCATGGTGGCCACCATGAATATAGAGCTTGCTGGGAAAGAGGGGTGTGTGTGTGTGTGTGTGTGTGTGCGCGCGCGCGCGCGCGTACTTCACACGCATCACTAGCATCAAGAAAATGTCTCCATATGAGGGCTCCCAAAGGGTCCCAGGGCTGGACTAGAGTCTAGTCACATTTCAAACATACGTACGTTATAACCAAATGGCCAACGTCTGACAGTCTGGTATCTCATGACACAGAGCTAGGGCAGAAGGTCATGCTGTCTTAACTCTTAACCCCCAAGTGGCACCTCCTCTTCAGCTCTGAGGAGCAGAGGACGCCTAGACCAGGCACGCTGCATCTGCCCTTTGTGCCAGATTGACCTGACTTGGTTGCAGCTAAGTAATTGGGAACAGATGGTTCTAGAATTACCCCAAACTATTGACTGTTGTCAAACCTTCAAATGTCTTTTTCTGATCCTTAGACCACAAGAAGGTTTGATTAATACTCCTGGCAGGGTGACTGAGAACCAAGGCGCTACTGGGTACCTTGGGGATTATTGGAAAGGGGCATCCTCCATTGAGATGTATCCCAGGGAATAGGATGTGCCCTGTTCCAGAGCTGCCCACCATGTGTAGGGCTGAAGCTAGGAGCCAATACTAGGCCTGAAAGAGGACTCAGGAAGACCTGTGGTTGGACATTTGTGTGTGAAGGCAGTGGCCAAGGGCAAGCAAGGGACAGGAAGCTTTGCTAGCTAGAGCATGGAACACTATTTGTTGGAGGTGACATCAGAAGCAACTGAAGCATTGCTTTAAAAATCAACTTTAATGGAAGTAAACAAAGGAACAGGATGCTCGGGTCCCATGTGTCCAGGCCAAAAGCATTCTAGACAGACTGTTGGCATCTAGACATGCAAACACAACTCTGCCATTTCCACTTCAGGACCCCTGAGGTCCTTCCCAGGAATCTCTACCTGTCCCAAGGGTGGTCACTCTCGTCAACTTATCCCTCCTGCCTCCCCACCACCACCACCACAACCACCACTTGACTGTGCCTCCATTTTGGACTTGACATAATGGTTGCCAACACTCTGTCTTGTAGCCCTTTTATGTCTGACTTCTTTTGCTCAATGGTTATACAACACTTGAACTGTCCACCTTGGGCTTCCATTCTACAAACATTCCTCAAATCATTCATCTGCCGTGTTGCTAATGGGCTTTCAGGATTATCTGTGCCGTCCCCCTCCCCTCCCCTCCCCAGCCCTTGGTATTACAAAACGTCATTGTTGAATGAGTGTGGAGCTCTGATACCTCATCTTCACTTCCTTCCTGAACTCCATATGCCCCCCCCCCTTCCTTCTACTCATTCCCACACTACGCCCCATTTTGGGATGTTATCTCTTGTCAGTTTCTCTGCCCAGAAACAACACCTCCCCAACACCCAAGCTCTTTGCCTCTCAGGAAGGCTGCTGCTTTCCTGAGCAGGTCCTGGAAACATTGGAGACCCTTGCTTCCCTGCCAGTGCTGGCCTGAGAACCAAGGTGCTACTGGGTACCTTGGGGGCTACTTTTCCTTGGCTGGAATGGGGACGCCTTTGCCCTTGACTCGCCTTCTCTAGATTTCTTGCAACCACAAGGGAAGACTCAAGAAAAAAAACAACAAAAAACAAAAAACTCCACCCTCTGTGCCTGGTCCTCTGAGGGAAGTGGAGGCCTAAAGTTTGATGGCTTTGGTCTTCCTCCCTCCTCCCTCCACAGCTGGGTCCTTACTGCTCCCTCATTCACATGTCCTCAGGCCCTCTCTCTCTAAAGCACTGCCCCCAAGGCCAGCCAACCCCTTCACTACAGCAGCAGCCCAGCCTATTGGGGTGGTAGGATCTGCTCAGGCTTCTCCCCTGGGCCCCCCTCCCTACTCCTTTCTTCTCTCCCTTTGTTGACTATCCAGAGCCCAGAGCCAGTTAATACCAGATGGGAGGAGAAAGACCACTGACCCAGATCATCATCACCAAATCAATTAAAGGAAGCAATTAAAACAAGCTTTTTGCGTGTACATTTACTGCCTTCTTCTAAGGCTGGGTTAGAGAGATTAGCACTGGACGCAGGAAGACAAGACTTTTATAACTCAAGGGGCTTCCAAATCAAGGGGGATTTGGCAGGCAAAGTAGGCAGGGTTACAGGAGCAGAACACAGGCAATTAACACTTTGTCTCTCCTGAAACAAAGGCCTGGTTGCAAGATGGGCAAAGCAAGGCAGTCATAGGTGGTCACATAACCTTTCAGAACAAAGGTAGGGTTGCAAGATGGTTATAAACAACTTTTTGAAACAAAGACATGATTGCCATTTCTGGAGCAGGCTCTGCAGAAACGTTTGTAGTTAAGGTTACAAGTGGGGGCCTAGCCTGATTGTAGTGGCTATTCCTGGTTGTCAACTTGACTATATCTGGAATGAACTACAATCCAGAATTGGAAGGCTCACCTGTGATCCTAATCTGGAGGCTGGGAGATACAAGTTTCTGACCTGGATCTTGGCATGGAGATCTTGAGGTATAGTGGCTATGAATTCCAGAAGATTAAGATAAGGAGATCTCTGAGTTCAAGGTCATCTGGGATTAAAGGTATGGTTGCACACACCTTCTTCTGGAGACCTACATTGGACATTGGAAGAAGGAAGATTTACTCTCTCTCCTTCGCCTGCTTGCCGTGTGGGACTGAGCAACTGCTAGATCTTGGACTTCCATTTACAGCTGCTGCTGACCATTGTTGGGAGTTGGACTACAGACTGTGAGTCATCCACAAATCCTTACTATATAGAGATGACCCACAAGGTCTGTGACTCTAGAGAACCCTGACTAATACATCGATCCTTGAGAAACAAATTTAATCATAAGCAGGAATGAACATAGTTTGTCTTTGCTATAAGATGGCCTTAACCCTAAGATGGAGGCAGGCTGGTTCTTCAAGCCCACCCCTCAACTGACAACTCATTCCTGAGTCCTGGGCCCATCTCCTTTTGGGTCTCTTCTGGATGTAACACTTCCCCCAAGCCCAAGCCAATTCTATGTACCTCATCATTTCAGACTTCCTATGTGGCCACTGTCTCCAGACACCCTGGGCCAACTTTGGCATCTCAGATGTCTTTTAAGGAAGGACATCTTTATAATAAGTTCATATTTAGAAAACAAATGAAGTGTTTGCTCTTCCAAAGCCAGCCACACTGAGGAACTCAGCCACCTCTCTGCAGGGAAGAGACAGAGGGACCTGACTAGTACTGTGGCACTGGAGAGGAGGGGCCCCATGCTCCCCAAAAAGTGAAGCAAAATTCCCAGAGAGCCAAGATCTTTTAGCAGGAAAATCTGCATTTAAGAAGTCCAGAAACCACAGCAGAGACAAGGGCTGTGTTAGTACCAAGGGCCTGGCAAGCAATGGGGGAGGGGGAGTCTCTTCCTGGGCAGTCTGACAGAGCAGGACCAACCATTGCGCTCCACTGCCACAGGCTAATCACGCTTCAGTAAGAAACAGAAGACCTGCGAGCAGAACAGAGTGCGGCCCCATTCTGAAACCCAAAGAGGATAGCCGAGTCCCCATAGGGGCAACCAGGCCTGCGTTCTAGGACTCAACCAAGCAGGTCAGAGGAGGCAGAGAACCCAGGCAGGTGAGCTTACTGGGGACAGACCCTGGAGAAGAATGTGAGACGGAGCAGAAAGGAGACCGCTGGTCGGCTCCATCTGGTACACAAAAGACTTTTTCAGTTTTGTGGGCAACACTTCAAGGAACAACAGGAAGCAAGCCAGGCATGAGAGGCAGGGCCTTTTCGGAGTTCCTGTCCCACCCCTCACTTCTCCTCCTCCAGTATTTGTCCACAATGTTTGTTGTTTCAGGCCTCAATACAGAAAGCCATCATGCCTGTTCCAGTGTAGGGAACATTTGTGATTGGTGTCCGGGGAAGGATGAAGTCAGCTTGCCTTTACCTCCTGTGATCTGGAGCCAGCCTTGTCCTCGCTACCTCCACCCCTGCCTTCCCAGGCAGGAATGGGGTAGAGAAGAAACAAGCAGGTCACTCAAGACCAGGTTTTGAGGAAGAAATCTGTGACAGAAAGATGTGGGAAAGACGGGTCACCAAAAGGTCACTTGGAAGCAGTGCTGACTGTAGAGTTCACACAGCGGAGGACTGTCACCAGACGGTGGCCTGAGGAGCCGTGATGGGGCTGCCTATTTCCCACCGTTTACTTAACTGAGGAATTGGTAGACCAGAGAGAGATATACTCAGTGTGCTCCCCACCCCCAGCCCTCCCATTACAGTGGGAGGGGTACAGAAGGGACAGCCTAGGGAGTAGGCAGAGCCTGGCACCCAGTGTGGCCTATGATAGGGAGAGAGGGGCCTGTGTAAACCCTGAGCACATGGGGCCAAGAAAGGTGGAGAGGCTACCAAAGAAATCACGTCTTCTGACGTTGCCACCGTGAAATAGTCTTGCTCTCCTATCCCGAGCAAGGTCCCATCTTTGATTCTCATAATCCCGAGAAACTTGGGGGCTGCAGTGGCAGCAGGGCTAGGTAGGTGTGTCTTTATACAGAAGAGTTGGCTGAACTGACGCAGGCAGCACATCTGCCTGCTCCTGGGAGCCAGAGTCCGAGCTCCAGGGGCTGCAGTATTTATGTCCCTGGGTCCTAGGACTCTGAAGAAAGCCGGGATGCTCTCTCTGTGGTGAGAGCATCTGGGCTTGGCTCCCAGGTGCGTGCTGGTGAGAGTGACGAAGGACCCTGTCAGGGAAGATGGCGCTCAGTCCAGGTGGCTCAGCCCTGCACCAAGCCTTGGGCTTTATTACAGCCTCCACACTGCCACTACGCAGTAAGAGACCCAGGGGCCGAAGCACTTGCATTTCAGACTACTATGGACACTCAGTGCTCGCTCTGTGAGGAGCTCCTCCTCACAGGCAGGGAAAAGGAGGGTCCAGAAGAAACCTGAGCGTTTCCAAGCAGCCTGAGCCTGACGGGCGGGCTCCGCAGAAAACCAGTGCGCTGAAGAGCTGAGGCCTGGGGATGGCCTTCACCGAGGCCAAGCAAGACCTGGGAGGGTTCCAGGTAGGAAGTGGCCAGCCCGGGGCCTCAGAACACTTCCTCAGGGAGCCCCCATGGAGGTTAAAGGTAGGTGTTCTACCCCCTGACCCGGAAGCAGATCATGTCAGGACTTCTTTTCCACACTGCTCCCCCCCAACTCTCCCCTCTCCGTGTGCACATTCCAACTTCCTGACCCTGGCTACTGTACAGAGAGTGAGGAGCAAGACAAATCCCCTTTCCCCAGACTGTCTTTCCCCCTTACCTGCCCCCCACTTTCTTCAGCTGGCTTTGTGGTTTGTTTTTTCTGGAAGAGGCATCAGGGGCTGAAGAGAGGGCGACCCTTGGCTACCTGCTGGTGGGCTGCTGAGGTCACTCACCAGTCCCTTCCTGAGCCTCCCAAAGACTCTTGAGGGCAAAAGAAGGAAAAAGACATCCAGTAGGGATTCCAGCCCACACCACTCTGCAAACATCCCCCCCCCGCCCCCATCATTCCAGAAAGACCATTCCAGATTCAGACACCGCCCCCCACCCCCCATGGGAGCAGAGCATTGGAGGCTCAAGGAAGCAGACCTTACAAAAGGCTGCCTTGGAGCAGCGTCTGGAAATCAAAAGAGTATAATTTGGTTGTTACTGTCATGGCAATGAGCAGTTGGTGAGTGTGGCAAGGCTATCTTGGTGTGGGGACAGAGCACAAGGTGACCACTGTTAAAAGTAGAACCCACGTGGAAAAGAGCCAGGGTTGCTCTTGTTCCTAGAGGGCTGTGGGGTTTACCTGGTGTCACTGAGTTGTCACTACAATCCTTACTGTACCAGGCCCCTGATGCCACCACAGCTCCCAGGGGCCCCACCACACCCCCTGTCCAAGGCTTTCCGGAAGTCACCAGAAGGACCTTGACTGGTTAACAGAATCCTTGAAATATCAGGAAACCAGATAAAGCAGGGCCCCTCTTCCTTGGCATCCTATTTCTCCCGTGTGTATCCATCCGGCTTGCAGCCCAGCCTCCAGCTTCTTCCAGAGATGCCCTCTGATCTTCTCTGTCTCCTCCTGGCCTGCCCCTCCGGCCTCCCCTTGCCCAGTCAGCCGTCTCCCTGCCACTCTCTGGATTTTCTTGCTTCTCTCCACTTTCAAACAGCAGGTGAGTGCAGAACCCCAGAGCCGTTCATGCCATTCTGGGACGGACGAGGGGCCACAGGGTGTCTGAGGCTGGCAGATATTCCCTTCTCATCCTCCATGTGAGGCAACAGGCTGTGTCCTTCTGTGAGAACCAAGGTGTTTGGAAGGCAGGCTGGGTTGCGAGAAGGAAGCTGCCCTGTTCTTCCTATCACCTCGCACTTCCTTCAAAACCTGGCTCATCTTCACACTGGTCCTCCTACGCCTGTCCCCAGAGAGAGAAGCTATTCTTTGTCCTGTCCCTCCCAGACTCCCTAGACCTCAGGCAAGGCCCCTCCGCCAGAAAGCGCAAAACCTCTCAGGCTACACAGACATTCAAGGCTCCCCCGCCCTCAGACCCATCATCCCCCCTTGCTCTAGGACCCTCTTCTTCCCACCCCCATCCATCAGCATTGCCGGTGGACTCCCATAGGCACCACTGTGAGAAGGCATCCGATGCCTGGCACATCGTAGGTGCTCAATAAATATTTGTGGAATGAATGGCCAGAGAGTCTGAGCTTCAGAGTCACCAGTGGGTTTATTTATTTCTATCCTAACAGCACTGTACCCAGGCACAACCCGCAGGGAACTTGACTCTTTACCCAACTCCTGCAGCCCCACTCCTCACAGAGCCCAGGCATCTGCCCTGGAAGCTCTCCCAAGAGTTGCACATTTAGATGGCAACCATGGTCACCCCTAGGTTCTCCGCCCTGCAGGCACCACCTCAGCACACCTGCTGCTTGGCCAGCCTACAGCCTTGAGACAGGCTGACTTCCACATTCCCAATCTTGCCCTTGAGCTTAGCTGAGAGATGCAGTATTTCTCAGCTGACCCCTCTGAGGGTCTCAGCTGGTGTCTGTCATGGTCAGCTGACAGACTGGTGGCTCCTTTTCACATCTCACCAGTCACCAGTCACATGAAACCCCTAACTCCTTAATTCTTTCTCTTTCAGTTGCCCACAGCCGGCTACCTGGTCGTGGATAAGCATGCAGGCCACCCTGAGAATGCCTTCCACCCCTCTCCCAGAATGCCTTATTCCTCATCCCCCCCCTTTTTTTTACAGATAGTTTTTCTGTCCTCAGCTTGGTGGTGTCATGGCCCTCCAGTCAGGCAGCCCTTTACTCTGTCCACTTCCATGTTACCTGTCTTCAAGCCTTCCCCCATTTAGCCTGCCTTCCACTAAGTCCAACCCGGCCTCTTCCTTCATCACCTCAGGAAACTACTACACAGACTTCGCAGCCTGAGGAAGGGCTACTCGCTGGTCCTGCCCACCCCACCTGCGGGGCCTAGCTGCACGTCTGTGTCTGAGCCCCCGGAGCTCGCTTCTCTGCTGCTCTCCAGCCAACGACTACTTTCCTTTTTATCACTGAGGCAGGTGGCGGCAGCATGTGTTTACTCCATTACGGGGACTCCTGCGCATGCGCATGTTCTTTCTCTTATGCACAAGTCCTGGGGCTGGTGAGGCGCGGCTCTGTCGCCCATTTCAATCCTACTTGTTGCAAACCTCATAGGTTGGTGCCTGCTGTATCACTCCATGAACACTGTATCACACTTCACCGTAGAGATGCGCTCCACACCCAGCCCAGACCCTCTTCCTTAAGCGCCATCTCGCAAGGCTACCATGAACCGCCCTTGCCAGTGGAGCCACACAGTCAGAGCAGCGTTTCTGCTGAAGAGAGTCGCTGACCTGGAATGGCTCCTCAGATGAAAAATCTTGGTCCTGTTGAGTATCCCACCAAAACAAACCAACCAAACAGAACAATACAAGACTCACTCCGGGTCCGGGCAACCCCAACACTGCAGGTGTGTAAATGTGCCTCTGTGTGTGGGGGCCTGATAATGGGTCCTTCGTGGTTATCTTCAAACTCTGCTTCCCTACCACTGCTGCTGTCTCATCTTGTCCTCAGGTCTCCACCCCCTGAACCTTCTCCTGCCCCACTCTGAAGGTGGTTTCCTAAATCCGGCCTGCTCTGAACGCAGTTTCCCCAAGAGCTCAGGGTCCCCTCTGAGTCTCCACCTTCTCTTTGCAGCTCAGCCTTGCTCAGGCTGAGCAGAGATGAAGAGGATAGCTACACAACTTAAGGCAAAGCACCCAGTGAAGGAGGGTCGCACAGGCTGAGGGTGCAGAGGACAAGGGCCCTTTCATTCATGCATTCTACAAATATTTATTGAGTGCCTATTAAGTGCCACCAAGGCCGGTGAGCCCAGCCAGGTCGAATCAGCCTTAGGAGAGGCTAATCAGATGGTCCCGTCCCCATTTGTGCCTGACTTCAGGCTGGGCTGATCTTCACAACCCAGTGCCTTCAGGCACCAGGTGATGATTTACACTAGAGATAGACAATCTTGAAGACAGGGTCATCACAATCCCTTCTCTAGATTAAGGCTCCTCGCTCCTGCCTGACCACCCTTGAAGAACCATCCCCGTGACTAAGGAAGATGTCACATCAACTCTAAGGAGATCTCCCCTTTTGTGGACTTTCCTCAACTATGCATGAAGCTCAGAGATGTATTGAACCTTTTCAAAATGCTGACTGTGGGGCTATGATTCTAGTCACAGGAAAACCAGCACTATGGGTGCCCAAGAGGGCCAGCTGAGCTATCAACACAAAAATCTTGTTCTGGACTCTTGTAGTTATGGACTATGTGGTTTGAAGACCACAACAGAATCTCCTGCACCAGATCAATAGAATTAACATGTAACACTCGACAGTTAAACCAGGAAATCAACAGTCTCCAACTGACCTGGGCCAAGCATGACAGAAGGAGATTCCGTCATGCAGCTTAGTGGCTCCCCCTCCACAGTTTGGACTGCAGAATGCTGTTGGTGCTTTTGACTGCAGAGGCTGACAGCAATGTTGGACCGACTGGAAAAACTTTCATTAATGAGTCACCTCAGGTCTGTAGCCATGTGTGCTGAAATAGCCTTTAACAAACACAGGAGCTGACTCAGAAGACAATGCTGTCAGAAGCAGGTGCTCATGCCTGGAGTTAAGAGCAGCGCGGATCTCAGAGCACTCAGGCTTGAGACTCTCTAGGTGACCACACCTGAAAATGTTTCCAGGCTTCACAAAGTTGCAAACATAAGAAAGCAAAAACTGGACAGGACTTTAGGGATTACAGAATAGGGACACTGAGGATATGCCTTGGGCAACCACTGCTAAGAGGAAAGGTCTGTCAGGGCAAGATGCTGTTGGACTCAAGGAAGTATTTGGCACCACTGATCCAGGACAGAGGACCGTCAAGCTGTTTGGATGTACCATCCCTGGAGGCAAGCCTTCTTCAAACTCAGATGAGTTTATTAAAAATAAACAAAAACAAAAACCAGTGCTTCCTGCATGTCCCCTGACCCCAGCTGCCTGGCCTGGAGGGTCAGAGAACATGTTTCCCAGGGAATGTCATTAGAACAGAGTGGAACAGGTCTGAATGATGGCCAGGTTGTGATGAAGCCATTGGGGACTACACAGACACTGGAGCCCGGAGAGAATAAGAGACGTGCAACACTGAGAATAAAAGGATAGGCCTGAGGGTGGCGAGCAGCCAGTGTGGGCACGTGGGCTTTAGGCAGTTCCTGCTCTTTTCTTTTGCTTGCCTAACTGTGGGGAAAAATAAAAACATAATAAAAGACATTAAAAGAAATAAAAGACACTTGTCATCTGTCTGCTTGCTCCCCAAAAGTCTCTGAGCTCCCAGGTCCTTAGGTTTATCGTACACTGTCAGGGGGACAGGGGACATGGCATCTTCAGCCTCTTCCCTCTGTCACCTCAGCTAAGTCCCTACAGACCCTTTGCAGATGTGGGGTCTCACTTGGCCAGACCTCAAAAATCTTCCTACAAGTCATTGGTGAGAGAAAGTTTCTGGGTTCAGCAAAGGTGGATGCCCAGGAAGATACCACCTAACTTGGAAGCTTTGGCTCTGTTTTGCTAAATCTATCACTTGATTCCTGAGAATCGGAGTCCGGCCTCCAGGACCTGTGCCAGGCAGTGCTTGCCTGCCCACTGTGGACTTCGTTTACTTGCTGGTCATTTCTGCTTCTGAAGTCTAGGCATTTCTCAGGAGAGCCTGAGACATGCAGATTTTTCGTCAAAATGGTGTTGCCAAAAATGCTCAGAAAATATCACCACCAGACACGAGCCTTGGCTTCTGGACCCTTGACCCTTCGTCTGTGTAACTTAAGTTTCTCCAGGGGCTGGTTTGTCTGTTGGCTGTCCCAACTGGCTACCCCAAGAGCTTCCATGGGCATAACCAATGTGCTGAGGCAGGCAACACCAGCTTTGGAGCCCCACATGATAGACATCTTTGGCTACCTACCTCACTGAGCCCAGAGAAGCCACCTTAAGAACTCTCTCAACCCTAGGAAGGTGGCTAAGGAGATGCAACACTGTAATCCCTCTACAGTTGAGATTGGTCATTTGCTGGCACCCAGCTGCCCCATTTAGACCCCTCTAACGGGAACCTTTCTACTGACCCCCATAGAAGTTCCAGGGCCCTGAGCACCTCCCCTGAGCACCCCAACCCCTTGTTTGCAGCCCCAAGGGCCTGTAGTATGAAGATTTGAAGGTTTTCCAAGAGTGGAGTCTCTAGCTTCCACCCTCAGGCCTTTAGCAAGCTCCTGTGGCTGGCACTTATGGTCCCTGTTTCCATCCACTGATTACCAACCACTAAGCCGTGGACCCCAACTCATCGAGCCAGGGCCAGGTCCCTGCCGTTAATCTTGGGGGAAAAAAGAGAGAGGGGTCACCTAGAAGGAAGGAAGTTCCTGTCTGGGGTGGCACTTCCTTGTTGGGAATTGTTGGCTCTGAATGTGTGAAGAACCCAGCAGCTATCACACCTCTCAACTGAGGTGGTGGTGGTGGTGGTGGTGGTGGTGGTGGTGGTAGTGTTTCCATGTGGTTCTGTGCTCCATTTCAAAGCCCTCTGGTTCAGAGGCAAAAAAGATTGCTTGCTGCAGTAACAGTGAGAGATTCTCAGAAGAAGGTCCTTGGGAGATCAAAACTTTGAGGAATTAATAAATGCCTATAAATTATAAATGCCTATAGTTAATCCATGGAAGGAGTGATGTGAGCGAGTGCATCTGGCTGAAGCAGGCTCCCACCCAAGCACACCAGATGCCTTGTCCCTCCCCTGCCCCTCCCCCACAACCATCCAGCCAGGAAATTTTGTCTCAGCTCAGCTTGGGATTTTTGCGGCTGAAGTCCCCAGCTCATGCGCCAGCTGCTTTGGGCAGCACCTGCGTTTGTCTCTTGGCCTGAAGATACCAGCACCTGCTGAGGGCAGGTGGAAAGGGCTGGGCCTGCCCCGGGACTTCTCTATTCCGCTTCCAGTTAGCTGATAGGGTAAGTAACTATCCCCTGACATCTTCTCCTGGCCCAACTGGTCAGATTGAGATGAAAGGTATTGATCTAGAGGAGGTAGACGGCCACTCTAGGGGAACAGGCTGTGGCAGACCCTCCTGGGGAAGCAAAGCCACTCTCTCTGTCCAGGAATGTACATGAAAGCCTCCATGCTGGGAGCCCCATTCCTTCTAAAGTTGGAAGCAAGGTCGATCTGCAAAAGAAGCCACACGCCAAAGGGAATTGCTGAGGAAGCAAGGGGCTTGGAAACCCCCAAAAATGAAGGGGGAGGGGAGAGGGGTTTTGGCGTGAAGAAAAATGATCATCTCCTAAGAGGTGGTCTAACACAGTCCAGCTTCTGATACCTTCTTTTCAAGGTGTGTGTGTGTCCTCTGCAAGGGCCCCAGGATAGCAGGCTCACTGGCTTCCAGACTGCCTAGTGGGGATAAGAGTAGGTAGGGTCCAGGGTCCAGGCTGTGACAAGGGACAGAACAAGGGAAGCAACATCTCTCCTCGCGCCCGGGCCTGGGGCACAGTGATACCCATGCATATTCTCAGCGGCTGTCTCCTCTCCCGAACCTCTGAATATTTACTACACAACTTATGTCCTGGCAACAGGCAGAGTTCAAGGATCGCTGGAATGAAGTCCTCTTGCTTATCAACTCATATAATCAGCTTTACTTTGTTGATTTCCCTGCCACGGGGAACCTCTTTCTTCCAAGCCTGTATTGTAGGTGCTTCCGGCTCACTGAAAGCTTGCCGCAGTCTGCAATTTAGTTCCACCTGACCCTGCCAAGGTGCCTTCTGCTGCTGTTATTCCAATGGATCTGGAAAAGTCTAATTGGAATTAGACTTCCTGTCCAAACAGGGTGTGTTCCCCCCACACAGTGAGATGTGGCCACCTTTGCTTAGATTGTGCTATTGAAATAGTCCTGGACACAAAAAGACTTCCTTGACACCCTAAATTGAAGAAAAGGCTCAGGGCACTCGGTCCTGCCTCCAATTCTCCCCAGAGCTTTTCTGGACCGGGGCTGGAGAGCAGCAGCGGCTTGGGAACAAGCTACCAGCATAGTCCCAAGTCTTAAGCACATGCTGTGCTGGGTGCCAGGCAGCTTAGGACAAGCCGCATGTATTCTCCACAAGTACCCACAAGGCCAGAGGAAAGGCAAGCTCTGCCTTCAAGGCCCTCTTCTTCCTGGACCCCTGCTAGCCCCGCCCTCCCCTGCCACTCCCACCCTCCCAATCACCTGGCCTCTGGAGTTGCCCATGGCAAAGGAAGGACAAGCTAAACTCTGTTTCCAAGTTCATAGGGAGGCCCGTTGCTACCATAGCCAATTTTCTAGCTCAGAAGCCACTATGTACCTCGCAGTATGGTCCAGCACAAATGACTTGGGCCGGAAAAGACCAAATTCCAAAGAAGCCAAATTGCTTTCGCAGGTGGCTTGTCTGGGTCCTCTGCCAGCTCTCCAACCTCAGTCCCACCATAGCCATGCTCCTGCCCCCACTACCTCCCCTGGGGGCTGAGTCTCTGGGGGCTGCTCAGTTAAGATCCTCTCCTTGGAGTCCCATCTTGTTTCCAACCAGGGTTTGTTCTTGCCTAGACCTCTGGTGATATCTTTTGCCCCCTCAGCCTCCTGGTTGTGGGTCTAAATCTGAGGCAGGTCTGCCACTGGACTCACTAGCTGGTGACAAAGGCCTGTGTGGGATTAGGGTCAACCTAACAGGAATGCGGGTGGCCCGAGTTCATAAAACCCACACAAACAGTCCTACATCTGGAGGAGGGGACTCTCTCAAGGTCTGTTTTACCCAACATACAAGTAAGGAACCATCAAACTACTTTTTCCTTCCCCCTCCCCCACCCCCAGCCCAAAACATTGTGGTTCGGGCCCCTACCTCTAGCAACAGTTCTAACAGACTGTAGCTGCCACCCCAGATACCAGAGTGTCTACCAGTGTCTCCTGAAGCTCTAGCCAGTCACTGTTTGCCAAGCTCCTAAGTCCTTCACCCAGATGTTGACAGTGCCCACTGTCTAGAAATCTCAGAGACCCACTCCTATCTCTTGTCTGATATTCTGTTGAGAGGGCTCTTTTGTTTCTTTAGAGTAGACAAAGCCAGGAGCTATTATTCAAGTGCATCTGGTGCTGCTGTGTGCTTGGTCCACGGGAAGCCTTCGGTCTGGACTCACTAGCTGGTGACAGAGGCTGGCTGTGCACGTGTGAGATGAGGTCAGCCCAGCAGGAGCGGCCTCTTCAGGGAAGTTGAGTCTGCCACAAAGTGGGCAGCTTTCCTTGTGTATACAACCTTTGTGTCAGCTGCTGTGACCAGTCTACATTAGAGCCCTACAACCTCACATGAGGGACAGTGATGGCTCTTACATCCTAGCAACATATCGTCCAAGGACCCTGCTGGCCTAATTCTGAGGTTTTGTTGGAACCAAGTTTTCTGCCACAGCCAATGAAACAAGCTCAAATGAAGACTATCATTGTCCATCCTGGGACAATGGCGTCAGGGTAGGGGCAGGGTACACATGGACATTTCTAGAGCACAAAAATCGCAGGAAGTCCCAGCAGAGAGGCATAGTCATCGTTTCCCAGGATTCCATGCATTGCTGGGCCCCCTTTAATACAGTCACCCACCCTCAAAAGTAGGTCCCCTTTTGGTCCAGTCTCTTGGGGCTTCCATGGTTCTTCTAGAACATTAGTCCTTTTATTTAGGCCGATCAGGCAAGAATAGTAAGACTCCATGCAGTAATTTGGGGGGAGCAAGAAGCTGTACAGTGCCTACCCAGATGTCCCTCATGGTTCGTGAGGAAGTGAACCTCTTTGGCTCTTTTTTTTTTTTTTTTCCTCTAGAAAGTATTTATTCTTCTAAAATGGAATGCAAAGAGGATGGGACCTGCCCAGGCTGCGTTCCCCAGAGGTCAAAATTCAAAATGGCCCCAGGTTCTTGGCTGCACACCACCTCACCCTTGGCTCTGCAGCCGCCCCTGGTGGCCGACTGCTGTTGTGGATCTTACACCTGTACCTCTGGTTTCAGATCCAGTATGTAAGTCACAATTACAACGATCATTTTGTTAGTTCAGTATCCGAGTGGGGGAGGGGGAAGTGAACTGCCCTAGAGAAGTCGGCCCCTCAAGGATAATAAATAGGTGACTATTAGGGGAAGCTTGCACAGAGTCACATCTATCACCTGAGTGCACCTTAATTTCATCCTCAGCCTAAGGCCTGCCTGGTAAACCCTTCTCAGAACACCCAAGAGAGGAAAGAGCCTGCTAAGTGATCCAAGACCCTCTCCCCTTGGCTCTTTCTTCCCTGGAAGGGGACATTGGGGAGATTGGCACCGAATCTTGTTACCCTCTGTGTTCTAGGCAAAGAGAATCCTGGAATGAAAGGTCTCCCCTTCTAGATGAAAAACGGTGGAATGCTTTATACCCAAACTTTTGGAACTCAAAGAGTCCCAAAGATTTTCCTCTCATCTGTGAAATACATTTCTGAGTATCTTAACAGTCAGAAAAAAAGCCCCAAATCTTCCCCCTACTTCACTGGCAAACCCATCACGTATTCCCTAAATATAGTGGGTAACCACCTCACTGAGAATTCTCCATTCTAATTATCCAAAGATTCTCCAGTCCTACTTGAGAGCCCTGGTTGGCATGTACGCCATCATCTCTGTGGCATGTGTGTTGTTGGTCGACCTGAGTCCCTTGATTTTTTTTCCCCCTGTCTCCCTGTCTCTAGCCAGACCTGTGTGGCTGAGGAAGTCACTAACTTCTGCTGGCTAAGAGACAGATTGACCTCAGTCTATTCTAAGTATTCTCTCTTCTCCCTTAGGCACCTTGTTCCAACACCTCATGCCAGCATTTCTTCAAGAGACTCACAGGTGTCAAAGGTGTGCCCGAATAAGCCCAGAGGCGCACCATTCCCAGAGTATCTCAAAGTATGTACACCTTTGGGCAAAGAGAGCGAATGCTTGTCGGAGACCCAGACCATACATCCTTGGGTGAGCGGCCTCCACCCTGACATGCTCCATCTATCTGCTCCATCTATCGTGATGGCCCTGCATTGTCTGTCTTGCACTTAGTTTCGATGTCTGCAAGTTTTTATCTTTTCCTGGATCTTACTTTGCCGCTGGCCCCCACTATGATCAGAGGCTCGGGATAGCGGGATAGCGGGATGATAGCGGGATAGCGGGATGATAGCGGGATAGCGGCAGGTTTGAGGAAAAGGCATTTTCAATCTCTGTCTCTGGTCTAAGCGGGAAGCGGCCGACAGACAAGTGCCCTCCGATCCCCACTTTCTTCTGCGCCCCCCCAACAGTCTCTACAGGGGGACTAGCGCCAGTTTCCACTATCAGGGACGGAAACCTTAAACGGCCGTGTGAAGGGACGCAGGGGAGAGCGCGGAGACAGATCTCCACTGCACAGAGATGTGAAAGCTCCCCAGTCTTCAACCACCTGGCTTAGACCAACTGCGAAGAACGCCAAGAAAAACCAGTTGTGGGTGTGGCCACATGTATCACCGCCCCTTATAACCACCAACCGCTGCGCGCCGTGGGACTGGAGGTGTGGTCAAACCTGCTGTGCCACGCCCCTCACTGCCTCCCAGTTGGGGGAGTATGGCCAAGCCGCCCATACCGTGCCTGTTGCTGCCGACAAACTCCGCTTGGAGATCGGAGGTGGGGGGTTGGGGAGTGTCAATCAACCTCCATCCAGCTCTAGCCACGCCCATAACTGTCTCCAACCGTCTTAGGCTAGAGAGCCTGGGGGTGGGGCCAACCAAGCCCAGCGCCCTGCCCCTTTTTCATACAGCTCCACCAGTCTTGAGATCACTCTGCTGTGAAGTCCCAAGGAGACTACGTGCAGACCTCCGCTACCCCGGATTCCCAGGCTAGGAGGAACAAGGACCAACTTAAGAGAGTTTCCCGAGACATCCCTGATTTCAAATATCCTGTCCCGTTGTCAGACAGAGCAGCCCCTCTGAACTTTGAATGCCCTTAATGCTCTTTGGCCTGGATTAAACTGCACGGAAATTATTGAGGCTCCGGTGGAAGTTTCAGCTAAATCGGATGTCTTGATCCACCGGATTGTCCCCGAGGCAAAAAAAAAAACCCCTCTTTATTTGGAGGTTACCTTCTAAAGCCTTGAACTGGAATTGACAATTACCCGGCCTATGGCATTGAGTGAGGAGAGAGATGGGAACAGGCTGGTTCCAGGAGCGGCTGTCATTTCAACCAATTAGACTGAAAGCCCTGGCCAGAAGTTTTTAGTACTTTTAGGCTCTATTTCCATCTACCTTCAGGGCAGAAGACCTTGTCCTCTCTATCAGCAGCCTCTGGACACAAGAAATGGATGGGCTGCGGGCGCTCATCTCTTCCCTCCTATGATCTGCTTTTCTCCTGCCCACTCTGCTCTTCCCACCCAACAAGCTCCCAGTGACCTGCTGGAAGTGCTATCATTCAGTCTGTTACCCATCTCTGCCTCCCTTCCTGATCCCCAAAGTGTCCCTTTTAAATGAAGAACATGAGGTAAATAGGCAGGTTTAGAGGCAAGAGATTTAGCTTTGAAATGATCATATATGATAGTGTTAAGAGTCCATCCCTGGGCTGGTGAGATGGCTCAGTGGGTAAGAGCACCCGACTGCTCTTCCGAAGGTCCGAAGTTCAAATCCCAGCAACCACATGGTGGCTCACAACCACCCATAATGAGATCTGACGCCCTCTTCTGTAGCTGTCTGAAGACAGCTACAGTGTACTTACATATAATAAATAAATAAATAAATAAATAAATCTTTAAAAAAAAAAAAAAAGAGTCCATCCCTGCAGAAAGTTTTTGGTCATATTTGTGTTAGAAGTCAAAGCTTGGTTCCTGGCCACCCTCATAACTAAGCTAGGTTCATCCACCTGTCCTCAATGGGTCAGATAAATCACACACACACACAACAAAACAAACAAAAAACAGAAAATGAAGATTTATTCAATGTGGCCAGGCCACACTGGGAAGTGGAACAGGGGGTCCTGTAACCTTTTAAGTCCATCTTTGGGGTCCTGACATGAGGTTTGGGTTTAAATAGAGGGTGAGAAGTGTGCATAGCTAAGCAGTCCTTGTCAGGGTGTGGCATCCTGATAACCCTGCAATGCAGCAGGTCTTGCAGCTTGCTGGTTAGCCGAACTTCCTGCATGGAAGAGACGGGAGGTAGGGTGGAGGGGAACAGGCTTGTGTTTTTGGTCATCTTGCTTCCCTGGGCCTTAAAAGGACTGAACTTCAACAATTCTTCCAGAAGGAAATGAGAAGCTAGGAGAGGCCAGATCCCATGGGGGGTGGGTTAAGAGTCTGTATCTTATTTGTGATTTTCCTATTTTGGTCAACTTCTTGGTCTCTCTATAGTCCAAACTCTGAAACAGTTTGGAAGTAGGTAGCAGAAAGACCACACAGACAGTGACTGGTTTTAGAAAAGCCCAGATCTATAGCTGTTCTTTGCTATTTTGTGGGTTCTTCTTTTTCCCACCCTTTATTGCCCCCTCCCCCTGGTTTTACCTCCTAACACTAGATAAGAAACAAAGATAGAGGGGAAAGGAGAGGAGGAGAGAGATGCAAAGAAATCCCCGAATCTAATTTCTTTTGTTTCTGCTTTGACCACGGCTACAAACAAACCACAACCAACCTCCCTAAGCAACCAACAACCACCTCAACCAACAACCACATCACACACACACTCACACACACACACACACACACACACACACACACACACACACACACACACGTCTCTCAGGGGTGGCCCTAAGCATTTATGCAGTGCCCTCTGAAAAGTCCCGCAGAATTCTAAAGAAACTATCTGCAACTGTTGAAACCATACTTCTGCTAAGAGCACGGGGCAAACCAAGGTTAGCTACTGTAGACAGACAGGAAGCAGCTCCATACCCCAACACCTAGGATTAAAAACGAAAGTGCATTCTCATAATATTTGTGTTTTTTAAGGAAACCAAAGTCCTAGAGTTCTAAAAAAAAAAAAAAAGTTGGTACTATACAGATCCCTTCCAAAAAGAGGGTGAAGTCTTGGGGGGGGGGGGTCCTGCAATACATGGAAACAGCCAGTTAGCCGGACTAGAGAGCAGGTCAAAGACCAGAAGGGTTGTGCCCCCCTTGTCAGTGCATTCAGAACGGTCTTGCAGTAGTAGGAACGCCTCAGGACCAGAGGGGCCTGGCAGTTGCTGTAAAGTCAGGGAGGGAATGGGGGAATTGACCAAGAGCCCAATGGAGCACAGACTGACCACATGCCTCTGACCCTTCCGTGAGTTTGGGGACATCGTGATCTCTCCAGCCAACCTGCATTTGACTCAGGAGCTGCACCTGTCTTTTCCCCCAAGAGTGTTCAGGTACATGACACTAAACAGCGCATTTACAAGCGCATCCTTGCAACTCTCTTGGTTCAGTCTTCAGGTCACAGTAGAGGAATTCTCCCAGAACCTCTATAATAAGCAAGGGTCTCGTGCGTGCCATGGAGTCCTCCTTCCAGAACTGTTAGGGAATGGGACTTTGCTGACCTAGTAAACTACTGAGATATATTCCAGATTAACTTTGCCATACAAGGGGTGTGTGTCATAGAGAGAGAAGAGGGAGAGAGGGAGAGGGAGAGGGAGAGAGAGAGGGAGAGGGAGGGAGAGGGAGAGGGAGAGGGAGAGGGAGAACACTAAATCAAGGCTGGTTGCTAAAAGCTGGAGCAACCCAGAGGACTGAACTGCAATTTTACTAGAAGCTTCAGCTAGGGATGGAAGGAGGCTTTGTGGGTAAGGAGAGTCCAGCCACCTCCTGCCAGAGTTGCACTGCCTCGCTGTCTCTGGAGGTAGACCTTCACCTCTCTCCCCATCTCCATCCCAATGAATTGTCCATAACAAGCACATCTAGGGTCCTCTGCAGTCCCCGGTCTCATCTGAAGCCCCCCCTCCCCCAGCTGATTTCACATTGACTATTCAAATTGCTCTCCTAGAGATGGCCTTGCCCCAGGATGGGCCACTAAGGCATTGCTGACACATTTAAGAAACTTACTGTTGGGGCTTGGGTGGGCATGGGGGAGGGACCTGTACTTGAATCTTGATAAATTGTAAAATGTCTCCCTACATTTTCCCAGCCCATAGCTGCCCCTCAGTCCCCTGTGACCTCTGTCACAAAAGCCCTGGAAAGAAATGAAAATGAAATGTGCCACCACATCTTGGTGGCCCCCCTGAGTTGAGCATGCCAAGGTAGTAATGGCTCACACACTCCAGAGCACCAGGTGAAGGACTGTCACCGGCCCCATCACTCGCCACGGGAATTGGCTCTCTTCCTTTGTAGGCTTTTGGGGTTTTCTGTTGGTAGTGGTGGTGGGGGTTTTTTTGGGGGGGGGAATTGGATATTTTCTTTATTTACATTTCAAATGTTTTCCCCTTTAGTTTTTTTGGTTTTTTGGGGTTTTTTTGTTGTTGTTGTTGTTTTTTTTTTTTAAACATTAAACCCTGAGAGTGGCATCTAAATGTTTAGTGGTAAGACTGAGAGTAGATTCTACTCTGTTCTCTGTAGCTGGGGATGTTCGCTGAGGTACTGCGAAGCCAGGGATCCCCCCACCTCCCAACTTGTCCCCTCTTTCCTTACCTGAGTGTGAGTTGACTGGCTGTCTTAGACACTCTTGAAGGTGTTAGGATAGTATATGGAGGGCCAAACCTGTTCCAGAGATGAGTAGACTGAGGCCCAGAGAGGGATGGCCCTTCCTCCAGCCTCAATCTTGTTCTCTCCTCTCTCACCCAAGACCCACCCGTCTACTCGTCCTGTCCTGCATAGCTCTCAGGATGGTCTGTGTAGGTAGCCAGTTCCCGTCTTCTGCTTGGCATGGTGAAGGCAGATCTCTTCCTTGTCTAGCTCCACTCTGCCACCAGGCCACGTCCCCCATCTGGTCCCTCCAGCTCATCACCAGCGTGGCATGTCAGGCTTTCTCCTTTAGGCCTCTTCTGGAAGTAATTGACAAGAAGACGACTGTGGGCTGCCTTGGGTGGAGGAGGATCCCTTGTACTGGATCCCTTGTACTGTCAGGAGAGGCAGCTTCCCTTTTGCCTTAATCGGGTACAGGAAGACACCAAATGCTGTCTCCCTGGCACACCACCCAGGTCTTCCCTAAGTTGCCCACCTCAGGAAAAGCTTCAGCTTTCAGAATGAAAAGGCTGTGCTTGACTGTTGCTGGCTATTGGTTATGGTATCCATCACTTGGCAGAAGACAAGCTGCGGTGGTACTGGGTGTGGCCGTACTGGCACTGCCAGGACCATCCCCTTCTCTTTACAAATGAGGAGGCTGGCAGCTGGTCAGTGGAAGGAATTTGCACGAGGGACCTTGACCAATAGTGGCCAAACCAGAAGTAGTATAGAAAGCAAGGCCTCAGAGACTCCTGGGCAGACCCCAACACCTCATAGATCATTGACAATGAGACCTAGCAGTCCCTCTCCTGACACCCCCTCCCATTCTGGTAGCTGGCAACCCTGAAGCTCTGGCTGCCTCCCAGGAAGAGAAGACCGCTGCAGAAGTGTGGTATGAAATCCCACACAGTGCCTAGCCACCAGAGCCTAAGGACCAGATACCCTATCTCCTGGTGTCACTCTTGAGTTCCTGGCCCTGATGCTTTTGTCAACAGGTGGCCACGGAAGCTCCCCTCCAACTGCTGCTGGGTCGGTCGCCAAGATCCCAAGTGTGTCAACAGAGAAAGATAAAGATAAAGACCAGGAAACCGTTGCTAACACAGTTGGCCCAGAGCAGAGAGTAAATCGCCAGAAATGGCCTGGAAGAAGCTATAAAAGGGAAATAAAACAGGATAGTAATTTATGGCACGCAGTAAAAGATCTGGGGGCAGCCTTGTGGCCAGTGAGGCTCTGTTTCCCACACTCAAAGGGGTCCCTCACCACACTGAGCAGCTCTTAGCCAGACTGGCAGCCCCAGAATTTTGGAGTCCCCTGTTCCCACATTGAGGTGGGACAGTAAACTGGTCTTCTAGCCCTTGTCTTATCTTCATATCTGTTCCCTGCAGAAGCACTCACCCCCCTTAAAACCTCGGGACCTCAAACCCAGCTTCTTATCTCATTTGATCCTTACAGAAACACGGAGGGCACGGGAATGTGTGTGTGTGTGTGTGTGTGCGTGCGTGCGTGCGTGCGTGCGTGCGTGCGTGCGTGTGTGCACCTACGGGTTGTTAGAGGACTGGCTCAAGGTCACACAGCTAGTCAGTGGCAAATCCAAGACTTAGGTCTAGGATGACCTATTTCAAGATCAAAGTCTTTCTCAAACCCATCTTGCTATTCTTGCTAGGACTAGAAGGCTTTGAAATTCAATCCATTGGCACTCACACTTCCAATGTCGTCCTCAGTCAGGAGGTCCCAGAAGGCTGAAGATTTCTAGGCCGAAGGGCACCCACTGGACTGGAACTGACCCAAAGGCCCCAACATGGAGAAATGAAACTCCAGAGGTGGGGTAGTAGAGCCCTGATTTCAGAATCTATGCCTGGGCTTGCAGGGCCTATCCACACTTTGTCTGGCTCACCAGTGCTGGTAGCATCCCTCAGTCCTGTTCTGAAGAACAGCTGTCCGACAGGCCTCCACAGGAAGCCAGAGGGCCTGCACTCACTGCCCTCCTGGTGGCCTGGGGCATACTCAGTGCCTGTCTCCCATCTCCAAAGTTCAAAGGTGACGGCAAGTAGCACGTTGGTGAGGGTTCCCTTCCCATCCTTCCAGATTACAGGTATAACGTGTAAGAGTACTGAGGGAGGCGCCTGGAAATAGCCCCAGGCGTCCTCAGTCTTGGGACTTCTTCTTTGGTTGACTTGAGGGATGTCTTTGGGGACACTATCCCCTTTGCAGCTTGGTGCAGGAAGCAGTGAGATTTGAGCCCAGAGCCGGTTCTCCCAGGCAATGAGCTTCCGTAGGTAGAGGGGAAGCCCTGGTCTGAGACCCAGTGGCAGGCACCCTTGGTCAGCACCGACAAGAATGATAGACATGGCACTCCTTAGGAAAGTCCCACATGCCCTTGGCTTCGAGGGTGCTGTGATTACTGCTGGCTGAGCGGGGTGGGCACCAAGAATCCTATCCCAGCCGCCCTTAGTCTTGAGGTTTATACCTCTCTAGATCAAGGGCCTATAGGCAAAGCAAGCCTGAAACCGAGAGGGTGGGGGTGGGGGGGTGGGGAAGCTAACTCCGTATAGACCAA
This sequence comes from Mus musculus, assembly GCF_000001635.26. Classification (NCBI taxonomy): domain Eukaryota; kingdom Metazoa; phylum Chordata; class Mammalia; order Rodentia; family Muridae; genus Mus; species Mus musculus. Next base: position 8,629 of record NT_187005.1, on the reverse strand, counting down.
GGTAGAGATATGAGGATGATGGCAGACCCTGTAGGGTCACAGAGGTTCTCAGTCCCCACAGCATCTTTACTTAACTTTTCTCTCCCCTAGTAACCCCCAAGAGGAGGACACTCTCCGCTCAGAGCTCCATTCTGCTCCTTGCTCATCTGCCCCAAGCCCAAACTGTGTTGCCTTCCACTCTTTCTGAGAGCCGGTACCCACTGATCCGCAACAAGGACCTGTGGACCCAGAGCACGACAGTCAGGCCTAGCCTGGAGCTTTGGAGATCTCTGGTCTTGAGGCTGGTAACTCTGACTCCTAGGTTAACTTCCACATCTGTCTAAGGAAGCCCAGCTTTGAGAGCATCCGTTGTCAACCCCCAGAGCACAGAGTTTGCCAAGTGACTTTGCAAGGGTGGAGCTTGTCCCATCCTACCGGATCAGTTTCTAGAAATGGCTTCTTTTTCCTGTCTTTCACATTGTAACACCTCACTTCTGCAACCAACAAGGCTTTTGTATTCCTTGAGTGACTTGGCCTAAGCTAGACACACCGGCTCTAAAGGAATCAAGTTTTGAAGTAATTTACACAAGACTTTTAAGGATTCAGGGAACTTCCCAGAGCAGTGTGGTGGCCCCTTTGGAAAAGCCACGTGTCTTACCCTGTATTCCTTGAGAATGGCAACCAGTGTCTGTTCCTTCTTCCTGCATTCCTGAGAATAACTAGGGATACTTGAGAGGGAATGAGGCCTCGTTCTTTACTCACAGAGAGCCTTCACCCTGAGAAACCCCAATACTCAATTTGCTGGCTGAGCTGGGTTTCCCCAGGCTCCTTGAGGGCCTGGATGGAGCTGCCTATAGCCAGAGTACAGAGACTCTGTTGGAGCTCCTGCCAGCTTGGGTGGCCTGCCAAGCTGTCATGCCCTTGCCAAATTCTGCAAACAAGACCCCACCAAGTGCTTCCCTTGGCAGTGGGGGTCAGGTGGGTAATGATCCCAGGCAGACAACATAAATGGTTTATTCGAACCAGAGTTACTGTCACTCAAGTTGGACAGGAACATGGGGCTGCTGGGCTCCCCTTGAAGTCATTAGTTCTCCCCTGGGGACCAAGGACGCAGCCACTGCTATTTCTTTGCTGGTTGACTGCTAGTGGGTCTGGACTGCTAGGAGCCGAGCCTCGGCAGAGAGCTTCTCTGGCCTTGGCTGTATGCTCTGGGGCTGAGGTGCTCAGGGCAGGCCACCTGCCCTCAGCTCCCGTCCTCATAGAGCTTGAGAGCTGATAAAGTGAGAACCACACCCCAGACAGTGTCTCAGAGAGTGGCTGCCATTCCCAGCTTCTGTTCTTGGAGCTTGTGAACTTGGCAAAGTAGGAGGACAGACTGGATACCTCGTGAGGAGAGGGGCCTGGAGTCTTGCAGTCCAGTGAGGCCAAGTGCTTGGAGCTTGTGAACTTGGCAAAGTAGGAGGACAGACTGGATACCTCGTGAGGAGAGGGGCCTGGAGTCTTGCAGTCCAGTGAGGCCAAGTGCGGATGAACATTAAGCTTGCTTTCAGGTGGCTTAGCTTGGAGGGTGGGCCTCTGGAAAAGCCTTTCAGCAGCCAGAAAATAAGGCCAAGTCAGACAAGGGGAACCATGAGCATGGATTGTTAGTAGCTGGTCTGGGCCATGAGTCTTTCTCCCCATGTGGACAAGGCCAGTGGCAATGTGGAGCAGCTCCAGACAGAGCTGTCTGCCACCTTTTCTCCCAGCCTCCTCTCACCAACCAAGATCCTTCAGTTTATTCGTGCACTGCTGCAAGTGCGCTGACTTCCATTGGCACGATGATCTCTGCGGCCGGCTGAGGACTCTTTCTGTGAAGGGTGCACTCTGCTCTTTAAGTGGACCAGGAGCAGAGGGAGCCAGGGCCACAGCCTCAGGTCTGCATGCAGTACGGAGAGAGGGATGCTGGTGTCAGGAAGCCTTGGAATAACAGTACCTCTAGGGACCAAATTGGTCAGAGCAGGTTTATGGACCACAGGGCTTATGGCCTTCCATGGCTGCCACCAGGGGTTGTGACCCCCTGTGGGATCCTGGAGTACCCTCTGACTGGAGTACCCACTGGCTGGAGTATTACCCTCCCCTATCCTTGACCGGACCTAAGCCAAGGTGAATCCACATAGGTGGCCATTTTGCTTTGCTCTCCTATCTATGTTTAAGAGGCACGTCACCTGACGATGGGCTGGCCAACAGCCATTGCCCTTCTGGCTGCCTCTCACTCTGTATACCTGCTTACATGGCCTCTCCTCAACACCTTGCAGTCTCTCCTCTCAGGGGCCTCTTGTGATGAGGAAGGGGTCATCTCTCATAATGCTGTTAAGGTACTCCATTAATTGTACTTGATACTGTCTGGTAGCCTGGCCCATTAACAAAAACCACCTGGCAAGACTTTTGCTGATTGCTAAAGGTCTTGATGGAGCATGACTAGGGCGGGGCCTCAGGCCTAGTCTCAGCTCTCAGTGGGTGGCTCAAGGTAGCCACCCTTGGTTTCCCCCAAGGCTGGATTCCTGGGCATTCAGAGAGTCTTATCTTGGCCCTGACTTTCTAAGGGAAATTTTGTAGTTCGTAAAGTACACTGGGGACCTGTCTGTCACATTTCAGGTCGACCTCACAGAGAATCTTCCAGTCAGAACAAGTCGTGGAGGGCTGGCTTACTTAATGCAGCAGCCCTCTTCATTGACCTGAACCCTGAAAAGTAACCGCCTAGGTCAGCAAGAAGAGTGAGCACACACAGTCTGTCACTAGCTTGGGAGGGCAGAGAAGTGCTGACCAAAGCAGAGCCCAGAAAGCATTCACTGGGACCCCACCCTACTGCTGCTGCTGCTGCTGCTGACTGCACACACCCTTGACTGAGCACTAGATCCATCCACGCAGGTTTCTGACCTCTCTTTGCCTCCTGGAGCCTCCATGCCTCTTCCCAGAGAACCAGCTAAACTCAGTTCTTCACGCTGGCACCCAAGAGGCACATCTACTTGCACACTCCATCTGCACCCTTTCTCCGTGTGAAAGAATCCTCAGGGTAACTGGACAGAGAGACACCCCCCCCCCACACACACACACCCCTCGGCCTCTTCTCTCAAATGAACACCTGCTGATGGAGAGTGAAAACCCACTGTGCCACAGGTCTGGGCAGCTGGGATGGAAGTCATCAGCCTTCCTCTTTGTCCCAGCACCATGTCTGGAAGCTTCCTTCCCTGTCTGGGTTCTAAGCCCATCCTCCGGTAGTGAGGTCACTCTTAGTTGGATGGTATGCTCTAGAGACTGCAAAAAGGCCAGGAGCTGCAGGAAAGCATTCGTGGGTGCCGATGATAGCTGAGCTCTGAGTAGGTAGTACCAGGGTGGGCGGGTCATGGGCTTTGAGTCCTGGTGCCCAGGGAGGTACCTTGAACTTGAGAGTAACTCGAGGCAGAGAGGCAAAGTGGGGACTTTGCCAGTGACCACTTTGTGATCTCTTGTAGGAGACAGACTATTTGTTGAGGGAGTGGTTGGCTTTGAGAGGGATGCCAAGCAAGTCTTCGCGAGAGGCTTTGGCATAGATGCAGGGGGTCTGCCATGCTGTGGGGGAGGAGCATGGGGCTAGCAAACTTTTAAATGCTGAGGTAGCTGCACTGCTCCCTCAGCTCCTGCTTGCTTCCTGGGATGCCCTGATAACTCCCAAAGCATCAGAATTCTTGCAACTCAGCCAGTAGTGGCTGGGTGGGAGTTGCAGGGAGGTGCTCAGAACTTAAGAGTGAAACACCACTCCAGATGTGGTGGTGACAGCCAGGATGTGGCCCTGTAGGGGATGGAAGGAGCAGATGGCCAGAGAGACTGGAGCCTTGGCTGAGGAGGCAGAAGTGACAGACACCCACAGAAAGCCAGTGGCATGTCTTCCTTCCTCCCTCAGCGCTTGCAGCCCGTCCCCAGTCTGGAAGAAACTGCACTTGGCCTGTATCGCCTATACACAGAAGGCAGTCTTCAGCTTTCTCTAGCAGTCCCAGATTGCCACTAACTGACCCTCTCGCCAACATTTCATAAGGCCTTCCTAGTGATACCAGCGTATATATGAAAATAGTATGTTTGTATGGATCGGGGCGGGGAGGGGGGCGGGGAGTGGGGGACAGGTCGGGGCAGCGGCTATTCCTCTTGAGGAAAAGCCCTGGACTGAAGAAGAAAAGGGAATACTGGCTCTGACCCAAGGTTGCCTAAGCTGTGAATGACTGTGCTGGGGGAGGGGCCGTTCCAGGCCACTGGCGTGCAGAAACTGAAGTTGGCCTTAAGCCCAGCGGGCATGCCTCCTTCAGGTCCATTACCCTCTCTTCCCTGGACAGAAGTAGGATGGGGATAGAGTGTATGATGACGGAGGCTTTATCTGTGGTCGAGAAGGACTTAAGAGAGTCTCACCCTGGCCCTCGGAGGCCCATGGCTTGCTTGGCTCTTTTTCTGTTCTCCTTAGCTTCCCTGGCTGCATGTTTGCTGAGCATTTTCTCTACTGGGTGAAAGTCCAGACGGAGGGAGGGAGACAATCTCGTGCGTGCGCATGCACATGCGTGCCACTACGATTTGGTATCTTAAGAAGTGACGGAGGGCATCTCAGAACTATCTAGCCGCCTTTCCGCCCACAGGAGAACGCATTCTCATTTACCCTCGGGGCTTTGGGGAGGGGGTGTCTCTTCTTCCCGCCTTTTCCAGGTCAACCCCATTCCTTTTGCACTGCACCAGGCCAGAGCCTCTCGTGAAGCCTTGTTTGGCCTCCCCAGCCAGAGCCCCAAGGGAGAAGAGCTCCCTAGACACCCAAGCCTCAGTTCAGATGAGCCACACTCCACTCTTTCCCGTTGAGCTTTTGAAGTTAGCACATTCTGTTTTCTGGGTTGGAATGAGAATGTGTCTCCCCACCCTCAGTCCTGACCCCTTGAGCGCACTAAAATGATTACGAAGGCTTTTCTCTGGAAGAAACTTGAGTCTGGGAGCTCAGAGAAGACCTCTACAGGAAAGCTGGCCTCTGCCTGGGCAACTGGGCAACTGTGCATCTTGTCGCCACAGGCCTGGGTGGACAGCCGGCCCTCTTGTTTCAATCCTCCTTACCTACTTGGCCACTTCAACCCCCACTGTTAGTGGCCTTGTGCCCTAAGTTATTTCCAGATCAGCCTCTGAGGCAGAGACTCTGTCGGCCCATGCTATTTCTTCACCCCAGGCCTCCCTTGGCTGGCTTACTGAAGATATATAAATGTGGCGGCCCTCAGGTCAGCTGGGACCAGAAAAGACAAGAGTATAGCACTCCACTCTCAGCCAGGCTGACTGGTTTTAGAAGAAGTCATCAGAAGCATGGTGAAGTAGTAACTGGTTTGTCTTACTAGACAATCATGAATGGATTTAACAGGCAGGGAGGCACTGTCCTAGCTAGACCCTGGGGACCATATGTCATGAAGATTGGACAGAGCCAAACTGACCCTCTGGCACCTAGTGGACTCTTCTAAGAAACAGAAGTGTGTCTGCAGAACAGAGGAGCCTGAGTGGGGACCAGGCAGAGTCCAGGGACTCAGCAGGGGTCGCAGTCCTAGGAGATGGATCACAGGGAGGAGGCCTGACACGCCTAGCTGCCCCCTCCGAGGAAGGTGAGGCTGCAGGTGCTGGCCCTGGTGTTGCTGGGCATGCCCACAACTCTGTCTGTCTGTGTTTCTGGGATTGGACCTTTAAAGGAAGGGAAGCCGTGATCTGATTCTGCAATTCTTCTGCCCTTGCACCGTCCTTGTCCCTGCCCATGCCCCCATGCCCACGCCTCTCCCCACGCAGGATGCATCCAGCCACAGCTTGTGCTGCTTGCTGGCCCAGGGAGGAGAGGGCACTTGAGCCTCAGGAGCCCCGGGGGACCTTGCCTACCAGCCCGGAAGCCCATAGCCAGCCCATCAGCTCTCTGGGTGGCCGGAAAGGTTGGCTTGACATATAGCCTCAAAAGTAAACTCCTTACGGTCACCATATGCTGCTGACAACTGGATCTTGGACTTCTGAGTGGGGTTTCCTAAAAGAGAATAACATGAACCCCTGAACAGAGGCACTCAAAGACTCTGGGTGGGCGGGTTTCCTCCTCCATGAGGTGGGTGGCTTATGTACAGAAGTGCTTCAGAGTGTGTCCAAACACTTTTTTTTTTTAATTCCCAAGCCCTGGGCTTGGTACCAGCCTTGCTATTTTCTTTTTTCTGTCCTTAAAGTCCAATCCTCTGCACCTTTTTGTTCTCACCCCTCCATCTGGGCCTCTCCCACCCCACACAGGCTGATCCCCTGCACTTGCTGGCCTGGCCCTCAGTGGCCACCTTTGGCAGCCTGCAAGATGGATCTCGGAAAGGGCAGAGAGGAGGAAAGAGGGGCCAGGCCAGGCATGTATAGACCAGGTCTTCCTAAAAGCCTGCCTGGGCCACCCCGTGGGGGTGAACCCAGGGCTACTGTCCCCTGAGTAGATTGTGGGGTTGGGGGAGAGGCCTGCCCCCCCCCCAGCAATCTGCTCGCAGCCACAAAATAGTGAAAACAAGCACAAAAACAGAGGCATAGGGTGGGGGTGGGGTGTCAAATTTGGGGACAGTCTCTGGGAATTGTTACCAAACTTTTGAAACACAAAAACCAAAGGAATAAAAGCAGTTGATAATTAAGTACATAATTGTGCACACCACTTGTTAATTAAGCTTTTTCTCCTAAAACCTGACAGAATCTGCTTACAAGGTGATAGCTGAGGGGAGGTGACATATGGCAGGCCATCTGTGACGTGAAAGCGTTGCAATGAGAGCTTCTGCACCCACGGGGGGGGGGGTGGCATGTTGTGAGGAGCAGGTGCTGTACAGAGGTTTCTGGAGTGGAGCAATTTGTCTTCATTCTCTGCAGAGTTGGTAGTACCCGGTGAAGACAAAATCATTGGAAAGAAGCGAGTGACTCCCCTCTCCTCCAAACTGTGTGCCTGCCCTGCCGGAGGCAGTGGGGCGTGGCACTCCATGGTCCATGTTCTGTGTGTCTCTGCTTGCTGTGGCACATGTCTCTGGTGCTCAGCTTTGAATTCTGGCAGGAAAAAAAAATAAAGCAGGACAGAAACTGGAGACTGCTCTTCAGAGAAGGAGAGCAAAAGGGAACAAGAGCCTGTCCTCACTCCCAATCAGCCCCGTGCTGACCTTCCCCATTAGCACATGGCTCTCGAGTTCTCTCTCTCTCTCTCTCTCTCTCTCTCTCTCTCTCTCTCTCTCACACACACACACACACAGACCATCTCCCCTTGAGGACCCCTCTTCACTGTAAAATGGAGATATATTACCTACCTTGGCTACAGACTGGGTGAATAGATGATCTGCTAAGATGCCAGAAAACACTTATGGAACAGATAGGAAGCTTTGAAGATATATGGAGTTATTTAGAAGCACTTGGACTCTATATGTGACTTTGAGATTCTATGTTCACTGAGCTCTTGGCCTGTAGCTAGAGCTACACAGCAGGCCAAGCCTAGAGCCATGGGCTCCAGGGGCCCTGGGGAGGATAGGCTGATCACTTCAAAGAGGTATTCCACCTGATAGCTGATACCCACTTTCTCCTCCTGGGAAACAGGAGGGACCATTTTGCTAAACAATATCCACATACAGATACAGAAATGGTCAGCTGCCGCTGCCCATCTAGAGCAGCTTTTGGTCTCTTCTCTGTGGCCTCTTAGTTGAGTCACATAGTACAAAGCATGGTGGTCTGTGCATAGGGAAGCCCTCCCTGCCCGCTTGTGCTGTTCCCACAGGACTCAGCCCAGTCACGGGGTTTGGGGACCTCAGTGAAAAGACCAAACGGCTGTTAACAAATATGGTTTCTCTCTTGCTTTAAGCCCTGTCTTTGAGTCTTAGATGAGTGGAAAGGTGCTGTGTGCATTCTATGACATCTGTCCCAGAGTTGGCTGAGCCACATAAGGGACAAACGGAATATCAGCAGCCATAGCGGTACTCGCGGGGCTAGCCTCACACTGCCCATCTAGTTCCTTCAAAGAGGTATTCCTGCCCCCCCCAGCCTTTTTCTTTCACAGGAGTGTCCCATTTCTATGGGGGCGTTACCCATGGCTTCCCATACATACATCCTCTTCTGCCAGGTCTGTAGCACTCCAGATATTTCCTCATTACACTTTTTTCTTTGCAGGAAGCCCAGGAAGCTCCTGACTCATGAGGAGGGTACAGTGTGACCCTCCCTAGCAAGCAGGGGCCAGTCTCGATAGCCAGTCCTACTGAGTGTACACAGACAGTATCTGAGTATCTTCTAGGGCCTTCTCCACTAAGCATCTGGGATTTCTTACCTAACCTTTAAAGGAAGGAGTAGGTGGTTCTGGAGTCCCAGGTCCCAAGCAGGGATGTGTCACACAGGCATACAGATTGGTGCCACATCCTCAGTCAAGTCACCGCAGGATGGAAAGGGAGTGCTCCTGCCCTGTCACCTCCCACACGAACTGGTTTTCAAAAAGAACTAGGGGGTCTGACATCCCCGACTAACTCCTGCTTTACAGAGAGGGAGAACCAGGCCTCCACGCAGGAGGGATGCACTGGAAGTTAGAACAAGAGGTCTCTGGTCTTGGAGCCACACCCTCCTTTACACACTCAGAATCCTAACTCAGGCTACCTGGTTCTATGAATTC